>NC_090438.1:143753498-144377142 GCF_031143425.1 Pleurodeles waltl
ACTCCTGGAGCAAATGGAGTTTGACTGGTCTCTGTCATTCAGACCAGTTTTGCATTGTGTGCAGCCCGTGCCTCTGGTGCTCATTTGATTATGCACTGAAAGTTTATCTGTCTACACAGCACTTGCTTTCATTCGACACTGATCTGTTGCTGTTCTTGCTGAGGGCTCATTACCACACATGCGCGTTGAGGGTGTGTTTGCTACGGAAATCTGTTAATGAGTTGCCCTTTGTGGATCATGCAGTTCTAAACTCACTGTTGGGCACCCCACAGAATGCTGCTGCCTTGGCTGGAGACCTGGCTTTGTAACACAAATGCTCCTTGGTTTTCCTTGGCGATTAACTTCCTACTTTACAACCTTCCGAAGTAGAAGATTTTCTGTCTTCAATTGTCTCGGATTCCATTGGCGATTTTGAAAATGACTCTGACTTTTGAAATTCAGCTTTTTTTCCTGACTCCACAATTAACATTTTAAATTGCCCTTTTAATACATGCTTAAGTGTCTTTAACTTGTCATTATTGACATTCCCATATATATGCCTTAGGTTAAGTTTTAGTCGCTTTTATACTTAATTAAGCTTTGAACCACCTTTGAACCGGCAAGGGGAGGGTGTTGTGTTTCCATTTTAACCATAGTTTAAGACACATTATTTTAGCAAACTAGGCCTGCCGCTGTGCACTTTAAGATCTTCCGATGGATCCCCACCGAAACCAGGAAGACGGTCACCCAGGCACTCGTCACCAGCCGTCTGGACTACGGTAACACCCTCTACACCGGAACCACGGCAAACTACAGAAAAGACTCCAACGCATCCAGAACGCCTCCGCACGCCTCATCCTTGACATCCACCGACACAGCCACATCTCCGGACACCTGAGAGACCTGCACTGGCTCCCCGTCAGAAAGAGAATCACGTTCCGTCTCCTCACCCACGCACACAAGGCCCTCCACGACCTGGGCCCCAGGTACCTCAACAACCGCCTGACCTTCTACACTCCCACCCGCCAGCTACGATCGACCAGCCACGCCCTCGCCGCCGTGCCACGCATTAGAAAAGCCACCATGGGAGGAAGATCCTTCTCCTACCTGGCAGCCAAGACTTGGAACTCCCTCCCCATCCACCTCCGTCTGACCCAAGACCACCTCTCCTTCAGGAAGCAACTCAAGACCTGGCTGTTCGAGCAGTAGCGGTTCCCCCTCCCCCAGCGCCTTGAGACCCTCCGGGTGAGTAGCGCGCTTTACAAATTTCTTGATTGATTGATTGATTGATAGATATATTTTAATCTAGCTTTGTTATATTATTTTTACAATAGCCACATTTGTGGTCTTGTTTTATTTTCTCTATCTAGCTGTTCTTCGCCTAGGTCAGCACTGCTTTCTTAAACGAGATGTTTCTTTCACTCTGTGCTTTTCTCAAGGCTGCAGTAAGAAAGGTTGCTAGCAAAAGTGGTACGCTTTGTCTCCAATGTTCACAGAAACATACACACTCTTACGTGGGGATCCTTTCTTGGAACATCAGCTGTTTTATTATAAAAACACTACTTTTTACCCATGTATGTTAGAGGGAGATTCCAGCCATATGACCATGACTGTATGCTGATTGCTTCGCTGCAGCTGCTTATGTAGACTACAGGCCTCTTGTACAGGTATGAGGGATGATGTCTTCCCAGGGGAAACCTAAAGGGCAGAATTAGAGCTTAACATGCTGTGCTCTAACATAGCCTAGGTGGGAACTATCCTTAACAATTTTAGAGACACTATCGTAGTGTTATTTTTGTTTTTTATTCTCCTTGTCACAATCTTAATCTTATTGTGCTTCATCATCCTAGTTATTGCAATACATCCTTAATTTTCTAAGATGCAGTTACTTCAATAAAACCTTATTGAACTATACTCTGTCTCCAACTGTCCTTGCATACGTGAGACTGATGTAACAGAGAAATGGATGAGATCTGTGTGACCACAATCTTCCTGGGGAGTCATTTGTGTCATGCGCCCGGTTGCCCAATCATCCTTGCTCTTGGGTGGAGATGAGGCACTACTAGTTAGCCAGAACAAAACCCAGATTAGGCAGACAGGTGTCACCTGGTGTGGGATCACACGTGACGTGAACCTACCCAGGTTTGCAACATAACTGGGTACATCCACCTCAATTTCCAACCATCGCTGTCTCCTTTCCTTTGTGGTGGCATACTAGTTCTTCCTGTACCATGCCAGATCGCCGTTTTACATTGCCCAATGTAGACATATGTGACATGGTGAGACAATTTTCCTTCAGACTCCCTCCTGCAACATCTTCCATCTTCACCCAGAACCACATCACATGCAGGATGTCATACCCCAATTGTCTCTTCTCTGTCATCCCTTCCCAGCTGCAACACAAGTGTGACACTGTCAGTCACAGCATTGCATGTGTTTTGGTCAGGCTACCTTGCAGGACATATATCCATGTGCCTCAATTGCATTCACCCCAACCCAGTCTGATTTAATACATGGCATGAGTTCCAGTGGACCCTACCATGGCAGTTGACACCTGTGTGGTCTTAACCTGATGTCAGACAACTGTGTGCTATGTCATGTCATGCCCGTTAATATGCACATCGGTCTTGGCATGTTCCTATGTGTTGATATTTCACATTCCCCACACCTGATTCCCCTTTCAGGTGAGCTGTTTCTCCTTTGACAAGCCCATTCAATCCCATTGGTTTACAGTCCTCCTGATTTGTGTGCTTGACCCCAAGTAAGACATAGTGGCCTCAGGGTGCAAGGTGGCCTGTATTGTCACCATCAGGTTGGGCAAGGTTCAAATGTCCACGTATGATGTGTTGTTCCAATCCATGTTTTGTACTTTGTATTGGGGGACTGTAGTTCTGGTGACTAATGTTGTACATTCCTCTACACGTCAGTATACAAAGGTGGACCTGGACTGATGCTGCACTTCATAGATGGAATGAAGAAACATGACAGAGCTGGATAGAGCGGTTAACATGTAACTGGGAAATGTGACTGACAATTTTGTGCCATATAATGGGACATGAGCCAGATTCCTGCCCTTTGCCCTGCACACAGCACAGTGGAGTGCTGGAACATAGCTTGCTGTACCTCACAACATGAAATTTTTGCCCACATTGTCCCTTGTTGGAAATTACGCTGTGGCTCTGGTTGTTCCTTGTGGGCAGCTCTGTCCTGTCCTGCTACTCCAGCCACCAACTCCTCTGGGATGACAGCTGACGCCAACTCCTCCAAGGCATCCAGCTCTTCCTGGGGTGCTAGGCTTTCTCCTCAGGTATGCATGGTTGTTGGACAGTTTCTTCTTCGTCTGGTGCCTGTAGTCATGCCAGTATTTTTTTCAGTAGGTGACAGCCCTCTTCACTTGTCCCAAACTGTTGCACTTCTCCACTATGGACTGCTAAATAGCTTCTTTCTTCCCTAGTGGCAATGTAGAGGTGGAAAAGATCTGATGTTAGTGTTCTGTCACCTTAGTGACTTAAATGTCATTCTCCTCCTCACTAAAATTGCACTTCCTCTTCTTCTTCCCCTGGGAGTCTGTTGGGACATACTGGTTGGTACTGGGGTTGTTGCCCTGTCTTTTTCTTGCTGCTGCATGGCTGCTTTCTGTGAAGTGTGCCATTTTTTTTTCCGGATGCGTCATTTTTCATACTTTTTTTGACACACCACAGACTAAAAAGTGAAGCTAAGTTGATTTGCATCGTATTCCGGGCATCAAACCTGCCTTACCTCACTTTTGATCCCAATGTGTCTATTCCTGTGCGACAACACTGATGCGTCCACTTTTTTTCATGTATGGCGGACCATAGTGCCCTGAACCATAAATATGGCACATCCATGGCATTTTTTTTTTTATGTAGCAATGCACAAATGAGTCCCATGATTTTTAAGGCACTCTAAAAGTTTAGGATAGAAAAATACCTGAAACCGGCATAAAAAAAGCAAATACGCTTGGCACAAAATAGAAACAGATGGAAGTGAAAAATCCAAATTCTATTGTTTCTGCTAGCAAAATTAATATTGGGTTCGCGTTCCCGCAAAAGTATTATCAAGAGGCCCTGCGTGTCGAATTTCAAAACATTTTTTTCTCTACCTCTTTCTCCAGTGATTAATACAGGCCAACTGTAAAGTTGATGGGTGGTCAAGGAAACAACACAAAAACTACTGCTGCTCTCGAAGTCACTTTGCAGTGAACAAAAGGTCATTTCTTCTGTCAGTGTGTTCTCTTGCAAGGACTATTTATCACGTGTAAAGTGCTGCATCTGCGCCCTTTTTAGTATTTTAGAAGTAAACAGCTTTAGCTTTGCTAAATCTCACTCATCCATATTAAAGCAGATCGGAAACAGGAAGGAACTGATCTGGAGAAGTAACCTAAAATAACAAAGTTAAAATAGATTTTTTACAAATAATCTTCACGATTGATATTACAACAACGCTTTAAGGCGTTCCAATGAGGAACATTGCTAACATGAGAGCACGTGTCAGGGAGAAATCCATTGATATGCTGGGTGCCATTCCTTTTTCATTTTTCATGTCTAATATTTCGCAAATTAGAGAACCACATTGAAGAGGTGCATGGTTGAATAAAAACGAACCATAGGCAAAACAATTCTCCTTTCAAAACTTGACTTCTGTTTGTAAGTAGAGATGATGGCTGTGCCACAAAGAGTGAAACTGGTAGCAAAAAGAACCAAGACAGTAATGAGAACGAACTATTCAGGCGAAATATTCTGGCGAACGATAGATTCCCCAAAGCCTAATGTGAGGAGTGGAGTGGAGTGTAGTGGATGTAGCAGAAAGCAGTAAGACACAACCATAAGTAGAAGTCTACTGTAAGGAGGATGCTTAGGGTGCCAGCACTAGCCATGGAGCTGAATGATGGACCAGACCTCCCTTGGGTTCAGACATGCTGCACTAGAGGCGGAGATCTGACTGGCAGAACTAGAGCTAACCTAAAGTGGGAGTCTGGGCCACTGCGTGAGAAAGACTTAGGGGCCGATCTAAGAGCCCCTAGCGCATAAACATCAATTCACCAAAATGTCAGGGGTAGCGGATGTGACGTCACCTCACATCCGCATGCTTTCACATGCACACACCTTTACACATACACACACTCGCTCTCACTGAAACACACTGCCACCCACAAGCAGGCATCTAGCATAGATTTGAAATCATGTTTTCTTACTTAAGCTGCCAGGGAGGTCATATTCCAGTAAACCACAATTCATTCTTTATTACACTATTAGTGAAGAACAAAATGGTACTCACTATTAGAGAATTAAAAAAATTATAGAAAACAAAGAAAGTGGGGCTACCCCTGTTTTCCTTGCACTGATTTTTCCTCCTCTGAGGCCAGGGGTCGCAAAGGCAGTGCCAGGGATCGCAAGGGGCAAATCACTCTCCAAATGAAATTTATGCTCTAGCGCCTCCTTGCACCACATTAGTGTCATTTTTTTACGCTAATGTAGCCCATTGAGGCCAAAATCGCCTTGTTACATTTACAATTTGCATTGCTCCACTTTGTAACCTTTTGTGCTACATTATGTCTGTGCCAGGCAAAATGTACGCAAAGGGAGCATTCCCCCATTAGGGGGGCCGAAAAAATAGTGCAAAGAAATCTAAGAGGTTTCTTTGAGTCATATTTTTTTGCACTTTTAATGCCGCTCAGGGCAGGCATTTAAAGGAGGCACACCATTGACTACAATGGTGTTCAATGGGCTTTGCAGGATTAGCGACAACATTTTTGAGGCTAATCCTGCAAAGCTCCAAGCTAGCGTTGCAAATATTGACATTAGTTCCCCTAACTGCCACCATGGTGTGCCACATCTCAGATACTGCACACACATGATAGATAGCATTAGGAGGGCGCTAAGGGGCACAAGAAAAGTGATGCTGCACTGGGTGTATCACCACTTTTCTTAAATTAGGCCCTTAATGAGACCGACAAAACATGAGGGGCCTGTTGGATGATCTTTACATGGTGGGAGTTAACAAGGTGAAACAGTAGGCAAATGATACTTACATTATCAGCAGGCATATCCCAGTGGTGACAGTCAAAAGTAAGGTGGAATCTTGTGAGATCTTACTTACTGCAAGAGTGTATAGTGCCTAAGATTCCACATGGGTGGTAATGCCACTACGTTGAGACTGCAGGTGGGAGAACACCAGGATCATAGTATCATATGGAGACATGATTCTGCCCCATGAAGAAATTCTAAGGGGCAGATTTATAAGCCCAAAGTGCCACCTTTCGCCACATTAGTGTAATTTCTTTTTACAAAATTGTGGCTCAACGAGGCAAAAATCCTCGTGGTATTTTTGCAAAGTGGAACAATGCATGCATTGTGCCACTTTGTAACCCTTTGCGCTACGTTATGCCTGCACCAGGCATAATGGATGTAAAGGGGGCGTTCCCACATTAGGGGGGCCGAAAAATTGGTGCAAGGAAATCTAACAGATTTCCTTGCGTCATTTTTTACTGCACTTTTGGCGCCTGCTCAGAGCAGGCATTAAAAGGGGGCTTCCATTATTTATAATGGACCCCTACATACTCAGCAGGAGTAGCGCCAATATTTTTGCACTACTCATGCAGAGTACATCAATAACATCATAAAAAATGACGCTATTTCCCCCTACCCTGCACCATGGTGCTCTGTATTTTTAATACGGCGCACACATGCTGGCGGTAGGGAGGGTGTTAAAGGGCACAAAGAAAGTAGCGCTCCACACAGTGCAGCGCCACTTTTCTAAAATATGCCCCTAAAATGCCTTAATAATAAATTGCAAGATAAGATAAAAAGAATAACATTGATCAACAAAATACTACAGTATAAGACGTTGCAGGGAAGAACACCTCATGAAGGCCCTGATTTTTAGTTTTTTTGCACAGCATTTGCCTCATTATTTGACGCAAATGCAGTGCAAAAAAAATATAAATCAGGGCCTAAATTCCTAAGGAAGTAGCATGGTGTGTCACAAGCTCCCCTTTCTCATTAGCCATTTGTGCAAGAGCAGTCCTCCCAACTTACTACTGTTGAGTTTGTTGGCGGTCTGGCAAAGCTCTTGGAAGAGCGGCACCACTTTACAAAGAGCTTCATGCCTCTGGAGAACAGACTAGGGAAAGAGCCACACCCGACTGAATAACCCCAATCAGGGGAGAATTGTTCGTGGGTTGGACCTGATTTGGCAGTTTGGGCTAGACTGTTTCTATTGGAGGAGGTTTAAAGCTGATGTGCAGACAGCTGGGTCCAAACTGAGGTAGCACAGTGGGCAAAGGAACAAGTTATTGGAATGCTGCCCTGGGCTACAAATTGCAAACATTCCTCTCATTGCCTTTTTTGTCTTTGATGTCTGGAGGACAGACAAAACATTGGCGTTCGACCACAAACTACAATACCATCAAACCCATTGACCTCTTTTGATATTTTGAAATGGCGGCAGTCATATTGATGTTTGAGTACGTTTCCACATGATTCAAAGCATGCTTACAGGACAATCAAGTTACATTGTTGTTGAGTTCACGGCCTTGCTACTGAAATCATATACAGCATAGGAGATTATTTGTTTGGGAACAAGACCTAAATACATAACCCATATTATATGAGAAAGCTGAAAGTATCGTCTAGATTTTGAGATAATTACAATGTAAATGTGGCATATGGTTGTATGTGGATTCATAGAATTACAGAACCATATATAACTCCTATTGTATCTCAAGGTTAGTGCATCCTGACAGATTGTCTAGCTCATGGTATCATCCATTGTGAGGAATAGATTCCTGAAATAATCTGTCTCAAATTTTAAATGGATTATGTACATTGCAACAGGAGGCCAATTCAATAAAGTCTGAAAATAAAGGCTTGTATTCAGAATGATTTTCAGTCACAGAAAACTATACAAATTGCTGAAAAGATTCCAAAACCACTGGTCTTTGGGGTGTGCACCTCTGTCAAGAGATTCTGAGTTCTATTATTTGCCTAAACGCTAGTAACTCCCAAAAATATTTAGTGCCCGTGAAAAGATTTTCAGGTGATGCTGAGAAATTCACACCATTAATTAATCAATTTAAATTGTATTTTTTATGTACAACTATAATATTTCCTGTTGTCCAAACCAAAGTACATTTTCTATTATCACGTTTCAATAGAAATGCTGCTAATTGGAGGGTTTCTTTTAAAACACAGAAGTCATCCATTTTTGTACGATGATTCCTGAATTCCCTGAGCAAATCACTGAACATCACGTTTTCTTTCTTTGGATAATGACTTATTACATTGAAAGCAGATCCATCAAGATTTGTTTCTTTATATATTATCACATCCAATTGTTGGTGGCTGAGAATGGTTGTCCTGAAGAGTCAATGGTTTCACATGTTATCAAGGCATAAGTGATAGATTATACTGCTGCATGTGTCGCACTTATAGACTTAGTGGTGCAGTTACAAAATCTTTTAGCTGAAAGCTGTTCAGAGAAAAAAAAATCAGAGATTAATTGTACTTTCAAAGCTAGAATAGATTATTGAACTAACACAAGAGTACTGTGTGTGTCCCAGTGACATGTACAGCGGGTGGTGTGTCATCACCAAACCCTGAGCTGACATCCCTGAATGTATATTGACTGTGTTGCCTGCAACCTGACTACTTGTAGCACTCCATGTTGCTTGGAAGTGCATGTATGCCTTAGACAGGGAGATCCATTTTGGACTGCCCTTTGTTTTGACATGACACAAAATGGAGTTGTTGATACTGTCTCCCTAGACAGTGGAAGTGAATTGCATGCTTTCCTGAACCAAAGAATGACACAAGGAAGGGCAGAAGACAGGGCTCCCTTTAAAAGTTCTCTATGACTTATTTAGCATAGGATTGTTGATGAGTCCTTCTTGGGCACTGGCATTCTGATGATGACAAGGGAATTGGGGTGATTCAGCAAATTCATTGAAGGAAAAGACATTTCTTTGCAAGGCCTGGATATTTCACATTTCCTTGAGTGGCCCATTCATGAAGGCTGATGTTAGCTAGATTCAGAGTTTCACACTTATTGCGCCTGTGTTAGGGGTACTCTTGCTTGGATCTGAGGAAATTCGATTTTTAATACGATCGTATCGACCCGCCATTTTGTGGCCCGCCGCCATTTTATGTTGCCTTCACTCAGGCAGCACAGCGAACGAAGTCCATTCTGCCTTTTCTGCTTATTCTGCAACATGGTGTTCAAAACAGCCTTCTGCCTCTATCTTTACAAGGCTGGTATTAAAGTCTGACCGAGTACACTAATCCCTGTCTGGTTTTCTAATCCTTGTTTCAACTATCTGTAGGCTCACACTATTCTCCGCCGATCTTATCTTATCGTCTGGCCTTCGCTGTCCTTTGCTAGTATTCTCTCATTTCACAACTGTCCTCCAAACGCACACAAACTTATCGCACCACATGCAACTTCGTTGTGGATCGGTTAATGAATTAGTTCAAGGGAGGGGTGACAAACACAGCTGGAGGGGAGGCAACCTTAAGTCACTTGATACTTTGTTTTCCAATTCCTTCTATTGGTGCTGTCTTGTTTTCCGACATTTCTATTGGCTCTGTTCTATCTTTACATTATTCTTACTGGCTCCTTTCTATGTGTTCTGGGAGTGTATGTAGTTAATAAATGGTTTTTATACGGTATATAAGATTGTGCGCCACAAAGTAAAGTGGCAGTCTCCTGAGAACATACCTTGTGTACTTCTTGGACAACTGTACTAGCTGCAGCTAATAAAATCTGATCTTTTACGCCTGACAGAGTGTCCCGTGTCTCTGTTAGTTGAGGCAGGTGAATCCAAGGAGATTTCAGGCGTACCCTGCGCCGCCAGGCCCATAAGGTTCTGGTTCTTCAACTGGCGCCCAACGTGGGGCGGCTTCAGCGGTACCGGTTCTGCCTGAAGGTCGTGAGGAACCCCGGAAGAAAATTCTGGAGGAATCGCGAGCCACGTCAAGCGACCCCTGTATGTCGAAGTGGTCCGAAGGTCTTTTTCAGCGCGGTTACTCCTTCCTGACTGCTACTGACGACTGCTGCCCTGACTGCCGCCCTGCCTTGGCCCTTTCTTTGATGATGTATGGTAAAGCGAGACGATAGACGGGCCTCTGTTGGTGTAAGAAGACATCCTTAGTTAAGTATTTGGTGGGTCGCGCCCACAAATTTTGGTCTTTGTTTTGTCCTTAGGTCCTTAGATTTGGCCATTGCAGTGGCCAAAGCCGAGGGGTAAGTGCATTTGTGCTGTGTAAACTGAAAGTTTTACCCCCTTGATGTTTGTGAACAGCCAGTAAAAATCGTGAGATGTCTGGTCTGACTAAGTTTGGAAAACTTTGTTGCTTTGGTTGTAATAGGGACTCCCAGCTTGAGGACTCCTGTCCGATTCCTTCGGTTGGAACTCCCACATATGAGCTCTATTCTAAACATGGTGTTGGTCCTATTGCCTTTAATAAGACATGGACCCGATATACAAAGAAAGATGGTGTTTTAAAATGGCCAGAAAATGGTAGTTTCGAAACTGATGTGCTAGATAATTTAGAAGCAACGTTATTTAAAAGAAAAGCCCGGCCGGCAATGTTTGACTCTTTTCGCCTTTGGCGTAAGGAAGCCAAACAGAGAGAAATTAAACAAGCGAAACGAGATAGGAAAACACAGGGAATGACGATTATACAGGCTGCTCAGCAATTCAAAGATGATGAAATAGATAATGCAATGGAAATTTCAGACAGACAGCATCGAATGGCAATAGATAAATGCTATCCGACGTTGCCTATCTCTTCCCTTGATAAGAGAAAAGATTTTGAGGAAGATTCCTTAATGTCCCACTTATTGAAATTGCCTCCGCCCTATGTACAAGGTGCTAATGCACCCCCGATGTTACAGCCTGTTCAGCCGCCAGTTGTGCTTCCGCCTGCTCCAGCTTTTCCACAATTGCCTCCTCAAGTATTGCCTATGCCAGCTTTGCCTTTAACTCCTTTGCCTTCTGCTCCTTTGGCAATTCCTAATGCTCCTTTAGTTAATTCACCTAATACCTTGTCCCCTATCCTTATGTCAAATTCTCCATCTATGCGTAAGCAATTTGCAGATACTGTCTCTGGTCTCTTATCACCTTTCTTTGAAGCTTTAAATGTGTCTCCAGCTTTTTCTCGAAGACAGTCTCGTAGTCAATTCCCAGACTCCGAAGAGCAAGAAAAATTGGACTCACTTGCTTGTAGATGGATCAAGAAGGGTCCCCAATATAGTACGTCTGATATTATGTCCACCTTTCTGCAATGGAATGCACCTACGCAGAGATATGTTTTTAAAGTTATGTGCGATACTCTCGCTAAAGAATGGGAGGATATGAATTTGGGTTCGGTCCCACAGGATCTGTTAGATATTCAGGCTGACTTTGACAAAGGACTTATTGTGGGTCCTAAGGTTGAAAACGCTGTCAGAACAATTATTTCTTTCAGATCCCTATTGTTCTCACAGACTTTTCCTGATTCTGATCCTTCAGTTAGGACAGCACTGAAAAACTATCCCATGAGAGAGGTTTCTCCAATATGGAAGGAAGAAGTTGCAGCAGCAGGTGCTAATCCAGCTATTCCTGCGCATTTTCAGCGCATATGGATACATGTCCCCTGGAAAAGGTCTGAAGTTTTAGCACTTAAACAGTCACTACCAGATCCACGCAAAAATCCTGCTGGTTACTATAAAGAGTTGTCGCAAACAGTTGATGCATGTACTATGAATCTAGCAGATATTGACATGTTGATGGGAAATGTAGTTCCACAGACAATATGGGCTAAAATTCGTAGAGAGGATCACGCTCAAGAATTAGGCGGCGATTGGAACGCTATTATTGCCGCAGATAGAGGTCAAGTAGGTGGTGCAAAGCCCGACGCTTTGATCTCAGAACTCCCTGGTAGGATTATTACATTAATGAAAACAATGATGCCTGCTTTGAGAGTTAATTGGGATAAGCTAGCAGCATGTAAACAAAAGAAAGATGAAAGTGTTTCCGATTTCTTTACCCGATTCGAGGAGACATTCATTGATCACAGTGGTCAAGATATGGCTACAGAAGGGGGACAGCGATTATTTGTGGATAAGTTCGTATATAACTTGCTTCCTGAACTATCACACAAGCTAAAAGACTCCGAGAGTTCATGGGCAGTTTCTTCTTCCGCCCAGATATTGGCTACTGCACAATATTATGAAAATAGAGACAAAGAAGAAAGGGAAAAACAAGAGAAAAAGACGAAAGAATTAAAAACTAAAGTTCTCTTGCAACAGGCTTATCCTCCTCGTTATGTTCAGCCTCAGTTTCAACAGCCTCCGCAGTTTCAGAGGTTGTATCAAAAGCCTGAACCATTCATTCCAAGACCTTTGCTAGGTCCCAATCAATGTGCTTATTGTAGGGAGGAAGGTCATTTTAAGAACAGTTGTCCGGCATTGTTGCAGCGTAATGGAGCAACATCTGCTTCACGAGGTCGTAGTGGTCTTCAGTCAGCAAATAGAGGTAGAGGTCGAGGTGTGTTAACCCAAGAACAGCGTTCTTTTGTTCCTCCAAATTCCGGAAATTACTTTGACCAGCAAAATGTTAGGTCTACACAGTATTACAGTGAGGATCAGTATATTGAAAGAGGGAATGAAAGTCTTCATTTTGAATAGGACAGCCATGGACAAAGTAAGGGGGTTACGTCAATTCCAGTGGATCAGAATGGACCTTATGTTAATGTCACTACAATGGGTGTTTCAGAGCCATTTCTTTTAGATACTGGTGCCATGAGAAGCTCTATCATTCATTCTAAACTCCCTGGCGCACCTTTGTCTGGCTTAACGAATGTATCTGTAGGATTTTCTGGCGCCCCTGTTCGCAATCCAGTTTCTTGCCCTTTGCCTGTTTCAATAGGCCCTTATGATTTAGAAGCTCCGCTTCTTCTGACGAATGGTTGTGGTGAAAATCTGTTGGGTTTAGATCTATTAAAAAGAATGCATGCTACGATATATTGTTCACCTTCTGGTGTATACCTCACTCTAGGACAGAAAATGACTAGTCCAATGTACTTATCAAAAGATCAATTCCCACCTGAATTGCTTTCTCTTCCCGAAACGCTTTGGGCTACGGGTCCGAATGACGTTGGTTGTCTTGAGATCCCACCTTATGTTGTTACTCTTAAACCCAATGCTGAAATGCCACGTATTCCGCAATACAGAATCTCTACTGAAGGTGAGAAAGCACTTCTGGAAATTGTCCATGATTTGATTCAGAAGGGTGTGGTTGAGGAAACGAGAGGAAATACATGTAACAGTCCTGTTCTTCCGGTTCTTAAACGCACTGATCCTTCTCAGCCTCCTGTTTATCGTTTTGTAATTGATCTTCGGGAGGTAAACAAGATTGTCGTACCGCAGTTTCCTGTAGTCCCAGATATCACTGCTCTGTTGACGATGATACCTTCTACAGCGACTTGGTTTTCAGTTATTGATCTAAAGAATGCTTTCTTTAGTATTCCCATCGCCGAAGAGAGTAGAGATATTTTTGGTTTTTCCCTCGGAGGCCGAAGCTTCCGGTTTAAACGCGCACCTCAAGGTTATTGTGAAAGTCCCTCTATTTACAGTCAAGCTCTAAAATGTCATCTTGATGCCTTTTCCTTACCGTCCGGTGCCGCTCTCATTCAGTACATGGATGACTTATTAGTTGCAGCTGATTCAGAGGAGATTTGCAAAAACGTGACCGTTGCACTGTTGCGTCATTTGTTTAATCTGAATCACAAGGTTTCTCCTTCTAAATTACAATATGTCTGTCGCGAGGTGACTTATTTGGGTCATCTCTTGTCAAAGGAGGGACGACGATTGACCCCCGAACGAATTCAGGCAATTGCACAAATGTCAGTGCCATCCACACAAAGAGAGGTACGTGCCTTTTTGGGCATTACTTCTTATTGTAGACAGTGGATTCCGAGTTTCTCTTTATTGGCTAAACCGCTGTTGGCGCTAACTTTAAAAGATACGCCTCAGCCTCTTCCGTGGACTGACGAATGTCAGAAGAGTTTTACTGATTTGCGTATTGCTTTGTGTTCTGCTCCTGTATTGGGAACTCCTGATTACAGTAAGCCCTTTACGCTCTATGTCCACGAAAGAGAGGGTTGTGCATTGTCAGTCTTAACGCAGCGTTTTGGAGATCAACAGCGACCATGCGCATATTTCTCAGCTACGTTAGATCCAGTAGCTAAAGCATTGCCTAGTTGTCTTAAGGCGACAGCGGCAGCAGCAATTTCTATTCGACAGTCTGCTGGAGTAGTGCTAGATAATACTCTCATTGTTATGGTGCCACATGCAGTGGATACTTTACTAAATAGGACAAAAACGCAGCATCTTACGAGTGCTCGGTTGTCCGGATATGAGCTGACGCTTTTGGCTAGTCACATACACATCAAACGATGTAATACCCTGAATCCAGCTACTTTGTTGCCTCTTCCCGAAGAGAGAGATGTCTCTGAACAGCATGATTGTTTTCTCTGTACTGAAGAAGAGACTAAGGGTAGAATTGACCTAAAAGACACGCCATTAGTGAATCCAGATGGAACACTATGGGTAGATGGTTCTTGTTTCAAGCTCCCGAATGGAGATACAGTTTCAGCCTACGCTATTACTACTTTGCATACGATTGTGGAGACAGCACGCATTAGACATAATTCAGCTCAGGCAGCTGAATTGATAGCCTTAACTAGAGCGTGTGTGTTATCCAAAGAAAAAAGAGTAAACGTGTACACTGATAGCCAATACGCTTTTGTTGTAGCGTTTAACTTTGGGCGTTTATGGAAGGAAAGAAGATTCTTTACTTCCCATGGTACTAAGATACAACATGGTCAATTAGTGACTGAACTTCTTGAGTCACTTACAATGCCTACTCAGATAGCGATCGTGAAGTGTAGTGCACACAAAAAGATTGTGGACGATCTTGGTCGAGGAAATGCATTTGCAGATGAGGTAGCGAAAAAGACAGCCAGAGACAACACAAGTCGAATGTATGTTGCAGGTCCCGCAAACTGCGTAAGAGAAAAGGGAATGTGTGAAGATACAGTAGAGAGTATGAAATCAATTCAAGGAGAGGCTACGGAGAATGAGTTGAGAAAGTGGAAGGAAAGTACAGGAATGTTAGATGAGATGGGATGTTGGGTTGAATTATCAGAACATCAACGTTGGCTGTTACCAGATGCTTATGTACTACCTGTAGTTACTATGGCACATGGTCCAGCTCACCTAAGTGCAAAAGGAATATGTAAACTTCTGGCTCCAGTGTGGCAAAATGAGGGGATCCCAAAGTGTGCAAATAATGTAGTAAAACATTGTATTGTTTGCTTGATGTACAATCCGGGAAAGGGAACCCCAACTCCAGCAGGTCATTTTGCTCCTCCAACATATCCATTTGAGGTGTTGCAGATCGATTATATTCACATGGAACGACGCAACAACCTCAAATATGTTCTGGTGGTAGTATGTGCTTTTTCTAGATGGGTAGAAGCCTACCCTCTGAAGAACAATACTGCTTTATCAACTGCCAAAATACTTTTGAAAGAATTCTTCCCTAGGTTTGGTTTGCCGCGCATTGTCTGGAGTGACAATGGGAGCGAATTTGTGGGTCAAGTCATGCAAAAAGTTTGTGCAGGTCTTGGCATAAAACAGAAGTTCCACGCGGCGAATCACCCACAGTCGGCTGGTTTAGTAGAATGCTACAATGGAACCTTGAAGCTTAAAATTGCTAAGGTGCAAGCTAGCACAGGACTTAATTGGCCTGATGCTTTACCATTGGCTCTTCTGTCCACCAGAACAGCAGTACACTCTCGTTTGGGGCTTAGCCCTTACGAAGTGATATTTGGTCGCCCAGCTAATGTATGGGGAGTTCCTCGCCCTAAGAAATACTCAGACTTGCCATACCCGATGTTGATTGACTACTTGCATGACCTTACAACTAAATTGCGTGTTCTTCATCAACAGGTTCAGAGTGCTCTACCAGAGGCTTCCACAGACCCAGGTCATTCCATCCGACCAGGTGACTGGGTCTGCACGAAAAATTTCCAACGACAGAGAAATTTGGAGCCCAGATGGAGAGAGCCACGCCTGGTTCTTTTGACCACAAGAACAGCAGTTAAAGTCGAAGGAAAGAAAAACTGGGTGCATGCCGTGCACTGCAAGAAAGTGCCTTTGCCCTTGCCTTTCGATCAGTGGGTCCGTAGAGGCATCAGTGACTCTGAAAGTGAGAAAGTTCCGCAATTTGTACCATTCAGTGATGCGCGTCTAATTGGAACACTTTCTGAGAAAGAGGACGACGACATCCTTCAAGAAGCAATACCATCGCATCGTCGCTTGAACACGACAAATCCAGGAACATTGTTTCAAAACCAGACTGCCTCTGGACAGGAAAGCTATAATTTGAGACCAAGACCAAAGAACTTGTAAATTTCTCTCCTATGTAGTACTCTATCCCGGTTGCAGGGTCACGGTAGGAGTCTTAGTTACGACCTGAGTAAGTGGCAATAGGCCTGCAGGACCTCACAGTGTCATAGGACGGTAGATAATCGTGACTACAGTGATTGAGGAAGATTGCCGTGAGCATCCACTTAGAAAGATGGAGGCTACATTAGATAAAAGAGAAAGTAAAAATGTAAAGAATAATTGTAAAGAAATATGTAGTCGTTGTAGTATTGCTCTATGCGTCATTATATTGTCGTGTATTCTTTTGGCATCTGTAAACTGGATCATTATTACTCTGCAGCAAAAAGTTGTCTCTTCTCCTACCTCTACATCTTCTTCTACTATCTCTCCGCACCTATTTCACACTCTTCCCCAGCATGAACTCATCAGAAGAACTGAATACTTTAACAATTCCTTCGTCCAGTTGTTACATCAACATCAGTTAGTGATCAATACAACTGACTGTTGGGTGTGTGGACTCATACCACATACGGTAGAAAAAGGAATGCCATATTTAGTTCTTCCATTCTCCTATGAAGGTTCCGCTTGGGCTTATTTTGTCATTTTCAATAATGCATATCAAAGTAAAATTAAACAACCTGTCAGTTCACATAGTGTTGGTTCAAATTTCAGTCATAGTTTATTGATAAAGGGAATGGTAGCTATGGCTAAAATCATGGAAAAAAGTGAAGCTTCCATAGATGAAAGAAAAGCATATACCAATTGGAACATAACTAATTACATTTCCAGCCTCAATGATAAGGTTGAGCAAGGAAAATCTCCTCCGATACGGGTCATACCCCAACAAGGAAATTTCTGTCTGCAAATAAATGGTAGAACTCCAAACACCGGACAAAGAGAAAGTTTATGTTCCCATACATATGTTTATTCAGCCCTGAATTCACTGCCGTTAGTACCATCTCAAGGTACATACTTCGTTTGCCACGATAGGGCTTATACATGGTTGCCAGCTGATTTCTCTGGTACTTGTTATATAGCCTTTCTTCTTCCCCCTACATACACCGCTCCTGCGAACCATCATAAAAATAGATATGGCAGAGGGATTGTGGATTCGAAAGACACAGCAGGACAAGAGGGAGGAGATTTCCTCAAAGGATTTCTTCCCTTCTGGGGTCCAATGGCCAACAGCAGAAATATAAGGCAATTGGTTCGTGTCGTAGAAACCACCATAGACATCACTGTAGGAGCTTTAAGTAACATTACAGCTGAACTACAGGCTGATCGTCTTATGACCTTGCAGAACCGTGTTGCCTTAGACTTTGTTCTTGCGGACCGTGGTGGAGTATGCAAATTGATCGGATCAAGTTGCTGTATTTTCATACCTAATGACGCTCCGACAGTATACCAAGCTATCTCTAAGTTACACATAATCTCCGAGTCGATTCATCAGGACGAAGGAGATTGGTCCTTTTCAGAGTGGTTTTGGGGATTACTGTCCAAATGGGGTTGGAAGGTATTGACATTCTTTGGAGTAATTTTAGCTTTTATATTCTCTTGTTGTCTTTGTATGCACTGCGGTCCTGCCATCTGCAACCTATGTGCTACTGCATGTATTCCCAAACCCAAGTCACAAAGAGCAGAGAATATCAAAATGATGGTACAGCAACAGCTTGATGACCTCATGGCCATAGACATCGACTCAGATTAACATGAGTTTGTGTATCTTGCCTGAGTTCTGGCAAAAGGAGGGTCTGAGGAAATTCGATTTTTAATACGATCGTATCGACCCGCCATTTTGTGGCCCGCCGCCATTTTATGTTGCCTTCACTCAGGCAGCACAGCGAACGAAGTCCATTCTGCCTTTTCTGCTTATTCTGCAACATGGTGTTCAAAACAGCCTTCTGCCTCTATCTTTACAAGGCTGGTATTAAAGTCTGACCGAGTACACTAATCCCTGTCTGGTTTTCTAATCCTTGTTTCAACTATCTGTAGGCTCACACTATTCTCCGCCGATCTTATCTTATCGTCTGGCCTTCGCTGTCCTTTGCTAGTATTCTCTCATTTCACAACTGTCCTCCAAACGCACACAAACTTATCGCACCACATGCAACTTCGTTGTGGATCGGTTAATGAATTAGTTCAAGGGAGGGGTGACAAACACAGCTGGAGGGGAGGCAACCTTAAATCACTTGATACTTTGTTTTCCAATTCCTTCTATTGGTGCTGTCTTGTTTTCCGACATTTCTATTGGCTCTGTTCTATCTTTACATTATTCTTACTGGCTCCTTTCTATGTGTTCTGGGAGTGTATGTAGTTAATAAATGGTTTTTATACGGTATATAAGATTGTGCGCCACAAAGTAAAGTGGCAGTCTCCTGAGAACATACCTTGTGTACTTCTTGGACAACTGTACTAGCTGCAGCTAATAAAATCTGATCTTTTACGCCTGACAGAGTGTCCCGTGTCTCTGTTAGTTGAGGCAGGTGAATCCAAGGAGATTTCAGGCGTACCCTGCGCCGCCAGGCCCATAAGGTTCTGGTTCTTCAGATCCAGCATCATTAAAACATGCTACGACAGCCATCATATTACAAAAAGAATTGTGAGCACTGCAGACAGAAGATGTAGTTATGAAACAAAACCACTCAAAACCGATTCCTAAGCTGTGGACAGTAGATCTACTTCCCCTGACTAGAAAGTAGGGGCCTCACATACAAGAAACTGGTGCATCAGAATCGATGCACCAGTTTTCTTGGGCCAGCCCTGGACCCCCTAACGACTCTATGGTAGCACTGTATTTATGATATAGCGCTCCATGGTGCATGTTTCCACAGATGAGTCAGAAATTCTGAAGCATCTATGGCACTAAACCGATGCACCGGTAGACTAGCGTACAAAAAATGACGCTACTCCAGCAGTGCAAGGGGGGGTCCAATGTTAAAAAGCCCAACGTCACTTTAACGCATGCTCTGAGCAGGGGTTAAAAACTGCCACTGTGAAGGCACAGAATGGTATAGTGACATCTTGTAGCTTTCACTGAACCAGTTCTTTGTAGCTTTAAACAGGGAAACACCTACCTAGCATACATTATACCTGGCACAGGTATAATGTGGCACAAGGCTTTACAAACTGACACTATGGTCCCATTGTTCAGCCACAGATCGGAGTTGCGTCGATCTTTTCCCCACACGGCAGTCGATGCGTAGATTTCTCACTCTTCGGCTGCCAGCTTTTCCTTTTAGGGTCCCAGAAACTGGATGGGCACCACTTGGCAGAGAAGAGGTCTCAGCAGAGGCTCCAGGTGCTGGCAGAGAGACGTTTTTGCTGTCCCTGAGACTTCAAACAATAGGAGGCAAGCTCTAAATCAAGCCCTTGGAGAGCTCTTCACAAGAAGGAAGGCAACACAAAGTTCAGTCTTTCTCCTCTAGCACAGGGAGAAGCAGCAACTGCAGGATAGCTCCACAAAGCACAGTCACAGGCAGGGCAGCTCTTCTTCCTCAGCTCTTTCGCTCTTCTCCAGGAAGAGGTTCCTTTTGGTTTCCTGAAGTGTTCTAAAGTCTGTGGTTTTGGGTGCCCTTCTTATACCAATGTTGCCCTTTGAAGTAGGCCTACTTCATAGCAAAGTATCTATTGTTTGTGGAATCCTGCCTTGCCCAGGCCAGGCCCCAGACACACACCAGGGTTTGGAGACTGCATTATGTGAGGGCAGGCACAGCCATTTCAGGTGAGTGACCACTCCTCCCCTCCCTCTTAGCACAGATGGCTCATCAGGAAATGCAGACTACACCCCAGCTCCCTTTGTGTCACTGTCCAGTGAGAGGTGCAACCAGTCAAACTGTCAAACTGACCCAGACAGGGAATCTACAAACAGGCAGAGTCACAGAAATGGTTAAGCAAGAAAATGCTCACTTTCTAAAAGTGGCATTTTCAAACACACAATCTTAAAATCAACTTTACTAAAATATGTATTTTTAAATTGTGAGCTCAGAGATCTCAAACTCCACATGTCTATCCACTCCCAAAGGGAATCTACACTTTAATCATATTTAAAGGTAGCCCCCATGTTAACCTATGAGAGGTACAGGCCTTGCAACAGTGAAAAATGAATTTAGCAGTTTTTTACTGTCAGGACATATAAAACACATTACTTACTATATTTCCCACCTTAACCATAGACTGCACCCTGCCCTTGGGGCTACCAAGGACCTACCTTAGGGGAGTCTTATATGTAAGAAAAGGGAAGGTTTAGGCTTGGCAAGTGGGTACACTTGCCAAGTCGAATTTACAGTTAAAACTGCATACACAGACACTGCAGTGGCAGGTCTGAGACATGATTACAGAGCTACTTATGTGGATGGCACAACCAGTGCTGCAGGCCCACTAGTAGCATTTGCTTTATAGGCCCTGGGCACCTCTGGTGCACTTTACTAGGGACATACTAGTAAATCAAATATGCCAATCATGAATAAAGCAATTACATACACATTTCGTATAGGAGCACTTGCACTTTAGCACTGGTTAGCAGTGGTAAAGTGCCCACAATAACACAAACAGCAAAAACAGAGTCCAGCACACATCAACAACCTGGGGAACAGAGGCAAAAAGTTAAGGGAGACCACTCCAAGGATGAAAAGTCTAACACTGTGTCAGCAGCCAGTGACTTGGCCGACCTGGATATGAAAATTGTGGGCACGGAAGGTAAGATGTATACACTGGCTGGTGTGTTCTGTGGTGTTTTCATCTTGGAGTTTTGATCAGGCACAAGAAAAAATCCAGTGATGGCATCTGTAATCTGGATCTCTGAGTCAAGAAGAAACTCATAAACTGGCTGAACATACTGTAGAGACTTACATGCACAGTCAGCTTTATTTTGCATGTTTGTTAATTTTGCCTGTGGCCAGGCAATGACCTCAAGTAATTGCATGCTGATGTTAAAAGGTTGTGTACTGATGTGGAAAGCATTGTGAAGGGTAGCTTACTCTATGCCCTCAGCCGATTATATGACGGAACACCGAATTAAAAACAACTACTAACCTTAACAACGAGGTCGGAACACCGACCTGGTCCTTACTACTAATGATTTTACCACGAATGCCTTAACAACGATATTTCGTTGTAAAGGCATTCCTGATAAAATCATTAGCAATAGGCACCATTCACCCTACATCCCTCACCCCACCCCTCAACCCCACCCCAAAACCTAAAACCTGCTGACCCCCCACCCACTCCCCAAAACCAAAAACGCCCCACCCCCCAACCCCACCCTAAAACCTAAAACCCCCTGACCACCCGCCCACTCCCCAAAACCAAAAACGCCCCACCCCCCAACCCCACCCTAAAACCTAAAACCCCCTGACCCCCCACCCACTCCCCAAAACCAAAAACGCCCCACCCCCCCAACCCCACCCCAAAACCTAAAACCCCCTGACCCCCCACCCACTCCCCAAAACCAAAAACGCCCCACCCCCCAAGCCCACCCCAAAACCTAAAACCCCCTAACCCCCACCCCCTCCCCAAAACCAAAAATGCCCCACCCCCCCAACCCCACCCCAAAACCTAAAACCCCCTAACCCCCCACCCCCTCCCCAAAACCAAAAACGCCACACCCCTCCAACCCCACCCCAAAACCTAAACCCACCACTTACCTTCGCCAACTCCCTTCTTTGTACCTTAACCACGCATGTTCGTTGTTCAGAACATACGTAGTTAAGGCACAAAAATACGAAGTCGTGGTTAAAAAAAGCGTTGTTACGCTTTCGTTAACCACGACTTTCGGAATAAAAAAGTCGTAAAAAAGGATGTTTCCCCCCTCAGCCCTTTTACAAAGTTTTGCGAGCAGGCACTAGTGTGAAGTTTTAGTTTGACACTAAGAAAGTGATTACAAAATATGTTTTTTTTAATGTGTGTTGCTGGACATCACTTATGGGCTTTCATTTGATAGTGGGAGCAAGTTAGTAGCCCTTAAAATTTTTAATGTTCTTGATAAATCGGTTGTAACCAGACACTTGCATAAGTTTGATTTCGGTATTCCTGGGTGTTTATCGTGTTCTACTGGTTCAAGAGTGTGGTTTCTGTGTTTTTTTAAAATAATTTGCTTAGGGTGTATGTGATTTTGCCCATTACTTAAAGGCACTGGCATGCTTTCTCCCAATTCTGTTGTGACAATGAAATACAAATTTAGTGGCATGTATGTCTGTAGATACACGTGCTCTGCAAACTTCTGCCATGTAGTGTTGGGTCCAGAACATTGCAAGTTCTTTTTCCTCGAAAAGTAGCCACGAGGTATAGTGACTCCTCCTCCTGCTGTAATGCTCATGGGCATCAACTCCATTGTTAGATTGTTTTCTTCCGCCATTTGGTCCAGTCATGTTTTCACTGAGCTCCAGATTGGACTCTTCCATTCAGTATACCTCTCATACCATTGGTTTTGAATGTGTATTTCCTATCTTTTGCATTCCAGGATTAAAGAAAACGACCCATCGGATCAAAGCACTCCGAAAGAGGCTCTTCGAGTCGTGCCCATCAGGCTGCCATTTTCTCACTCCCAACTCTATGAAAATGAGCTTCTGATGGAACAGACTCTCTTCTGTTTCTGTCCTAAGTGTCACGAAGTACCCGCAGTACAACCTCTGCAACCTCTGTTTGTCTGTGGCTCATAAATCGGAGGACAGCGAGGCCTGCCAGTATTTTCAATCGGAGAAGACTTTTTGAGATCGAAGAAGCCATTATTGTGAGTTTTTAGCAACAAGAGATCGAGGGCACCCCAAATATTTTTGGACTTCAAGACACCACTTCTGAAATGGAGCAGGAGCTTAAAGAGGCCTTTGCTGCTGAGGAGGAGGCCTTTTTCTGTTGAGGATTCAGACTCAGAGGTGGACACAGTTCTTGAAAAGCAAGACCTTTCTATGGCTCAACCAACTGTGAGTACTAGCTCCCCTGCTCAACTCAAAAATTCCTCTACCAATGAAGGCTAACGGGTCATGGTAGGCACTGAACAATTCATTCAGAAGCCCCGCCACTGAGCTCAGCTCTGAAAAGCAATTCTAAGTCTACCACATTACTACTGAGCTGAACTCCACCAGCCTCAGCACTGAAAGCTTTGGCCTCCCTCCCAGCATTGGCTGCTTTGGCACCAAAGAGATCGCTGGCCGCCTCTGCACTAAACGTTTCTGGTTTGAAATTGAAGAGCACCCCAGTGGAAAACACCACACATTCAGAGTAGACTATTTTAATTGAGCCTATCTCCCACAAAATGATGCAGCATCTTGATCCAAAACAAACACAGCTTCGTATCCAGCCTCACACGGGATGTGTTTTGGTAAAGTGGGTCTTTTCCACACCTTCTAAAAGGCAGCTTACTTTTGAGGAGGCCATTGATATTCCTACACCTCCTGCTAAGCAAAAAAGGATGGCTAGAGACTCTAGTGACATACACCCTCCTGTGCCTTCCACTCCACCACCAACTACACCACCACCCACTCAGCTCCTCATTCTCAGAGTGATCCTCTAGATATCACACCGCAAGGCTCACCTCACTCTTTCCACAACATTAATGAAACAGGGGATGATGCTGTGCCTTCTCCCCCAGACACAGACCCATGCTCTCAGAATGATGTCAACCCCTACACGGAAAGTGATCCAGATGTCTACCCAGCTAGACAATCCCCACTGAATGATGCTACTTCCTTTTAGGAACTGATTGGGAGGTGCCCCTGGAAAAGAGCCAATTGAGGTTGATTTCCTCTTTGAAACACTGACTACATCCCATAGAGCCACATAATACCTCCTGATGATCAAGGGTATGATGAGGCATGCAGAGTATATGTTTAAAGATCCTGCAAGGGCATGCATGATCACTCTGCATGTAGAGAAAAAGTATACAGCTTCCCCCTCAGACCCAGTTTTTATCAATGGTCAGGTCCCTGGCAATTCCCTGGTGATCTCTAATGGGATGAAAAGAGTAAACTCACAAGCACCGCCTGATGCTCCACCTCCTGAAAAGGAGAGCAAGCTGATCAACGCGTCTGGCATGAATGTTGCTGCTCAAGCAGCCAATCATTGGTGCATTCCTAATACGCAAGGTCTGCTTGCCAGATATGACCGTGCCCACTGGGACGAGATGGAGGAGCTCCTCCAATATCTCCCAGTGGAGCACAGGAGAAGAGGACACAAAATTGTTAGTGAAGGCCAGCTCATGTCCAATAACTCAATTTGCTGCACCTTGGACTTCCCCACACAGCGGCACAAGGCATTAATGCCAGTTTCTTCTTACACTACCATGCACGGCTGCGCAATTCTAGTGTTAAACCTAAGGTACAACAAGCCATTCTTAATGTACCTTTTGATAAGGAGCAGCTGTTTAGCCCGCAGGTTGATTAGGAGCAAGAAAAAATGAAAATACAACGAAGTGGCTAAGTCCATGGGAGCTCTCCAAACTCCTGCTTCACGTTAGGCTTTTCGTAGGCCATTAGATAAAATAGCCTCCCAACCATTAGAAGCAGACACTTCCTCATCCTCCTGTAGACGATTTTACAAAGGTTCCTACAGGGGAAAATAAACAGAGGCCAGGCAAAAATGCCTTCCCCTAAAGGGTCTTCACTGCTTCCAAGCAGTGACTCCCTTCACCTTTCCTCCAACTAGCTAAAACCAATCGGAGGACGTTTTCAACTCTTTTTCAATCACTGGCAAAATATCACAACAGATCAATGGGTGTTGGATAATATCCAACATGGTTACTGTCTGGAGCTCATTTCCACACCTCCAAACATCCCTCCTCACACCACAGCCAGTCCCTCCTCACCATCTAGGAACATGAGTATACTTCCAATGTTTTATCATCCCCAAAAAAGATGGCTCCTTAAGGCCTATTCTAGATCTCATGCCTTTAAATCACAACATCCTCTCAGAACATTCTCACAAGATTACACTTTGGGATGTGATAACACTGCTTCAGCAAAGCAACTTTCTCTCAGCACTAGATTTAAAAGGCACCTACTTTCACATCCTTATTCACCCAGCACATATCAAATACCTCAGATTTGTGATAGCAGGACAACGTTATCAATTCAAAGAACTCCCCTTGGGTTCGCAACTGCCCCAAGAATATTCACAAAATGTGTGACAGTTGTCACAGCACACTTACATAGACAAAACACCCACTTCTTCTCATATGGAACTGATTCTACAAATCAGCAATCAAAAAGCTAAAAAAGATACTATTCAGATAGAATTCAAATGCTAAGGGCACCTCTTAGTGCCCCTCTAACGCCACCATGTGTGCGCCATATCTTAAATACGGTGCACCATGGAGGTAGTTAGGGGAACTGACGTCAACATTTTTGATGCTAGTTTAGAGTTTTGTAGGATTAGCATAAAAAATGTTGACACTAAGGCCCATATTTATACTTTTTGACGCTAAACTGCGCTAACGCAGTTTAGCGTCAAAATATTTTGCGCCGTCTAACGCCATTCTGAAGCGCCATGCGGGCGCCGTATTTATGGAATGGCGTTAGACGGCGCAATCAGACCGGCGCTGCCTGGTGTGCGTGGAAAAAAACCACGTAGACCAGGCAGCGCCGGCGTTGGGAAAAAATTATGTTAGGGCGTCTTAAAATGGCGCAAGTCCGGTTGACGCTAAAAAATCGTCTTAACCCGACTTGCGCCATTTTTTTTCGACGCCCATCCCCCATCAACATGACTCCTATCATTGTAAAGATAGGAGTCATGCCCCCTTGCCCAATGGCCATGCCCAGGGGACTTATGTCCCCTGGGCATGGTCATTGGGCATAGTGGCATGTAGGGGGGCACAAATCAGGCCCCCCTATGCCACAAAAAATAAAAAATAAAATACTTACCTGAACTTACCTTAATGTCCATGGGATGGGTCCCTCCGTCCTTGGGTGTCCTCCTGGGGTGGGCAAGGGTGGCAGGGGGGGTCCCTGGGGGCAGGGGAGGGCACTCTGGGCTCATTTTGAGCCCACTTGTCCCTTAACGCCATCCCTGACCCAGGCGTTAAAAAGCGGCGCAAATGCGCTGTTTTTGGCCACGCCCACTCCCGGGCGTCTCTTTTGCCCGGGAGTATAAATACCACGTAAAGGCCTGGGAGTCATTTTTTAAGACGGGAACGCCTCCCTTGCATATCATTAACGCAAGGAAGGGGTTCACGCTAAAAAATGACGCACACTCCGGGCACTTTGGCGCCCGAAGCGTCTAACGCCATAGTATAAATATGGCGTTAGTTGGCGTTAGTTTAGCGTCGAATTTGCGTCGAAAAAAACGACGCAAATTCGGCGCAACCAGAGTATAAATACAGCCCTAATCCTGCAAAGCCCATTGAGACCCATTATGAATAATGGTGTGCCTCCTTTTAACGCCTGCTCTGAGCAGGTGTTAAAAGTGCTGATAAAAATGATGGAGAAAAATCTCTTAGATTTCTTTGTGCCATTCCTCAACCGCCCTAACGGGAGAACACCCCCTTTGTATACATTAGGCCTGACACAGGCATAAAGTAGCGCAGAAAGTTACAAAGTGGCGCAATGCATGCATTGCATCACTTTGTAAATATGGCACAGCGATTTTGGCCTAGTTGGGCCACATTAGCGTAAAAAAAGGAGGTTAATGTGGCAAAAGGAGGTGCTAGGGGCCCCTTAAATCTGCCACTAAATGTGAAAATAAAGAATTCTATAAAATTCTCGCCAAATTTTGTAAACCAAACTGCCTAGAAGGAGCTCAGCCCATTACTCAGGAATTCACAGACAAACTGGAAAATCATTACACAACCAAACCAGATACATTAGACTCCTAATTACAAAAAGAAAAAACACCTGCACTGACTCTTTTCCACAAAATAACCTCCAAGAGTAGGCTAACCCAGCCACTGAATTCCTTCCAACAAATATCACACTGTCGGGCCTGCAAACCTGGATGTGTTCCAGAAAGGTCTATTAAGCCAATCATCTGCCTTTGCATGCACCAATGTTTGTGGTAACCCCATAAGAATGTTTTACAGAGACCAACGCTTGTTTACAGAGACGAGTGCTTGTTAGAATCAATGCTTGCTTATGACCAATGTTTGTTTAGGAAACATGTTGTTCAAGCCTCTAGCATCCTTATGACTCAGATTGGGTGTGGCAAGATTCATCTGGTATTTTGACTACACCTGGACTGAGTGAATTGCTTGCTATAAAGGTCACCTGCTGCGGAGAAGGAGTCTCTGCTTTTCCATGTTTATTCTTCACATTCAGTCTTGTATCTTGGATGCTGCTTCAAGGGAGAAGAAGAGATCAAGAGAATTAACTACTAAAAGGCAGTAACACACTGAGTGCACTCGAAAGGTATGTATTTGTGAAAACCTGACGTTTGCTGATGTGATATTCGCCAGTCAGAGATGGAGTGACAAAGGCCGCACCAACCACAAGCTGTTAGTGATATGAGATAAGAAACAAGACACAAACAAATGAGCTAACGAAGGTGAACCAATGTAAATTGGTACCATTAGAGGCCCACTTACTAAAGAAGAACGACAACGAAGACGTGACCAAAAGTTGTGTTTGTATTGCAGAATTATTTTTCACTTTTTGAAGAATTGTATGGTGAAGCCTAAAAAACAGCCCGTAGGGGTCAAACGCTCTGAAAGTGAGAAGTTTGAGGGAAACTAGAACACCCAACTATGGTGGTGACTAGTTGTTCGGGTGTGTAAAAAACAGAGGTCTCCCATTTTTTGGCCAAGAATTTCATCACTTTTATATATTTGCACAGATGTTATGGCAATCTTCAGATTGCCCAGATTTGCTTAACCTCTTAGTGGTTTTGGAGGTCACCAGGAATTTCATGGATATCGCCTTTGCAAAACAACTTGGTCTACCGTTCCTGCCTAAATCCAGTCCTAAGATAGTTAAAACTATCAATCCTAGCTCTTTTACCTCAGACCCTGTCACCAAAACTACTTGTGATTTTAATGTGCTTATACTCTAATCATCGCAAAATCATACAATTTGATCTGATATGTGCCCCTCAATTCAAAATTATATTGGGGATTCCATGGCTACAAAAGCATCACCCCACTCTGAACTGGACTACACAAAGTGTTACCTTACAATCTCAGTTCTGTAAAGATTACTGTTGGGTGGAGACACAACTAGATAAAGGTATTGCTCTAAGAGTAGGAAATGCAGAGAAAGAAGAACCTGAGTTACCTTCAGTATGCCAAGATTTTGCACATGTCTTTGACAAAGGGAAGGCCACTATGTTACCACCGCATCACCCCATTGACTGTTGGATACATTTACAGCCAGGCTCGCTAAATCTTTGCAGTAGAAATTATGATCGTAAGCAGTAAACTGGACTATGGGAATGCCCTCTACGCAGGAACCACAGCCAAACTCCAGAAAAGACTGCAACGCATCCAGAACCCCTCTGCACGCCTCATCCTGGACACCCCCAACACTGCCACATCACAGCCCACCTGAGAGACCTGCATTGGCTCTCCATCAACAAGAGACTCACCTTCAAACTCCTCACACACGCTCACAAGGCGCTGCACAACACCGGACCAGAATACCTCAACAGACAGCTTTCCTTCTACACCCTGACCCGACAGCTTTGCTCCATCAACCTTGCCCTCACCACCGTCCCACGCATCTGTAGAACAACCACCGGCGGCAGATCATTCTCGCATCTCACCACCAAGACGTGGAACACTCTTCCCATCCATTTGTGACAGACCAAGGACCTCCTTACCTTCAGGAGACTTCTCAAGACTTGGCTGTTCGAGCAGTAGCAGCTCCCCCCCCTCTGTGCCTGAGACCCTCAGGGTGAGTAGTGTGCTTTAAACATTTCCTGATCGATTGATCTAACAGAAAGAGAGAATTCAGATTTGCGACAATATTTAGATGACATGCTGGCCATAGGATTTATAAGATGTTCTAGGTCCCCAGCTCTATTGCCACTATTTTTTGTTCATGAAAAAGGAGGAGAACCTATGGCTTGCATTTATTATAGAGCCCTAAACAACATTACAAACAAAAATAGATACCCGTTACCTTTGATCTCAACCATTATAGATCAGGTTAAAAATGCACGCATATAAACTAAATTGGATTTGCAGGGGTGTACAATCTTGTGAGAGTCCGGGAAGGTGACGAGTGGAAGACAGCCTTCAGGACCAAATTTGGTTTATATGAGTACCTTGTCATGCCTCTTTGAATCTGTAATGCCCCTGCTGCTTTTCAACACTTTATCAATGAGGCACTACATAACGTTATTGATAAGTGTGCTGTTGTCTATATTGACGATATTTTGATCTATTCCAACACCTATGAAGAACATGTTGCACATGTCAGGGCCATTCTAGAAGCCTTATGACAACATCACCTCTTGGTAAAGCTAAAAAAGTTTATTTTCCATGTTCAAGAAGTGCAATTCTTCGGGTATATCCTAACTCCACATGGAGTACAAACAGACCCTAGGAAAGTTGAAGCTATTGCTCAGTGGAAGCTACACAGACTGTCAAAGAAGTACAAAACTTCCTAGAGTTTGCCAGTTTTCATATACGTTTTATTGATCACTTTTCTACCATAGAAGCACCCATCACAAAGTTAATTTTTAAAGGAATGAAGTTTCAGTGGGGGGAAGAGGCAGATAAGGCTTTTAACCAATTGAAATACAAGTTTAGAACCACCCCTATTTCACAACACCCAGATCCTACACAACCATTTGTGGTAGAGGTGGATGCCTCTCAAGTATCAAGTAGCGGGGTCTTGTCTCAATGGGATCCTGGAGCTCCATTCAGTAGCTTACTTTTCCCACAAATTGAAAACAGCCAAAACCAACTATTCTGTAGCAGATTGAGAATTATTTGCATTAAAATGGGCCTTTGAGGATTGGATGCATTATCTCCTAAGGAGTTTCCTTACCATTACCATTTTGACAATTTATAGTAACTTGTAACTCCTTAAATCTGCATGCGACAGTTGAGATGGTACCAATTCTTTAATGATTATGATTTCATTATCCAGTTACAACCAGGTCGTACAAATGGAAAAGCGGACACACTTTCTATGTTAGCTCACGCCATTATCAAACAAGTAGATGAACCACCTTTTATTATTACATCAGACAAGATAGCTGGGGCCATTCCCTTTGATTCGGATTTCTTGCGAGAGGCACAACAAGAATAGGAAAGTATGATAGCCATAGAAACTCTGCAACATCACACTATCTCACATTACAAGTTGTAGGGGATTGAAGTATTTAGCACAAAAGATATACCTACCCACAAAAAACACTGCAAGACAAAGCCTGTGAGTGGTGCCATGTTAGTAAAGTTCATGGTCACCCTGGGGAGAAAAAGACTCTAGAGATCCTTCAACATCGGACTGCGATGCGCTTAAGAAGGCACATCATTGGCTTTTACGGTTACTGGGATGCTCTCCGCTTGTCGTGTTATAATGCTTATCATTGTTGCTTGCTACATATCAGAGAAATGAAATTCTTTCGCATAATTATTATAAAAGCAATGTATTATGAATGTGTTTGTTATTGCTAAGTTTAATATGACATTAACATAATTCTAAATTGATGCTGGTGATACGGGGCATTCTGTGTATGGCCTGAAATTTTGTCATTGCTATGCTCAACATATGCTGTGATGTAATAGTGATAAAACCAATCACTTGTGCTTTTTACAACAACTCCAAGTTCCCAGAGTGATGCAAACCTTGTACTGTGATCTTTTGATATTAACCCTATCTTCTCAGAGTGATGCAAACTTTACACCGTGATCTTTTGATAATAACCCTATGTTTTCAATGTGATCAAAAACATTGAATTGTGTTCCTTGGTATTCTAAGTACAGTGCAGTAATTAACCCATGAAAGTCTGCAAACTCTAATTATCTGAGAACGTGTTGTCATTATTTGTTATCTATTAAAATACTTGTGAAGTCGAGTGAATCAGCATCTTGAGAAACCTCAGCAAGGTGAATCAATCAAGGTTTCCTCTGAACATCAAGAACCTTTGGGTAGGCTTTAATTGAGATGACTTGGGACCAATCTAGGGTCACAGTAGGAGTAGTTATAAATACTCAAGGAGGTTCAAGGTTCTTATTCAATTACAAGCAATCCACATTGTTTCCCAAAAATTCCTAAAGTAGGGAAGTCGGCCCTAACAGGTACACCTAGCTTGCACATGGTAGTTAGAGGCTAGTATATACATGGGTTATGAGTAATGAAGGGACTGATGTGTAATTCATCATGAAAAATTCCGACTCTTCGAGAACCATCACTATTCGTTTTGATCCAGACCTGCGGCTCCAGTGTCTCTCTCTCTCTTCACCCATCCCCTTTCTTATGGGACATTTTGGTGCCAATCACATGCATTTAAGTGGGAGGCACACAACGTCTCGGAGGAGTTGAAAATAAACAACTTGGTCAACATTGTGTCTCTATGAGAAAAACAGGTTATTGTTTGGCACACAAAGTTAATTTATGGATCTGGTCTAAACAAGCAGGCCAACCAGCAGCCCTTCTGACCCATGTCCACTACAAACCTTCTAGAAAATTGTTCAAACTATCTCTGCTGCCACACCAGTAAGACTAATCATCAACATTTTCTTATCTACAGGAATATTTTCAGAATACCTAAAAGTATCATGCATACGAATTGCTAAATAAAACAAACCTGGACTCAATTAACCGCAACAACTACAGACTGATTACAAATGGACCTTTCCTGGGCAAACTGAAAGAACAGCATTTGCCCAGATGTCACAGTTCATTGAAGATAATTCTATATTTTCAGACTTCCAAACAGGATTTTGTTAAGGAAGAGGCACAGAATCTGCCCTGCTTGCCATCTAGGATGATATGAAGAACACAGTTGGCCAGAATAGGGTTGCTGCACTACTTCTCTTGGACCTCTCAGCTGCCTTTGATACCGTTAACCATGACACTCCAATACAAGGCCAGCATAGACAGGACTGCTCTTAACTGGATCACATCCTACCTTCAAAACAGAACAAATGTCATCCATATCCCCTTTCTCAACCAAACTGTCCTTCACAAAATCAGAGGTACCTTAAGGCTCCATCATCTCCCCTTGCTTTTCAACATCTATGTTGAGTAATTACCGTCATATGCTACAACTATGCAGATGACACACAAATACTCCTTAAACTAGAAAGTCCCAAAGACATTGGAAACTCACAAATTGTCAGTTGCGTCAGTGCTGTTGCTCAGTGGATGGCATTGAACCATCTCAAATTGAATGCTTCCAAAACAGAAATACTCACATGTGGTGACTGGAAAAATTATGACCCACTCGCCACTTGGCCTGTTGATCTGGGAACACTGCCTAAAGTATCTAAGGAAGTAAGAAATCTCAGAATTACCATGGATTCCGAGCTATCAAAGAATGCTCAAGTGGACAAACTAGCAAGATCAAGCTTCATTACTATACAAACTCTGTGATGCATCTTTCCCCACCTGGGATTTCCACACAAGGTCTAGGCTACTATCTCTCTTGTTCTGTCTAAACTTGATTACACCAATAGCCTCTAACACAGCTCTTCTTTAACACCTATGAAAAGACTACAACGGATTCTGAACTCTGCTGCCAGACTACTCTTACATCTAAAGCCACAAGCCCACATCTCCCCTGTGTTGAGGGCTCTACATAGGCTACCAGTTGCCAGAAGATCAAGCTGCTGTCTACTATTCACAGAGCAATACATGGAACATGTCCAAACTTCATTAGGAATAAAATCACCAAATACATTCAACAGAGGAGCCTCAACTCTACACAGGCACATTGCCTCACAATCACACCATACAAATAAAATAACATAGGTGGCACATTCTTTTCTGTTCAAGCAGCCACACTATAAACATCTTTATCCCCAAAAAATAAGATCCATGGATAACTATCTTATCCTCAGAAGGCTACTCAAGAGTTGGCTCTTCCCCACATAGCTACCATACTCAAATACAAATGTACAGCATATCCCTGTGTATATAACCACTTATTTACATTATATATGTGTATCTAGATATGTGCATTCTGTTGTATAATTGTGTATAGTTATAATGGTTATGAATATATACATATTTGCCAGTTCTGCTTAACAAATTTACAAATTTACATACTACCTATGGTTATGGTTATTATTCTATGTTTAACATGTATATAGATGACTGTATAAATAAGGACAATTTTAATAAAACCATCTACAATTACTTTACTATTGAACTAATAAAAACAACTAAATGAGCTTCATGTACAGCCACACTTGAACGTCTGAGTTTATTAAATACAACTTAAATCTAGATATATTACCTTCCTTATACATATATACCTTCCATGTATGTAGGTATCTTTATATTTATTTCTTTACTCCTAATTCAGCATCTCCAATGCACTACCCTCTGTCTCACCGTATACCTCTCTCAATATACATCCTCTACCTGTCATGTCCAACTGCGAGAGTATCAGTTTGGTGTCATCTGCGTAGGAGACTATGTTGATTTTATGTGATGTGATAATGTCTGCCAGGGTGGTCATGTAAATGTTGAACAGTGTTAGACTGAGAAATGATCCTTGGGGCACTCCACATATGAGGTTTTTTGACCTCCAACATGTAGGGTGGCAAGTTGATCTTTTGTGTTCTTCCAGTAAGGAAAGAGCAGATCCAATAGCAGAGGGATCCTTAGATGATTATTTCCTGTAGTCTTCTGATCAGAGTGGAGTGTGAGACCGTGTCAAAGGCTACCAAGAAATTGTGCAGTATGAGGGCTGCTTTGTCTCTATGGTTGAGGATCAGCCTGATATTATCCTTGGATGTTATAAGGGTAGTCTTGGTGCTGTGGTTGGGCCAGAATCCTGATTGTGAGTGAGTGGTTTGTTGATAGTTTTCTACATGAATGTGGCTGGGTAGGATAGAAGGGAGTTTGGGTGGTAGTTTTTAATTGAGGTGGGTGTGTTAAAGTTTCTTTATCAGTGCTTTGACTATCACTTGTTTCCAGTCATCCAGGCACTTCTTGATGGTATTGAGTTGTTGAGGATGTGGTTGAGGATTTTGCTGATAAGGGTAGCACCCATATTAAAGTTGTGGTGGGGGTATGGGTCTGTTAGTGTCCCAGAGTAGATTGTCATCATGATATTGGCTGTTTCTTCAGACGTGAGTGTTTCCCAGGAAGTCAAGGTGTTTCCTTGGTAGTTTCGTGAGTAGGCTAGTTGTGAGGATGCACGTCTTCAGTTGTAGGTCAAAGTTTTTGTATGCAGTATTTATTTTGTTGCTGAAGAAATCTAAGAGGTTGTAACAAAGCTCCTTTTAAGGAGTGATGCTCACCTTGGTGGAAACTGGCAAGGTGAAGTCTTTGATGATCATGATTATTTCTTTGGTGCTATTGGACCTGTTGTCTGTACACTCTGCTAGGGCCTCCATTTTGGTTTCTTTAATTTGCTGGTGGTATGGTATTGTCTTTGGGCTGCTTTATATGTCTCTGTCATTTTCAGGCTGGTTCATTCTCCATCTTCTTTGTTTACAGGGCTGTTTTGTTCAGCAGAGTCCATGAATGCACCAGTTGGCCTGTTTCCCTGTCCTTCTCTGAATAGTGTGTTTGTGTGGTGCTAGTGAGTCAGCACATGTTGTGATCCATACATCCATACATCAATATGTTTGATGCTGATATTGAGGTCATTGTTAGGGTTTGGCTGATTCTGGAACAGGGTGTGGAGCCCATTGGAGTCCAAGATGCGGTTCCAGCTGCATCACGTCTGGCTTGTGGTTGTGGATTTTGTTTTGTGTGGGATGCTGATATGGATATGGATGGTGGTGTGTTCGGTCCAGTTGAGAGGTATTGGTGAGGTGATTTCAATGCCATTGAAAATGGTGAAGATGGAGGTTAAAAACAATGTTGAAGGTATGTCAGGAGTTGTGAATAAGTAGGTGCTGTGTCAGTCCCAGGCACGCTAAGCTTTCGAGGAGGTTGATGGTGTTGATGTTGTTCCATATGTCCATGTGGAAATTGAAGACATTCATTACATTCACATAACTTTCCATCAGAAGAAAATACATTGCATTAATTCATTTTTTGCAGAACACTTTCTTGTACATACTGCTGTAGATGAAGCACAATAAAATATAACAATATGAGAACATTTACATTTCTGCCAAAACATACTGCAAACTTTGTCCTTGTAATGTAACAGCTGACAGTCATGGAAAGATACAACAGACCAGCAAGTCAGGCAGTTTAAACTAATTCAGAAACAGATGCACATTTGTTGTACACATTTTAAGACCTACTGTGCTAAAAAAAACAATATGATATCATATCAATTTCTGGTTTGTTAATTCACTTTTGTAATGGTGCAGGTGAAGTAGCTTCCAAAGGAGGTAGCCCACTCTTCAAATTGGAAGGAAGTGAAAGCAGCTTTCCATGCTCTCCTCCACTTCACTCATCTTCTTAAGAATCAAGTAATAACAGCAAGGAATGATAAGTAGGAAAAAGTTCTTAATCTGTGGTAGACTTGGCTTACAACATTCTCATTTGGACAGAGGGTCTAAACTCCCAGCAGCTCATGTCTGAGAGAAAGACAATTTTCAGTCAGACATATTAAGCAAGGTATTGACTCCTTCTCATGATTATATCTGGCAGATCATACTTTCAAAGAAATAAATCACAGGTTTAGAACCTCATGGCTAGACATTTTCACCAGTGCAGAGAATTCTCAAATCCCAATTCCCTGTCTGGTTTCTGAGGGGGAGAACAATAGGTCAGCTTTCTCTATACCAGAGGGCCACTGTAATGCCTTTTAGACTAAAAAAATATGCCTGTCATCTTCTAGGGTCTGGGTAACCAGATTGTAGATGGGAATGAGGCCTTCAGTGCTGCTTATTTGGATGTTATTGCTGTCTTCAGCCGCACCTGGCAGGTCTACCTATTTCATCTGCAGGATGTGCTTCAGGCTCAGCAACAGGCATGCCTGACTATCAAGGCCAGAAGATTCCAGATAGGGCAGGGAACTGGGGTGTATTTAGGATACCTTGTGAGCCGGGGTAAGGTGCAGCCCTCGAGGCCGGGGTAAGGTGCAGCCCTCGAGGCCAAAATAGAGACTTTCCTGGCCTGGAAGCCCAAAAAATCTTAGGCAGAGAAGATGGCCTTCTGGGCCTCACTGGGTAACACAGGAGTTTTGTCAAGGGATATGGCACCATTATAGCCCCCAATAGAGTGATCTGGAGAGAGGCCTCTCAGAAAGCCTTTGACTCCCTAAAACAGGCCTATACACATATGCACAGCCCCTGCGCTCAAGGACCCTGCCTTTTTCCTGGAGTTTATTGTCCAAACAGATTGCTCAGAGCATGAAATAAGGGCAGTCTTGCCAGAGGTAAATTAGAAGGGCTTAGACCAATTTGTAGCAATCACCTCTAGGAGGCTACTTCCCAGGAAACAGAGGTGGAATGCTATTGACAGAGAAGCATTTGCTGTGGTTTGGGCACTGAGGAAGCTGAGGCAATTCTTATTTGGGACTCATCTCCGGGTTCAGAAAGACCACAGTCCCCTCAGGTGGTGCATGCAAATGAGGGTAGAGAATCTAAACTTTTTGAGCTGGTGCATCTACCTACGGTGAATTAACTTTATGATGGAACACACAAATCCAGTGCTGATGGTCCATCTACATTTCTCTGCTCGTGTGATGGGTAGTTCTTCCCACTTTCAGCAGGGTGGACATATGGTAGGCTTGTCAGCTTTAGCGTGATCTTCCTTCAAACCTTTTGATACTTCTCAATTTTTCTGAATTTATCTTGTGGGCCTTAGGGCTCTGTGCATTGCACCACTGCTACCCAGTTCTAAAGTGCTTGTGCTCAACTCATTCCATTAAAAACATGATTACATTAGTTTACACCTGAGTGGCACACTAGAACTTTGATTTACACTTTTTGACACTAAACTGCGGTACCGCAGTTTAGCATCAAAAAGTATACTGCGACTAGCGTCATCCCAAGACTCCGGCCGGGAGTCAAATTTATGGTATGGCGGTAGCTAGTGGTAAGGTCATAAAAAAGGATGCTAGTCGGGTGGGGGAGGCATAGGGGGAGCAGGAGGTTTAGCATCAAAGGATGACGCTAGTATGGGCAGATGCATAAATATGCCTATAACCAGAATAATGTCATTTTCTGATGTTAAAACCCCATGGACATGACTCCTGTCTTAGTTAAGACAGGAGTCATGCCCATCACCCCAGTGGCCATGCCCAGGGGACATATGTTCCCTGGGTATGGCCATTGGGCCCAGTGCCATTTAGGGGGGACTAAGTTAGGCCCTCCCAAGGCACTACAATTTTGTTTAAATACTTACCACTACTCACCTATACTTACCTGGGATTGGGTCCCCGATCCTCCGCTGTCCCTCTGCTGTGGGTGGAGGTGTCCCTAGGGATAGGGAAGGGCACTTCTAGGCTCTTTCCATGGTCTCTGATCATGGAAAAATGCCCACAGGTCCCCTAATGCCTGCCCTGACCCAGGTGTTAAATAATGGCACTAAGCAAGCTTAGTGCCATTATTTAAGGCCCCCATCCCCCGTGCTTGATTTTAGCATGGGGGATAAATATGGTACTGAGGCCATACCGTCAATTTTTTACCATAAACGCCTACCTTGCATCTCATTGACGCAAGGTAGTTTTCCGCAGGCAAAAAATGAATTTAACTCCAATATTTTGGTGCTGGACATGTCTAGTGCCAAAATATAAATATGGAGTTAAGTTTGCGCTGAATTGGCATAAAACATTATGCTAATTCAGCGCAAAACAGAGTATAAATATGCCCCTTAATTTAGTCTGCAGCACCTGTTCTGCCACCTACTTAAGTAGCACCTTAATACATGTTTCAGACCTGCCACTGCAGCCTGAATGCAGATTTAAACTGCTATATCAACTTTCCATTAAAACCCACTTCCCAAGCGTAAAACTTCCTTGTTACTACATATGTCGCCCCTAAGGGAGGCCCTAGGTACCCCATAGGTCAGGGTGATGTGAAATTAAAAGGTTGGACATACATTTTTAGGTTTTACAAGTCTTTGTTATAAAAAAACTCCTACATTCGTGTCTCACTACTGTGAGGCCAAACTCTTCAGTAGGATAACATTGGGGATTCCTTATTACACTAAATGATCTGTAATTTCCAGATGGGATTAGGTTGCCCGAATTAAAACAAAGATCTGCACTCGAGGATTAAAGGTCCACTCCTTGGTTTTCACAGAAACTGAAAGACCTTAGACAGCAGTGTTGGGGGCAAGAACGGAAATGGAGGGCAAACCCTATTCCAGAGGAGGAGAAAGGAAAAGATAAAGAACTGATATTTATGTATAAAAATTGCCATTGTGGACGCTAAATCTTTTTACCACGTAAACAGAATAAGGTTTAACAGCACTGCCCCAACAAACGTTTGAAGGTGGTTGAAGAGCTCTCTACTCCTTGTTGATCTATTGTGAATTCAAAATCAATAAGGATAGGCTTTTCTCCTTTTTTAATGTGGATGATCCTGCTGATTGGCACGCCTCTCCAGTTTTGTTTGCAATCCCTCCCATCTCACCCAAGGAAATAAAAAGTTTCCTCATGAACATGAAATTTGGCTCATCTGATGACTCCTGTCCTCCTAGAGTCTTACAACTTCCCTCTGATCAGATTGTGAATTTCTTGGTAAAAGTCTTCAATCAGATATCAACAATGGGAGTAAACTGCTGACATTGGAAGGAAGCACTAGTCATTCCCTTTCAAAGGAAACCTAATGGAGACCCAGAGGACCAACAAAAACCTTCACCCTAACTCTCTACTGCCCTCACCAGCAAAAATGCTTGACAAATATATCAACCAGGAATTGGTTGAGTTCATTAATGCCCAGGACCTATTGGATCCTTAACAGAACCGGTTCCAATGTGGTCCAACTTTTGCTCCCTCCATTGGCTGCAGGATAGGAAGCGAGTGATATATAGAGTGCTCTGCATGGTCCCTTTGTTGCTCCACCATCAAGGTCGGAGCCACTAAGAACAGCATTCCATTGGTATACTTCTAAAAGAGGGCTCAGATCATCAACCTTTAGGAAGGTGATGATCCCTAGATTCTGCAAAGCCAGGTGGGGCAGCGGCTCTTTCTTGGTTACAGCAGCTAAATTATGGAACAACTTGCCAGCACACCTTGCAAGGCTGGACTCATTTATGGTCTTCCGCAAGCAATTGACAATCTGGCATTTTTCCCTTCCATGATTACAGCTCTCTGGTCTCCGTGGAGGCTTTCTATATTGGTTTTACTTCCTTGACCCCTTTACACTTAGTGCACTCTACAAATCCTATTCCATTCTGCTTGATTTTATGTATGTTGTGCTTAGATGGAATTATAATGAAAAACTCTATTTGATGTCAAAGTGGGGCTTTCCTGCCTGTTAGCCTGTCTTGGGCAACATTGCTAGGTGTAACTGACAGTTACTGAGACTTTGACTATAGGGATTAAGAAACTGATCTATTTGGGTCTTATGTTTCACAAAGTACAGTCTTGCCAGGTATGGTGCAAAGAATATGGGGCCTTCAATTACTGACATTTGTAAAGCAACCACATGGGCCAATTCCTCTACTTTTATCTCCCATTGTAGGTTGGGTGTTAGGAGATGTGAACCCTTGGTATGTGGTTCCGGGGAGTTAGCACTATGACCTAGATGCCAAATTACTTGTATTTTTCTGAGAGAATTCTATTAATTGACTAGCTATATGTTGTGCTGGTATATTTTCATATACTAAGTAGAAGTACAAGAAATAGGTTAGGGAGGTAAAGGTTTGGTTACTTAGATTACCCTGAAGATGCTTTTCCATGGCCCTCCTTCCCTATACCAATCATAACTTTGATCCCTTTATGAGTTACAAGAACTTTGGTGAATGAAGCTTGCTGCCTGGAATGGAAGTGGGTCACATCATATAGTATGTATGTTTTTGCCAGAAAATGATATTCAGAGTATTGAGAATTACTGGTTTGTAACCAAAAGATTTTATTTATTTTTTCACTATGAAATCTAGTTTAAGGTGTAGTTGTTTAGTGTTATTTGAGGTGATTTAATGTATGTCTTGTTAGAAGTAGGTAGCTGTGTTGAGCATATGTTATTGTGTTATTGTTTTCTGGGGAGTGTATGTACTTGTTGAAAATTATTATTTTATTAAAAGATGTTCACATTTCTTATGTTATTATCTTCATGGTAATGTTTGGGTAATATTGGGAAGTATATTCTTGATTTTTTTGCGGGAGTGAAGCAGACTTCTGTCAAGTGAGTTTTATTTACTGCATCGCCATTTGTGTTTTCAAGATTTAAGGAATTCAATTATTCAGTCTAACTTTTATTTCAATTTCTTTTAGTCTTGGCTTGTGGTCTTTCTTAAGTATAATTTTCTTGGTGTCTTCATGGAATATTGTATTATACCCATGGATTTCACTTTGGGGTTTGAATATATTTGTTTTTGGAAATTTCAGATTTTTGCATGCATTTTATGAGTTGTTCCTCAATATGGATTCTTGGCAGAAAACCCATGATTTTAGAACATACCCTGCATCCACAAAATTGTAAGTCTCTTTTAATTTGAAATATGTTTGGGAAGGGTTTATAGTTTTGTTTAGTGTGCAATATGTACTTTATGATGTGTGATGATATAATGTAATGTTTGATGCGTGAGTGTTATGAACCTGTAATATACATTCTAATGATTTTTATGTTTATTCATAATATAATATAGAATGTGTGTCTATTTTAGTTATATGGTGTGTTGATGATAGAAGTTTTCTAAAAATATGTTTATGTTTTTAAGGGACCTTTGCTTTTTATTAAGGACATTTCTTTGGAGTTTGGTTGCTGTATCAATGTTAAATCTAAAAGCAAATGTGTAATGTAATAATGTGTTTTTGGTTGTAGGACTTTTCATAGAGTTTTAACTGTGGTAATAGATTGCTTTCTGACACACATGAATGGAGTATTTCAGTGCATCCATGTTTGGAATCCACTTGGATGTGCATGCACAGAGTTCTATGGGATGTCCATGTGAGGAATGTAGAGATCCTTTTTGCCATTCATGTGCAAAGTCACAGCTTATTGTGGAAGTACAGTGAATTAACTGGAACATGTCAGCCCAGAACTCACTTACTAAGGGTAGAAATAAACATGATGAAAATCAAAAACAAATCATATGTCCCAAACCAGTAAATCAAACTTGTTTAAAAAGTAGAACTTCATGCTAAAATATGAATCCTGTTTGTGTGTACCACCTTGTCAGGACCACCAAGCAGGAGAAAGTATACAATTTCATGATTCTCATGAATAAAACAACAATATAAAACAATGAGTGGATCTAGCCCAGTACTGACTCGTAGTAGGATGAATCCTACCTCAGGATTCATCCTACACTTGCTACACAGAGCTATTGATTATTTGTTTAATCTTTATTGCCTCCTGCTCACCTCTCCAATGAAGACTCTAGGATTCCCCCAAAGCTAGCAAAGGAAGCAGGCTCTAAGACTAAGGTGGATGTTCCAGACTATGCGGCAACATTAGTAAAAAAATCATAGAATTATAAAATTTTCTTTCCATCGCAAATTGAGCACCACAATCTCTCAGATTAAAGCAGCAGTCCTTGTAGGAAAGTGGAGTATATGTGATGTGGTGGTTAGTCCTCACCATGTAATACTTTCACAATACCTCAAAGATGGTCCACAAATTCACACTAGTAAATCAGCAGCTCAGTCCTGGTATTGTAGCAAAGAGAAGTCAGGCTTCACTTAGAGGAACATGTTAAGAATTTCAGAGCACCAACATGGACGATGAGTAATTGACATCACTCTAAAAAAAATCAAACACAAATTTATATAAATAGAGCTTATTTTAATTTTAATTTAGTCACCAAAATGAACAGAATTGAATCAGTATAACCAGAGGTTTCGATTTTAGAAGCAAAATTACATCACAGCAGAACTGGCATTTAAACAGCATTGCATTAATATCACTGGTTGCAAAAGAGTACTTAGGAAGTGAGTTGCATGGAATCTTTACAGGGCTAAAGTTGTGCAGTCCCTAGACCATATCACAACAATCAGTTTGGATTTACCTGGCCTGTGGCATCCCGGTGTAGAGTTGTCCTGACTCTCTGTGATGCTAAATGGGACTGGCTCTGGTACTGGTTTTACCACTTACACAACAGTGCTGATAAAGGGATGCAACATCTCAGCTGGGGCTTGGTTGCAGATATCAGGTACAGGTTGTACAATGTGCCCTGCACTAGCAGCGTCGACTATGGGGATTAGTCACTGGATTGGCAACCAACAGGTCTTAGCAGCTGTAAAGGTGCAAAAATCCTTTGTGAACTTCACGGGGTCCAGGAGAGTAATGTAGTGGCCTGAAACTTGGAAGTAGGCAGGACTACAAATCCCAGAAGACACTGGACCACCGGGCTTTTATCAATCCCACAGCAGGCACAATGGCCGGTAAAACTTTGGATCCTACAGTGTTTTTTACCTGCAGTTTGTAGGGGACTAGTGTCACTAGCCCCAGGGAGTCTGAGGGTGCTTCTGGCTTCCACAAGTATCTCTCAGGTCAGGAGTGTCACGTTTCAGTCAAAGACGAGGGTCGTGTACGCAGCTCCAAGTCTGTTGCTCAGGGAAAGAATATTCCACTTTTTCCTTGGTGTGGTGGGTTGAGTTTGGTTGTCAGTGATGCAGAGCTCCTCCAGGTCCTTTTACAAAGTAGATATATCAGAGCAGAGGTTCCAGTGTCAGGGATGTCCCTTAAATCCTGGATTTAGGGGACTTAAGGGTGTAGAGACTAGTGGCCAATTGGAGCTAGCTCCTACAGCTAATCCGCCCCTGAGGTGCCCATGTCTGATGGGGCAGGTCACCTTTGGCCGCACAGAACACTCTATTTTGCCACTCCTAAGATGGCAGGAATCAAAATGTAGTGCACAGACCAGGCTGTTCACATGTGTGGTCAGCCTGCTGAGGGTGTGCACTGTCCAGCATACCTAATTTCCCACCTGACCAGTAGCAAATGTGCTTGAGGACAGAGGGAGGGCTGGTTCCTCTGCTGGAGGACAGCACAGATGGCTACCAGGGGCAGTAAAGCCTTTAAAGCTCACTGCCCTGATCGCTCCTTTCACTAGCCTAACTGAGGGGCGGGAAGTGTGACTTCCTTCCAGCCCCTGCCTTTGCTGCTGACTCCTGGGAGCACCCATGCTGCCTGGCAAGATGTCAGAAACCTATCTTTGTGGCAGAAAGCATTAAAAAAAACACAGGCTGACCGGCTAGAGCACAAAGAAGGGTGGCAAACAGGTGGGCAATCTTCAGTGTGCCACCAGGGTGCATGGCAGCTATCTTTCAATACCAGATTTATGTTGGGAGAGAGAAAGCACATTGTTTGACATCAAAATCGGCATATTTACGTGGTACCATAATGGAGCGGGCAGACCAGGCCTGCCTGGGCTTCAGTCCCATGGTATCCCATGGTGCAGCCTGCACTTATAGTGTACCTTAATGGAATTGACTCTATAGAGACATATAAGCTTGTACTTAAGTGCATTTACCTTAATTATAATGCACCCTGCCTTCTAGGCTGCTGAGGCCTTCCTTAAGGGTGTCTGATATATATGTAAGGCAGTGCATGGGACTGCGCCACTCAAGGTAAGGACACAGTCAAAGTTGAGCAGTTTCACTGCTCTGGTAGTCTGCAATTGCAGACCTGCCATCAGCAATATGGGTGGGCCACCTAGGGTAGCACATACTCATGCTGCAGCACTGGGAACTTCTGTAGAAGTGCTGCTTATAAGGGGGGGCATGTTTGCCAATCAGGGAATTATCATGTCAGCAAATCAATTTAGAGTGAAAGCACAGGCACTGAGGCTTCCAGTGCACTAATAGAGTCATACACATCAGCATTGAGGTAAAAATTGGGGGTGGCCATACATAAAGTCCACTTTCATACAGTCCCTAACTCAGGTAGTATAGGCAGCAGGAAAATATGAATTCCTAGGTGTTAGACCTGTCAGCCTTAGGGTGGTCGCCCCTAACGTTTTGCCTGCCTCCCTCCACTTTTTAGATACTGTTTTTGCTGGTTTTAAGAATCTGTGCACTTTACCACTGCTAACCAGTGCTAAGGTGCATATGCTCTCTCCCCTTAAACATGGTAACATTGGATCACACCCAATTGGATTATTTAATTTACTTATAAGTCCCTAGTAAAGTGCACTATATGTGCCCAGGGCCTCCAGAATAAATGCTGCTAGTGGGCTTGCCGCACTGATTGTGCCACCCACTTAAGTAGCTCCTTAACCTTGTCTCAGGCCTGCCATTGCAGAGCCTGTGTGTTTGGTTTCACTGCCAATTCGACTTGGCATTTAAAAGTACTTGCCAAGCCTACAACTCCACTTTTTCTACATATACGTCACCCCAAAGGTATGCCCTAGGTAACCCATAGGGCAGGGTGCTGTGTAGGGAAAAGGCAGGACATGAACCTGTGTAGTTTATATGTTCTGGTAGTGTAAAACTCCTAAATTCATTTTTACACTGATGTGAGGCCTGCTCCCTTCATAGGCTCACATTGGGGCTACCCTCATATATTGTTTGAGTGGTAGCTGCTGATCTGAAAGGAGTATGAAGGTCACATTTAGAATGGCCAGAATGATGATACAAAATCCTGCTGACTGGTGAAGTTGGATTTAAGATTACTATTTTAGAAATGCCACTTTTAGAAAGTGAGCATTTCTCTGCACTTAAATTCTTCTGTGCCATACAATCCACGTCTGGCTGGGTTTAGTTGACAGCTCCCTTGTGCATTCACTCACACACAACCCAAACACAGGATACTCAGCCTCACTTGCATACATTTGCATTTTGAATAGGTCTTCCTGGGCTGGGAGGGTGGAGGGCCTGACACTTACATGTCAAAGGACAGTAGCCTGCCCTCACACAAAGGACTGCCACACCACCTACTGGGACCCTGGCAGACAGGATTGAACTGAAAGGGGACCTTGTGCACTTCTAAGCCACTCTTTGACGTCTCCTCCACTTCAAAGGCACATTTGGTATTTAAACAGGGCCTCTACCCCTACCAACTCAGACACTTCATGGAGAAGAGAACCTGAATCAGAACCTGCAATCTGCCAAGAACAACTGCCTGGCTGCCCGAAGGACTCACTTGTCTGCTTTCTGTGAAGGACTGCTGCCTTGCTGTTGCCCTGCTGCCTTGTTGCTCTCTGGCTGTGGTGAGAAGTGCTCTCCAAGGCCTTGGATAGAGCTTGCCTCCTGTTCCCTGAAGTCTCAGGACCAAAAAGACTTCATCTCTACAAGAAGGACTCCTTGTGCGGCAAAAATCGACGCACAGCCTGCCAGAAACAACACAAAGCCTGCACCGCGGTGAAAAATTAAACGCACAGTGAACTGGAACGACGCTGCCCTACTTTGCAATGAGGAGATCGACGCAGCGGCAGTGTAGCGACCGGAAATTAAACACACGGCCCACTGGATCAACGCACAGCTGAGCCAGAACGAAGCAGTCTGACTTCCAGAGAGGAATCGACACAGTGCCTGCCGTGCAGTAGAAATTTCCTCGTAACGCCCACTGGATCGACACAGCCCCTGTGACTTCGTCCTGTCAGCGCCCGAAGTCCACGCATCATTTCCAGGGCATCCGAAAACCCTGCAACCCGAAGAGGATCCACGACCAAGCACCGGAAATCGACGCACAGCCATCCCTGCATGAAAACTAAATGACGCATCGCCGTGTGCGGCCCGAGAAATAGACGCACACCCCCCTGTTTTCCACGCATCTCCTCCTCTGCGGTTCTTTGCGGAGATTTTTAACAATAACCAGGTACTTTGCGCTTAAAAAATACATTTCTTGCTTTTAAGAGACTAAAGACACTTTATATCACATTTACAGTGATATCTCAGCATATACTTACTGCATTTTAATCATTTTGACCTGCATCTTATCAGATAAATATTACATATTTTTCTAAATACTGTGTGGTGTATTTTTGTGGTGTTCTACTGTGTTATTGCATGATGTATTGCACAAATACTTGACACATTGCTTTCTCAGTTAAGCCTGACTGCTCAGTGCCAAGCTACCAGAGGGTGGGCACAGGATAATTTGGATTGTGTGTGACTTACCCTGACTAGAGTGAGGGTCCTTGCTTGGACAGGGGGTAACCTGACTGCCAACCAAAGACCCCATTTCTAACATTGGTGATCAGCTGTGAGGATAGGACTTGTATTTGTGCAGTGACATACAATAGCTAAGTGTTCACTACCTACCCACAGTTGAAGGTCAACTTGATTTTTTACCTTTTTCTTAAATTTTGTTTTCAACCTGACAATTGTTTAACTAAAATCCTCATTCAACATGTCTCTGGCTGGGTCTCAAGCAGGAGATGAAGAATTTGATCTAGCCATGCTGGAGACCTACACTGTTAAACAGCCGAAGGGGTTCTGCAGGCATATGGGAGTACCTACCCATAAAGCCTCCAGAAAGGAGGATTTCCAAATGGCGCTGAGGGCCTGGGCGGAAGCTCATTCTGGTGAGAATGTTGAGGAGGAGGGTCCAGAGGATGGCCCCTCAGAGGATTTTTTGCCATCAGTGGAGGATGTTACAACTGCAATTGTGCCCCCTGCCAAACCAGGGAGCAGTGTCTCTGATCAGGGCCTGACCACAGAGGAAAGGAGAGAGGAGAGAGAATTCTAATTGCAAATGGTAAGGTTAAAAATTGAAGCTCAACAGGAGGAAAGGAGGGCAGAGAGAAAAGCCAAACAGGCTGAATCTGAAAGAGCAGCAAAGCAAGCTGAGACTGAGAGAGCCTTGGCTGAGAAGAAACTTGTTGGCTCATGAACTGAGTCCCTAGGAGCTGGAGATCAAGGCAAGACAGTGATGGTGGCAGCATACATGCAGGACCTGTTGGGGGAAAAAAGACTTGTATACCCAAAAGTGTTGTGCCCAGTTATGTGGTGGGAGATGACATTGACAAGTGGTTGGCTGCTTATGAAGTTGCACTAAGGGCTCATGGGGTCTCTGAAGAGCAATGGGGTGCGGCCTTGTGGTGTTATGTACCAGTAGTGGGGAGGGACACACTTCGTACTCTGGATCCAAAAGATCAAAATGTATATGCACCCATGAAAACTGCTTTACTTGCCAAGTTTCGGCTGACTCCTGAAAAATACTGTCAGAGGTTCAGGGATAGCACCAAGATTTCCGCACAAACTTTGGTAGACTTTTTTGATTTCTCCAAGAAGGCACTGAATGAATGGGTGTGGGGCAGTAAAGTAGAGGACTATGTGGGGTTATTTGATTTGATCCTGAGAGAGCATATGTTCAGTCTTTGCTTTACAGAGTTGTGCCAGCACCTACTTGCCAGCAAGCTGACTGATCCTAGAAAGCTTGCTGAGGAGGCGGAGCACTGGGTTAGCACCAGAGTCTCCAAAACGGCATCTGGGGGGCACACCCACAAAGTTGGCCAGGGTTCCCAACAGATGAAAGAGGGGGGAGATAAACTTAAAGATAAGGAACCCTCAAAACGCCCTCAAAACAATTCCCAAAGGGGGGGAGGGTTTGGTAACCATTCCTCATCTAAATTTGGGAAGAAACCAGGGTACTTCGATAAGAAGGTAGGAAAGTTCATCCCCAAATACTTAGAGTGCTACCATTATGGACACTCTAAGGGCGACTCCCAGTGTTCCAAGAGAGCACAGCCCACCACTGGAGGGCAGACACCTGGATTGGCTAGTGTAGCGCTCGGGGGGGAGACAGTCCCAGTTTTGCTTTGGGGGGCAAATAGAGGTGTGCCTATCCCTGGGAGATAAGGAAATTGTGCCAACAGCCCACATGCCTGCCAATACTTCCAAGTGAAGGCAGTGGGTCACCATTGATGGGCAAAGGGTGGAGGCTCTGCGTGACAAAGGAGCCAGTATGACTACTGTCAAGAGTCAGCTGTTGTCAGCAGAGTGGATAGTCCCTTCTACATTCCACCATGTCATAGTCTCTGACAATCGTGAGAGTCACCTACCAGTGGCTCTGGTTCCCTTTGAGTGGGGGTGGGGTCCTCTGGTGCTCTGAAAGTAGCTGTGAGTCCTGCCATGCCTGTAGATTGTCTGTTAGGCAATGATCTTAAGCATATTGTCTGGAAAGAGGTAGAGCTCAGATCCCACCTGGCGATGTTAGGTTTGCCTGAGTGGGTCTGCATGACCACAAGCTCCATGGCTGCCCGGGATGGGAGTCAAGGGTGTCTGGAGCCTGAAACAATGGCCCAGACAATTGCGAAGAGGAAGGGCAAGAGGGGTGGGAAACCCACCTCAGATATTCCTATGGTGGTGGACGGGGTCCCTGAGGAGGAAGCCCCTGAGCCAACCAGAGAGGATATTGCTGACCTGGCTAACCTGCCTGAACTTGCAAGCTGGCAAGTAGAGGTTGTGCCAACCAGGGCAGAATTCTTCAAGGCGCAGAAGGAATGCACCACCCTTGAGGGTCTGAGGCAACAGGCCACAGCCCAAGCAGCTGGTGAAGCCTCTGGCGATCACCATATCTACTGGGAAAATGATCTCCTTTACAGTGAGCCTAAGTCTCCAGCCATTGGGGCAGAATGTGTGCTGGTGGTCTCGCGGTGATACCGGGCCTTCCTGTTGAGTCTGGCTCACAACATCCCCCTTGAAGGAAATTTGGGCCAAGACAAGACCTTTGCCAGGCTTGCCACCCACTTCCATTGGCCTAGAATGCGGGTAGCCTCAGATAATTTCTGCAGGGCCTGCCACACCTGCCAGGCTAGTGGGAAGATAGGGAAAAGGCTTAGGGCCCCCCTGATCCCACTTGCCTTCATTAGCACCCCCTTTGAAAGGGTGGGCCTTGACATCATTGGTCCCTTAGACCTCAAATCTGCCTTGGGCAACAGGTTTATCCTCGTTTTGGTGGACCATGCCACCCGCAATCCATAGGCAATCCCTCTGAGAACAGTGACTGCACCGGTGGTGACCAGAGCCCTGATGGGAATATTAACCCGTGTGGGATTCCCTAAGGAAGTTGTGTCTGACAGAGACACAAACTTCATGTCTGCGTACATGAAGTTCATGTAGGATGAGTGTGGGGTGACCACCCATTATCAACCTCAATCCAATGGGCTTGTTGAGAGATTCAACAAGACCCTCAAAGGCATGATCACTGGCCTACCTGAGGCCATGAGGCATAAGTGGGACATCCTCTTGCCATGCATGCTCTTTGCTTATAGAGAGGTGCCCTAGAAAGGGATGGGGTTCAGCCCCTTTGAGCTTCTCTATGGTCAACCTGTCAGGGGACTGCTAAGCATAGTGAAAGAGGGCTAGGAGAAAGCTCCCAAGACACCTCCCCAGGATGTGGTCAGCTACATGCTAGCCCTCCGCAGCCAAACCCAACGCTTCTGGAAGCAGGCCAAAAGTAACCTTGAGGCCAGTCAAGAGGTGATGAAGGAGTGGTGTGACCGGAATGCCACTCTGTTCGGGTATTGGAGCCAGTAGAGCCTAGAGCTCTCCAGGACCTCTGGACTGGCCCACTTGAAATCAAGGAGCAGAAGGGAGAGGCCACTTACCTTGTGGACCTCAAGACCCCTAGACACCCCCTAAGGGTTCTCCACCACAACCGGCTCAAGGCTCATTTTGAGAGGTCTGAGGTCAGTATGTTCCTTGTGACAGATAAGGGCATGGATGAGGAGAGTGAACCTCTCCCCGACCTCCTCTCTGCCAAAGAATGTAATGGATCAGTGGAAGGTGTCAATCTCTCCAACTCCCTGACTCTAGATCAGAGAGGAGCCTTCTACGAGTTGTTGGAGCAGTTCTCTTCCCTGTTTTCCCTTACTCCTGGACTCACTCACCTGTGTGTCCATGATATTGACACGGAAGACAGTCCCACTGTAAAGAACAACATTTACAAGTTGTCAGATAAGGTGAAGGCCAAAGTTGTCAAGATGCTGGCCCTAGTGATTATTGAGAACTCCATCAGTCCTTGGGCCAGCCCTGTGGTGCTGGTACCCAAGGCTGCTGCACCTGGCGCCAAGCCAGAACTCCGGTTCTGTGTGGACTACCGGGGTCTCAACTCAGTCACACGGACTGACGCTCACCCCATCCCCCGAGCTGATGAGCTCGTAGACAGACTAGGCGCAGCCACATTCAGATCGCCTTGACTGAGGGGGCTAAAGAGAGATCTGTATTTTCCACACCTGAGGTCCGTTACCAGTTCCGGATGATGCCCTTTGGGTTGAAAAATGCCCGCTACCTTCCAACGGTTGGTCAACGGGGTCTTAGCTGGCAAGGATGCCTTCTGCGCAGCCTACCTAGACAACATAGCCGTCTATAGTTTCAGCTGGGAGGAACACCTGCTCCACCTCAAGGAGGTGCTTCAGGCTCTGCAACAGGCAGGCCTGACCATCAAGGCTAGTAAGTGCCAGACTGGGCAGGGTTCCGTGGTGAACTTGGGCCACCTAGTAGGTGGTGGCAAGGTGCAGCCACTCCAGGCCAAGACTGAAGCTATCAAGCCCTGGCAACCACCTAGAACACAGACAGAAATGAGAGCCTTCCTAGGCTTCACTGGATACTACCGTAGGTTTGTCAAGGGCTATGGATCCATTGCGACACCCTTTACAGAACTTACTTCCAATAAGCAACCTAGGTTGCTGAATTGGACAGAGGCTTGTCAGAAAGCCTTTTACGCCCTGAAGAAAGCCATGTGCACAGCCCCTGTGCTCAAGGCCCCTGACTACTCCCAGGAATTTATTGAGCAGACAGATGCTTCAGAGCATGGCATAGGAGCTGTTCTAGCACAGCTAAATGAGGAGGACCTAGACCAACCAGTAGTCTTTATTAGCAGAAGACTATTACCACGGGAACAGAGGTGGAATGCTATTGAGAGAGAAGCATTCGCTGCGGTCTGGGCACTGAAGAAGCTGAGACCATACCTGTTTAGGACTCACTTCCGGGTTCAGATAAACCACAGGCCCCCCAGATGGCTCATGCAGATGAGGGGTGAGAATCCTAAACTCTTGAGGTGGTCCATTTCCTAACAGGGGATGGACTTTATGGTGGAGCATCGCCCGGGGATTGACCACGCCAACACTGATGGTCTCTCCAGATACTTCCACCTTAGCAATGACAGCTCCCAGTAGGTTTGGGTAGCTCTCCCCACTTTCAGATTGGGGGGAGACATGTTAGACTTGACAGCCTTAGGGTGGTCACCCCTAACTTTTGCCTGCCCCCCTCCACTTTTTAGATACTGTTTTCGCTAGTTTTAAGAATCTGCACACTTTACCACTGCTAACCAGGGCTAAAGTGCATATACTCTTTCCCTTTAAACATGGTAACATTGGACCACACCCAATTGGATTATTTAATTTACTTATATGTCCCTAGTAATGTGCACTATATGTGCCCAGGGCCTGTAGATATATGCTGCTAGTGGGCCTGCAGCACTGATTGTGCCACCCACTTAAGTAGCTCCTTAACCTTGTCTCAGGCCTGCCATTGCAGAACCTGTGTGTGCAGTTTCTCTGCCAATTCGACTTGGCATTTAAAAGTACTTGCCAAACCTACAACTCCCCTTTTTCTTGTGTTTTGCATCTGATACGATTGCAATGTTGCAGAATGCGTACCTTAATTTTCTGTTTAGTCTAACCCACATATAACAGTTCACATGGACATTTTATAATATAGATTACATTACTGCTATTGCAATTCGTATGTTCTTTCAAAGTCACAGAAACATTTTTGTATTGGAATATTTTCATCTCTATACATTATAATTACACCTTGCAAGATCCACATTTAAAATGGCCCACAATCCTTGGTAAATTCAACATTGATATCAAAGAGAGTTTACTGTGTTCAAAAAACAAAGAACTGACCACCCAATCTTTTATATTTTTGCCAATGCATAGGTGGATCAGCTATTTCGAGATCATCTGAAATCATATTCCAATGTTGATAAATGACTTTCCTTATTTCTGAAGATACGACCCGTACGGAGGTATGTTGTTTGGTGTCTCCCGTTTATGTCAGAAACAATGTGTGTATTCTCGACATTTTTCTTCTGGAGATATGGTTCCTGTTATGGGCTTATGAATGAGGTTATAAATAAAGGAAGTAAATACACTTTTGCTTCAAAACACGCGGCATAAAAGGACATGAGCGTGCTGTGTGGAATGGTTGCCTTCTGACTCAGAGACCTCGGATTGTTCCTTCGGAGAGAGTGTTCCCCTTATGGGTGTATGAATGAGGTTATGATCCAAGTAGGGAAGTATGGGCCAGATGTATGAAACTTTTTTGCATTCGCAAATGGTGTGAATCACAAAATTCGCCCGTTTGCGAATGCAAAAACGTGGTCTGCGATGCATGAAAGGCATTCACAGACCAAAAAATAGAAATCGCACAAATTGCGATTTTTTGCGTTGCGACCTGTTTTTGTGAGTCGCATTTTGCGATTCAGTATTTCCAGTAAGAAATTGTCAGGCGCAAAATGCGATTTACAAAATCCAAGTCGCAATTCGATGCACCAAAAAATCGCAAATTGCGATTTTTTGCAGAATGGCATTGTGCACATGCAAAATACCACTAAGTGAAACCAGGTGGTAACCAGGTGCAACCTATATAAAGAGGCCCATAATGCCTCAGACTCTTTTCCACAATGGCTGCACTGTACGTCATGGAAAGGAGGATGAGGATCTTGGCAGGTTTGAGGAGAGGGAGGAGGAGACAGGAGCGCATTTTCAGAGTGCGCATTCCACTTTTTGACCAGACAGAGGAGGAAATATTTGAGAGGTATAGGTTGAACTCAGCCATGATACTTGATCTGATAGCTGAGCTACAACCATACTGCAGCGCAGAACACATAGGACTCATAGTATCCCCACCCATGTGCAGGTATTATGCTCCCTCCACCTACTTGCCTCAGGGAGCTATCAAGGGGTCATAGCAGCAGCTGGAGGGGTCTCACAGAGTACCCTCTCTAGATTTTTCAATGCATTTACCAACGCCATGCTGAGCAGGATACACCAGTACATCAGATTCCCCCACACCCCACAGGAAATACAGCAGACAAAAATACATTTTTACCAGATAGCACAGTTCCCCCATGTCCTAGGTGCCATAGATAGGACACATGTTGCAATCTGTCCACCATCAGCCACAGAGTATGTGTACCGCAACCGTAAATACCAAAATTCAATGAACATACAGGTGATATGCAATGCCTCCTACATCATAACTGATCTCGTGGCCAGGTACCCAGGGAGCACCCATGATTCATACATCTTTCACCATAGCGGTATTCACACAAGACTGATAGCTGGGGAGTTTGGAGAAGGATATCTACTAGGTATTGTCCCTCTGTACACTGGCGCATTGATGGCGTGCTGATGTCAGATGGCTCAGTAACTCAATATACCCTCTGTCCCTTCCAGGAAACAGTGCCTACGCAGTGCGCACCTACATGATGACACCCTACCTAAATCCTACTACACCTGCTGAACGGAGATACAATGCAGCACACAGGGTGACCCGCAACGTGGTGGAGCGCACCTTTGGACTACTGAAGAGTCGCTTCCGGTGGCTCCACAAAAGTGGAGGGGCACTACAGTACAGCCCAGAGACCACATGTAGAATAGTGGCAACTTGTGCAATCTTGCACAATATAGCTACCACCAGGGGCATACCTGTAGGAATATGTGATTCTGAATCTGATGAGGATGATGATCCCATACCACCCCTACAGCCAGCAGACAGGACCAGTGCAGCAGAGGGAAGACAAAGGCGTGCTGACATCACACAGAACCATTTCAGATGTAACTATGAACAACACCAATGCACTGAAAAATGTACCTGTAGTGAGTACATTTATTACCTTAATGTCAGGTAATATTAGTCCAACGAATACCAACAAAAGTGATCTAAAAAAAACAAACAATAGAAGTCCACAGTAAAGCACTATTCCTTCCTAGTGTACTCATTACCCCTCTGGCCACTACAGTCACTTCTTGCGCCCACGCACGCCACTCGGGTGCCCAAATGCCTCACTGGCACCTCGATTGTCTGCCTCTGTGGCAGTGTTGTGCCTTGCACTGCGCCGTCTGGTGTCCATTGCGGGCACAGCTAGGCTGCTGAGGCTGGATGTGTCCTCCGTGTCCCCCAGTCCAAGCTCACTAGGTGTGGCTGACCTGTTTCCCATGATATTGTCAATCACATTTGTGATTTGGACTAGTCCGTGAGCCACATCCCTGCTGCTGTGTGCTGCCTCCACCTGTGCAGCCACTGCGCGACGTGAAATTAGGGAGGTGGAATTAGCCAGACTAGTCACAGAGCGACAAAATCCCCCGAACATGCTCATGAAGTGTCGCTCCTGCCTGCGGTGGCTCACCCTGTCATGGCGCAGCTCCTGACATAGTTCCCTCACAGCAGAAGTGAGCTCCCTTGTGTCCTGCGATGCCTGGACCTGTCCCTCATGCAGCTGTTCAATGTTTGCATTCAGGCAGTCCAACTGGCGATGCAGGCCCCCCATGTTGGCATTATGTTGCTGCATCTGTTTTTGTAATGCAGTGATCTTTTTATTCTGCAGGCGCTGCTGCTGCAACATAGCCGATTCCAGGCCACCAAAGAAGGAGGTTCCCTCACCTGCCTCATACGCCTGTGCACCTGCATTTGTAGCCATCCTGCGGGGTGCTGTGGTCTGCTGTGAACTGGGCTCCTGCATCTGGGTGCATCTGCCAGTTGGGGATGGTGTATGTGGGCCTTCCTGCTGCTCATCGGAGTCCTGACTGAGCTCTGGCAGCGCCCTGGGCCTGCGTCGGAGTGGCGCACTGTTCAGAGACCCACTCGTGTTTGAGTCTGAAGCAGGATGGGTGTCAGTCTCCCCTAAGCTGGCACATGCTGTGGCTGCTGGGCCTGGCCCACCTGCAACGACAATATGCAGCATGTCAGTTATGTTTGTTACAATTACGGTCACACAATGGTAATAAAGGTACAGGTACTTCTCTTCACTGTGTTGTGGGTGTTGTGTTCTTCTGGGTGTCACTCTACTTAATCACATTGTATGTGCTACTTTCAGCTCTGGGTTGTGGACTGCCACTCCCATAAGGCATTGTTGTGCTGCTTCTAAGATGTGGAGTGGACTACTTCCCACAATGTTTTACATTACTTGCTAATTCCTAAGGGGCTTTTGTGCATACACATATGGGGTTACAATTCAATATTGCACTTACCTTTGCTGGTACTTGGTGTGCCGGAGGTGTCAATCTCAGTTACCCCACTGACTGCTTCAAGGAGGAGTGTGGACTCCACTAGGTCCTCTATCGGGGTGGAGGGTGACTCTATGGGTGGGCCGCCTCCTGTGCTCCTGGCCTCCTGCAGTCGTCTTGCCACCCTCTCCTTGGCACGTGACTGCAGGTCGTACCACCTCTTCTTAATTTCTTCTACCGAGCACTGTGCCACTCCAACAGCGCAGATCTTTGTTTGTATGTCTGCACAGAGTCTCCTTTTCTCACTCTCAGGCACCTGGAGTGAGCTTTTGCCAAAAAGCCAGTCATGGCTCCTGACCACCTCCTCTGTCAACACCTCCAGCTCTTGCTCGCTAAATTTCAGCTTACTTTTTCTTTCTCTATTCTCCTTTCCTTGGGCAGAGGTGTCCATGGTTGTTCTGGTGTGCTTCCTCCTTCAGAGTGTTGCTCAGTGTGGCTGGGCTGACTCTCTCAGGATGCTGGTTTGGGTGTGGCACCTGAAACTGCCTGGGATGACTCACTTCCTGCTTGTGATGTCATCAGGCTCCTCCAGGTGTGCTTTCTCGCAATTTGCGATTTTCAATTACTGAATCACAATTTGCGAAAATGCAAATTGCGATTCGGTAAATGGGCCTCGCAAACTACAAATAGCGATTCTTAAGAAATCGCGAATTCCGAATCGCAATTATGATACATGGCCTATTGCGACTCGGAAATAGCGATTTCTTACAAATCGCTATTTGCAATTCACAAAGCCATTTCTTCATACATCTGGCCCTATATTTCTGTTATAGGACGCATGGCGTAGAAGGACAAGAGCGTGTGTTATATAATGACCATCTTGTGACTCTGTTTCTCTCGATTATATTTTGAAGATTGACACGTGATTTGTGTATTAATGGCAGAATAGACACCACAATGGAACATGTTGTGATACATTGCTGTTAAGTGGCTCTCAGATACACTGTGTCCTTTTATAGGATGAGATGTGTTCTTCGTCATTAGATGGCTTGAGAGAATGAGTATAAAACATATGTTGATGTGCAATGTGTTCCATGACCCTTGAGGTGATTATAGTTTTTTAAATATTTAAATTTATGAAGGAATGATATTAATAGGAAACATGTAATTGATTGTTTGTGGTAATGTGTCGTAATTGGCATTTTTAGATTGAACTAACTGAACGATAGAGGCATTGCCTACGGGATATATTTGGAATAATTAACCCTTGAATAAACAAATAGGTAGGTTTATCTACATGAGGTAAGCCTTTTTGATATTAAGGACATAGTCAGATGTATGAAATAGGTATGTAGTGATTTATTTGGTGTTGGTCTTTGATTTAATTCTTTAGATTCAGTCGGTTGGCAAGTTTAAATTCTGGGAAGAAGGAGGTGTCCATAAGATTTTAGAAGATAGGGTAAGTATATTTGAAAATGAAGGATAGCATAGGTAAGAGTGTGAATGTTTTTTTCTTGATTTATTCTTTGGTATTATTGTAGAGACTCCCATCAGTCAGTCCTGAAGAAGACGCGTTGTGGAGCGGGGAATTGTCCCAGGACAGAAAGGGGCCGAAACGTCGATGTGAATATTTCAGCCGGGATTGTTTTTTGCTTAGGATATCAAGGAAGGACTCAATAAGTAGATTTATATCACCAAAAATTTGAGATTGATTCAATGCAGTGAAAGAGTAACCAACCGGCTGCCTTTTTATCTTTATACAGTTTGTGGATCATTGGGATATTGATTATTCTTTTTCTTTATTGTTACACACAAGCACTTTTCATTTATTTTTTGCACTGGTTTGTCCTTCCGTTTTTGGTTTTATGATAGGTTGTTCCTAATGAACAATTATAAAAATAGGATTCTAATGTTTATATGTGAACAAATAAAAGATCACTCTTAGCACATTTTGCACCTATGCTGCTTATAATGTTTGTAAATAATTGTTGTTCTCCTTTGGGGGCATTTTAGTCTTTGATATTCAGTTTCCACCCAGCCCCTTTGGGTGTATGGGTGACCCTCTGTGGTTTACAAGTATTTTTAGAAAGTGAGCATTTTTCTGCACTTAAATCCTTCTGTGCCTTACAATCCATGTCTGGCTGGGTTTAGTTGACAGCTCCCTTGTGCATTCACTCAGACACAACCCAAACACAGGATACTCAGCCTCACTTGCATAAATCTGCATTTTGAATGGGTCTACCTGGCCTGGGAGGGTGGAGGGCATGACACTTACATGTCAAAGGACAATAGCCTGCCCTCACACAAAGGGCTGCGACACCCCCTACTGGGACCCTGGCAGACAGGATTGAACTGAAAGGGGACCTTGTGCACTTCTAAGCCACTCTTTGAAGTCTCCCCCACTTCAAAGGCACATTTGGGTATTTAAACAGGGCCTCTGCCCCTGCCAACTCAGACACTTCCTAGAGAAGAGAACCTGAATCAGAACCTGCATCCTACCAAGAAGAACTGCCTGGTACCCAAAGGACTCACCTGTCTGCTTTCTGTGAAGGACTGCTCCCTTACTGTTGCCCTGGTGCCTTGCTTCTCTCTGGCTGTGGTGAGAAGTGCTCTCCAAGGCCTTGGATAGAGCTTGCCTCCTGTTCCCTGAAGTCTCAGGACCAAAAAGACTTAAGCTCTACAAGAAGGACTCCTTGTGCGGCGAAAATCAACGCACAGCCTACCAGAAATTACGCACAGCCTGCACTGCAGTGAAAGCTTCACAGGACGGTGAACCGGAATGACGCAGCTTGAATTCGGAATGAGGAGAACGAAGCAGCGCCAGCGTAGCGACTGGAAATTCAATGCACGGCCCACTGGATTGATGCAAAGCTGAGCCAGAATGACGCAGCCAGACTTCCAGAGCGGAATCGACGCAGCACCTGCCGTGCAGTAGAAATTTCCACACAGCGCCCACTGGATCGACGCAGCCCCTGTGACTTCGTCCTGTCAGTTCCGGAAATCCATGCATCGTCCCCGGGGCATCCGAAAACCCTGCAACCTGAAGAGGATCCACGACCAAGCACCGGAAATCGACGCCAAGCCATCCCTGCGTGAATACTAAATGACGCATCGCCATGTGTGGCCTGAGAAATCAACGCACACCTACATGTTTTCCACGCATCTCCTCCTCTGCGGTTCTTTGCGAAGATTTTCAACACGAACCAGGTACTTTGTGCTTGAAAGAGACATTTATTGCTTTTAAAAGACTAAAGACACTTTATATCACTTTTACAGTGATATCTCAACATATACTTACTGCATTTTAATCATTTTGACCTGCATCTTATCAGATAAATATTATATATTTTTCTAAACACTGTGTGGTGCATTTTTGCGGTGTTATACTGTGTTATTGCATGATTTATTGCACAAATACTTTACACATTGCCTTCTAAGTTAAGCCTGACTGCTTAGTGCCTAGCTACCAGAGGGTGGGCACAGGATAATTTGGATTGTGTGTAACTTACCCTGACTAGAGTGAGGGTCCTAGCTTGGACAAGGGGTAAACTAACTGCCAAACAAATACCCCATTTCTAACACTAGGACTTTTGCACAAGGTTAGGCACAAACTAATTGACAAACGTAACCTAGAATTCAAAACATCAAAGTTTCACATCACACAGTTCTGCAATATCTCTGATTGTATCACTCATCTATCACTTTCATTGCCTGATGAATAAGCTTAGTTTGTAGTCACAATGCCTGTGATTAGCAACCTTTCATGGCTTGTGACCACAAAATGCCTTTTTTAGTTACCATGCTCTTTTTATCAATTAGAAGAGTTTTTTGGATTCATAAAAGGGGTTTTGTGACCCTGTCTGAACTGTAAATATGAGGGGGATGGAAAGGTGTGTTACCCTTCTATCTGTGATTCAGAGACAAATATATAAATGGTTTGTGACCTCAGTTCCAGTTGCAAAACATTGATTAGATTTTGACAGCTCAAAGGGGGTATTATCTGATTCCGGGAGTAGAAGATGGCTTTGTAGAATATCTTCCTCTTTGGGAATCCTGCAGCAACTTCAGAGGGAGCACTGCCTGCTCTTCTAATGTTTTCCCAAATGGGAAACATTTTTGAAAGCAGCATCACTCACTTTAATCAAAATGGAATGCAAACGCAATGATCAAAGTATTCTCTTTCTTGCATACCTCCATCCCTGCATTGGTATCCAATCACAGGGGGTGGCAACTTAAGCAATTTTGTCTGTTGGGCGGAATGTGAGTCCCTCGCATGGAGTAAGACCAAAATCGTTTCAGGTCTAACACACAAGTCCACTAAATACATCCAGGCTCATCTGCTTGTTGCTACGGCATAGAGCATACAGGCCTAACTAAAGGAAACATTTGTAAAATATTATGCAGTTCCAAAAAAATTTAAAAGTCAATACACAATACAATACAAATACCACAACCAATTTTTATAAATAAATAACATTTTAAAAAGAAGAATGGCTCAAAAATGGATAAATCAAACACAGGAGGCCCCAGACATGATTTGTCAAAGTATAAGGGCAAAAAACATCAAGAAAAAGAGAACTACCAATAAGAAGTCACTATTTGTGGGGCCTAAGTTTGTTTTCAGGCTGACTGTGATGTAGTGGACGTTGGACACACCAAGGTTTTGCCTTTTTACCTAGGCCCTTGTAAGTGGTCCATGCAGAGTAATCAGAATAATGAGATTTGGGGTGGTTACCACATTCCACACAGTTCCCCCCAGGTAAAATTTTAGCAGCTGAAACCCTAAGAATGTTAATGGGGCAAATTACCTAGTGAATATCTGTGCATGCAGATTTAGTGCTCAGAGCACAAAAATCTATCTGCATGCTAAACTCCCTTTTAAGGGTATACCTTTAAGTAGGTAATAATTATTGCTCCTTTAAAATTCAAATCCATTTATTATTGGATTTCAAAAGGTAATAATCACCTTCTCTGCCAAGCAGTCATAATGGTGACTTTATTCTACATGCAGTGGGGCAAGACTGCAGGATGTGTCTGAATAAGTCCTGTCAAAGTCAGATAGCTGTTAGACAAGGTCACACTGAAGCTTTTAATTTTGGTAGGAAAAGCTCTGAACTGGAATATTCACATTTTTGCACCCACTTAAATCTTATCTTCAGCCAGATACATTTTGCGCTTCAGTCGGTCAAGATTTCTGACTTCAGAATTAGGGCCTTATTTAGGATTTGGGGGATGGGATACTCATCCATCACATTACCAGTGCCATAGGCTATAATGCACTTGTAATGTGATGGTCGGAACATTCAGTGTGTTTGTGATTAATTATATCATCCTTCACACTCTAAATAAAGCCGAAAGTCAGGCCTGTAGCTGTATCCAACAAATCAGACCCTTTTACTACAGGGACTCGCTGATGCTCCGGATGTTTTCATATTATTTGCTGGATACTGATCCCAATTTATCAATGACTGTGTTCATTTATTAACTGCAGTGCAAACATGTTGCATATTTGAACTGTTGAATTTACTCTTCGGGCCAGTGCTGCAATGCCTGATGGGCTCCGCGAGAGGGCAAGTTTTTGGAGATCTTTTAAATATTTACCAGAAAAATGATGGATGTGTTTTGTGTGTAGGGTGGTGTTAGTGCAAAGCAGGAAAAAGGCATCAACTGGATAAAGAGGGTTAAAGGGGGTACCTAAATAATTTTATTAAGGTGGTCCCCTTGGCAGAGATAAAACCAGAATAAAGAGTGCTACCCTGTGGGCTCGAGCTACCCAGGTAGCATTAATGTGATTCATACAGGGTCAATATGTTTCACACGTATTAGTCCATATGGATTCTTGGCACTTCATCAGGACCAGAAAAATCCATACCCTACACTTAGATAGGACATGTAACAAGGGGTGTTCCCTAGCAGATAAATATACCTCACTGTAGTATAGTCTGCCCTAGAAAAGATTAATTGAAAAAATAAACAATATTATTTCAAGTGTCGCAGATGATACTCTGATAGTATCCAAAACACTTATGGGCCTTCAATCCTCGCTGAACTGATTTGAAGATTTCTGCTCCAAGAGAGGCTTAGAAATAAAAACCTACAAACCTAAGTTCATGGTCATCAACCCTCACAGATCATATAGGGGGAACCTTTTCCTAGGTGGGTCTAAACTAGAATGAATTAACATCTGTGAATATTTGGGGATCAAACTATCAGACTCAATGTCCTCGAAAACCCACAATAATTCTACATCACTAAAATTTAGCCAGCTGGTGGGCATCCTTCTAAGGGAGCACCATGCATCCACTTCACGACCAATAGCTGCTGCTCTATAGATCTACAACATGAAGTCTGTCAGCACAGCACTTTACGGGGCCGAACTCTGGGGCTTTGAGGATGTAAAGGAGCTTACCTGAATAGAAAACGTGTTCATGAGAAAGCTCACCTCCCTGCCCCCGAGGACCGCACTCCTTCCTCTGCACTTGGATCTGGCCCATAAACCATTAGCCACCATAGTTGGTCTTAAGCCGTTGCTGTTTTGGAAGAGAATCATGGCAACTCCTGAACTTTCCTCTCATGCCACTGCATTCAGGAAAGTTTGTTCATTGGATACCTCCAACACGATCCAGTGGATCAACTCAGCCATGTCATCATTGATTGCCATTGCGTTTGGAGACTCATGGAACTCCTCAAAACACAGGGCCACCACCGACTAAAGAAAAAGTGAAGTCTTGTTACTGAGAGTGGGTAACTCAGTCTATATCTCGCTCGTTCTCATTGGGGCGACTAACTAGCGAGTTCCTGGACTTTAAGTCTACCTGGTTCCTAGAATCTTACCTGGATGGCATACTAGACCACATTGACAGGAAGCTCAATATGCAATTCAGATTCGGTTCCCTCCCTCTGAAAACTTTCACCAATAGATGGCAGAATAGGGACCCCACTAATATGTCATGTCCCAGCTGCAACCTGTTTCAGGAGTCAACCGCCCATGTCTTCTTCGTGTGCCCATCTCACACTCCTTTATGTAGGAAATGGCTTGCTCCAACCTGTAACGGCTGGGGACCCGAGATCATGCTGCAACCATGAGGATTCTAAAATCAGACTCTAGTCTGCCCATTGCCATTGCAGTTGCCAAATTCCTCAGCGGAATGTGGCGCATTAGAAGGAAACTGGTCAAGATCACCTAGCTCCTTTGTTCCCGTAGTTCTACACGCACTTTCCAACCCCCATACTGTATTTTGGGACTGTTTCTTTTGATTGTATTGCACTCTCTGCATCGTTTTTATTTATTTTAAAGTAAATTACAATTTTATGATTCTTAATTTATTATTTATTGTGGTGCTATGTGACTTTTATGGCACTGGATGCCGAAATAAAGGTTTATATGGGCTTCAAGTGTCACCTCAGAAAATATGTAGATTGACATTCCTTGTAATGCAGGTGATTCTCAAGTGCCCTCATACTACATGTTGTTAGCATAGAAAAGTAACTTTCTGACGGACAACAGAGATGTCTTGAATCTCATCACAGATATCAACCTCGAACAAGAGACTGACCTACTAGCCACTCTTGACGTTTAAGCAAGCCTTATATACAAACATTCCACAGGATGGTGCTATAGAAGCAATTGAAATGTGCCTGCGATCCGAGATTTGGACTTTGGTGACCTCAATTAGTTTCATTAATGAATGTGGCACTATTGCACTAAAGAGCAACATCTTCAAATTGAAAGACCAGCTTTACTATCAGATGCAAGAGACCTCAATGAAGAGTACCTTTCCCCAAGTCTCGCCTGTTTTTCTGTTTTATCTCTGCAAAGGGGACCATTATATTAAAATTATGTAGGTACCCCTTAGACAGTTTTCATCCACTCAATACCTTTTTCCTGCTTTGCACTCGCATCATCCTACAGTAAACACACCCTCACTGACACATCTATCATTAAGGCAAAAATGTAAAAGCTCTCCAAAAAAACACCCTGGGCCCTGCAATGCCGACCCGACAATGAGTTAGCCATATGATGAAGCATGACACCCATTTGGGTGTGTGAGGGCACCAATTTTTGATTATAGGGATCCCCTCTCAATTTCTAAGGTTCCAACCTCTCGTCCTTTTACTGCCACATAAACTTTAGCCCATGTTTGTCTGCCTAGACATTTTAATATATTATAGAAGTACCCTAACAAATCTACTTCTTAATTCCTGAACGCTTTAGAGCTAACAGCTTGACAGATTTTTTCCTATTCTCATGGAAAGTAGTGTCTGCCAAAATGATGACAGGTGCACTAGAGTTAGCCATCACCAATACATCTCAGCCATTAATAGGGGCGCTTTGACTCTTTACTCCCTTCCTTCTAGAAGATTAGGAATACCTACAGTAAGACATACATTAGTACATTTTTCAACATGTTCTTGCACATTCTCATCTTCATTTGCAATTTTAACGTTATCACTGCTAGTTAAGTTTTTACAAACTGACTGAAAATGACAAGTCTTCCAACACCGATTACATTTCTTTCCTAGTACAAAGCAAGAAGCATAGTTTCCAAAATGCCCCCTAGACCCACATCTAAAGCAAATATATTAATTCCTCCTTGGTCTAGCATTTTTATAATTAACAGTGTAAATTGGTGCTTCCTTTGAGACATAACTAACAGGGGATGAAACCGCTTCCTGTTGAGATAAAACTTGAGATGTTACAATAGACCTTTATATGTGTTTTGCGATAGCCATAGCTTCTATTAATGAAGGATTACAGTAAGTTATCGGGTGCCCATGGATTTTCTTAGAAAAACAATTAAAAACAAATTGATCTTTTACATATGTGTCAACATTGTTTTTGAATTCACTGGTGTCAGCTAACGCTCTAAATGTGGCAATATATTCCTCTGCCGATTCTTCACTCAACTGTGTACATTTGAAGAAGTTTTGTCTCTCCAAAAGAATGCTAGATTGTTCCTCAAATTGCTTTGCAATCCTAGCTTTTGCCTCTTACTACACATTCCAGTAAACTCCCTCCTGCACTGGTGCTGGAATAACTAGCAAACTGTCAAAAACCCTCTGCCCAGCTGTTCCCAAATGATTAAAAAGCAACACTAATTTCCTGGGTGGATTATATCCGCTGGCGTCAATTGATGCGAGATAATTTAAAAAATGCGGATCAATGCTTTCCACTTAATATCTGGTTTGGCCTACTATTTGAAGAAAGGGAGGTGGTTATATAGATCCTTGCACAGTAGCCATGAGTAATAAGTCAAAATATCCATGCGACATGTTTAATACCTGACACTTGTAGTAGCGCCCGAAGCATGAAAGTCAGGTGCAAAAAGGTGGATGGCAAGGAAGGCGTAAAGCTGTATCAAAACACAAACTGAGTACACCTTCCTCATACACAAACACAAAGTGCTTACAGTATTTTGTCAAACAAAAATGTGGAATGAAATTTGTGAAAACTAATGAAGATACCAAACAGTGCATGAAAGCACACCCTGCACCTGAAATGCATGCACAGTTTAAACATGACAAATACAAGGTGCTAATCCGAGATGGCGCTGGTTTGGCAAAAGTTAACCCTTTTGTTTCTGGTGATCTCTTTGTGAAGTACTGCAGTTTCACTTAGAAATACATGGAGTGGCACAAACACTATTGCAGAGAATTGTGGGAAGCTGAGAAGCAATGAATTATGGGCCGAGGTTCTGAGTGAGGTTATCAGAAATCATTGAGTGAAGCAATGACCAGCACGTCTATGATTAACTCAGAGGGAGAGAACTTTGTCCAAGAGTAACCCCAGATTCCTTTAAAAATGAGCTGGGACAGTACATCTTCACAAGCGCACATTAACCCGAGTGTGGCCGCCTGAAAATGTTTGCATTAGGCAAGTGGAGTGTCTTCAAGCGCACAGTCAAAGTGTGGTAGAACCTTTACTTCACGGATCTCCTTTAGCACAGACCAGTGTCCACGCTGAGACAGACTTCCCGCACCTCAGACAAATCTAGCAGGTCAGTGCGCGTTTCTCTAACAGCGGTGTAAAGTTTTTCCGTCTTGCACTGCTGGAATATGTCATGCATCTAAAAGATTTTGCAAAAAGTGACGATCACTGTGCACTGTCACACGGCTAAAATTCTACTGTTCTCGCAAGAGGCTCGTGAGTCCGAATGCGCCCATAAATGATCAGGCCAAAGTATTCCAAACAGTGGACAAACAATGAGAAACCCACAGAGTGGCACAGCAACACTCCAAAACACCAGACAACGACATTGAGTGCGAGGAAGTAAATATTAGCAGAGTCTAGACCTCAAAACAAGATTGGTGCGTCTGAACAGGGTGAATACACCCCCACTCATGGTACTAAATAAATATAGTGAGGGTCACAGCTGAAGAATATCCAAATGATGGGAGCCAAATTCTGTGACCAAATAAAGTTTATTTCCAGAGAGACCCACAACCTCAGAAGCATCTTGTGAGGTTGTAATCTACTGACAACTGCAAGAAGCGCCGATTCCAGACCTCACCTTAAAGCTGCAAAGATGCACACACAGAACAATGCTTTAATCTAATTATCGTAATATACTTAACAGAGAGTAGCAATAACAATGCAGGTAGGCGACATATAGATATACATAAATAAATACATGAATGAAGCTGCTTAACTAAAGCTGCCTACTATAGCCATTAATTCATTTACTTCAAGATATTGGTGGTGAGATGTCTTTCTCAAATTGGAGATAAGGTACATCCTTGAGTAGAATACGGTACTGTATACATAGGACCCTTATGATAATTAATTGTTTTCTGCTGAATCAGTAGTAAAAAAATGGCTGCTCTAGGTTTTTAATGTAAATTAAATGAAATATGTTTTTGATGCAACGTTTTTCGGTGGCCGCATTGATGTCATTATTGTACCGAGTTTGTTGATCAAATTTATACATTTTACTTTCTCTTGTGGTACGGGTCGCAGTCATTTAGTTATATGAGCACTTTCTGGCCGGAGCTTGGCAATGCAAATCTAAATTCCTTCTGGCTTGCAGTACATTTTTAAAGACTTTTGACCCAGCCACATATCCATATACAAATTCAGATTACATAATATGTTTAACTAACATGGTTTTCTGTTCCCTGTGTATTCTTAATATTTTTTGTGATGGTTGTCCTGTATGGCGTATTTTATTTAAAAAAAAAAGACATATTTGAAATTGACCGTGCAAAGGCAATTCAATTTGGAATCAGTACAATGTAAGATGCAATGTTACAACACAGATTACACTTTGACAACACATTGGGTGTGTTATTATTTCAGACTGCATTGTGCTGTAATTGGGCAGCATGGGACTAAGTTATAGATAGGGATGACTTATGTGGCAATTTGCAGGATTGAGCATTACCTCTATATGATAGAAATATGTTCTATTCTTGCCCTGAATTTGTATCATTCCTTTCGAACTTCCTCAAATAAATGTCATTGTTTGTTCAATAAGAGGCTTTTTTGTCCTTCTCAAGTCTCCAAGGAGACTTATATAATTGAAATGAGAGACAGAGCATTAATGAAAATAAATGTGCTGCCATGCTGCCAGCACATCTTGTGAATTGTAATGTTTTACAAGAGACATTATGTTTATCGCAATTGAATTAAAGCAGGCACCTTTCGCACACTTTAAATACAACAACTCAGGTGTGAAGCAGCTCCAATCCACCGATGGCCAGAAATCACACATCTATATTTGACCTTGTAAATTCTATGTATATAGTTTATCTGGGTGCAATGGTTATTTTCAGTCAAAGTTACACTGTAAATTAAAGTGTGGTTATTTGTATTTTACAAAGGGGAAAGCTGTGCCAGCACAGAGGAGTATAAATATTTCGAGGCAATTGGAAATGTCTGCTCTATTGTTTAGCATAAAACATTTTGGATGAAATGAGTAACATCAAAATGAAGGGTAAACTATTTTACATTCCTTGTGCCATTTTCTCTTTCGTATTTATTTTGCCATGTTTATGTCGTAGTGTTCATCGACTATTGACACACGTTTTGTTCAGACAGTTTCTCATGTCACTTATTGCCCTATAATGACTGTCACTTATTGCCCTATAATGACTGTACCTTAGATGGATACCCAAGGGTGCAATAAGTGGCATTTATCACGCGTCCTAGAAGTTATCCAGATGGGAACTGGACTGTGAAATTTAAGATTGACCGATGGTCAATGGGCACTTCTTGTTGTTAGATATTCTAATCAAGACGCACACAGAAAATGCCAATGTCCTAATTTTAGATGAGTCACAACATTGAATGCCGTGGGAGCAACGGTCCATCTCGTCTTTGCTAATATCAGCCCACTGACCCATCTCCAGTACGTCCTGGAGTGCGTAGCCCTCCTCCTAAGCCCTGATGCTTTGATGTTACTAAAAAACTAAAAAAGGGCATTGCAAGAGAACAAAACTGGATATATAGCCTCAAACATATGTTCGGAGGTCATCATTTAAGGACTAAAGTGTCAATGCTTTGCCTGTGTTTCTGATTTTACCCTTTGCCAAGCAGTATGGGACCCAAAAGGGAGAAAGGCTCACCAGTGTGGAAAAGCTGCTCATTGTGATCATAGACCGCATATACTGCTATCTTGGGGGAAATGGGACGCAAATTAGAAAGATTGCAGTTAAGAAAATATTTAGTCTGGATGATTAGCAACAGCCATAAATTCAAACACAAAATAATGAATTCACTATAAACAGTACAAAGAAGTAAAAACGCAAGTGGCCATATTTAAAACAATTGCTAGGTTGCATGCAGAATGAATTACACATTTTTTTTTTTTATTTGTAAGTGCTTTGATATCAATTTTCTACAATAGAAACTTTGGAGCGGGGTAAACATAACCATTGAACCAATAACTTGGTAGTTTGTCACAACATCAACAGTTAAAATAATGTCATTCTAAAGTATTGTTACTTAAGTATTGACTTGATATGTAAAATACAATCAAAATCAAAACTAAGGGCCAGGTGTATTGTTTTACTCATTGCTAAATATTGGTTGTTATTTGCAACCAGTATTTTGTGACACTGAAGCATTTTAAGAACCAAAGTATCTATTAATTGGTCGGTTCTCAACATTCCAAATCACCGTGGGTGGTAATCTGATGTACATCTTGCATAATAATGAGGTTAGCTGTAAATTGTGACTCTCTACAGTTGGAGGCCTTCACAGTAATGGTGATCACATTGGGGACTGCTTTTTAATATTAAAACCTTTTTTTTTTTTTTTATGCAGTCCTTAAAGGAAACATAACTGCATGTATAAAAAAAATACTTTTTCTGTTAGTTTGAGTTGAAAGTGTTCTCCTGGACCAATTCCTACACTTCAAGAAGCTTTTTTTAACATACAGAAAGTAGAATTTACCAAGGGGAGTGCTTCCCTTCTGCAAATGCATTTCCACCTCCTTTCAAGTGATGGTAGAATATTAAACTTTTGCAGAGTGAATTTCAGTTGGAAAACACTGCATACATAGGACACTGATTTGGTATTTGGAAGCAGCGTCTACAAAATGCCTCTTCCATATACTAAATGATTGGTCATGAAGAATCCCATTTTGTGAGTCAGAAAATCTTTTCTGACTCTTAAAATTTAATAAATACATAACAAAAAACATTTTAAGTTTAAGGGTCAGAAGCACTGAATTGGAGCATTCAATGCTGCTCAAATGCTTAGAACATCTGCCTCAAGAATAGTTTCATTACAAATATTCAAATGATATCAGCTACAAAACATGCAAATCAAACATATTGATTCAGAAATTACACAATGGACCTGTATAAAAAGCATTGAAACCATAAACAATGTTCAAATAACTATCAAATAAACATAAGTAAATCTAAAATAAAGAAATAATCCCCATTATATTCATATATAAAAAGCAAAATCGAAGTTGGAAACATATGAAATAAGAATCAATATTCTATGAATAAAGAATAACCAAATACAATTAAAAAATAACTATGAAACCAATTACATTAAACACTACAACTGTTATTAGGAAACCATTGCAGTTATGTAGGTCAATAACCAGAAAAGAAGCCAAACAATCAATGTTACTGAACACCTAACTTGATGCAAAAGTATTACTTTGCTCTTCAAAGTACTCTGAAGAAAGTGCATATTTTTTCAACTTAACAGTATAAAATAAAGTAAAAATAAAAAAAGACCTGCCTTCATACACTCATATCATTTGATATACACATACTTTTTGGATGTACACCCTTATTGACATACCTGCAAGATCTCTTTGTTGTTCATCAATTGTTATCTTGGTATCACTTAGAATATCTTTTCAGTTAAAATCTCAAGTAGAAGTACAGGAATGGTGTACCACTCCTAGTACAAAAGAACCAATAATTGCAACCCTTCCTACTCTGCTTTTAGTGAAACTGATGCAGTTAGCAAATCAAAACCTTCCTTTCATGTTCAATTTTTTGTTATATCACTTCAGAATGGTAAGTCTTTATTAACCCTTTGTAAGGTTCCTGTTAAGAAGTCCAGTTTGGAAGTGTTTTGGGCAGATTCACTGATCCACCGCGGAGCTCACCATGGCCCCCATGTAAACTCATGGCAGATCTGAAGATCCACACTAGAGCCCATTAAAGCATTTACCATTTTGCTATTAATACTTTGCATTTACTTTGCAAGAAAGTACTGAATTAGGAGGCAAACACTACAATGTAAACATGTGTCTACTACACCACTGTCCACTCTTTTTAGTTTCCTTCCTCCCAAACTCTTTTAGCTTGGCTTCCATAATGACCATGTTTGGAACACTCTCTGCTAGCAGCAGGTCACAAATTCAGGACACTTTCTGTGACCAGCATATTAGCTGCATATTAAAGTGTAGTTGGTATGGTTGAGTTTTTCCAATCGCAAGCATATCCAAATCACCATACCATATTTTTATTTATCAAAAGCCAATCACAGAGTTACTCATTTTTTTCTTAAAGTCATTACCTAATTTATTTCCCTGCACATCTCTACCATCCAATCTATTTTTATTTTTTAATTTTTACATACAGTCCTTTATTTTAACTTTCTTTTATCTTCAAAACTCACTCATTCAGCAGCAACCTTCCCCTGTGAGCTACTTTAAAATGGTCAGAGTGTGGATTATGGATGATAGATTTGAGAGACTGCTAGAAAGTGTGGCATTGACAGAGACCTAGGTTTACCTAATCTAGACATTACTTGGGTTGGCCAGAGAGGGATTAAAGTGGCATCAATTACTGCCTTAGGTTGAAATCATTGAAAATTGTCAATATCCAGACCTCATAATTCTGCACTGTGGTGGCAATGGCCTAAGAACAATTACTGGGATAGGGCTGGAAATGCTAATGTAGGATGCCTGTGATACATTGATGCCACTTTTCCCACATACTACCTTGGTGTTCCTCAACATTTGCCAAAGGCAGAATTGGAAACGGTCTAGCAAATTTGTCCCCAGATAGACAAATCCAGCACAAGTGTCAATAAAACAGTTTCTGCATTGCTCAAAGACCACAACCTGGGCTCTACATACCACAACAATTTACGCTTTGACATGAAAGGAATATATCGAAACAATGGGGTTCATTTCACAGAGAAAGGCAACAGGGTGTTCCTCAACAATTTGAGAGACTGCATCATGTTCTATGTGTAGTTATCATCTACACATCATATATATCAAAGCTGTTTCAGAGCCAATCCTTTTCCCATACACCAATTGGTTTTATTTTAAAATCCTTTTTTCCAATTCTTATTAGAATCCATATATCCAAAACAAATCCAGAAAGCAAAAGTACACACTCAATACACAACAAGAACACTTATAGTTCTGTGAATTGGTGTGTGAGAGTCTGTGTTGGTTTGTCAGGGGGTGTGTTAGTGTCAGTGTGGGTTTGTGAGTTGGTGTGTGAGTGCCTCTGTGGTTCTGTGAGTGGTTGTGTGAATGCCAGTGTAGGTCTGTGAATTACTTTGTGAGTCTCTGGCTTTGTCAGTGCCTCTGTTGGACTGTGAGGGGTGTAAGTTCCTTTGTGGGTCTGTGAGGGGGTGTGTCAGTGTCTATGGGCATCTTTGAGTGGTCTGTGAGTGTCTGTTTGGGTTTGTGAGCGTGTGAGTGAGTGTCTGTGTGGGTCTGTGAGGCGGTGCATGAGTGCCCGTGTGAGTCCATGAGTGGGTGTATGAGTGCCTTTGTGGGTCTGTGAGGGAGTGTGTGAGTGCCTGTGTTGGTCTGTGATAGGGTGTGTGAGTGTCTGTGTGGGTCTATAAGGGTGTGTGTTAGTGCCTATTTGGGTCTCTGAGGGCCTGTGTGGGTCTGTGAGGGAGCGTGGGGGGGTCTTTGAGATCCTGTGTGGATCTGTGAGAGGATGTGTGAGTGTCTCTGTGGGTCTGTGAGAGGGTGTGTGAGTGCCTGTGGTGGTTCTGAGAGTGGGTGTATGAGTGCCTGTGTGGGTCTGTGAGGGGCTCTCTAAGTACCTTTGTGGGTCAGTGACTTGGTGTATGAGTGACTGTGTGGGTCTGTGAGTGGTTGTGTGAGTACCTGTGTGGGTGTGTGAGGAGCTGTGTGGGTTTCTGAGTGGCTCTGTCAGTGCCTGTGTGGGTCTATGATTAAATAGTAATATTTCTAAATACAGAAATCTACATAAGTGATGGTATGATAGAGAAAACACTATGCAGAAAAACTACAGCCACCAATGTATTCCAACACGTAGGATGTTTTCGTCAACCATGTCTGAAATGAAGCATCCCCCTTGGGGAATTCTTGTGAATAAAAAGAAACTTCTCACAGGATGTCAAACTAGATGAACGCAGTGTGGCCACACAGAAACAAATTTGAGCAAGAGGGTACACCAAATGATTAGTTGACAGAGGACTGGCAAAGGCAAAACCAATCAATAGAACACCAATTTTGAAGGGCAAAGAAAAGACACAATCAAACTAATCACCACATTCGCAGATTCAAATAGCTTACGTCAAATCCTAAGAAAACATTGGAGCCTGTTGACATTGGATTCAACAGTCTCCAGCATTATTGGGAATCAACAAGAAATTACATTCAGAAGAGCGAGTAACTTGAAGGACAAATTGGCCCATAGTCACTTTATGGGGAAGAAAGCAAATGTGATGGTGTTTCCAGGGTTCTGGAAGTGTAAACAATGTGAAGCATGTAAGATCACAGCCAACACACAAGAATTTATCACAGCTACTAAACAGAAGTGGAAAATCATGCAAAACATCACATGTAAAAGCAAATATGTTTTCTATGTGATAGAGTGTCCATGTGGTTCAAAATACATTGGAAGCACCATCTGTGGGATAAGGATCCATACCTGGAGCATGTGAGACTAGGGATAGGAGCAACAGAGTGGCAAACACATAGAACAACACCATCAAAATGACTGGGAACAGTTGAAATGTTATGCAATTGATCGAGTGAAGAAATCCGAATGTGGTGGAGACAGAGAAAGTATATCAAGACAGAAAGAATCACGTTATATCTTGTTGCTCCACACACTGACCACGAAGGGGTTCAACCAAGATGAAAAATTATGCGTCCCTCTGTATCCAGCTAGGACAAAAGAGCCAGGTAGAGCTGTAAAATCCCACCAGAGGGTGAAGAGATGTCTGGGATACATGTGGCCACCAAAGGCTTATTTTGTGCTTCTACAATGAAGATGCAAAATTGACTATATTTGACTATTGACTATAAGAATCAATCAAACTGTCAATAGTTAGAGACCACAATTAAAGCATTAATTTCTATTATGTTATAATGGCTGGAGCAGGCATTCACCTGCACACACGAATGATGGAGAGTTACTGAACGAAAATACAAATGTCTCACTGTAATAAATTGAGCAGTGCAAGAGGTTCTCATACATGTGCACAAATGAAAACTCGAAGGATTGTGTAAGCGGACTCAAGCAAAACATCTGAATGCCCCAATGTGTTGTGTTTGAGATATGAAAACACAAGTTAAGCTACAAAGACCACCATGCATCGGGGCTATTCAGCCTGAGACGATAAGGGATTTTAAAAATAGTTGCGATCATATTGAGTGATATAACAGAAATGACTAGAAAAATGTAAAGAGTTCCATTGTAATATGTGGGCAGGTCGCAGGAACTCTACTAATGTGCACAAATCATAATCGCTGGAAATGTGACCGCACACTTGAAACAGATCTAAATGTCACAATGTTCTATGCTCCTTGGACTGGAATGTGCATGGGTTTACAGAGACCGGCATACATTGTGTGGGCCCCGTACTAGGATGGTACATGACAGCATTAGACATGTCAGTGGACTCAGTATGAAAACAGAATGAAATGTTTTGCATTGTGATTTTTTTTCATTTGATTTTTTAGCACTATGTAATTTGATGCACAATTCAAGCACAAAAAGCAAACTTTCATAAAGAGCACTTTCTCAGAAAAACTACAAATCCTCAGTTAGTGGGGGAAACAGAAGTAGTTCTAAAAAGGATGATGAAGGATATGAAATAGCATAGTAGGATTGTGATGATCACCTGTGACCAAGGTCTGGGGGGACCAAAACGCATTGGGCTTTTATTTCTTCACTCTGTGATTTGATGGATTAAAGAAAGTAAATAAAGCTTGATATGAGTGTGACTCATTTTAAGTTGCAGACAGCAATGCAAAGGAATAAATATTGTGTAGCGTGGTACAGCTCTGTGGGTGCCACACCCCAAGAGAATTAAGAGTGTTGTGGCATCCATGTAAGAAGGACCTGCTGGACTACATGCTGTATAGACATTTTTGGGGTGCTTCGTCAAGTGGAGGCCGAGAAAAAGGGGGGTTCCTAAAATATGTTTTCCCCATGTAATTTCCTGTAGGGATTTTAGACATGACTACAGCCCGAACTGCTGGACAGAATTATGCCAAATTTGGCAGAAAGATAGCTCTTGGTCCAGAAAGAGTCCTTTTTGTAATTTGGTGTAAATCTCTTCCGGAGTTATGGAATTATTAAAGAAAAAAGATAGTAAGATATCTGGGTGGAGCCTAAGCACAGAGCTCATGTTGAGATTTGATTGGCTGCCAACACTTCAACCAGGAAGTGTTGGTAGCCATCTTGGCTGTCCTTAAAGAGTTTATATCTCTCCTCTGCGAGCACCATCTCTCTCCTGCCTTAAAATCCCTCCTCTATGTATCTGTAAGTCCTCAGCATGTTCCTGTCTCTCCTGTGAGCTCATGCCCCTCTCCCCAAGCTGTCTCTAAAGTGCTCACGTCTCCCCTCGCAGACACCGAGTGACTCTTGTCTCCTCTTTTCTCTGCATTGGACTTTGTGGCACAGGGTAAGTCTTAGTATCACTAGCTGAATGGCTGCAGCCCTGCCAAGTACCGTTTATCAGGGGTTAGCTTAATACTTTTTAGTCCTGTTGTCCACAGCACCACACTAAAATGCATTAGTCACGCATTTCTATTCCCCCCTGTGACTACCGTGAGGAGCACTCTACCATGCTACATTTAACAATCGCAAGTGTGCTGGCACTGAGTGCACTACTGTAGCATAACAAAGGCCCCTGCAGCTCCTGTGGTGTGGGGTGGCCCGAGCTCCAGGGGGCCCCGTCAGCACAGTGCGCTGTGCACGGGCAGCAGGCCTCTGACTGGGTCCAAGGGGGTGGGGGGCCCTCCAGGTACTTTGCTGGGGGCCCCCTCAAGTTTTGTTACGCCACTGGTGCACTAACTATGTGTACTCAAACTATTACATATCATAAAGTGAGCTCTTGGCACCAAGTAGCCGATTAATCATTACACCTCATAAACCAGGCCAGGTAACCACCACATGTGCCTTCTGCCAGTGACATGTGGTGGTTATAAACAGTAATATTGCTGTCCCGGCACTGATTTGTTTCAGTACCCCACGTGGAATGGGGCAGGTGGCAGCGCCTTGCCTGCTGTTTTCGGGCAAGGCACCTGAATCACTGTAACCATGCAGCGGTGATTTCTCCATGAGACAGGAGAGACACAGACACTCAGGTGCTGGGCTGCAGCTTTTTGTCCCTGCTGCTCCCACCATCTTAAAAGTGACTTCTATGTGCAGAGCAGATTCACTGACATACAAACGGATGTTTCCTCAGGCAAGTAAAAGTGTTTTTTCTACTGCGGCATCAAGTCTAATGTAAAGTAATTTAATCGGGCCTTCGTCCTACAAGACTCCTGCAGCTTAACCTCCTCTGTCATGTTTATTATCTCTGATTGTGCTCAGCAGCACCAATTTGACTGGGAAGCTGTCTGCAATGCTAGAGACTGGTACATGAACGTCTTGGCAGTCCAGAGGCCCTGGAGCAGCTGAAAAGTGGAAGCTGAAAAGTAAAAGGTGGTGATCAGGGCCTGGAGGCTGGTGCGCAGTGTGAGTCCATTCATTGTGTGTGGGCAGCAGATGGCTGGCACTTGTCCATTGAGCAGTAAAACATTGTCTATAGTACACATGTTGTGCACCTTCCCTAAATCTCAGTCCCTTTAACCCCTTGAGTAATGTGGACGAGCTGTTCTCGTCCTCGGCTACAGTGCTCGTGTGCAAGGATGAGACCAGCTTGTCTTGCACCCAGCCCACCCACACCCCCGGTCAGGGATGGAAGGAGGAGCGCTTCCCCCATCGGCGATCTAATGACTTTGGCACGCTCACAGCATGCTGATGTCATCAGATGCTGCCAATGACCAGCGCCTCTAGGAGAGAGGATGCCATTTAGGTAAGTCCTTCTCCTGGGGGGGTAGAGAGGGGAAAACAGACACAGGGGGAAAGGAAAGAGTTTTTCCTTTCCCCTTGTGCCTTTTTTAAATGGATTCCTGCTTGAGGATCACACGTGCGAGGCCCTTAATCGTGGAACAGGCATCCACCCACTTGACACCAGGGATTTTTTGGGGTGATTTAGGGAATTGACCCCTTAGGCAAGGGTTGCTCCCTGGGGGGCAATATTGGATCCGTGTTTAACACCCCCCCGGGGGGTAGATCAGCTGTTTTATTTGGCCCCCAGGGGGGATGGAACCCACTAGGCACCAGGGATTTGTGCAATTTTAATTTTAGGGCAGGGTTGCTGTCCTGGGGCAATATATTTTTCTATGTTTTGGTTCTCTCCTGGGGCTAAATAGGAAATTTTTTGGCTGATCTGACCCTTGAGGGGGGGACGAAACCCCCTAGACGCAAGGGATCTGTGTGTGTATGTGTTTTTTGTTTGTTGTGGGTGGGCCCATGGGCAAGGATTGCTCCCCAAAGGGGGCACAGAACTGTTGGCCATTTAGATTGGCCTATTATTTTTAGGCCTATCTGCCCGCAGAAGACACAACGACACCAGGGATTTCTTCATTTAGTTTTTTGTGTGGTTTTTTTTGTGTGTGGGGGTGACTCCTTGTGCAAGGGTCGGTCCCCAAAGGGGGCACAGAACTTTTGGCCATTTCTGCCCCCTATTTGTTTAGGCCCATCTGCCCCCAAATGGGGCAGAATCCACTAAGGCGCCAGGGATTGTTTTTTTTCTCCGTTTTTTTGTGTTTGACTGGGCAGCACCTTGGGCAAGGGTCGCCCCCCCAAGGGTTGGCACATGGCTTTTGGCCATTTCTGCTCCCCTTGATGGCAGATTGGCCCATTATTTTTAGGCCCATCTTCCCCCAAGTGGAGCAGAAACCACTAGACACCAGGGAAAATTTCTAAATGTTTGGTCAATGGACGAAATGTTTGCATTTATGATTACTGTTTATTTCTCCTTTTTGTTCTAGTTCAAAGCCTGTGCTTCCTTTGCTGTGATTCCTTGCGGTTTTTGAAGTGGTTGACCTTCAGTTTGCGTAGTTGCATGTTTTGGGTAAGAAAAAACTATTTACTCCAAATAAGTATTGTTGCCATGCATGAATGACATTTTTGTAAATGGTGTAATAAATGCAGGATGTGTGTCTCCCAAGTAAAATGATACCTCACTTGTGTCGGTCCCCAAAGCAGAGTCAGCCTAAAAATGCATTAACAAAATTGTGCTTATCAACTCGCTGTGTTATCCCCTTAATCTCTACATGTTTTTGGCCCTTCCCTGTTGCAGGCACCTGGGCCACCCACACAAGTTAGGTACCACTTAGATTGGCAGACCGAGGGGAACAATGAGTGGTAGGAAATCTGTACCTGTGCGGTGATCGAACAAAGCAAATGAGAAAATTTTATTTTTCTAGCTAAATGTGAGGTTTGCAAGGGATTCTGGGCAAGAAAATGTTGGGGGAACCATGCAAGCCACACCTCCCTGGACCCCACCGGGTGTCTAGTTTTCAAATGTTTCTGGGTTTGGTAGGTTTCCATAGATGGTTGCCAAGCCCAGGACAAAAACGCAGGTGCCCCCTTGCAAAAACAGTTAGTTTTGCAATAGATAATCTTTTTGTGTCCATGTTGTGCTTTGGACCCTTCCCTGTCGCGGGCACCAGGCCTACCCACACAGGTGAGGTATGATTTTTATCGGGGGACTTGGGGGAATGCTGGGTGGAAGGAAGTTTATGGCTTTCCTCAGATTCCAGAACTTTCCATCACCGAAATGCGAGGAAACCTTTTTTTGACACATTTTGAAATTTGCAAAGGATTCTGTGTGCCAGAACCTGGTGAGATCCCCACAAGACATCCCATTCTAGATTCCACTAGGTGTCTAGTTTTGAAAAATGTCTAGGTTTGGTAGGTTTGCCTAAGTTCCGGTTGAGCTACAGACCAAAATCCACAGCTAGGCGCTTTGCAAAAAACATGTCCGTTTTCTTTGGGAAAATGTGATGTGTCCACATTCTGTTTTGCGGCATTTACTGTTGCAGGGATTAGGCCTACCCACACAAGTGAGGTACCATTTTTATTGAGAGACTTGGGCAAGACTGGGTAGAAGGAAGTTTGTGGCTCCCCTCAAACTGAAGAACTTTCCATCACAGAAATGTGGGGAAAAAGTGTTTTTTTGCCACATTTTGAGGTTTGCAAAGGATTCTGGGTAATAGAATCTAGTGAGAGCCTCACAAGTCACCCCATTCTGGATTTCCCTAGGTGTCTAATTTTCAAAAATGTAAAGGTTTGTTAAGTTTCCCTAGGTGCCGGCTGAGCTAGAGGCCAAAATCCACAGCTAGGCACTTTGCAAAAAAAGAAGTCCGTTTTCTTTGGGAAAATGTGATGTGTCCACGTTGTGTTTTGGGGCATTTCCTGTCACTGGGATTAGCCCCACCCACACAAGTGAGGTATCATTTTTATTGAAAGACTTGGGGAAATGCTGGGTGGAAGGAAGTTTGTGGCTCCCCTCAGATCAAAGAACTTTCCATCACCAAAATGTGAGGAAAAAGCGTTTATCTTGCCACATTTTGAAATCTGCAAATGATACTGGGTGCCAGAACCTGGGGAAAGCCCCACAAGTCACCCCATCCTGGATTCTCCTAGGTGTCTAGTTTTCAAAAATACACAGCCTTGGTAGGATTCCCTATGTGCCGGCTAAGAGAGAGTCCAAATTCCAAAGCTAGGCACTTTCCAAAAAACAAGTCCGATTTCAGTGTAAAAATGTGATGTGTCCATGTTGCGTTTTGGGGCATTTCCTGTTGTGGGCACAAGGCCTTCCCACACAAGTGAGGTACCATTTTTATTGGGGGATGTGGAGGAATGCTGGGTGGGAGGAAGTTTGCAGCTCCCCTCAGGTTCCAAAATTTTGAAGTACCGAAATGTGAGGTGCCATTTCTATTGGGAGGCTTAGGGAGACACAGTGCTATTGCCCCCTGTCTTTTTCTAAATTTTTTCCTAGCATTTTTTGCTAGAATGGGCAGCCCTGAATTTTAGAAATGTGCAAATAGCCACTGCTTCTCAACACCTTGTCTTGTGCCCATTTTGGAAATACAAACGTTTCCTTGATACCTATTTTTTACTCTTTATATTTTATCAAATTAATTGCTGTATACCTGGTATCCAATGAAAATCCATTGCAAGATGCAGCTCATTTATTGGCTCTGGGCACCTACGGTTCTTGATGAACCTACAAGCCCTATATATCTCCGCCACCAGAAGAGTCCAGCAGACATAACGGTATATTCCTTTAATAAATCTGCAATAGCTGAAAAAAGTTACTGAAGAAAACGTGGACAGAAATGCCTGTTTTTTTCAACTCAACCTCAATATTCTTTTTATTTCAGCTGTTACTTTCTATAGGAAAACCTTGAAGGGTCTACACAAATGACCCCTTGCTGAATTCAGAATTTTGTCTACTTTTCAGAAATGTTTAGCTGCCAGGGATCCACCATTTGATTCATACCAATTTCTGTCACTAACTGGAAGGAGGCTGAAAGCCCAACAAATAGTAAAAATGGGGTATATTCCAGTAAAATGCCAAAATTGTTTTGAAAAATGTGTTTTTTTAATTCAAGTCTACCTGTTCCTGAAAGCTGGGAAGATGGTGATTTTAGCCCTGCAAACCTTTTATTGATGCTACATATAAGAAAAAAAACACATTCTTTCTTCTGCAGCACTTTTTTCCCATTTTTCCCAAAACAAAAAACAACACATTTTAGCTGTATTTCGGCTAATTTCTTGGTCTCCTCCTGGGGAACCAATAAACTCTGGGTACCTTTATGATCCCTAGGATGTTGGCAAAGAAGACGCATATTTGGCATGGATAGCTTATGTGGACAAAAAGTTATAAGGGCTAAGTGTGAACTACCCCAAATAGCCAAAAAAAGGCTTGGCACAGAAAGGGGAAAAGGCCTGGCAGAGAAGGGGTTAACATTATGAAAACACAAATGCTATCTGGGGAAGCATGCCTATGTGGCTTTCAATCTTCACTTACAATTCAAATTAAAATAACGTGTTGGCTATTGAACTGCAAGCAAGTTTTGCAGTTTTTTCAGCTCTCAGCAAGCAGGAAGAGTGAAGGTTGTGTTAGCAAAAATGTGTCCATTGGCACATCCCATGAAGGAGGTTGCAGCACATCCTGATGGAGCCTGGCCAATAAATGACACTCCAAGTTTGTGATTTCAAAGTTGCCAAATTTGATTACTGATTTAGAGAGACATGAGGTTCACCTAGCCACTGCAGGCACAGAGTCCTCTGCAGAGATCATGGCAAGTCAGCTTCATACAGCCTCACATAGTATTAAATGGCCTCACACATCCTCATATCATGTAGAGGAGAAAGCGAGAGAGAGAGAGAGAGAGAGAGAGCTTGGCGGTACAGAGAAGAGAAGGAGGATAGCTGAGGAGTAAGAAAGGAAAGCTATCGAAGCAGAGAGCCCTATGGCAGAAGAGAGGGAAAAGCAATGGAGAAAGTCAAAAGAGTTTTCCCATTTCCTGAAACCCCACACAATCAGGTGTTCCCCTGATTAGTTTAGGAGAGGGCTGGAGGGGGTGTTTTAGGGAACCTAGCCACACCACTGGGTGGACTCAGCCGGACCTAACCTCCAAAATTCTGATTCAATCAATCAATCAATCAATCAATCTTATGTTTTAAAGCACACCACCCACCCATAGGGTCTCAAGGTGCTGAAGGGTGTGTCCTCAGAGATCAGTTGAAGAGCCAGGTCTTGCGGTCCTTCCTGAACTGTGGCAGCAGTGGCGACTGTCTGAGGTGAAGGGGTAAGGTGTTCCAACTTGTTGCTGCCAGGTCTGTATAACATCTTCCTCCAGCTGATGACTTCTTTATGTGGGATATGTTGGTGAATGATTGCTGAGACGAACAGAGAGGTCTGGAAGGGGAGTACCAAGTGATGCAGTGGTTGAGGTATCTAGGTCTGCTGTCATGGAGGGCTCTGAAGGCGTGCATGAGGAGTTTGAAATTGATCCTCCTCTCAACAATGAGCCAGTGGAGGTTTTTCAGATGTTCTGTGATATGCTCTCGATGAGGCAGGTTTAGGACGAGTCTGGTGACAGTGTTCTAAATTTGTTGAAGCTTTTTCAGGTTCTTCTTGGTGGTAGTCAAGTCTGCTCAGGATTAGAGTGTGTATCACAGTTTTTTGGCAGTCGGTTGGTATCCCTCTGAAGATCTTTCGTAGGAGTCAGGGTGTGGAAGCAGGTGTAGGTGACGGAGTTGACCTGTCTGGCCATGGTGAGCATTGAGTCAACGCTGATTATGTGGGTGGTCTGTGGGGGTGGTGGGCCTGCTGAGTGTTGAGGGCTACCAGGAGTTGTATCAGACTGAGGAGGAAGGTCCCATGATGAGGAATTCAGTTTTGTTAGAGGTCAGCATAAGGCAGCTCTCCCTCATCCAGGTGACGACTGATTCCATTCTGTCCCTGAAATTCTTCTTGGCTGTTGAGAGTTCTTGGTCAGAGAAATGATTAGCTAGGTGTCATCTGCATGGGAGAAGATGTTTATGCCATAGTGCCTGACAATGGGGGCGAGCGGGGTTATGTAGATGTTGAACAGCATGGGGCATGATGATCCTTGGGGTACTACACAGCTGATGTCTGTAGGTTCTGACAGGTGTGGCGGGAGTCTGACTTTCTGTGATCTGGTGTTAGGAGGTAGTATATCCATCAAAAGGCTTTGCTGTGTATGCCTGCTGCATGGAGTCTAGTGCATAGGGTGCAGTGGGCTACTGTATCAAAGGCGGCTGAAAGATCAAGTAGGATGAGGCCTGATGTAGGTCCGCGGTCGAGGAGGGAGCAGATGTCGTCTGTGGTGGTGAGCAGGGCGGTTTTGGTGCTATGGTTAGTTCTGAATCCTGATTGGGAGATGTCCAGGATGTTGTTACCCTTGATGTGTTGGTGTAGCTGAATGTTGATTGCTTTCTTGGCGACCTTAGCAGGGAAGGGTAGCAGCGAGATGGGGCGGTAGTTCTTGAGATCTGTTGGGTTGGCTGTGGGTTTCTTCAGGAGTGGTCAGATCTCAGTGTGCTTCCAGTCGTCTGGGTAGGTTGCTGACTCTAGGAAGCAGTTGATGGTCTTACAGAGTTCTGGTGCGATTGAGGCACTGGCCTTGTTGAAGATGTAGTAGGGGTCAGGGGTCAATAAGGACTCCGGAGTGGATGTTGTTCATTACTGAGCAGGACTCGTCCGTCAGGAGGGGTGTCCAGGTGTGCAGGAGTCCTGGGGGTTCGGAGGGTTGAGACAGGGGTGTCTTTGGTGAATTTAACGAGTCCTGTGATCTAAAGCTGTTAAAGATGTCTTTGATCTTCTGATGGAAGAAGGTGGCAAGTCTGTCGCGGAGATCCTGAGTTTCAGGGGTGTTGGTGGTCTCGGCTTGTGTTTTGGTGAATTCTTTGATAATGTTAAAGAGTTATTTAGTGTTGTATGTGTTGGGGTCGATTAGGTCCTACAGGGCTGTTTTCCAGGTGGACCTAATGAGGTCTGTTAGAAGTGGGGTCTTTGGTTGACAGTCAGGTCACCCCCTGTTCAAGCAAGGACCCTCACTCTAGTCAGGGTAAAAGAGAATCACCCTCAGCTAACCCCTGCTTACCCCCTTGGTAGCTTGGCAGAGCAGCAGGCTTAACTTCAGAGTGCTAGGTGTAAAGTATTTGTACAACACACACAGTATCTTATTGAAAACACTACAAAATTACACAACACCCGTTTAGAAAAATAGGAAATATTTATCTAAACAGAACAAGACCTAAATGACAAAAATCCGACATACACAAGTCAAGTTATGAATTTTTAAAGATTAAACTAAAAAATAGCGCTTAGAAACACAAAATGCTTCGATGAGGTGTTAACACGGCGTCGTGACGGAGTCGTTCCCAACAAGCCGACACCAGCGGCACCTGACACGGAGTCGTGTAGACCCGCAAGTACAGTACCTTTGGTGAAGAGTGAAAACAAGTCGATGCGCGAAGTCGGGGATCATGGTGTCTGTGCAAAACTTTGAATCCGCGCACTTCGAGCGGCATCGGTCATGATGTGGTGCAGCAACTTCCACGGAGTCGCGGACTTCAGCAGGGCTGCAGCAGCATCGGGCCTGCGAAGGTCGTCGCGTTCCAGCGAAGATCACGGAGTCGGTTGCAGGCGGCGTCACCGGATTCAGCAGTGGCGTCGGTCCGAAGTCGTCCAAAGTTGATTTCCTTGGATTTCCACCAGCTTTCCTTTCAAGGGCCCAGGGACTAGATAGGGCACCACTTGTCAGAGCAGGAGTCTCACCAGAGACTCCCGGTGCTGGCAGAGAGAAGTCTTTGCCATCCCTGAGACTTCAAACAACAGGAGGCAAGCTCTAAATCAAGCCCTTGGAGATTTCTTCACAAGATGGAAGGCACACAAAGTCCAGTCTTTGCCCTCTTACTCTGGCAGAAGCAGCAACTGCAGGATAGCTCCGCAAAGCACAGTCACAGGCAGGGCAGCACTTCTCCTCAGCTCGTCAGCTCTTCTCCAGGCAGAGGTTCCTCTTGATGTCCAGAAGTGATCTAACATCTGTGGTTTTGAGTGCCGTTCTTATACCCAATTTCTCCTTTGAAGTAGGCCTACTTCAAAGTAAAGTCTCTTTTGAATGTGACATCCTGCTTTGCCCAGGCCAGGCCCCAGACACTCACCAGGGGGGTTGGAGACTGCATTGTGTGAGGATAGGCACAGCCCTTTTAGGTGTAAGTGACCACCCCACCCCTCCCTCCTAGCACAGATGGCTCATCAGGAAATGCAGACTACACCCCAGCTCCAGTCTAGTGTGAGGTGCAACCAGCCCAACTGTAAAACTGACCCAGACAGGGAATCCACCAACAGGCAGAGTCACAGAAATGGTATAAGCAAGAAAATGCTCACTTTCTAAAAGTGGCATTTTCAAACACACAATCCTAAAATCAACTTTACTAAAAGATGTATTTTTAAATTGTGAGCTCAGAGACCCCAAACACCAGATGTCCATCCCCTCCCAAAGGGAATCTACACTTTAATCAGATTTAAAGGTAGCCCCCATGTTAACCTATGAGAGGGACAGGCCTTGCAACAGTGAAAAACGAATTTAGCAATATTTCACTGTCAGGACATATAAAACACATTACTATATGTCCTACCTTAACCATGCACTGCACCCTGCCCTTGGGGCTTCCTAGGGCCTACCTTAGGGGTGTCTTACATGTAAGAAAAGAGAAGGTTCAGGCCTGGCAAGTGAGTACACTTGCCAAGTCGAATTTACAGTTAAAAACTGCACACACAGACACTGCAGTGGCAGGTCTGAGACATGATTACAGAGCTACTGATGGGGGTGGCACAACCAGTGCTGCAGGCCCACTAGTAGCATTTGATTTACAGGCCCTGGCACCTCTAGTGCACTTTACTAGGGACGTACTAGTAAATCAAATATGCCAATCATGGATAAACCAATTACATACACATTTTGTAAAGGAGCACTTACACTTTAGCACTGGTTATTAGTGGTAAAGTGCCTAGAGTAACAAAAAGAGCAAAATCAGAGTCCAGCACAAATCAATAACCTGAGGAACAGAGGCAAAAAGCTAAGGGAGACCAAGCCAAGGATGAAAAGTCTAACAAGGCCATGGTGGGATTTAGAGGCAGATTTGAACATTGCAAGGTCTTCTGGGGATTTGCTGTTCCTCCACTTCTTCTCCACCATCCTGCATTAGTGGTTTGATTCCACTATTGTGGGGGTGAACCAACTGGATTTTTTGGAGGAGTATTTCCCTGTGGTCACCTGGAAGGGAGCTAGGGTGTCGGTGCAGTCGGTAATCCATTTGTGGAGGTTGCATGCTGAGTTGTAGGCATCTGTCATGTTGGTGAGTTGCTGAGGGTGTTGATGAGTTGTCCCTCTGAGGTCTGGTTTGATTTTCTGTAGGGGGGATGCGTTGTGTGAGTGTGCACTTTGGGTGTGGAGATGGAGAAGTGGATGCAGTGGTGATCGGTCCAGTGTAGCCGGGTTGAGTCGGTGATGATGACATTGCTACTGGCAGAAACAATGAGGTAGAGGGTATGTCCGACAGTGTGCATTGGTGAGGTGACAAGTTGCTTGAGCCAGATTGTGCTCCAGTTCTCGAGTATTGATATAGGGGGTCATTCCGACCCCGGCGGTCAAGGACCGCCGGGGCCGGGGATGCGGGAGCACCGCCAACAGGCTGGCGGTGCCCCGCAGGGCATTCTGACCGCGGCGGTTTGGCCGCGGTCAGACAAGGAAAACCGGCAGTCTCCCGCCGGTTTTCCGCTGCCCTGGGAATCCCCCATGGCGGCGCAGCTTGCTGCGCCGCCATGGGGGATTCCGACCCCCTCACCGCCATCCTGTTCCTGGCGGCTCCGACCGCCAGGAACAGGATGGCGGTGAGGGGTGTCGTGGGGCCCCTGGCATGGGCACTGCAGGGGCCCCCGTAAGAGGGCCCCACTTTGTATTTCAGTGTCTGCTGTGCAGACACTTAAATACGCGACGGGTGCCACTGCACCCGTCGCACATACCCACTCCGCCGGCTCCATTCGGAGCCAGCTTCCTCGTGGGGAGGGGTTTCCGGCTGGGATGGCGGGCAGCCCTCTGGCGGTCGTCCTCCAGCCCAGCGGGAAAGCCAGAATGGCCTCCGCGGTCTTTCGACCGCGGAGCGGCCATTTGGCGGCTCCCTCCAGGCGGGCGGCTCCTGCCGCCCGCCGGGCTCAGAATGAGCCCCATAGGTTGCTGAGATTCGGCCGTTTTGGATTTTTAAGGAATGTTGCTCCATGATTTTTGCCACACTTCCCAGGAAGTGGTCATGCAAGAGGGTGGTGTACTCTTATGTGATTGGTCAAGAGGCCCCCCCATGCGTTCTACCCCAGGAACAACAATAAAATTGGCAAAGCTGCACCCACACCTCAGATCCCTACAAGGAATAACATCAAAAGAAGATGGACTGCCCTGCTGAACCCCTTACCTGCACCTGTACACTGCACTCTCACCGACTACACGAGCTGCACGCTTGGGCTTCACCACAAAAACGACATTGCCTAGCTTCAAATGGTTCAAGAAGGGACTCCCTGCATGCTACAGGTACAAAATATATAACCAGAGTCCTCTGCATCAAATTCAGCTGAACACTGTCCAGTGATCATTTTGGAGTTTGAGCCAGGTGCATTCTCGTAGTTGGAGTCCTAGCCCTCCCTCAAGGAGCAACTCAGAGCTTCTGGAACCTTGGGGTGAGCTGTGGACTCCTAGAGGACCTCCAAAGACCTTTTGCAAGAAGAACAGAAGTTTTGAGAAGTTTAGAGAACTTTTGGTGAAAAGCTACATAAAGGGACCGACCTGCTGTGATGAGTCAAGCCGGCTTACCTCAACCGCGACCCAGCCTGACTTGCAGGTTTATCCCACTGAAAAGCTCCAGAGCCCCAGACTTCCTTGATTCACCAGGGGCTCCTGAAAAGTTGATCCGGTGAACTAGCATCGAAATCAACTTGCTTTGGAGGGTCGACCCTCATCAGAGGGAAAAAGCTCAAAAAAAGTCACAACGTCAGAACGTAAAAAGTTGACCGGGGCTTCCCACGCAGCATATCCAAGGAGGGTTACAGGGACATCAGATCAAAATTGAGCTTTGGCCCAAATGAACATTTCCATCCTGAAAAATCGTTTAATTCCGAAGGTAGAATTCTTCATTGATGTCTTCTGTGATGCACATCTGAAGACACCTACATGGAGGTTTGATTGGATTGGTGACTTCGTCTCGTTGAAGAAAATGTTCAAGAAAAAGACTCAGGGGCATATTTATGAGCCCTTTGCCCCACTTCACCTGATGCTCCAGTGGCGCTAACCTCAGCTCCATATTTACAAGGAGGTGTAACGCCATATGGGCCCCTCAGACACAGTTATCTGCGTCAGAGGGGCATGCAATGCAACCCATTGTATTTTGATGCTGTCTCAGATTTACAAGATTTCGTAAACCTAGTGCCAAAGTTAGCAAGGCACACGAGGATGAATACTTTTATTCCTCCTCGTTTTTTGCTTTTTCTATGTGTGCTACATTCCTTTCCTGCACATAAACAACAATTTGAAAATATTGCTTCGGCACAGCATTCTGCAGCACACACAGAAGTCCCAAAGCGCCATTAGTGATTGTTTATGTACGGGAAGGGATACCTTCCCGCACATAAACAATCACATCCCTAAACACAGGCATCCTTGCACGATGGTGCAAGGATGCCTGCGTTGGCATTGGCAGCTAAACTTAGTACCATGTCAGGGGACAACACAGGGGTGCGCCATATTCACTTAAATATTGTGTTGTGAAAATGACTGGGGGCCAGATGTAGCAAAGTTTTGCGAGTCGCAAATGGCCCGTTTCGCTATTTGCGACAATGCAAAATCGGTAATGGGATTCAAAAACCCCATTTCCGACTTGCAAAAAGCGATGCGAGCCGTTTGCGACTCGCAAAAATTGCGACCCCATTTTGGGACCCGCACATAGCAAGTCGCAATTTGCGAGTCGCAAAGCTTATGCAATTGCAACTCGCAAATTGCGACTAGTCGCAAAAAGCCCAGTTTGCATATCCCATTTACCACTAACTCAGAGCAGGTAGTAACCATAACCAAAGTATAAAAGGAGACCCAGAAAGCATCTGGGTTACTCAAGATGGCGGAGATATACCTGATAGCAGTGAGGAGGAGAGTCCACGCCGTACAGCAGAGGAGGAGGAGGGGCCACAGACAGGAGAAGATATATAGAACAAGGCAGACTCTTTTTCAGCAAACTGAGGATGAGATATAAGATAAATATCGCCTTAGCAGCGCAGCCATACTAGAATTAATTGATTTACTGAAACCACAGCTAGAACACCAGACTCTGCGTGGCTGCGCCATCCCTACGCATGTGCAAGTGCTATGCTCACTGCACCTCTTGGCCTCAGGGAGCTATCAGGGGGTCATCGCTGTGGCAGGTGGGGTATCCCAAAGTGCAGTGTCAAGGTTCCTCAGGACATTCCTAGATGCCTTAGTCACACACATGGCACGCTTCATATACCTACCAAGGAATGAGGCAGAAATAAATAGCACCAAGCTGGACTTTTACAGGATTGCAAACTTTCCCCATGTCATAGGATGTGTAGATGGGACACATATTCAAATATGCCCCCCTGGAAACCTGGAACATATTTTCCGCAACAGAAAGTGTACCCACTCACTGAATATTCAGGTTGTTTGTGACGCCCATTATATCATCACTGACATTGTAGCTAAGTTTCCAGGCAGTACCCATGACTCATACATTTTTAGGCATAGTGGGATACATCAACGCCTGGAACATGGGGAATTTGGAGACGGATCCTCCTAGGTAGAGCTACAGACACCTTGCATACATACACACAGGTCACTGTGCACACCAATCAGGACTTCCTAACAGTGTACTTTTTGTGCCCAACAGGTGACAGTGCATATGCTCTAAGGCCATGGATTATGACTCCGTTTTTAACACCCAGCAATGAATGTGAGAGGCGATACAACAATGCACATAAGAGGACCAGGAACATCATAGAGCGCACCTTTGGACTCCTGAAAGCAAGATTCCGATGCCTCCACCGCAGTGGAGGTGCCCTCCAGTATACCCCCATTACAGCATTCAAAATTGTGGTCGCATGCGCCATCCTCCACAACATAGCCACCCGACGTGGGCTACCTCTCACCCCTGCAGACCCAGATCCTGATGATGAAGAGCAAGAACAACCACATTGCCATCATGGGGATCGGAGTATAGCTAATCAAGGCAGACTGAGACGGGAACACATCGCAAACCAATACTTTGGAAGGTACGTTTCAACTCCAACCATACTCACCTATTGACCAAAAACACCATTTGTTAAGTGGAACAAATAAACTATTTAATTAGTGCAGAAATTGAACTATATACAAGTAATGAATGTCCATGGGCATGAAAATGCAAACCAGGCATGTGGCACATTGACGTCATGTGCCACTTCAACAGGACCAGGGTAATCTCTATGACCTTCTGCCCCTCCTGCCAGCCTGGCTGGTCCCTGGTGCTTCTGCTGTGCTCTGCCTGGTACTCCTGAGCACCCTACTGGCAGAGACACTGCTCACTGTAGAGCCCTCCTCACTGTCCTGGGGTGTTTCCCCTGTGCCCCTAAACAGATGCCGTGCCTCCATCAAGTCAATGATGTGGGTGAGACATCCCAGGCCCCTAGCCACATCCCCAGCAAAATGGCCCATTTCCACCTGCAGCCCAACTGTCCTCCTCGACAGGCCTGTGGTGTTCATAGCCAGCCTGCCGATGGATGTGGCCATCCTGTCTAGTCTGTGCAGGAGCTGACGGTCCCTGCGCCGCCCACCCTCGGCCTGGGCCAGTAGTCCTCCCGCCAGTTCCCTCATGGCTAGGGCAAGGTCCCCAGTGTTCGTGCATATCATGTCCATCCTGGAGTTCAGTTGCTGCATGCTGGCCTCGTTATTGCGCACGAAGCGGTGCAGCACACCACTGATCCTCCCTAAAATTCTATTTTGTAGGCACTGACCATGCAGCAGCTGGGCCTCACTGGTGCTGGGAGGTTGTTGGCCGGACTGCAGCCCTGATGTCCTGGACCTGCGTCGCCTGCGCAGCGGTGGCTGCCCTGTGTGTTCCACTGTCTCACTCCTGCCTGTTTCTGGCGCAGCCTCTTGGGATACAGTTGCAGCAGGTGTGGATACTGCAGGGATGATGTTGGCCATGCAGGTGGGAGTGCTGGCGGGTCCTGAGGTGTCCTCATGGGGCTGGCTGATTTGAGTAGTGGTGGTGTCTTGTGGGAGACCTGTGGGACATGGGGAACAGACTGTCAGTGTCTACTATCTGTTGCACACTTCCTAATAAACATTTGCCTATGAACTGCCTACTTGACTACATTTCCCATAACGCATCATTCTGGTGTTTGCTACCCTGAAATGGAGCTATCTTGGTTGAGCATGCCCCTGTGTACATGGTGGGTGGGGGTATGGCATTGATAGGGGTACAGGCATGTCACATGGTACTCACCGGTTGATGTGCTGGGCTCTGAGGTGTCCAGGTCCCCAAATCCGGATACTGCCTCCTGCTCCAGGGTTTCCTCCACCCTTTCTTCCAGGGGTGTGGGTGGTGGCACTGACGATGGTCCCCCTCCTGTGCCTCTCATCTCCCGGAGCCTTTCAGCCACCCTCTCCTTGGTCCGGGAGCGGAGGTCATACTACCTTTTTTTGATGTCATCAATGCTCCTGTGGCTCACCCCCAGGGAATTTATTTTGTCCTGGATATCCTGCCACAGCTGTTTCTTGGTGGCTTCAGGCACATTTAGGGCTGCCTTGCCAAATAATTTGTCATAGTGCTGACAGCATTCGTCTGTCAGCACCTCCAGCTCCCTCTCTGAGAACTTCAGCTTTCTCTTCCTTGGAGTTCCTTCCATGGCAGCTGCTGTTTCTCCTGTGTGCAGTTCAGCAGTTATAAAAGGGTGTGGTCCTCCCTCCTCCCAGGTGTATTAGTAAACTTCCTGGCTGGGATGTCATCATCATGTGCCAGGAAGTGTTTCCAGAGTGTTCTGGAGTGGTTTCTGGAGTGTTCTGCAGCACCTGTAATCAATTTACACGCAACTCGCAATTTGCGACACCCACTCGCAAATTGCGAGTTCGTTTTTTGCACGGTCGCAAAAAGCGACCTCGCAATCGGCGGACTCGCACACTGCGTTGCGACTCCGGGTGCGAGTCGCTATTTCGGCACTGTTGTTTTGCCTGCATTTCGATTTGCGACTCGCATTTTGCGAGTCGCACAAACTCGCAAATTGCGAGTCGCACATTTTTATTTTCCTACATCTGGCCCAAAGTGCGGTGCTGCCAATTTTGGCGCAGTGCCACGCTCTGTCATTTTTCCTTAAATATGGGCCTAAGTCCGAAGGTAAACTTTTGACCGAAGCCTCCCCCTTACTGTAGCCGAGCAGGGCTCTATTGCAGTTGGCCTCAAACTTTGACATTGCTCAGTCTACTGAGACCAGATGACCAGATTGGCACTTTTAGGGGCATATTTATACTCTGTTTGCGCCGATTGTGCATCAAAAATTTTGACCCACATTCGGCGCAAACCTTGCCCCATATTTAACCTATGACGCCGGACCCCGCGGACGTCAAAAAACCTCTGTGTGTGTCATTTTTTGGATGCAGGAAACCGCCTTGCGTTAATGACATGCAAGGTAGGCGTTCCCATCCAAAAAAATACTTAAGGCCTGTGCGCCTTATATATAGTCCTGTGTCATTTTGATGCACAGGAAGGGGTGGGCCCTAAAAAACGGCACACAGCCTGCTGTGTGCCATTTTTTCATGGCCGGGTGAGGGCTGGCGTTAAGGGACCTGTGGGCTCACTTCCATGGTCTCAGACCATGGAAGCAGTCCAGAGGTGCCCTTCCCTGCCCCCAGGGACACCCCCTGCCACCCTTGCCCACCCCAGGAGGACACCCATGGATGGGGGACCCATCCCAGGTAAGTACAGGTAAGTTGAGGTAAGTATTATTTTTTTATTTTTTTAAAGTGGCATAGGGGAGCCTAATTTGGGCCCCCCTACATGCCACTGTGCCCAATGGCCATGCCCAGAGGACAGAAGTCCCCGGGCGTGGCCATTGGGCAAGGGGTCATGACTCCTGTCTTTGCTAAGATAGGAGTCATTTCAATCGGGGTTGTGCGTCAAAAAATGTTGCAAGTCCGGTTTGAGCCATGATTTTTGACTCAAACCTAACTTGCACCATTTTTTGATGAGCATTTTCCACTACGCCGGCTAACGTCAATCCTTAAATAAGACGCCTGCATTGCGCGTAGGAATGGCGTTAGCCGGCTGTAAATTCTTTGACGCAAACCAATGCCGGCGCTGGTTTGCGTCAAAAAGTATAAATAAGGGCCTTAGTTTCTATGCGCTAGAAAACATGAAGGCCCTCATTACAACCCTGGCGGTAAATGCCGCCTACCGCCGTGCTGACGGCTGCCAACATACCGTGACTGTGGCGGTATACTGCTACGGATATTATGACCCACACAGAGAAATCCGCCACTATACAGACACCCACACAAGTCCGCCAGACTAAAGGTCAGTGATAAATTGACGGTACCAAAACCCACACCATTAGGCCCACAGGAATATGCCCACAGTATCAGAACCCACAAATCACCATGGCGGTCTGTCAACCGCAGTAAACCATTGGCGGTACACACCGCTGCGCTCAAAATACACACACACTTACAAAATACCACCACATTGGACAATTCAAACTACACACACCTGACACACATACACACACCACACCCACACACCCAATCCAATATAAAGCACACACCCATATTACCCAGAACCCTTTGAACCAAAAAAAAAGATTGCCAACAGAGAGAGACACAAGCCAGGAGCACCCACTCAATCTGAGCCACAGAACACCATCACCCATATACCATCCACGCACCTCACAACACACACCCCAACACATCACCTCACACATCACCCCACACATCCTCACACATATCACTCACACCACATCCATGGCACCACAAAGACACCCCAGGATTTCAGAGGAGGAGCTAAGGGGCATGGTGGAGGAAATCATCCGGGTAGAGCCACTGCTATTTGGATCACAGATACAGCAGACGTCCATTGCAAGGAAGATGAAGCTATGGCGGAAAATCGTGGACAGGGTAAACGGTGTGGGACAGCACCCCAGAACAAGGAATGACATCAGGAAGAGGTGAAACGACCTACGGGGAAGGTGCATTCCGTGGTTGCAAGACACCAGGTAGCTGTACAGAGGACTGGCAGTGGACCCCCACCTCCTCCCCCACAACTAACAACATGCGATGAGCAAGTCTTGGCAAATCTTGCATCCTGAGGGCCTCGCAGGAGTAGCAGGAGGACTGGACTCTGGTAAGTCAAATCTTTACTACTATATACCCCACCCTACCTGCATGCCATCACAAACTCCTACCCCTACCCTGACCCCCATCACTCCACCACATCATATATACCCCACTATCACAACCCACCCATCCCAATAACACCCCTGCATGCCACTACAATCCATGGATCCCCATCACAGACCTGCATGGACACCCATCACCACAGCATGCCCATTAGAGAGAATAACCTAGCCAACAAAATCACCATGCACACAAGGCAAAGCTGACAGGGCAATCACAACCATACAGGGAATCACACCCATGCACAAGATGGCACACGCAGACACACTAACACTGCATTTGCATTCCCACCGGCCCCCTCAATGTCACCGGAGAGGAGTTGCCAGCAACATCCAGTCCCCCCAGAGGAGGCCCACAGTGATGACAGCAGCTCTGCATGCCTGGATCACAATGACTAACCTGGCCCATCAGGGACCTCTGGACAGTCGGTTACCCTGCGACAGTCCCAACCCACCACAGAGCCTACCCCCTCAGGAAACACCACCACAGCACCCACCCAGTGGGCCCATCTCTCTGTCCCCAGGACACATCAATCAGCAGTGTGTCCACCACTACAGGGACCCCAGGCAACTCCACAAACACAGGCCGATAAGGGACCTGGGATCAGTGGCAGTGGGCACACGGTTCAGGGGACAGAGGCACAGGACGACAGGGAAGCTGGGAGGACTGCTGTGCGACAGGAGGAGGAGAGGCCCAGAGAACCCACTCTCCAGGAGGCACTCACCAACATCCTGGGAGCATACCACCATTCCCAAGAGACGATGGGCCAAATACTGGCCAAGTTGCAGGAGACCCAGCGGCCGCAGGAGAGACAGTACCTGAGGATCAGGGAGGACCTCAAACACATCTACACCATCCTGGTCACCATTGCAGGGGTGCTGGCTGACATGGCCAACACCATGAGGGAGGCAGTGGCACACCAACGGGCCCCTGACACTAGCCACACCGAAGAACAGCCCTCCACCTCCGACGGTGCTAGTGACTGGAGGCCCCGCCACAGGAACAACAGGCCACCAGCACCTCACCCCCGCAGAAGGAGAACCACCCCGCAAACGGTCCCTACAATCCAGGCAGAAGCCAGAGAATATTGCCAAGACCCCCACCAGGAAATAAGACTCTCCTGATTGTCACCCTTCTGCCCCACTCTGTCACCCTGTTTACCTTGAACTGCCATTACTCCCCTTTCTATGCTCCATTGGACAATGCACCTGTGATACCAAGAGACTGGACTCTAACTGGACATTCCTCCACCATCACCCGAGCCCATTGCACATCCCCCTCTACTTATGAGCACATTCATAGAGTGATAGCTTTTTCTATTCCTGAACACTTGTTCATTTCTCTGGGGGGAAACAAATGCTACATGTGTACTATCATTGGCACCAATGATGTTGGGGATATGTTCAGGGCATAAAACTCAGCTTTCACTGTTGCCAAATCCTCCACCTGTGGGAATACAATGTAGCTGTGCATGTGTTTAAGCAGGGCTGACAACACTCTGGTCAACACATTGGAGAACATTGGCTGAGACATCCCTGATGCCATGGCCACTGTTGTTTGGAAGGAACCACTTGCCAGGAAATGGAGCACTGACAGGACCTGCACTAGATGGGGGATACCTATGGGCTGGCGGATAGCTGACATCAGGTCTGGCTCCAATTCGGCACAGAGTTCTTGGATTGTGGCCCGATCAAGTCTGTATGTTAGTATAATGTGTCTGTCCTCCATTGTCGGGAGGTCCACCAGGGGTCAGTACACTGGAGGATGTTTACATCTCATATTCATCCTCAGCGGTTAAAGCATATGGAGGAAATTGGTGAGCAGAGGGTGATAATCACACATCGATTGCAATAATGATGCATTTCTGCATTTACAGAACCAGTATGTGAATCCGAGAGTCAGTCGCTGTGCCAAAGTCTGCTGTGACGCAGTTAGGTGCCATGGCCTGTGCCCCACTGAAATGGTGGCTGCCTGACCTGTGAGGAGGGACAAGTGGAAATGAGGTAATTCCGATGACGTTGTGCGTCGTTGCGGTAGGCGGTCGATGACCGTTGCGCAACTTCGCATTGGTTATGATTGGGCCCCATGGGTTCCAGGAGCCAATGGCGATGTATGCCGGCGGTGACAGTATGCACCGCCGCAGATGTGACCGCCATTTTCTATCTATTCACTCACTTGCTACCTGACCATCAACAGGAGAGGACCTACACTGCAAGTGCTGCCGTGACCTGCGTCTGGAAGCGACAATGGCTCATGTATCTGGGGAAAGGGCCCCTGCCTTCACTACGGAGGAGTTGGAGAGACTGGTGGATGGGGTCCTACCCCAGTACACTTTACTCTACGGTCCTCCAGACAAACAGGTGAGTACACTGTGAGCATGATGTGTGGGCCATAAATGTATGGAGTGTATGGAGTGCTGTGTATGTAAGCCACATGTAGGGGGAGCTGAGCCGTCCTGGCCAGAGTGCTGCATGTATGGTGGTCAATGTGTGTGCGTCAGGGGATGGGAGGGATATGGTGGGCCATGAGTGTGACGGTCCCGACGGTTAACTAATTCCCTTTTCTGCTATCTTTTTCATGCAGGTCAGCGCCCATCAGAAAAAGGGTATTTGGTGTACCATCGCCAAGGAGGTGTGGACCCTGGGGGTCTTTGACTGGTGGAGCACCCACTGCCACAAACAGTGGGATGACCTGCGCCGCTGGGCAAGGAAGACGCCCCAGGCCCAGCTGGGGCTGGCCTCCCAACAAGGAAAGTGTGCCCGTCGTACCCTGACCCCCCTTATGTTCCGCATCCTGGCAGTGGTCTATCTGGAGTTGAATGGGTGCTTGAGGGCATCACAGCAGCCACAAGGGGGTGAGTGCAAATTCTGATTCATTACTTTGCGCGCGTTAAGGTTTTACCTGGGAGGGGGGTGTGGACTGTGGGTGCCCCTAGGCCGGGGCGAACATGGCAGGGTAGGTTCCTTGTTGAGCAGGCTCTGAAGCACTCCAACCCTAATAGTGTTAGTGGGCATCTACTACTGGTCAGGGCCCTGTTTGTTTCAGGTGTGCAGCTGATGGCGTTAGGCATTGTACCCCATGGGCTGGTGACTAGCATTGTAACTGGTAGTGCATGGAATAGTGCATAGGGCTGTTCCCTGTGAGTTGTGTACACCAACCTTGTTTTTGCTGGCATTGACCAAGTGTATCCTCTGTCTTTCCCCCCTTTTTATTTTGTCACTCTGTCCTTGTGTGCGGAGGAGCAGAGGCACCGGCGACGGAGGGAGCTGCATCCCACATGGGCCTGTAGGCAGAATCCACCAGTGATGAGGGCACCAATGGGTTGGAGGGTGAGGGGAGCACTACGACGGGGACAGTAGGGGACACCATAGACAGCGACTCCTCCTTGGATGGAAGCTCCCTGGCGGTTGCGGACACCTCTGTGCCCACCCCAATAACAGATACAGCCGCCAACCCCCCTACCAGCACTGCCCTCCCAGCAGCCCCTCAGCGTGTTTCCCGTGCCCGCTCACCAAGGAGGGTGGACATCTCCTTCGCCCCAGGCACCTCAGGCCCTGCCCCAGTCAGCCCTGCTGCCCTCAGCGAGGACCCTTCCCCCGCCTGCGATCCCTCACTGTTGGGCAGTCAACCATTCTGAATGCCATCCAGGGTGTCGAGAGGCATTTGCAACAAACAAATGCATACCTGGAGGGCATTCACTCTGGTGTGGCGGCCCAACAGGGAGCATTTCAGGCTCTGGCCTCTGCACTAATTGCAGCCATTGTCCCTGTATCCAGCCTTTCCCCTCCAACGTCCTCTACCCAGTCCCAATCCCCTCAACCCCAGCCTATCCCAAGCACACCTTCAGACCAGCATTCACCCTAATCAAAACATAGAAGTGGCTCAGGCAAATACAAGCACCACACTTCATCTCACAGGCACTCACACAAGCACCATCCCCATGCAGACACACAAACATCCACTGTGTCCCCCTCCTCCTCGTCCACCTCCCTCCCAGTAGCGTCTCCACTTACACCTGCATGCACTACATCCTCATACACGACCTCCAGCACGCCCATCACTACACACCACTCACTGGCAGTCACCACTCCCACATCCATGAACACATCCCCTGTGTCCTCTCCCACTGTGTCTGTGCACCCTCCTTCCAAAGTACACAAACGCAAGCACCCACCCACCCAACAGCCATCCACCTCACAACAGCATCCAGCCCATGTACCTGCACCCAAACTCAGCAGACAGACACCTCCTACAACCAATCCCTCTTCCTTCACTCCCAGACCTTCTCCATCTTCCCTCCCCAGTGTCCCTAAGAAGCTTTTCCTGGCAAACATTGACCTGTTCCCTGCCCCTCCCCCCTGTCCTTCCCCTTGGGCCCGAGTGGCCAAAACCCATCCCAGCACCTCAGCCACCAAATCCGCATCCGCTGTGGTTCCTGCAGCTGTCAGAGGCTCAAAGCGAGCACCCATCAGCCCAGCCAGTGTGTCACCAACCCCTGCCAAGCCAAAAACCATTCTGCCACCTGGCAAGGTGAATAAGGGGAGAGCATCAAGCAAGGGGAAGGAGCCACAGTGACCCAGCAAGGCCTCCTCAAAGACTCCAGCTGCCAGACCCAAGGTGACACCACTATCTGCCAAGGTGAGGAAGGGTCACAAAGCACCAGGCAAGGCACTTCAGCTGTCCGAGGCTGCAGGTGAAGGCCTGATGGCTACCAGCACAACCGCCAGCACTGCCACCTGCACTGCGGCCAGCACCGCCAGCAGCCCCACCGCTAGCACTGCCGCAAGCACTGACACCTGCACCGCCACCTGCACCGCCGCAAGCACCATTACTGTCAGCAGAAGCAGCCCCAGTGGGCAGCCGTCCAAGGCTGCAGGAGAAGGGCTGGAGCCTCCCCCCACCTCTGGCAGCACCGGCACCTGCACCTTGGCCAGCACCGCCACCTGCATCTGCCGCAACCTCTGCTGCAAGCACCGCCACCTGCTCGCTGACAGTAGCACCACTGCCAGCAGCAGCAGCCCCAGTGGGCAGCCGTTTGAGGCTGCAGGAGAAGGGCTGGAGCCTCCCTCCACCACTGGCAGCACCCCCACCAGCACTGGCACTACCACCACTGTGCAGCCGTAGCCGCCGAAGGATGGACTCTAGCCCTGCCTCCATGGACTATCATGCATCCTGGTCACTCCAAAACTCATGGATCAGACACCCAGATGAGGGACTGTGAACGGCCACACCCCAAGTGTTGCATCACTGGGCAAAGAGCCCCCTGCAAAACCAGTGGAAGAAGGCATCCACTCAGCCTATCCTTGGCAGGATGAAGCACATTGGGCACAGAGCCCCCTCCAGAACCAGTGGAGAAATGCATCCACTCACCCTATCCTTGGCAGGATGAAGCACACTGAGCACCAAGCCCCCTCCAGAACCAGTGGAGAATGGCATCCACTCACCCTATCCTTGGCAAGATGAAGCACACTGGGCACCAAGCCCCCTCCAGAACCTGTGGAGAAATGCATCCACTCATCCTATCCTTGGCAGGATGAAGCACACTGGGCACCAAGCCCCCTCCAGAACCAGTGAAGAAAGGCATCCACTCACCCTATCCTTGGCAGGATGAAGCACACTGGGCACAATGCCCCCTCCAGAACCAGTGGAGAAAGGCATCCACTCACCCAATCCTTGGCAGGATGAAGCACACTGGGCACCAAGCCCACTCCAGAACCAGTGGAGAAAGGCATCAACTTGAGAGACTGTGGCTTTGTACTCCCCAGGAGCAAACAGTGGGCAAACCACCCACTTGAGAAACTTGCGAGACTGTGGCTTTGTACTCCCCAGGAGCAAGCAGTGGGCAAACCACCCACTTGAGAGACTTGAGAGACTGTGGCTTTGTACTCCCCAGGAGCAAGCAGTGGGCAAATCACCCACTTGAGAGACTTGAGAGACTGTGGCTTTCTACTCCCCAGGAGCAAGCAGTGGGCAAACCATCCACTTGAGAGACTTGAGAGACTGTGGCTTTGTACTCCCCAGGAGCAAGCAGTGGGCAAACCATCCACTTGAGAGACTGTGGCTTTGCACTCCCCAGGAGCAAGCAGTGGGCAAACCTCCCACTTGAGAGACTTGAGAGACTGTGGCTTTCAACTCCCCAGGTGGAAGCAGTGGGCAAACCACCCACTTGAGAGACTGTGGCCTTGCAAGCCCCAGGACATCGCTGTGGGCATGGAACCCCCTCCACGTGCAGTGACGTTGTCCTGTCTTCTGGCTGAGGTGCCCCCTCCTTCCCCATCCCCCTGAGGTGCCTATGTGTTTTCAACCTGATGCCCCTGCAGTGTTCTCTCCGTATTGAGGCAGGAGTCAAGTGTGGGCTTGGTCTATGAGTTTTGGCCCAGTGGCCCACGGACATTTTGAGTGGACCATGTACCGCCTTATGTACATATTCTATATAATGTAAATACTGATTTTGAATTTGTAACGTATATCTGACTATTTCTAATATGACACTCATTTGAATCAATTCCTTTTGTCCTTGCGTTCTTCCAGAGGGTTATGGGGTGTATATGTAATGTTAATGCAAGTGTTTGTGTTTATGGTGTTAGGGGTGAGGGTGGGGGTGTTGCATGTGTGTGTCACTCTCTTTTTCCTCCCCTCCTCCCCTGTGTGAAATGTGCAGTACTCACCGTGGTCATTGCCACCGCTGTTCGTACTCCTGGTAGATGAGAAGATACACCAACATGGGTAACACCTGTAGTTCGGGCTCCATGGCGTCCTAATTCTTCTTTGGGTGTCGAGAGGTGAGTGGTTTCCCTTCTGTGTACAGTTTCTACCATGCTTTTGATGGCGTTGGTACCGCCCCAGAAAAGCAGGCAGATGGGCAGGTTGTAATGGGGTGGGCGGTACATTGTTTTCCGTCTGGCTGTTGGCGGTGACCGGCGCGGTGTTTGTTGCTACCGCCGTGGCAGTCAGAGTGTTAAAGTGGCTGTCTGTGTTGGCGGTTTCCACTGTGGTCGTGATTCCATTTTTTTTACCGTCAGCCTGTTGGCGGTATTACCGCCGCTTTAACACCGACCTTCCAGGGTTGTAATGAGGGCCTAATTGTTTAAAAATTCATATCTCCCGTTCCCCTTATCCAATTTTAATTGTTTTAGTGTTATTGTAAAGATAAAAACTTACTCTATTTTTATAAATTGATTTTGGAGTTTTATAGTGTTTTGTGTTTTACTTATTTACTGTTTCGTGATTTTTGAATGCTTTACACACTTGTCTCCTAACTTAAGCCTTGACGGTAGTTGCCAAACTACCAAGGGTTGAGCTGAGTTTAATTTATTGAGACCTAACTGGAACCTAAGTGAGGATTGGTGGCCTATTGCTAGGTGTAGGTACTTACCTGGCCCTACTAATAATCCACTTTCCAACATGGCACATGTGGGCCTGGTTTTCCCCCTGACTCTTTCTTCAGCACTGAAGAGTTGTTGGGTGGATAATCTCTCAGAGAAGATTTTTTTACTTTTTTACTTTTCTGCAGGCTGCATCAGTAGACATTGAAGTTATTAAGCATTACAGGTAGATTATCTGGGATACGTATTGTAGTCCAGATCTGCAAATCAAGTTGAGTACTATCTATAGCTCAGACCCTGGTCTCACTGGTGAATGATGGTCTCAGCATTTTGCATGTACATTATGTATTCATTTACGTTCTCCGGAATCAGGCAATGATCTAAATATAATTATGTTCACATGAAGACATTGTAATGTTTTTATTGGCACCATATTTTCAATCTCATATTTAATTTGAAATTAGATTGTATTCAGTTTGGGCCTAGTTTTAAATACTTTGCTGTCTCATAAAGATGTACTATGTGGGACATACTACATGCACTTTGTGTTTATGTTACTTAATTAGGGTGCTGTTAGTGTGGTTTCACAGTGACCTTTTATATCATGCACTGTGCATTTTATAGTGTTTATATGATAACACTTTACTTAACTATACAGATGCTATATATATATATATATATATATATATATATATATATATATATATATATAGATATATAGATATAAAAATATTCATTTTTTCACAATATTGAGGCTGCATATTATATGAAGACATTATTGTATGTTCTCCACTATTGGAATATCATTATGAAGTTGTGTTTTTTTTTTATTTACAATTAGTAATTCTCCATGTTTAATATTGTATATTTATTCTGTATTTTTCCCCCGCTAATCTTAGAAAAGAGTTTATTTTGCAGCATGTTATCACATCTTACCCTTGTAGATATACACTACAAAATGGTACTACAAAATGGTGGCACTTTTGTAAGTTGTTTTATGGTCCTTTATTGTCACTGTCTCTGTTAAAGCATATTGTTTCCACTGTGGTGGTAATGTGATCAAGGCCCTTTAACGTCAAATCGTGTCTGGTGTTTACGCTGCAATAAACTATGTTTATCGTGCAATTTGAGTAAGCGTTATACTTTTTTGTTTGAGGATTCACAATTATTTCCAACTGGTTCCATCAGACGAATGCTTTAACCCATTTGGAGGTGACTGCAGGTGCCAGTTCTTTCTAGACATATATATTTATATATGTATATTTTTCCATGTGTTCTGCTGCGTATATACAAAGGTGACATAACAAGGAGAAATAAGCATATTTGTCTTTGTTACACCTATGTTGGAATGACATGGAATTTTATCACAATCTCAGGTTCACAACCTTTAGTAAATCTGGGATTGCACCACAATCCATGGGTGGAAACCTGGGAATGCCCACACTCCAACAATGGAACGCCTTTGAAACGCAGAGTAGCAAAGTCAGCAATTTGCACAAGGTGGCTTTTCGTGGCCCAGTAAATCTCTCTTATCTTATCTTATCTTATTTTATCTTATCTTATCTTATCTTATCTTATCTTATCTTATAAGGATTTATACAGCACTTGGCTACCGTGAGGCTTCCCCGCACTGTGAGAGTAAGCACTAGACAGGCCTATTACCATATACTTCAGCTAGTTGGCAAATGCCAGGTTTTAAGAAGTTTCCTAAACGTAATTTCATTGGGTTCATTGGGTTCCATTCTCAGTCCACTTGGCATGGTGTTTCAGAGTTTGGGGGATATGTAGGAGTCATCTGGCCTTTTGAATGCGAGGGACCTTCAGCAGAACAGTTTTAGAGGACCTTAATGTCCTATTGAGGGTATAGAGAGTGAGAAGATCCCTGATCATTTCAGGTCCCTTGTGATTGACTTCTCTGTGAGTGATGCACAGTGTCTTAAGTTGTATTCTTTCTTCCACAGGGAGCCAGTGCAAAGACTCCAAGGCCTCCTTAGCTAAAGCAAGCTTGGACAGCTTAAAGATAGCCCTGGCCGCTACGTCCTGGTCCATTTGGAGTCTCTTTAAGACTGTTTTAGGTGAGCCCTTGTACAGGGAATTTCTGTAGTCCAAGCATGACAGTTTTAGCGCCAGGGCCACCATTCTTCTGGATAATGTAGGTAGGAGGTCCAGTATTTTGCACAGAATTCCCTGCAAGGCAAAACATGTACATGTCAGATTTTTGTCTGTGCTTCCTTTTGACAGGGAGCTGTCCAGTCATTTTTCCAGGATTTTATAGGCTCAGGTGGTATAGAAAGCCATTGCTTTGCCTTGTGGTGCTTTGTATGATGCAAGGGCAGTTAAAGTGTTTTGTAAATCTAACCTTGGATCTCTGATTGTGAATGCCAAATAGAAGATAACTATTTCAACATAATATTCAATAGGAAATTCAACAAAACACAACATTTTGCACATTCATAATACCATCAGTGGGAATTAGGTGGTAACCAGATGCAAAATATAAAAAGAGGCTCAGAATAAGTTGCAGCCATTCACAATGGCTACACTCCATGCTTAAGTGAGAAGGACGTGTATTCTTCAAGCCCAATGAAAAGAAAGCAGGAAGAGGAAGAGGAGGGGTAAGATATTCAGCTAGAGGGTGACTCTATTCGACCAAAAAGATGAGGAGGCTTATGTGATGTTCAGGATTAGCAGAGGTCATACTTGGTTTAATTAATGAATTGGAGCTGATACTTTGCAGGCTAGCACAACAAATTGGAGCATTTTTACTCACAGGTTTTGTGTAGCTTACACCATTTAGCATCCAAAAGCTACCATAGCACAGCTGCAGTTGCAGAAGGTATAGGGGTTTTAGGTTGCAATGTTGTCAAGAACGAAGTCTGACATTTAATTTCCAAGTGCTACTGCTGAGCTGGAAGCTACAAAAATCCATCACTAGTTTTCACAAGTTGCTGCTTGTGTAGGCAGTTGGATACCATTATTTTGTATTTGCATAATTAAACGCATTCATTAACAAAGTGTGATTTAAAATGTTAAATAGTGTGTTCATATTACTCATATAATTTGTAGTAGGTGACTGCATTTAGCCATTGTAAGCAACACATGCTAACATTGTTAAAATGAGTCTAGGTAGCCTAATATTAATGCCATTTTGAATGCCAATTTTACACAAAAAGTGGTGAAAGGCCTGCACATGATGTATCTGTTTGCTGTGCATATTATGTTTTCTTTTTTTGTCATTGCAGATGCTGAATTTTTCTGGATGCCTTTTCATTAGCTAGCGAATAGACATTTTTCATGTATTAGATGACTGATAGTGAGGTTCCAATCAGGAAGAGGAGAATATATCAGCATTGGTGACTTGTGGGAAAAGCTGACTGTACCTAAAAGTCTATTGGTTGTAACATCTCAAAGATATAGCCAAGCGTAGACCATTGTTTAGAAATGAAACTGTGGAGTAATCCTGCTTCCAGAGTTTGGAGAAAACTGATTGTCTCTAGCCAGTGGAAATGAGCTGAAATGTTTAATTTTTTGATTGTGTTGAAATATAATAGCATATGTTCCTTAGACTAGGAAGACTGCCCTTTTTCCTGACTCTTGCACACTCTTGTGCGCTAGAGAGATACTAGCTGACTCAGAACTGCCAATATCCTTCTCAACCCTGCAGATGTAGGGGTTTTCCTTTAAAGGACACATTTTCTGTATGCTTTACATATGATATGATATTATATTGGTTCCTGTAATGTTTTAGCTCATGCTAAAATATGAACATTTAGACAATTTTAATTTGTAACAATTATAGTTAAGATTTAAATGTCTGATTATCAATTATTTTAATGTGACTAAAATTGTTAATAAAACCCTTTAAACTCATTTAAATTATTTCTGTCTTTTTCCTGTGAAACTTATTGGTTTTCACTGTTTTTGGTAATACATCGAAATCCTAGTTTCCTCTTCACATGGACCAACAAAGATCTATATTATCAGTTTTGGGGTTTGTATGACCATTATATCCATATATTAAGATTCAAGAATCCCCAGTGCACATGTTCTAATATATCCGCCCTTTAAAACTGTGTATGTGTATTGCATTCAAAATAGTCACTACTGAATAAATATGCAAGTGGTGCGCAATGCCACATGCCTAATCACAGACCTAGTTGCTTGAAACTAAGGATGCACTCATGACTCTTACATCTTTCTAAACTGTGGTCTACATGAGGGTCTAAAAAAGAGAGACTGGAGATGGATGGTGGGTAGATAAATGTTTTTTTAATATAATCTTTGTGTCAAATTGTGGGGCATTTTGATAATTTTCATAATTCTAAAATAAGTTAAACTGCATATAAATGGTGACCAAAGATGATGACTCCATATATAAAACCTCCTAAGTGAGTTTGTCCTATAATAACATCCAGCAACGCCATTTAAAATCATAACCACATGTGCTGTAATACATAATTTAGGTACCCAGAAGAGACTTACACTGGACCCTGCAAGTGAGGAATCAGGTGAAAATGAGGTTGGAAAAAACCCCACAAAGATTATGAAACATTTTTTTTGTTTATTTTCAGGTTCATCTGAAGATGAAACTCAGTTTAATTTTGACCATTTGGATTCAGATTATGAGTAATGTCTTAATTTAAAAAATAACAACATCTTTTTTGTTCAACTTCATCAAAATTGTCAAATTACCTGCATTTCTATGTGCTTCTCTTTAAGATGTTTTTTTTCTGTGTAACTTTTTGCACCCTTACCCTGCCATTCTCCCCCAGGGGTGTAGTGCTCCTTTGTGTAGCAGGCTTTCCAATAGAAATACTGCTCATATTTGAGCCTTCCTGATTTTCACTGACTGACTTTGCTGCCCTAGTTCCTGCTTTATCAGTTTTTATTCCCTTAAAAGTTTTTATTATTTAGGCTAAGCTTCTTGCTACATTACCATTGTGGTCATCTAGCTCAACTTGCATTCTAGCAGTTCTCCGACACATAGTTGGAGTGGCTGTAGCCAACGTTCAAACAAAACATCCAAATGTTCGGAAGTGAATGTCCATGTGCCTCTTCTGACACCTGTATTCTAAATAGTCATCAGCCATTTGTGTATACCTAACCTTTTACCTATCTATCGGCAGATACAGGAACGTGGCCGCTGGGTAGGTTACAAGTATCGGACCATCGGAGCACGTAAAGCGACGATAGTCCATTGGCATGCACGTTCCCATGAAGCCCCGCCCCTAACAGAGGAGGGTCCTCATCTATCTAGTATGACAGCTGCATAGCTCCTACAGTAAGTTAACTTTACAATTCCTGCAATAAATTCCCCAATAAGATTTAGTATTTATTGTAGCCTAGGAGATTTTTTTGTTTTTGTCCTGATGAAATGCCAATTGATCCGTAGGGACTGCTTAGGTGTGAAACATGTTGACCTATAGTCGTGGTTAAAGGGACTTTTTTCAACCCCCCTATCTGATGGTAGAGTGACAGAACATTGTCTCCTTTCCTTTCCCGGATGTTTTTAACCTTGACCGAGAATCCTTACGATCAATAAAAGACATAGGTTTTGTTGATTCCCAAGCCAGTTTTAATTTTTCTCTCTCCAGCTCCTCTTATTATGTAGGTTAAAATGAATTCCTACATCTTTTCAGCTTGGCACATACTTTGCTTTAAGATGTCTGTCAAAGAGCCCCCTTGTGGGGCCCGCCAGACATTGAAGCGCCAGTCTGGAGAGGAGGAAGCCCTATGATAAAGCATGACATCCAATGGATACGTGAGGGCTCTTGCTTCTATTTTTAGGAGTTCCTAGTGGAGCTCTTTCTTCTCTTTTGGAACAGTGTACTTATCTGGATTGGTAATACTATTAGGGAGACTGTACACTGGACCACATAATCTCCCACTACCTCCTTTGGATAGATATACCTATCCTTTTAGTCATTTTTAATTCTTCAAAGCCAGGTGTAATCTCTGCATTACTTTCACAAAGTATTCTGTCTGATTCTGTTCTCCATCTACTCAATTCAGTGGTAGCCCTCAGCTGTTTTCTTTGCAATTTTAACATTGATTCTTTCAATGTATTGAATTGTGCTGACCTAAGGATAGGTTCAACCTTACAGTAGGCCATGAAGACCTTCTTTGCCTATCTAATATTTGAAAGGATGGTGTTGGATGATGTTCAGAAACTGCAGAAGGAGCAATAGTTGTGAGTGTGGCTCCTAATGCAGGGGTGGTGCTTTGCCATTAGGTAACTATTTATCTCTCTAGGGATTGTAATCGTTGTTTTGAAAGTTTCTGCTTCTGTGTAACAGAAAAAATCATTAACATCTTTAGGTTGTGGTGGGGATTTATGAGTAGTTTGAGCTGCTGTAGGTCAAAACATATTGAAAATATTGGCATGATATTTGTGTTAATAATTAGTTTTAAAGTCTGTCAAGTTAAACATTACAGCTACAGCTAAATACTATATGTAGGTTTTGCAAAATATTTTCGATAGATCATCAATCCCATAAGGCAAAATAGATACTTTTATGAAAACCTTAATGTTGTGCACATGGCCCACATCAACCATAATCCCTTGTATTGATCACTATTAAAACTTGAAATTGAATAATTAGCAATTATTAATGTTGACTTTTGTAACACCAGTTTTGACTTCTTGCTTAAAACACCATATCTTTAGGTAAATTTATTTTTAAAATGAACACACACTAGTATTAATATATATTACATACATACCTTGTAATGAACTGACCCGGAGCATCAGTTATAGGGGCTGATGGATCGATGTTAGATACTCCAGAGAGGGATTCCACCTGGAATGAGATCTCTATTAATTCTTCCAAATGGGTTGATTGTTCCTTTATTTAAAGCATTTAGAAACAACAAAAGTGTGGTATGAAGAGCTATATAAAAATGTGTTATTGTTATTTTATAGTGGAAGCTCAGCTCTCATAGAAAGCTAGAACTGGGGAGCAGCTTACACAAATGCAGTGTGGGGTCAATGGCAGCTTACAGGTCATGGAGTGATGTTTTGATACAGTACTGTTTCCAAACCAATTAAACAATATTTTGTGGCCTTATCATCGTATTTTTGGATAGTTTTTTCAGGCCTTCTGTTGACCCCCAAAGAGTAAGTAAACCAATTAAGAGACATTTACAATATTATTGAATACATTTTGTTTAATAGATTGTTAACTTTTATAACAGCTACATACTCAAAGTTGTGACATAACCTTTCAAAATCTAATCTAATTATTCCATTGGGACTTCTGCATCGTTATTTTTAATAGAAAAAAACAATGAATATGTAAAAATTATACTCATTTCCATGTAATGACCTGCCATTGTGTATTAATACCCAACATTGAAACATGCTTATCATATTTGACTCCATTGTGATGTAGCATGCTTCATTAAATTTAATTGTATTGGTTAAATATATTTTCCAGTATATCTTGACACTTTCAAAAAGGTTGATGGAATATTTGGCCAGCTTAATATGAACATTGCATACCGTAGTAATGACTGGGAAGGAACTGTAATTCTAAAGTACGCTTGGAGCTTAGATTCCTCGCTCTCCTTCTCCTTATTCAATTCAGTGCATGCATGCACCATTGCTGCCTAGGGTTACTTTTTTGTTTTGTTTTACTTTTTGTCTTTGACATTCTCTCTTGACATTTCAATTTTACATTTGCAAATACCTGTGGCCAACTATTACTGGATATCATCATTCTTAAATTAGTGTTTGTCCTACTGATTTGAATCAGGGGTCCCTCACCAGGCGTTAGATATTTAATTGAGAATGGCTGGATCGCCTTCTTTTACTGTATTAAGGTTAAGACGATTTTCTGCTGGCAACAAATTGTGAATCAGACCCTCTCACCTTTATGAATATACAACCTGCCAGTTCCTGTTGAAATTATATATGTTACATTTCTAATGCAAAACTGATTGGGGTTAATTTCTTGCCTTCATCCCAAAAGTACCTGTACGGAATATTGGAGACGATTCCCAAAAGCATGTTGGAGTATGTACATTAGTACTCCTGTAGAACTCTTTTACGAAGTCTTCCATATTTTGTTAATCAGTTCCTGAAATATTCCAACTCACTATTAGAGAGTGTGTTAAAAGGGCACATAAGTATGCACATGAATACTTCCTGAATATTCCCATTTTGTTCTCATTTGAAATGTGTTGGGGCTATTTCATAAAAGCATGATAGATACTGTAAAATAGTACTTCAGAAATACTACTTTACATGCTCCAAAATGCCTTTGTGAACGTTTCTTTTCCTCCAACGTCAGCCTCTGTCTCGTTTTCTCATTGTAAATACAACGAATTAATGCTGCCTTATTAACTGCAATGCACTTGTTAGATAAAAATACTATACTATATAATACTGTCCTCAGTGGTGGAGGTTACTTTTACTACTGGTAGGGGAATTATGTAGAATAATATTTATTATGACTGGTCAGACACAGTCGCGGCTCACGGGTTTAACGGGGACGGGATGGCACGCGGGAGGGGAGCATGGGAGAGGGGAATAATATATATATTTTTTTTTTAAACGCTGCTTACCTTCTCTGTCGCTCTGCAATGCCCCTCTTCCTTGTTGTCACCTCAGGCACAGGCTCAGAGCAGCATCAGGATTGTCTGGAAGCGCCCAGCCAGGGTGCTCCCAGGCAGACTGGGAACCTGTGCAGGCTCTCTCCAGCCCAACAACACAGTTGCTGGGCTGGAGACAGCCTGTTGCGCATGTGTGTTTGGCCAGCCAACCACACATGCGCTCTGAGGGGAGTGCACTGTGCACTCCCCTCACTGCTCGTGACCCCAATGTCCGCCCCTTTCGCAAGGAAAGGATAAAAAACATGGTTTATTATCCTTTGCTTGGGTAAGGAATTGCAGTGGTTGCTGTTGGCGGGGGAGACGCTCCTCCTCCGTAGCAGAGGAGCCGCCACTGGTCAGACATCACAAATGTGCCAAGCTGTCCATTTTTTTACTGCCCAACCCTCTCTTCTTAACGTCCCGTTCAACATCGGGATCGAAAGGTTTCTGATGAGCAGGGAATTATTCTGTAGTGCATTCTTTTCCAAGGAGGTAGGTGCTGTTGCCTCATCCCCTGGGAAGGAAACAAAAACCAGTAATCCTCCCACACACAACAGTGAGTGTTGTGGAGCCCTACCTTTTCTCCCCTCTCAAGACTAGGCCGCCCTCGGTGCTGAGTACAGCGTTTGAAGCCAAAGTAAAAATGCATGCGACCAGATGTGCATTTTGACAAACCTATTACAAACTAGGTCCTACAAGCCACCAGTGATGAATGGCAGTGGCTTCTCCATACAGGAATTTATTAGAAATATGGAACTCCTTCCGATTCAAATATTCATGAGTTTAATATAGACCGTGTCGAAGGAGTATTTCAATTGTGGTTTTTTGGGGTGACTTTTCTAACACATCACGCCGTAGCCTTATTGACGGAAAGTCCTAATCCAGGAACATCTTCCTAAGCCTCCATGGAAAGTGTATCATTAAACTAGTTTCACAAGTGTCCGAAATGTACGTTTGCTGGTAAAATCCAGCGGCCAGATATTTCAGCCACTAAACTTCTGTAGCTCAATTCTGCCAAAAAATTGAAGGGTGAAAAACACCAGCTCAGCAATTGCCAAAACCTGCATACTTTAATGCATTTTCATGGCACAACACACGATTGCTGTTATTTATTGCATCTGGTAAATACAATCCACAGGTATTCGGCATACATTTAGCTGTGATAAATAGTAGTACAATTATTGGTTCGATTTGCACTCTTGTTGGTGTTTGATCATGTTGCTCTTACTGTAAGTAAACGATTAGAAAGTCAAATATGCCTCTCTGTGTTTGCCTAGTTCAGTAAACATGAAACAAAAAGCTATCATGTGCATCCTTGTAGCATGTATCCTTTAAAATACCCTAAATAAAATATGGATGCAGCCTTTGGCATATCATGGTAAAGGGAGATAGAAAGAGCTAAAAAGAGGCTTTCATCTCTTATTTTATTCCACCGCTGGAATCAGAACACTTCAACTGAAAGCCTCTAACCTTTAGAGCTATAGTATCCAATTACAATGCTCTTACTGTCTTCCTCGACGATTTTACTGTGTTCTCTGCATTCCATAAATCAGGCTTGATATCTTGAAAAATCAGAATGAGACCATAAAATCAAGGACTTTTCTATATGCATTTGATTTTTATTTCAAGGTCGTTTTTTAAAATGTGAAGACACTTATTATTTATTATTCATAAAATGCAGATGGCGGTGTGCTTCCTGTGTTTTTGCTGCCACTTTGTATGCTGTCACAGTACATTGAAGACGAAGTATACAATATGGAAGCAGCTACATACTTCCTCAGTTGTCCCAGCTGAAATAAAGAAGATGATTATATGGACATATTTAATCCAGTTCTGATCAGGTCATGCTGGCTTCATTCGGTAAAAGCACGAACTCTATAAGGCGATGTAAAGGAGAAGCCATATTGTTCATATGTGCAATGAAAATGCTTATTAAGAGTAATTGTTGTATATAGAACTGCCACTTAGTCTTGATGGTCATCATAGCATGTGTAGCTTATTTAATGTTGGGAATTCATAAAAGGTCATTAGGAGATTAAAACAGTATTGGTTAACTGGGAAAGGAGTGTAAAGATTATACTACATCTATTGACAAGAATGAGGGCTCTCCAATGCCGCTCGGGGATCCTGACTTGGGGGCCCCATGAACGGTGCTGGCCCCAATAGCCATGCCCAGGGGACATTTGTCCCCTGGGCTTGTCCATTGGGGTGGTGGGCATGGCTCCTGTCTTTACTAAGACAGGAGCCATGTCCATGAGGCTTGTGCGCTAGAAAATGGCACTACACTGCTTGGAGGCAATTTTTTTGCCTCTAAACAGTGTATCGCCATAATTTGGCGCACAAGCCCCGGTTCCCCCTACACCCCCCAGACCCTGTTAGCGTCCTTTCAAAGGGCGCTAACAGGGCCTTAGTGCCGGCTAGCGCCATCTCTTAAATATGGCACCTGGATGGCGTCTAGGAATGCCGCTAGCCGGCGCTATACTTTTTGCCGCAAACCTGCACTAACTCAGGTTTGCGGCAAAAAGTATACATCTACCCCTTATTCGCTTTTGAATGCAAACCCCATTGGCACATAAAACAGTGATCTAAGTTGGGAGGTGTTTACTTAGGCACTATGTGCACATGTTATATTTATCCGTGTACAGATCATCAACCCCGCATTATATGTCCATAATCTTACACCAGGTAAATCATTTTTAATAATTCTGCAGGCAAATAGTGTGATATTCGGTTTGAATTTTACACAACAAACCACAAGCAGCGCTCAAGGCTGTGTATTTAGGCTTCTTCGTTTGACTAGGCCTGGAAATTCAGCCTTTTTTTGTTTTTTTTTAAGTAAAGGGACATCAGGTCTTCCTCTTGTCCTCATGGCTGCCTTAGGATTCCTGGCAACTTTTTCTTTTGTCCTAATCTTGTAGTCACACCACCTCTTCTCACACTCCAAGGCTGTCCTCTTTGTTTCTGTAAAACAGTTTATCTTTTCCACTATGGTTTTCTATTTTTCATCCTTCATTGATAATGGCAATTTTGAGATGAAAAATAACAGGTTCTCATTTTTTGTCACCTCACTCATTATTATCTGGTTCTCCTCCTCACTGAAGTTAGACTTCTTCTTCCCCAGGGCTGATGTGAAGTCTTCAGGGTTGGGGTTACTACCCTCCTGGCTCCCTGAGGCTCTGTCCACACTTTCTTCAGTCTTCAGGAACAATTTTTGCATATCGAGCCTCTTTCTGGAGTGCACCTGTGTCGCTAAGCCCTCCCACATGATGCAACACTGACTTGCTGGGTCACATAGACTGTAGTTGTGTTACGGCACATTTTACCATTCTCATCACTGTTGTGTCAAACTTCATGATGCATCTCTGGCCATTGTGCCATGGGACGCCATCATATAAATACCGCACATCCTTGAAGCAGGGAAATGCTGCAAACATTTCTGACACAATGGTGTGTTGCACAGCATTGCATCAGCAATGATAAATTTTCCCCTCAGTATGTGTTACTGATCTAAACATGAGTCTACACATAGAAGTTGGTGATTTTAATTCAAATCTTTACCTGAGTTTATGAGGCTGAACCTTTCCTCCATATTGCAGCATAAAGAGTGATGGAAACATTTGTTTTGGATTTGCAAAAAGTAGAATAGTGTGTCTAAATGATCATTTTGACTCATCAGCCAGATAAAACATCTGTTTGGGCCATCAACTATGGGCCTGGTTCCGATCTTGGCAGATAAGATGCTCCATCCGTCTGCTGTATTACAAGTTTCATTATAACCTAAGGAACGTGTAATACGGCGGATGAAATATCATTTGTGATGGAGTATCCGATCCACCAAGAACTTAATCAGAATGTAATGAGGCCCTATGTTACATTGGCGATATTTACATTTGTCTTTTTGATGTATTTCAAAGTGCTTACCTTCATGACTGTGAGGAACGTGATTATTGGGCCATTGAGCCAATTATTTCGCTGGAAGAGGACTGGAAGGCACAAATAGTTCTTCCTTTTAAAATAGAAAATACAAGAACTCTCAATACCAGGTTCCCCAATGCTTGCAAAAGGATTTTAGATTAAAACAAAAATAAACTAACTTAGCATTCTCTAGTTTTGAACAATATTCTTGCATGTTTATAATTAACAATCCTTTGTGAATCTAACTGTGCCCTTTTTGAAAGCTAATCGTCTTGATTTTCTTTTACAAAAATTTAAAAGTACAATTTGAAAACAGAAACAAGATTTTAGTTGTGGTTCACTTGTTATCAAGGTATCTTACTTAAAAAAGATCAAGGGCATAATAGAAAAATAAAATTAAAGGAAAAGTCACACAAGCCATGCAGGGTGCCTCTGTATGGCATGGTTAATCTCGTTCTAGTACAGAGCTGAAATAATATATGGTGTATAGTTTAGTAATCCCAATAATATAAAAGAATCCTGAATTCTAGATTGGTGCACAAGATATTGTGGGATTTATTTCGGTTTTATAAATTTCCATAAAGTTCTAAGTCAGAAACACAGTGTTCACAAAAGACAGCCAACTTGTGTTTCACCCCCACTTGACGTGAAAGTCTGGCGCTTTTTCAACACTGACCATACAAAAAAACAGTGCAAAATATTGATGATAAGAAAGATTACCACAAGAATAAATACATTGTTACGCCATAAATGTGTAGGTAAATCAAAACAGAAAAAAAAAAAATAATAATAATAAAACAAAGAAATATTAAGAAAAAGGAAGTCCAAATTTCATGTATCCGACACTGTTCAATAATTAAATGGAGACTCAACCGAAATGCAATAACTGCCAAAATTAGGTAAACAATCATGTACAACATTGACCCGAACATAATGGCATAATGTCACATAATTGCAAAAAGGTCAAAGTACAACAAAGCACATCCAAGTAGTACCTAAATTGACTTCCATTGTAAAATAAAATTACATTTGAATTCCAAATATACATATCAAAAAGCAAAGCAGAACATACACGTAAATCGATGAGAGTAGCATATGGTCAACCAGCAATCATAACAAGACATACCGTATTTAATGTGTATATAAGATACAGGAGATAATACATACGGCCCTCAAAAGGAACCGGGACCCAATATACAGTTTAAAAAAGGATCAACGTCATTATTACGTTTATAATAAATAAAAGGTCATCAATATAATGATTGGGATGTCAGACGTACATACAAGCTAGTGAAGACCCATATAGGCCTAATTGTAGAAACATCAGCATCACCCCGGTGATGAGAACTAATGTGCTCCAATAGTGATTAAATATATGACCATTAGTGACAGAAGGTTAGGGTACCAGGGATAAATTGTGTCCCATATTTGAAGTTGATGTCACCGTTTGAGGAGAGTATGCCCATTTGAAAAAGGGAGACAAGATGTTCAGGCTATCCCAGTCACTCCAAATTAAAAGAATATTTAGAAAACAGTAAATAGAGTTTGGACCTGCGCTGGGTGTGGCATGGCTTTCCAATATAGTGATATAATGTTTCCCAGTCGAATCTGGGTGCACACTTTAGGCCTCTATCATTGTTCTTCCTTTCATCCTTTCCCCCTCCTACATACATGAATTAGTCACCCTTAGTGCTCACTTTTTACTACCGTGGTTAGAGGTCTAGTCAGCAATCACCCCTTATTTAATGGTGTCCAGTGTGTGGACGTGAGGGAGATTACAGTGAGTTTCTGCTCCTACAAAAATAGTGTTTTACTATTTTTTGTCTGTTTTAATAATTTTCTAAAGATTCTTATAACTTGGAGTGACTGGGATATCCTGAACATTTATTTAGTAACAGTCCTTTTCACTTTCTCCACAGACGAGATCTGGGTGCCCACTTTAGCCTTCTATCATTGTACTTCATTTTGGCCTTTCCCCCTCTTCCATACATGAATTACACACCCTTTTTTCTAACCAAGAGGCCTCTTTGGTGGGTATATCCAAGCCACCCTTTTGGTAAATTTGAATTTTTATTTCCCATGATTTTTTATTTATTCATTTGATTTACATGATGGTTTTAAGTGCTTACATCAGAGCTCCTGAGAGCCCCATTACCATGATATTTTAGACATTTCAGTTCGTAGAACATGGTGGCACCCCTTTCATATCAATATATATTTTGAGGGATATCTAATTTGAGGGATATATTGTCCTAACTCTAACAAGTTGGCGGGAATTGCTGGACCCGGGATGCCATGGAGTGTTGCTGCAGGCTTTAGCTCGACCAGAAGATTATATCCAGCACCTCCTGATGGTAGTTTTGCACAGATTACTGGTGGACATTCTGGCCACTCTGTCCCTCCATGACCACACAAAACAACTTTGGACTTTTAGAGGCCCTTTAATTAATACATATCTCAATTGAACATTAACATCTTTATTTTGAGACTTTCTGCTGTATCCATTTGATAAACCTATTCCTGCTCGGCATTAACTCGCACCTTTTGGCTGCCCTCTAGATACATGGGATCCTGCTTTTCATCAGCATGCCTATACGGCCTGGTGCTGCAATGGACCATACAGAATTTCTAGAGTAATAAGGTAACTGCTATCTTTTTTTTAACATACTTTACTCTGCTCATAGGTGAATGTCAAACATTTTGGATTTATTTGCCCATATGCCTCACATTACAGAGTCTTCCTCACTAACCTTATCCTAATCAACCATCTTTTGGAGTTCCTCACGGCTACCATTCTATGCAGTAAGCCTGGAGGCACCCTAGATATTATGACCTTTGCTCTTGTCTGCTTTTTCTAGTGAGCATACTCTCCTCGAATGGTGACACCCACTTCAAATATGGGATAACATTTACTACTGGTGCCCTGACCCTCTGTCACTAATGTTCATTGTTAGACATGGCATCCTTGATGTGGTCTCCCCTAACATTTTGCCTCTGTTGCCCAGGTTGTTGATGTGTGCTGGACTCTGTTTTTGCTGTTTTTGTCACTCTGGGCACTTTGCCACTGCTAACCAGTGCTAAAGTGCAAGTTCTACTATGTAAAATGTGTATGTAATTAGATCTCCATGATTGGCATATTTGATTTACTAGTAAGTCCCTAGTACAATGCACTAGAGGCGCCCCCTGCCTGTAAATCAAATGGTACTAGTGGGCTTGCAGCACTGGTTGTGCCACCCACAATAGAGGCTCTGTAAACATGGCTCAGACCTGCCACTGCAGTGTGTGTGTGTGCAGTTCTAAACTGCCAATTCGACTTGGCAAGTGTACCCACTTGCCAGGCCTAAACACTCCCTTTTCTTACATGTGAGACACCCCTAAGGTAGGCCCTAGGTAGCCGCATTGGCAGGGTGCAGTGTATGTCTAAGGTAGGACAAATACTAATGTGTTTTCTATGTCCTAACATTGAAATACTGCCAGCTTTGGTTTTCACTGTTGCAAGGCCTATCCCTCTCATGGGGGTTGCCTTTAAATATGATTAAAGAATAGATTCCCTTTGGGAGCAGATATAAAAGTGGAGTTTGAGGTCTCTGAACTCACAATTTAAAAATACATCTTTTAGTAAAGTTGATTTTGAAATTGTGTGTTTGAAAATGCCTCTTTTAGAAAGCGAGCATTTTCTTGCTTAAACCATTCTGTGACTCTGCCTCCTTGTGGATTCCCTGTCTGGGTCAGTTTGATAGTTGGGCTGTTTGCACCTCTCTCTAGACACTGACACGAAGGGAGCTGGCGTGTGGCCTGCATATCCTGATGAGCCATCTGTGCTAGGAGGGTGGCACCTGAAAGGGTTGTGCCTGCCCTCACACAATGCAGTGTCCAATCTGCTGGTGTATGTCTGGGGTCTGGCCTGGGCAAGGCATTATTTCACAAACAAGAGAGACTTTCCTTTGAATTCAGCTTATTTCAAAGGCCAAAATGGGTAGAAGAAGGGCACCCAAAACCACAGACTTTAGATCACTTCTGGACATCAAGAGGAACCTCTGCCTGGAGAAGAGCTGAAGAGCTGAGAAGTGCTGCCCTGCCTGTGCTCTGTGGAGCTATCCTGCAGTTGCTACTTCTGCCTGATGAAAGGGGACTAAGACTGGACTTTATTGTGCATTCCTGCTTGTGAAGAAATCTCCAAGGGCTTGTCCTGAGCTTGCCTCCTGTTGTTGAAGTCTCAGGGCCATCAAAGTCTTCCCCTGCAGGCACCTGGACTCTCTGCTGAGACTCCTGCCAAGTGTTGGCCTATCCAGTTCCTGGTCCCTTTACCGGTGAAGCTGGCAGACCAAGGTTGAAAATCCACGCACAGAACTCCGTGCAGGGAAATTTCCGACACAACCTCTGAGACACGTCTGAAGAAACAACATCACCGGCTTTGCAGCTGAAATCGATGCACCGCCTGCAGCATGGCTAGATGATCTATGCACGCGGCTGGAGAAACGATGTACCACATCGCTAACGGAGGCTGGTAACATTGCAACCCACATATCGCGGTTTTGCTGATACCGTGCAGAAGGGTTTTCGACGCAAACCGTGCTGGGTGCGGAAAAACAATGCAACACCTGCCTGGACCTGAGTGCTTGCCCGGATCAATGCATCGCTCTCCTGCGGAGAGGAAAACAACGCATGCCGAACACCCGTAGAAGGAGAAATGATGCACGGTCTCGCCTGCGGGTGAGAAATTGACATATCGCTAACCTTTTTCGACGCACATCGCCCATGCATGTAATCTTGATGCTACCAGGTGCTTTTCAACGCTAACAGTGTTTTTAAGACTCTTTTCTTTTTACAATTAATAACCTGACTTGTGTACGTTGGATTTGTGTCATTTTGGTCTTGTTTTGTTTAGATAAATATTTCCTATTTTTCTAAACTTGTGTTGTGTCATTTTGTAGTGATTTCACTGAGTTACTGTGTGTATTGGTACAAATACTTCACACCAAGACTCTGAAGTTAAGCTAGCCTGCTTGTTCCATCTACCAAGGGGGCTGGCGGGGGGTTAGCTGAGGGTGATTCTCCTTTACCCTGACTAGAGTGAGTGTCCTTGCTTGGACAGGGTGTAACCTGACTGCCAACCAAAGACCCCATTTCTAACACAGTCATATTCTTAATCACTATCGTAGCATGTTACTTCTCATCACCAGGGTGATGCTGATATTTCTCAAACTATGCCTATGTAGGGCATCCCATTCATTATATTGATTTTTTTAAATTCATTTTTCCATAAAAATGATGTGGATCCTTTGGGGTGAAGTCAAGATGGTGACCAGCCTGGACGCATAAGAAAGAGCTCCGAGTGGGCCCTGGATCCATCCTGAATTAATCCTTGGGTTTAGAGCATACCTCACTCTGAAATCACAGCCTGCAGTGGGGGCATACTGAGTCTGGGTGCTGAAGGGCTGGATGGCTTCCGAAGCCGTCAGAGTAAGGAGGAGCAGTGCGGCCTAAGACAGGACGGGCTGAGATGTTACTGCGCGGCACTGCCACTAAGGCTCTGGAAGCATGTGCTGGGGCGGGGGCAGTGAGAAAAGGCGATCAATGACTGCCCTCCCCTGCTGGAGCCCCGGGGACCCAGGTAAAGCACCAGTGGAACTCTGATGAGTGGAGGGGGCATGCTGGTCAGAGGTTGCCCCCCACAATCTACACTGAAGGTGCTGGCTGTTGGAGGGTGAGACTTGGGGCCGAGTACTTAGATTCTGGTCTCCCGACCCCTTACTCATTGATACTGGGCCCCACTAGCCCCTGTGGGGGCCTGAGCTAGAGCTACCTATAGACCGTGACATTGCTGGACCTTTGGCTGCGAGGTGGGGTGGGTGCCTGCTTTCCTGCCATCCTCCCCAGCAGAAAGCAAGACTGGTGCTGGAGTGAGGACCCCTATGACTGTCTGAACTGTCTGGGGGGATGTGAACGCCACATTAGAGGAGGCGACGCAGTCTTTTCCCCCTGACTGCAGCTTGTGATGGGAGCACCGGCAGGAGCAAAGACTGGACCTGGGGGAGCTCCCTGAGGTGCTCGCTGGCGAGGAGTGTCCCTTTTGCACCAGGTAAGGCCGAGAACCTATGAGTCCGTTGTTGGAATTGCACCACACCCCTACCCAAGGCGAGGCTCCTTCACCTTTTTATGGACCCTTGGAACTTGCTGCAGCCTGACAGTTGGCTGATTCTGCTCAGGGTCTGCTTCCCCAGAAGGGATCGAGGACTGCCTGCTGGGAGGTGACTTGCTCGCTGGCTACATGGGAGTGCTGCCCGGGGGGACCACTTGAGCGGCATGACCATCTTACTTCTCCTATTGGTGGCGTTTGGGTTCCTTTGGCCTCTCCTTATTTCCCCGGCTGGCATCCTACCTCGAAAAATTTGGACACTGGTCCGTGAGGCTGATACCACTCTTTTTGCATCCAACAGTGGTGGACGCTGCCGGGAGCCGGAATTTGTCTACTACAGTGTGCTTACAGACTTCCACTACTTTGCCATGATGGGGAAGTTCAAAATGAATAATCCCACATTGCAGGATCCGGTGCCCCTTGGCCCCCGGGACTGAACAGCTGAGGCCTTCACTCATCTAGAAACGACTCTTCAAGTTCATTTCATCCAGTTTGATAAGGTCATTCAAGCTATCCTAGACACGAAGATCTCCCTGGAATCCAGGATTGATGCAATATCTATGGATGTAAATTTACTCTGGGTAGACCACTGCAATCTGACAGAGCGCGTTGATGAGGCAGAATCCTCGCTCACCTCCCTTTGCCCTATCGTTCAGGAGCTGCAGACCCAGATGGTGCAGCTTCAAACAGAAGTAGTTTCCCTTTAAAGATGAGTGGTTGATGCCGATGGGAGATCTCGGTGCAATAATGTTAGACTACTGGGCTGTCCCACGCAAGCGGACGGCCCGATGTGGGAAATTGGTTGTTAGACAATGGGCTGGCAGGCAAACCTCCTAAGTTATTTTCTGTGGAGTGGGCCCACAGGGTACCTGGGAGGCCACCCAAGCCCGGTGCTCCACCTCGACCCATTGTTGCTCGCCTACTCAGTTTCCAAGATCGTGACTTCATTCTTCAATTTCCCCGTTTGAAAGGCCAGTGCATTATGAAGACACACAGATTACAGCTTACCCTGATTTTACCACCGAGGTGCAGAAGCAGTGCAGCTCCCATGGCAAGGGTAAGCAATGTCTCAGAGAACTGAACTTTAAATACACGCTTCCATTCTCAGCGATACTCTGAGTAATCGATGGTGAGGCGACCCCCTAGGTTTACCACACCAGCAGACGTGTGGACCTGATTGCATGCCAAAGGCTTAATGCACTCCTTCAAGGAAGTTCGTGATGAGACAACCTGGTTGACCCCTTGTACGCAATGACACAAACATAAATTACTTATAGCCAAGCCATCTCAGGCTCAGATGGCAAAGGAGCAGGCAGTGGCAGTGCTTGAAACCTCACAGTTGGCATTTAATCCCTTCTCCCCCTTCCAAGAATATCCACTCACAGACCCTGGCTCAGATACAGAGACTAAGGCGTCCTCCCAGACCTCACAGGAGGGGGGGCCTAGCGCTTACCCCACACACAGCTGGCGACTTATAAAGGCATAGATATTTTACCTGACCTTGCCTGGTTTTAAGGGCTCATACAGTTGTTGGAAGCTTTTACCATTGACGGCCCACCCTAAGGCTGCACATGTACTTACCATTAGCTCTGGTTTAATACCTGGCTTTCCCTCGAGGGCCCATAATATGGAACTCTTGCTACAACTGACCTGCTTACCTCCCCACAAGAGAGGCATATCTTCCTTCCCCGCATTGACTTGAATGAACGATAATAGCCTTTTGCACTCTGGTTGAATAGTTTGGGGAGTTGTGGCATGGCTCTTGTTGATGTTCAGCCCTGGGTTAGGGGAGTTGTTACACATGTTTATGCTGTTGTTCTGAAGTGTCTAGCTGGCAATACCGTAGCCAGATGCTTGGAGGAACTGAGGGTTGGGTGGGTGAATGGGGTTTAGTTTAGAAATGGTATATCATCGCTATGGCTGCTAGATATGCTGCTCTAACCTGGAATATTCGGGCAATGGGCACTCCTGCTAAAAGATAGAAGGTACATGCCTACCTTAGACACAGACAAGTGCGTGTCTCCAGGAGATGCACCTGACAAATGGGGAACTGCTCAAGCTCAATCGGAGGTGGAGTGGTCAGATATATGGCATGGAGTACTCCGCTTACGCTGGGGGGGGGTTATTATTTGGGTTGCCATGGAAGTGCCTTTTGTTAAATAGAAGGGCCACATGGATATGGATAAAGAAGGAAGTTATGTTCTCCTGGAAGGTAGGCTAGATGGGCGTTCCATCATGATTGCATTGATTTATGCCCCTAATACGGCTCAAGGTACCTTTTTAAATACGCTTCCCCTACCCTACTACAGAACCCTTGTGCACCTAGACTCTGGGGAGGGGACTTCAACTGCATACATAACAGAACACTGGACCGCATGGTTCCCCCTCTTCAGAACGCCCATGGCCAACAGGCCACTAACACTTTCAACTTTGGTCTTTCTCCCTGGGCCTGCATGATGTATGGTGCCTAAGTCAACCTGAGGATAGGGAATATTCCTATTATGCATCGGTACACCAAATACATACGCAACTTGATTACTTCCTTTGCAACACATACTGCTGGTCCCTTGTAGGAGGCTCCCAATATCTGGGCAGGACCTTATCCGATCACAATCCACTTAAAGTTACATTTCAGTGGGGAAGGGTTATACTGCCTATCCCATCATGGAGAGTAAGAGCAGACTCCCATCACGACCCACTATATAGAGAGACGATAGGCTCACATATTTTTACATACTTTACTGACAGTTCGGGTTCTGTGGGTGACCTAGGAGTGGAATGGGACTCAATCAAAGTGATGATTTTGTGAGGCCACTGCATAGCCACGTCCTAGGAAGTAAAATCCTCTTTCACAAGCACTGTTTTAGCACTTGAAAACAATATCCATACCCTTGAGAGGGAGGCGGTCACAACTCCTACGGTGCATCCCCTTCTAACTGCCCAGAGACACCAGTAGTGAGAGGAGCTGCAGTGTCTCTGCAACGTTGAATATAAGACATACCTAGTCCAACAACATATGGACTGAGAGAAAGCGGGACATACAACTGTGTGGTTATTATGCTCAGAAGCACCTAGAACTGTCATAGGTGTGATTCGGATGACAGGGCCCAGGTGGTGAATACTCAGGAAGCGATTAATAATACCTTTGTTCACTACTACAAATAACTGTACTCTTCCCCGGCTGTTCCCTCCCCCTCATGCAGGGTCTTTCTTTACCTACTTTAATGTTGCAAAACCTAGAACCACCTCTACACTTAGGTGAAATACACAAGACAATACAGCAGATGGCCTGTGGGAAAACACTGAGCACCGATGAAATACCAGTCGAGTATTATGCTACTTTTAAGGATACACTAGCACCTCGGCTACTTCACATGTATAGGGCTGCACACCAATGGGGAGAATTACTGTGATCTTTATGCAAGGCACTCATAGTGGTCCTGGCCAAACTTGGCTGGGATCCGCTTGAGGTGAGCTCATACTGCCCGCTGTCATTGTTGAACATTGAATACAAGCTCTTGAGCAAGATCCTCGCAAACAGACTACTTCCATTGGTCTGCCAATTAGTACACCCAGACCAATGTGGTTTTGTACTGCAAAGGGCTATACACCATAACATTAGATGACTGTTATATTATAGATGCAGTCTCTAGGGAAACAGTCCACCGGGCTGACTCTCTAGACTTTGAAAAGCATTTGACACATTAAGTTGGTCATTCCTGATGCAGGTCCTGCTGCCTAATTTCTTACACTGGGAAAAGCTCCTATACACCACTTCACAAGCGTGAGTTTGCACCAGCTCCCAGATCTCCCACTCATTCCTTATACATAGGGGGATGCACCAGGGTTCCCCTCTACCACCAGTACTATTTGCACTGGCTATGGAACCCCTGACAGCACTGGTGCGATGCTGAAGCCCTGATTGGGGTGTCCAAGTGGGAATGCACTGGCACATAGCGTCATTATATGCGGATGATGTGTTGGTTTACATGCAGGATGTGGTGGGCATTCTCCCAGCCATTTATGACCTGTTGGATCAATCCGGTGAAACAGCTGGCCTTAAGGTGAATTGAGGGAAATCCTGTATCTTCCCCTTGCAGGCAACAAGCGTTCTGCACCAGATGAACCTATATAGGGGGATGTTTCCCGTGGGCTCTTGGGACCTTCTGTTATCGTGGGGTCAATATTTATTATACAGAGGCCAATTTATTTGATGGTAATCGTGGCAGGACCATAGCCTCTATCTGGCAGTCATTACCCTTCTGGACAAGCCTCCTCCTCCTCTCTCCTATGGGCAGGGTATCAATAGTCAAGATGCTGGTCCTTCCCAGGCTTCTGTATTTTTATGTGTTGCTACCCCTGATTGCCACAAAAAACTTTCTTCCGAACTCCTGGGGCCTGGCAACAGAACTCATATGGGAAACAGGACAGACTAGAGTGTCCCTTGTCGTGCTTCATCGCCCCTTGATAGAGGATAGCCTGGCTGTTCCCAGTATGGAACTCTGTTTTGCGGCAGCCCAGCTGCAATGGCTGATGTGCTGGATAGCTGGGGATCACACAACAGGGGGTGCCATGGTTCGATCTGTCCTATGTGCTCCAGATGTACTTGAGTGGCTCTTTTCCTCAGACTCACCCTTTAGCACCCCTAGACTCCTGACGTGGACTGTAAAACTAGTTTGGAACTGCTATATCCAAACTAGATGGTCATCAACACCGTAATCCCTGCAGCTCCCCTTGTGGCACGTACTCCACCTGCAGCACCTCCGTCGTGTATATAACTTTGCCCCATGGAGAGAAAAGGGGCTCACCCTCATGGGCGACCTATATAACAATGTTCCTTACAGTCGTTTCCAGACCTTACAGATTCACATGGGCTAGACTCGGGACAGTTTGTAACACATAGGCCCTCATTACAACCCTGGAGGTCGGTGATAAAGTGGTGGTAACACCGCCAACAGGCCGGCAGTAAATAAAATTTAATTATGAGCACAGTGGAAACCACCAACACAGACAGCCACTTTCACACCGACCGCCACGGCGGAAGCAACTAGCACCACAGTGGTAACCGCCAACAGCCAGGCGGAAGACAATGTACCACCCACTGTATTATGAGAGGCCAATCCACCACCTTTTCTGTGGCAGTACCAACGCCATCAAAAGCACGGTGGAAAGAGTACACAGAAGGGAAACGACTCACCTCTCTACACTCAAGGAAGAACCACAACGGCATGGAGCCCGAGTTGCACATATTTCCCATGCTGGTCTACTTCCTCCTACACCAGGAACACGAATGGCGGCAAAGAAGACCACGGTGAGTACCGCACCTAGCATACAAGGGACGGGGGAGGAAAAAGAGAGTTACACACACGCAACACCACCACCCCCAACACCATACAAAACAGATGCAACAACATTACATATCTACCCCGTAACCCTCAGGAATAACGCAAGGACAAAAGGATGTGAGTAAAGCCAGTGTAATAATAAAAATTTAGATAAATACGTCCTTAAAGCACAAAACAGTATCTACAATATCTACAAATGGAGAAACAATGCCCAGTCCAAAATGCCCGTGGCCCACAGGGCCATGACACATAGGCACACTTGACTCCTGCCTCAATACGGAGAGAACACTGCTGGGGCATCAGGTCAAAAATACACAGGCACCTCAGGGTGAAGGGGAACTGGGGGCACCTCAGCAGGAAGATGGTAAAACTCCACTGCTCCTGGAGGGGGCTACATGCCCTCTGCGATGTCCTCGGGAGTGCAAAGCCACAGTCTCTCAAGTGGGTGGGTTGCCCACTGTTTGTTCCTGGGGAGTGTAAGACCACAGTCTCTCTAGTGGGTGGTCTGCCCACTGCTTGTTCCTGGGGAGTGCAACGCCACAGTCTCTTCAGTGGGTGGTCTGCCCACTGCTTAGTACTGGGGAGTGCAAAGCCACAGTCTCTCTACTGGGTGGTTTGCCCACTGCTTGGTACTGGGGAGCGCAAAGCCACAGCCTCTGTACTGGGTGGTTTGCCAACTGCTTGGTCCTGGGGAGTGCAAAGCCACAGTCTCTCAAGTGTTTGGGTTGCCCACTGTTTGGTCCTGGGGATTGCAAAGCCACAGTTTCTCAGGTGTGTGGGTTGCCCACTGCTTGGTCATGGGGAGTGGTGCAGGTGGAGGTGCAGGTGGCGGTGCTGCCAGTGGTGGGGGGAGGCTTTAGCCCTTCCCTGCAGCCTCAGACGGCTGCCCACTGGGACTGATGCTGCTGGCAGTGGTGCTGCTGGCGGTGGTGCAGGTGGCGGTGCTGCCAGTGGTGCGGGGAGGCTCCTGCTCTTCCCCTGCAGCCTTGGACGGCTGAAGTGCCATGGCTGGTATTGTTTTCACAGATGCTGTAGCCCCAGGCACAAGATCCATGTGGCCTGTGGCGTCTGTGCCTTTTACATTGCCCTTGGCAGCTGTTGTTCCATTCCTGCCTTTGGCAGCTGGTGGTGTCTCCTTGCTTCTGCCAGCTGGTGTTCCCTTCCTACCCTTGCTAGCTGGTGGTGCCTCCTTGCTTCTGCCAGCTGGTGGTGCCTCCTTGCTTCTGCCCACTAATGGTGCCTCCTTGCCCTTGGTAGCTGGTGGTGCCTCCTTGCCCTTCCTAGCAGGTGGTGTCTCCTTGCCATTGCTAGCTGGTAGTGCCTCCTTGCCCTTGCTAGCCTGGTGGTGCCTTCTTGCCCTTGCTAGCTGGTGGTGCCTCCCTGCCCTTGCTACCTGGTGGCCCCCTATTGCCCTTGGTAGGTGGTGCAGGCACACTGGCAGTGCTGACGTTTGCCTCCTCGGAGCCTCTCACACAGGCAGTAGCTGCAGACACTACAGTGGCTGTGGATTGGGTGGTTGGGGTGCTGGCCTGGGTTCTGCCCACCCTGGCCCGAAGTGAAGGACAGAGGTGAGAGGCAGGGAATAGGTCAAGGGTGGAGAGGAAAAGCCTTTTAGGGACACTGGGGCTGGAAGAGGCTGAAGGTCTGGGAGTGGAGGAAGAGGGAGTGGTGATTGCGTTTGTGTACTTTGGAGGAGGGGGCACAGACGGACACAGTGGGAGAGGTTACAGGGGATGTGTGCATGGATGTGGGGGGAGTGACTGCCAGTGAGGGGCATATTGTGATAGGCGTGCTGGTGATGGAGGTAGTGGATGAGGATGTAGTGCATGCAGGTGTGAGTGGAGACGCTACTGGGAGGGAGGTGGATGATGAGGAGGAGGGGGCACAGTGGAGGCAGTGGATGTTGGTGTGTCTACATCTGGATGGTGCTTGTGTGGGTGCCTGTGGGATGAAGTGTGGTGCTTGTGTTTGCCTGAGCCACTTCTGTGTGTTGATTTGGGTGCATGCTGGTCTGAAGGTGTGCTTGGGATAGGTTGGGGTTGAGGGGAATGAGACTGAGTAGAGGAAGTTGGAGGTGGGAGGCTAGAGACAGGGACAATGGCTGCCATCAGCAATTGGCCTGAGCCTGGAATGATCTCTGTTGGGCCGCCACACCAGAGTGAATGCCTTCCAGGAATGCATTTGTTTGTTGCAAATGCCCTGCTAGACTCTGGATGACATTCAGTATGGTTGACTGCCCAACAGAGATGGATCTCAGGAGGTCCATAGCATCATCACTGAGGGTAGCAGGGCTGACTGGGTCAGGGCCTGAGGTGCCTGGGGTGAAGGAGATGCCCACCCTCCTGGGTGAGCGGGCATGCGCAACTCGCTGAGGGGTTGCTAGGAGGGCGGTGCTGGTACAGGGGTTGGCGGCTATACCTGTAGTTGTGGTGGGCACAGAGGTGTCCGCCACCGCCAGAGAGCTTCCATCGGGGGAGATGTCGATGTCCAAACTATCCCCTCCAGTCTCCACCGTGGTGCTCCCCTCGCCCTCTGTCCCACTGGTGCCCACACTGTCAGTGGATTTGGTGTCCAGGCCCAAGTGGGATGCAGCTCCCTCCATTGCCGGTGCCTCTGCTCCTCCGCCAGATGATGCTAATGCACACAAGGATAGGGTGACAAAACAAAAAAGGGGGGGAGAGACAGAGGATAAACTTGGTCAATGCCAGCAACAACACCACTGTTGGCGTACACAACTCACAGGAAACAGCCCTATGCACTAGGCCATGCACTACCAGTTACAATGCTAGTCACCAGGCCATGGGGTACAATGCCTAACGCCCTTAACAGCACACCTAAAACCCACAGGACCCTGCCCAGTAGTAGATGCCCACTAGCATTATTGGGGTTGGATTGCATCTGAGCCTGCCCATCATGGAACCCACCCTGCCATGTTCGTCCTGGCATAGGGGCACCCACAGACCCACATCCCCCACCCAGGTAAAACCTCAACGCGAGCAACTTCATGATTCTGAAACTGTACTCACCCCCTTGTGGCTGCTGTGATGCCTTCAAGCACCCGTCCAACTGCGGATAGGCCACAGCCAGGATGCAGAACATTAGGGAGGTCAGGTTACGACAGGCACCCCTTCCTCATTGGGAGGCCGTCCCCAGCTGGGCCTCCGCCGTCTTCCTTGCCCAGTGGGGCAGGTCCTCCCAGCGGTTGTGACAGTGGCTGCTCCGCCTGTCAAAGAACGCCAGGGTCCACACCTACTTGGTGATGGCACGCCAAATACCCTTTTTCTGATGGGCGCTGACCTGCAGAAAAAGAAACAAAAGAAAAGGTATTAGTCATACCATCTGGACTGTTACACTCATGGCCCACCATATCCGTCCCATCCCCTTACGCACAGACATTGTCCACCAAACATGAAACACTCTGCCCAGGACCCCCCAGCCCCCCCCCCACACAAAGCTTACACACACAGCACTCCATACATTCGTGCCCCACGCATCGTGCTCAAAGTGTACTCACCTGTTTGTCTGGAGGACCATAAAGTAAAGGGTACTGGGGTAGGACCCCATCCACTGGTCTCTCCAACTTCTCCAAAGTGAAGGCAGGGGCCCTTTCCCCAGACACTCGAGCCATGGTCGCTTCCAGACACAGGTTACAGCAGCACTTGCAGTGTAGGTCCTCTCCTGTTGAAGATGAGGTAGCAAGTGAGTGAACAGATAGAAAAATGGCGGTCATGTCCGTGGCGGTGCTTACCGTCACTGCCAGCACACATCACCATTGGCTCCTGGAACCCGTAGGCCCCAATGATAACCAATGAGGTGTTGCCCGGCAGTCATCGACCACCTCCCGCAACGGCGCACAACGTCAGTGGAATAATCTCATTTCCACTTGTCCCTCCTCACGGGTCAAGCGGCCACCATTTCAGGGGGGAACAGGCCATGGCACCTAACTATGTCACAGCAGACATAGGCACATCAACGGACCTACATGTTCACATACTAATTCTGTAAAAAAATGCAAGGCATTTTAATCTGAGGATATCTTTGAAAATGACCATCTGCTTGCCGTTTTTCACCCTAGAGTTCAACCGCTGAGGATGAATAGGAGCTGGAGACATACCACAGTGTACAGACCCCTGGTGGACCTGGCGACAATGGAGGATAGGAACATTATCCTAACCAACAGACTTGATTGGGCCACAATACATGAGCTGTGTGCCCAATTGGAGCCAGACCTGATCTCAGCTATCCTCCACCCCACTGGTATCCCACCTCTTGTGCAGGTCCTGTCAGTGCTCCATTTCCTGGCAAGTGGGACCTTCCAAGCGACAGTGGCCATGGCAGCATGGATGTCACAGGCTATGTTCTCAAATGTGCTAACCAGAATGTTGTCTGCCCTGATGAAACACATGTGCAGCTACATCGTATTCCCCCAGGTGGTTGATTTGGCCACATTGAAGGCTGACTTCTATGCAATGGGACATATCCCCAACATCATTGGTGCTATTGATGGTACACACATTGCCTTTGTCCCCCCCTGGAGAAATGAACAGGTGTTCAGAAATCGAAAGAGCTTTCACTCTCTGAATGTGCAGATAGTGTGCCTGGTGGACCAGTACATCTCCCATGTCAATGCAAAGTATCCTGGGTCTGTGCATAAAGCCTTTATTTTGAGGAATTGCAGCATTCCATATGTGATGTCTCAACTCCAGAGGCACAGGGTGTGGCTAATAGGTGAGCCCATGGTCCTCACCCAGTGTCTGTTGGTATGTGGGTATGGGTTTGGCCCTAAGGGTGAGTGGCTGGCTAACAGGTATGCCTTGATATTTACAGGTGACTCTGGTTACCCCAACCTCTCATGAATACTGACCCCAGTGAGGAATGCCAGGACAAGGGCAGAGGAACATTACAATGAAGCACATGGGGGAACAAGGAGGATCATTGAGCACACCTTTGGTCTCCTGAAGGCCAGATTCTAGTGCCTCCATCTGACAGGTGGATCCCTGTGCTACTCACCCAAGAATGTCTGCCAGATCATCGTTGCATGTTGCATGTTGCACAGCCTGGCCTTGAGCCATCAGGTGCCTTCTCTGCAGGAGGATGAGGCTGGAGATGGTTGTGTGGCAGTGGTGGAGCTTGTGGACAGTGACGAAGAGGAGGCTGAGGAAGAGGATGTGGACAACAGAACAACTATAATTCAACAGTACTTCCAGTGACAACCAGGTAAGACACTGTAACTTCACCTTCCATTGCAATTTTGTGTTCGACATTGTACATGGCAGCCTGATTTTCCAAATTCTATGGCCACTTCCTGTACTCTTTGGCATCTCTATTTTTAGATATCTGTGCCCCACTCTGGCTCCTGGTGTGTTTACTGCTGCCCACTACAGGTCATACCTATGTATGTCTAACTATACATTTGAATTGCAATGTTTACAGCTTGTTAAACTAATACATGTTGCAATCAATTGACAGACTCCATACCTGTATTAGTTCCAAGGGTGTTTATTTTATGTGATAATAAGTGTAGAGGGTATTGAAATGGGCTGGGTTGATGTTGGAGAAAAGTCCAGGATAGAGTCCAGTCTATTGGTATCACCGGTGCATTGTCCAAGGGGGTATAGGGAGTGGGGCAATGGCAGTTCAAGGTGGACAGGGTGACACAAGGGTGACATTCAGGGGAGTCTTATTTCCAGGCGGTGGTCTTGGCAATGTTCTCTGGGTTCTGCCTGGATCGCAGGGACCTTTTACGTGGTGGTTCTCCTTCTGCAGGGGGAGGGGTGCTGATGGCCTGTTGTTCCTGTGGCGGAGCCTCCTGTCCACTAGCGGCAGTGGAGGTGGAGGGCTCTTCATTGGTGTGGTTAGTGTCAGGGGCCCGTTGGTGTGCCACTGCCTCCCTCATGGTGTTGGCCAGGTCTGCCAGCACCCCTGCAATGGTGACCAGAGTGGTGTGGATATCCCTCAGGTCCTCCCTGATCCCCAGGTACTGTCCCTCCTGCAGCCGCTGGGACTCCTGAAACTTGGCCAGTATCTGGCCCATCGTCTGTTGGGAATGGTGGTATGGTCCCAGGATGTTGGTGAGTGCCTCGTGGAGAGTCAGTTCTCTGGTCCTGTCGTCCCGGTGTCACACAGAAGTCCTCCCAGCTTCCCTGTTGTCTTGTACCTTTGTCCCCTGAACCATGGGCCAACTGCCACTGACCCCAGGTCCCTGATCATCCTGTCTTTGTGGGGTTGCCTGGGGACCCTGTAGTGGTGGACACACTGCTGATTGACGTGTCCTGGGGACAGAGGGATGGGCCTGCTGGGTGGGTGCTTTGGTGGTGTTTCCTGAGGAGGAGGCTCTGTGGTGGTATAGGACTGTGCCTGGGTCACCGACTGTGCAGATGTCCCTGATGGGCCAGGTTGGTCATCCAGATCCAGGTGTGCAGAGCTGCTGTCATCACTGTGGGCCTCTTTGGGAGGGGACTGGATGTTGCTGGCACCTCCCCTCAGGTGACGTTGTGTGGGGGTCCTGTGGGGATATAAATGCAGTGTTATTGTTACTGCATGTGACATCGTGTGCATGGGTATGTTTCCCCCTATGGTTGTTATTACCAAGGCAGCTTTGGCTTGTGTGAGTTGTGATTTGGTTTGCTACGTGATTGTCACTAGTGTACATGCTATGGTGATGGGTGTCCATGCAGGGCTGTGAGTGTTGTCCATGCATTGGTAGTGTATGCATGCTGATTACTGGGATAGGTGGGTTGTGATGGTGGGATGTATGTGAGGTGGTGGGGTGATGGGGTGAGGGTAGGGGTATGTGATGGCATGCAGGTAGGGGGGTGATAATAGTAGAGAGTTGACTTACCAGAGTCCAGTCCTCCTGCTACTCCTGCAAGGCCCTCAGGGTGCATGATCGCCAAGACTTGCTCCCCCCATGTTGTTAGTTGTGGGGGAAGTCCTCTGTACAGCTATATGGTGTCTTGCAACCACAGAACACACCTTTCCCCGTAGGTCATTCCACCTCTTCCTGATGTCATGCCTTATTCTAGGGTACTGTCCCGCGGCGTTGACCCTTTCCACGACACTCCCCCAGAGTTCCATCTTCCAAGCAATGGATGTCTGCTGCACCTGCGATACGAATAGCTGTGTCTCTACCCGGATGATTTCCCCCACCATAACCCTTAGCTCCTCTGAGAACCTGGTGTGTCTTTGTGGTGCCATGGGTGTTGAGTGAGTAGTGTGTGAGGGTGTGTGGGGTGATGTGTTGGGGTGTGTGCTGTGAGGTGCGTGGATGGTGTATGGGTGATGGTGCTCTGTTGCTCTGGTTCTGTGGGTGCTCCTGACGTGTCTCTCTCTCAGTTGTAAATTGTTTATAGTGGTAAAAGGTTGTGGGTAATGTGGGTGTGTGTTTTATAGTAGTGTGGGTATGTGGGTGTCATGTGTGTATGTATGTCAGGTGTGAGTAGTTTGAATTGTCCAAAGTGGTGTTGTTTTGTTAGTGTGTGTGCATTTTGAGCACGGCGGTATGTACCACCAATGGTTTACCATGGTTGAATGTCCACCACGGTAATTCGTGGGTCATAATGCTGTGGGCATATCTCTGTTGGCGTAATTGTGTGGGTTTTGGTACCGCCAGTTTATCACTGACCTTTGGTCTGGCGGACTTATGGGTGTATCTGTATAGTGGTGGATTTCTGTGTGTGGGTCATAATACGCGTAGCGGTATACCGCTGCAGTTGCGGTATGTTGGCGGCTGTCAGCATGGTGGTAAGCGCCACTTACCACCAATGTCATAATGAGGTCCATAACGCTGTAAGAACAATGATCGGGGAGTTTTGGAGATCTGGCCCATCCAAGCCCTTACCACACAAAGGGCTACGTTGCATATTGACTCACGGCCTTCACTGGAGAGTGGTTTCACAGCTTTATATGCCACTGCAGGAGGTCTACAGTACCCCCCACCCGTGCAGTAAAGCTAGATGACTGAATGGGGTTCAACTTAATAGACAAGCAATGGTTGATGGCCCTGGAACAGGTGAAATATGTACCATGCAATGCCCAACTAAAATACTTGCAGTTCAACTATACCCATCAAACATACCTCACGCCCTATTGTCTACACAGAATATTCCCGGGTACTCCGTCCCTTTGCCCGAGATGTGGTCATGACGACACCACATTTATTCACATGACATGGGAGTACCCGCTGATTCGCACTACCTGGTCGGGTTTGATACAACATGTCTCGGAGATAATAGACACCCCAGACATATTCCTTATCCTGTTAGGGGTCACGATGAGACCCAAACAGACCTAACACTATTTAAAATGTGTAGACCTTGCGTTGATATTGTTTAAACGGCTGATTGCCATATCTTGGAAGGTGTCCCAGCCGTCCACGATTGATAACTTGTTACGAGTGACCTCACACAGAGCTGCGGCAGAGGCTGGTGCTTTGGCACAAGACTGTGGACTACTGGGAGGGAGTGGGGTAACCACTCTCTGGGACACTTATTTGTTGAAGTTATCAGATAAACTGACCTCCTACACAGCTAGAGATACAGTTACCAGTGACCCATGCCCCCGCTACCGAGGTGGTGACTCCAACCCAACCACTGCTCTATTGAGCTCTGCTGAGGGTTTCGCAATACTGCCTCTCTACCTGACTGTGACTGAAAAGGTGGTGTCGGCAAAGGCCCCTTTGTCCACGGATGCACAATTTAATACATCCCCGATATCTACCACCACTGGCTTCATGTTAATGGAGACACCTCCTTGACACGGGTTAACTCATGTGATACTGTTTTGATTTAGTTCTGCAGGAATATGCAAATCTAGACACAATTAGCTACTAATTAACCCATTTTTCTTGTTCCTTTTCCCCATACGTGTTTGACAGGGTTCTCCGTAGGTATGCTATGTAATACGATGATATCCTGCTTGCATATTTGTCACTATGAGGGGAACAACGTAAGCTACTGTTCCCAACGTTTGTAGTGGGCAAATACCATATTGTTGTTGTCACCACTAATTGAACTACCATATGTATTTATCTGTATCAGATTCTTTGCTTATAAGCTGATGTGCCATTGCCAATGTAAGCTTACTGATTTACCTTTTTATGTATGCTACCATGTTGACACTTGCTTGTTACCTCCTTCTTAAAACAGCCAGTAAAGGGAATTAATAAAAAATTATGTGGATCCTGTTTTGAAAGTCTATATTAGATTCCTGTTCCTTTTGGGGTCTGTATGTATTAACCTTTTGATCTCATCTACACATTACCTATAATTCGTCTTGTTATGATTGCTGGATGATTGTATGCTACTCTGACCAACTTACATGTATTTACTGCTGTGCATTTTGATATGTATATTTGGAATTCCAATGTAATGTTATTTAGCACTGATGGTCATTTTGGGTACTACTTGAATGTCCTTTTTTCACTTGGACCTTTTTGCAAAGATATGACATTATGACATGTTTGAATTGATATTTTGTGGTTGTCTATCTAATTTTGGTATTTATTGCATTGCAGTTTGGTCTCTGTTTATTTATTGAACAACATTGGATACATTGCATTTGGACTTCCTTTTTCGTAATATTTCTTTGTGTTATTTTTATTTCTTTTTCTTCTGTTTTGATGTACCTACACATTTATGGTGCAACAATATTGTATTTGTTCAGTGGTAATTCTTTCTTATCATTACTAATTATTGTGTCTTGTATGGTCTGTCCTGAAAAAGCCCAAGCTTTCATGCCAAGAGTGGCGAAACACATGTTGGCCGTTTTTTGTGAAAGACAATGGCTCTAACTCAGAACTTTAGGGAACTTTATGAAACTGAAATAAGACCCACAAATTCTTGTGCTCCATCTAGTGCTCTGTATTCTTTTAAATTATTGGGATTACCAAAGGATTTACTGTATATTAATTCACCTTTGTCCTTCATCTCCCAGTAAACTATGTTTGAATGGGTTAGGGGTTTCTCATTCTAAAGAATACCTGAATACTTCTATTCTACCCATTACTCAAGGACGGGCACTTTCTTGGACTTTTACCCCTGCTTTTTCACTAAATCTCATTCTAGGTTTTGCGTCACCCTGTGTCCCACTTATGCCTCATGGCTTCAGTCAGGCCATTAATCATGCCCTTCAGGGTCTTGTTGATTCTCTCAACAAGCCCACTGGATTGAGGATGATAAGGGGTGGTAAACCGGTAGGTCACTGCACACTCATCCCACATGGACTTCATGTACGCAGGCATGAAGTGCGTGCCCCTGTCAGACACAACCTCCTTAGGGAATCCCACACGGGTAAAAATTCCCAACACAGCTCTGATCACCACCGGTGCAGTCATTGCGTGGCACAAGGGTCACATAAAACCTTGCTAAATCTAGGTCCAGGAAAGTTTTCTTTATCATTACTTTTTGCCATTCACGCACACTTCTTGTGTCAGTGCAGATAGCAACCTTTGCAGCTGCTGCCAAAAATAAAAATTATTAATCAAGGCTTAGGTGTGTAGGTACAAGGCTGGTGGAGAGAAGGGAAATGTGCATAAATATGTATGTAAGGACATTTTGTTCAATGTCAGTGAAGGAGAGGAACTGATGGGGTTCAGATTGTACTCCCTAATGTACATGCCTCATACTGTAAAGATAATGTGGGATACATGAAAGGACTCGTGTGGTGGTGTGGTCAAATGTCATACGTTAATTAGTTTAGTTCATGGTCAAAACACCATCTACGTTTGATAATATAGGTAAATAAAAATATTCCTATTCATTTATAAATGTATGAAAAACTTGCAGACACACACTCATGTTGACTCCTTCAAATGATACAAGATTACTGAGACTTACTTTCAGCATTGGGTTCGATGAATGTAGCAATTTCTGCTGCATCAGATGGATTAAGTCCTTCTGTAAATTATGTTATGAGGGACTTCCTACAAGTGCACTAAAAAGACATCATTACAAATACATGTGTCCCACAATGATATACATTCACCTAAATGTTTAATGCTGCCGAGATATTACACTTAGGGCCTGATTTAGGTAGTAATGGTTTCACCATCGACTATTCGACTGGAAACCCCTCCACTGCCATGACGGTCTGACAGTTGTATTTAGATGTTGACAGTCCCATAGATGAAAGCCAGCACTGGAACCACCGTCTCCAGCAAGAAATACCACCTGCATTGATGGTGGAAGAGGGAAAACGGGGTGCCGCTGGGAACTCAGACTCGCTCACCGCCGTGCAGATTTGTACCACCCAAAAATAAATGGCAGTCAGGACTTCCATGTCTGAGTTGGTGGATTGGGGGGCAAAAGAGGTGAAAACTCAAAAAATGTTCTACTTCCTCCCACTGTCTCAGATCGAACACCACTTGAGGAGAACACCTGCCATCACTGCTGCCACTGACCCACTGAGAAAACATGACCCCCAAACCCCAGTAGCCAGGCTCGAAGGGAGAGATGCCAAATTACTAGGGTAAGTTGGGAGGCCACTGCATGGGAGGTCCAGACCACTGCAGGCATATACATGTCACAGTCATTTTTGTAGATCACTGTGACATGCGGGGCCACAAGTGGGTCAGACACAGATAGAGACACACTGTCACACAACACATATCACACACATACACAACTGTCACTATGGTATCAGTATTCATTGGCAAATGTATGCTGGCACCGCAATGACAGTACATTCACACTTGTCAACTATGTCCATGCGTGCACATTACTAGGTTACATCTATCTGTCATGTTACGCTGCGAGTTGTGTGTGTGTCAGTACATGTATGTGTGTATGCAATGCAAATGGCTGGGGGAAGGGGAGGGAGCTGGAGTGGGTGATGTGGTTGTGGCTGTATGTGTGTCACTTGCAAATGAGACGATGTTGTTGTGTATTGTTGTGTATGTTGCATTACCATGTGACACATTCAGGTGAGTGTGATCATTGTATGCCAGATGTCATGAAGTGTGTAGGTGTGCATGTGTGTGAGTATGTTTGTGCAACACGGTGTATAGTTGTGTTGGTTGTTGTAGTTGTGTTGTGTGGGTGCAGTGTCAATGATGTGGGTATTCCGTGGTATGTATTTATGTCCCTGTGTGCTTTCAGCATGTACGGGTTGTGTTGTGTCCGAATGTAGTGTGCAGTGCAGGTCTACACCTATATCTACTGGGCATTGTGTGTGTCACTTACCTCTATTCCATAGTCTCTGTCCTTGTATGAAGTCCATTGGGTCTGCTGCCGTCTTCCTCCGCCAGCAATCCATCACCGGTGAATCCACTTGCAGAGCTGTGACATCTAAATTGGGCGGGCGGAAGACCATTGACTTGAAGGTCTTCTCGGGTCCGTGGCCAATGCAGCTTGTAGCTACGACCACCACAATCTAAATCAGACCCCAAGAAATTCAAATGGATAGGAATGGGCATGATACACGAGGAATTGCCATATTATGTACTAGGCTCTGAATGAGGTACTCAATTTAGGGACTACAAGCACAATTATGTTATGTAGGGGTGCAATTCACATTTTTATTTTTGATGTAAGCATGATAAAACGCATTAAAATGATAAAATATGCCTTGTGATGCACAGTATGTGTTATAGGAAGTCAGCTCTTTATATGATATATCAAAATGAGATATACGATGCAAAGAGTCCAGGGTTTCCCTTGCTAGTGGTCAAAGGCTTGCTCTTGCAATCCCAAGGTATTCTTTTTACAGGTTAGTGGGGTCGAGCAGCCTTAGGATTATCACAGAGGAGTGTTAGACAGCTGTAAATACACACAGTCAATAAATGAGACACACAACTCAAGAAGGATATCTACACCAATTTACAAAAATCGGCACCAGAATCGATACATTCAGGTAAGTAAATTTTTCAAAAGAAATCTTTACAGTCTTGAAAAGACAACAGTGCAATTTCTGAAAAGCTGCAATGTTATCCCATCTAGAGAAAAGCAAGTACTGCACTTTGGTATTGTACAGCGGCTGATGGGACTAATCTCCTGGACTTAAGCTAAGTATTGTGCAAGGGTCAAGACCACACCAACAGGTCACACCGGCAGCACTGGGGCACCTAGGTGCAGAGGTGTGGTCCAGCGTCGGTTACCCAATGTTAGTCAAGGGGATCGATCCAGTTGAAAAGATGCTGTAAGTGAAGACTGAGGAACCAGTCGGGAGAAACCAACAAGTGGGTTCCATTCTTGAGATGTCTGGGGACAAGGGGACACCTTCAGTCCTTTTCTGCATAGGCCAAGGTTGACAGGTTCAGAGGTGTCCTGAAGCATCTGTTTTTTTTTCTACCGGAGCACTCGCAGTTGATGGGGCCTGCAGCAGACCACCATGTCCGTGACTGCTTTTTCAATAAAGCAGTTTTTTTTCTCTTTGCAGCCCATTTTCCATAGGACCACTGCCTGCTCTGAAAAAATATTTTTGTGGGCATTCACAAAAGGGAAGGGGTCCCATGGGGACCCCTTCCCTTTTGCGAATGAGTTACCATCCACTTCAAGTGGATGGTAACTGCGAGTTGGTTTGTGACCGCTTTCGCGGTCACAAAGCAACTCAGCATCGCGATACGGTCGCAAATAGGAATGGAACACCCCTTCCTATTTGCGAGTCGGAATCACATTTTGCGAGTCGGTACCAACTCGCAAAATGTGACTCTGCATCGCGTTCAGCCTTTTGCGCCTCGCAAACTGCGTTTTTCGCCGTTTGCGAGGCGCAAAAGGCTTCCTACATCTGGCCCTAGGTCCCTAGCTTTCAGTAATGACTTAGTGGGGGTCACCGGATTCCAATAATGATTTAGTGGCGGTCTCTGGGTTCCAGCAATGATAAAGTGGGGGTCCACAAAAGTCAAAAGGTGGGGAGTCACTGATTTACATCATTGCAACTTACACATTACTATTACACTTTGAAATATGTGAACCGGAAATGCCCTTCAAGGTGAAACATGACCTAGACAGTGTTTTTTATTAGTGCAACTAGCCTCACAAATCTATGGATACTTCATACAGCATCAAACCTTGTCACATCAATTTATGTCCATCCACAGATTTACCAAGAGTGATATATCAGGAAATGTGCAACAGATGCTAGCCCTTCCAAGGGAGTGGCCAAATGGAGTGACATTTATACATTTATTTGGACATGCATGTTTGTAAGTGTGCAGCATTGTGCTACACACTTAGTAAGAGGAAAAACCTCTTGGGATTTTTGTGGGGGTAAATATGTCCAGACATTGCCAAAATCAGGGACTCATTGGCATAGTGCAGTAAGTTTCCCAAAAAGAGCCATATATTGACACATATAGTGCATTCAAACACTAGCCCAGTGACCCTACCCATCACAACAGGTAGAAACAAAAACATTCTTATGTGTCTCTGTTTGAGATGGATATCTATGTATCTCAGCATAGTGTAGAGACCATTATTTACTCTATAGTGTGAACAGGCCATGAGAGTGTCTGACACATAGTTTGTGGGATATGTTTATTTGTTATTAGGTTTAGTGGTGTCTCAGGAAAACTAGTGCCTGATTTAGATGTTGGCATAATGTGTCTGTCCCCACTTTATGGAAACCCTATCTGTCGACTTTGTGGTCCGCCCACCGTTTTCGATGTTGGCGGTCTGATAGACTTTAACGCACCGAGACCTGCTGACTTGTCCATGGATTCCCATCCTTTACGGCGGCACCATGGAAAATTGTGTCTGACCTCCACTTCTGAGTTGGCTGATTAGAGGGGAGGGGTGAACCTCAACTTTGCTACTGATTCTACTTCTGTTTCCAGCTGAACACTGCCAGACAACACTCTCCTTTGCTACTGCCATTCGACCATGGAGAAAACATGACCCTCCCATCACTGGACATTAAGGTAGAGACCCTGCATTGGCTGTGAACGTTGGCTGGTCACTGCACATGAGCTCAGGACCACTGCAGACATATACATGTCACTGTAATTTTTAAAGATCACTGTGACATGCATATGTAGTGGACACAAGTGGTCAGACACAGATAGGGACACACTGGTACAAAACACATATCACACACATATACAACTGTCATTTTGGTATCAGTATTCATTGCCAAATGAATGCTGGCACCACAATGATGGTACAATCACACGTGTCAACTGTGAACATGTGCACATTGCAAGGGGACGTGTACCTGTCATTTTGTGCTTCGAGTTGTTTATGTTGTGTGGTGAGCTGTGTTGTCTTGCTGCATGCAACATTCATGTGTGTGTCGTTGTGTGGCATCCATTGTCATGATGTTTGTAGTTGTGATGTTGTGTGAGGGTGTTTGTGTAGATGAGTGTGTATTTGTGTTGGTTGTTGTGATTTTGTCATGTGTGGGTGTTGTATCAATAGTGTGCGTATGTTTTGTCATGGATGTGTCGGGATGGGGCCACTCACCTGAAAAGCAGGATATCTGCAGGGCCAATGGTATGTCCCCTGACCTCCTGGAACACCTCTTGGCACTTCCTGGTGGACACAGAAACCCCGGTAGGTGTCCCAAAAGGAAAGGGGGAGTGGAAGAGAAAGAGACAAAACACTGCCATGTCTTGCTGGTCCAGCCAGGCACCCTGTATCTTCGGGGGGCGGGGCAGGTCTTTGTTGACAGAGTGCACTCAACTTTCTTGAAACTGAATCTCTCTTTCTGATATGGGCACAGGAGCGGTAGAAGAACAACGGGATGCACCAGCACTTTTCTTGGATAATAATAACTGTTGGCACAATTACTAACACTGCATTACCAACAACCCAAACTGAGTACCAGAACAATAAATATTACTACACTAGGGCTGGCTTCTCAGAGATTCACTGTTGCACACTACAATTAGAACTGTGGTTGCACTTATCATGCACAAGGAAGACAAACAAGGGCATTAATTATATCACTTATAACGTTCCTGCATGCATGGGGTTAAACTAAAAGGAACAAAAACAATCCAATAAATATAAATGTCCATTCTGGGTTCAAACAGTTAGGGTGGCACAGTTTGGTTTGGTTTCACTCTGTGTGTGAAAAACCCTTCAAAAAGCAAATTCCTCAAACCTGAAACACAGGCATGAATGACACAATTTAAATCCAAGAGTTATGCTATTAAAGAAAGAAAAGTCACGTAAATGCTATTTTAAAATTGCACTGTCACTTTTTGTAGTACTTGAGCTCAAGCAGATTTCCTGAAGCACATTTAGGCAAGTAACTACAATGATAATGTAGAATGTTCAGAAATGCATTTGTCTCTTCAAGATAAGCACTCTGCCAAAATATGAGGTCTGAAATACACCAGCTGTTCTAGGAAAGTGTGGCGCTCAAAGAACATTCTCCCTGGAGAATACTAGTCACTTAGCTGCAGTCTTTTCCGGTGTGCTGGAGGAATGCCTGGTGTCAGCTGGTACAGGAACGAAGAAAAAAATTTCCTCAAAAGTCCTGAATACGAGGATGACAGCAGGGACTGGACTGCCAAGTCAGGTGCTGGGATCAGGAAGCAAAACAAAGCCAAGCAGGGAGGCATGCTTCACTCTGCTATTTATAGCCAATTAGGAAAGCAGTTGAGATGAGTCACCACGCCCAATTAGATGCACAAGTCTACACCTGCTCACATTAGCAAGCAAGCATTGGTAAAACAAGCATTGAAAAAAACAATTGTGTAACACAGCACATTATGTTTACTTAGAAACATGAAGGTTTAACCAAGAACAGAGATATGATTTAACCCTAATCCCTGGGGATGCTGACAGATAACGCAGGTGGCACCTTGGGGATTCCTGACAGTATGTATGTCAGGGTGTGTTTCCAGGATGTATGTGTTGTGGTGGAATGGCAATGGATAATGGTGTGCATGTGGTTTGCTGTGTAGTGTGTTGTGCTGAGGATACATATGGCTAAGGTACAGTGTGTCTGTGTGTGTGAGACTCACCTCTGTTCCATAGCCTCTGCCATTGTCTTATGTCTATTTGGTCCAGTGATGCCTTCCATCCATTAGCAAACTGCTGCCAGTGCACCGCTTGCAGGACTGTAACATCTAAATATGGCGGGCAGAAAACAGTTGACTTGACGGTCTTCTCAGTTTCACTGCCACAGTGTTTTGGAGGTAAAGCAACCAAAATCTAAATCAGGCCCAGAATTTGTTAATAAACAATATATTAAATGATCTGGCCATATTGTGTTGTCCCTCGTTGTTGACACACAGTTTAAACTTACTAGCAAATCCTCACCAAAATAATCCTTCCTGTACAATATTAGAGTTCTTTATTTTGATGCACTGTGTAGGAAAGCCATCCTTTTTGTACTGAACACTCCCATTGTTTAACTGATGCTGGTGGTTAAAGACTCTGGAAGTGCCCTGGCTTTGCCTACAAACCCAGAGCCTGTGGTCTGTCCTTTAAAGGTCTATTGTAGTTCGTCTAATTCAAATTGACCAAGACAACCTACATGTAAGCCCCTAGTTTATAATAGGATATGATAGTTTAGAAACCGTAGTGGACTTAATGCACGTATGTGTGCACTACTGTGGTGTCTGGTGTCATTTTAAAGCCAGGCCTACCTTGCATGCTGGTTTTAAAATAAACCTATGCCCAAGTATGACATTGGAATTAATAGCACTTCCAAAGTTCAAAACTACGTTTTTATAAGTCACCCAGAAGGTCTGACCTAGGTGTTCCAAGGGAGGGCACCTTAAGAAATATGTTTTATATGCCCTGGTGGGGAAAAATGGGCAAATTTGTTTTTCCCTATTGTAGTGCTACAAGTGGCATGGCATACATTGGAAGGCTTTGTTAAACTTAATAAAGTCTAATGTTTCTTTGCAGCTAGCTGGCAATGGCATTCAAAGTATCACAATAATGGTTACAATTAATCCAACAATTTGCCCAGGTCATATTATTATAGATATTACTGAAAAGTAGTTTTAGAACTGACTATCCTGAAGTTATCTAAAGCAGCCCTGTAGCAGCCTCTTCTGATGGGTCAACCTTGTACAGCCTGAGCCAAGCTGCTACCTGAGTAGGTGTGAAGAGGCCTGTGGCTGAAAAAATATATCCATTTGATGGGAGGAGATCTGCTTGCTAGAAAAATACAGGGAGACGAATGGGGAAATAACTTCAAAGGCAAGAGAGCAGATGTAACAGGACCAAGGCTAGCCCCACGTTCTTGATCCTCACCCAGATGGAAGGCCACATAATTAGATTAGGAGAGGGGCAGGAAAGGAAGTGTAGTCAGATGTTAGCCACACCTCTGGGTTGAATTACTCTGACACACACTCCAATTAAAGAATTTCTCCATTTTGATTTTTCTGAGAAAGGTGCATTCTGGGTCAAAAATATGCCACACTTCCCAGAAAGTCATCATAGCAGAGGGAGGTAAATTTACCCCCATTGGGTGGAGTGCCCCTCCCCTTCTGCCAGCCCTGAATAAATGCAGAGCTTCAAGAAGTCATCATAGCACTGCCTAGAATAACAGAAGAAGAAGGATTGCCCTGCTGAACCCATAGTCTGCACCACAGATGGCTTGCACTCTAAAGGGCTGTACCTGCTGCACTCTGAAGGCACCACAAAGAAAGGACTGCACCTACTTCAAAAGGAAAAGGAATGGGCTACCCGAGCAGCAATAGGTAGAAAAATGCTGGAAGAAGCCACCTGCAAGCCCAAAGAAAGGACATCCCAGCTGACTGGCTGGTGCAACTGGACACTTTTCTCCCCAAAGAAAACCAAAAGGAAGAAGATCTGAAAGTCTGGAAACTTTCTAAAAGGTTTTCCTGCAAAGCTCCAGGAGGAGAGTGGCTAAACCTAAAAAATCAAGCCACTGCTGTCAAACCGCAAATTCTTCTGACTACGCTTGTTTGCCCCACTGAAAACTTTGGAGCTCCTTGCCGTTGAAGCAGAGGACAAATACCTACAGGGTTAAAGGCATTACATTGCAGCAGGCCACCGTTACCAAATCAAAATCTGGATCCGAGGAACATGAGAACTTGACTTTCAGAAAAAAGTTGCAATAAAACAAATAAGCACCATGTAAGCTTTAGAGGGGGCCCAGTGTTCACCCTATTAAATGCACACTCCATCGCAGTTGGCCTAAACCTTTGATTTTGTCCTCGTTGAGTGAAAACAGATAGATGTAGCAGCTCTTTATGCTTTTTGGTGCTAAAATGCGCTCCCTACATTGGATTGATGTTGTTTTGGTGTCATGTTAAAAATAAAAATACTCTCTAATTTTATAAATTGGTGTTGAATTTCTATTGTGTTGTATCTTTTACTTATTTACTGTTTTGCTAATATTACTAGTCTCCTAAATTAAGTCTGGCTGTTTTTTGCCAAGCTACCCAGGGTTAAGCCAGGATTAATGTATTGAGACTATACTGGACCTAGTGATTGTGGTATTATTTTGCATAACTGCACCTGCTAAGAAAGCACTTTCCTACATTAGCTAGGAAGTGGTGGTATCCAGAACTTTTGATTAATAACACCAATCAGTTTTTGAGTTGGACAATTAAAAATCATCTAAATTGACCAAGTGCAAAAATGGCTTTTGTCTTTTAATTTTGACTAATTTTGATTGATCCATTTCTTTTTTTTTTTATTTCTCCGATCTCAATTTTTCCAAAGTTTTTTTGTGAATCAAAATTAAGGTATACCATAGAACTTGATCTGGTTAGCCTACCCACAGTAGAAGAGCTTAGGGACCTGTGTAAGGCTAGGGGTTTACCAGCACACCCCACTTCTAGGAAGGCAGTGCGGTTAAAAGCCATTAAAGGCTTTGCAGAGGCCTAGCTAGTAAATCAGACCGCTGATAAAGAGGAGTTTCCAGTGATGGAAAGACAGAGGGAGGAAGACTTCCTAGACCTTAGTGATGAGGAAGATGAACATCTCTCCATACACAGAGCTACCAAGACCATGGCTACAGCTAGTAGGAGAAAACAATCCACCAAAGAAGAGTCAGGACTTTCCCTTAGGTAAAGAGAGCTTGAGGTACAGCTGGCTTATATAGCCCTAGAAGCAGATACGTTGGCCCTGACCAAGAAGAGGTGGACACATGCAGAGAGGAGAACCACAAAGGGATTGTAGAAAGGAAGATGGTTGCAGTACAGAAGAAAAGGCAGAAATGTCCAGGGGTAGTGGTTTGACTCAAGGCTACCCAAGGGAATTGTCCCTAAGTATCAGGAGGGTGATTACATTCACAAAGGGCTGAGAGCTTTTGAGAAAAGGCCATTAAGAGCTCCAGTATTGGGGTTAATTCCTGTGAAAACTGATTACAGTAGCAGGGAGAGATAGGCTTTTGACCTTCGAGGTAAATGAGTCTGCATCGTATCCACACATGAAGCAGAGCTTGATCAGAAGGTTTGGTCCCATCCCTAAGTAGCACTGGATAAAGGTTAGCGATCCCATAAAGTCAGTACTCAATCCTGGGTTGACTTTGTATAACTATATGTAAAGGCAATAGAGCGCTGGATACAGGGTAAAGGGGTAAGTACCTGTGAGGGGCTGTACAATTTAATAATGAAGAAGCACATATTGGCCAACTACTCTTCAGAGATGTTACACCAGTATCTAATTGACTCAAAACTGTGTAGTCCTAGGGAACTGGGAGAAACAGAAGATGAATAGGTTTGCACCAAGGAGACCAAGAAGAACCAAGGGGCTGATCAGAAGAAGTGAGGACAGATCTCCTCCCAAAGGAAAGCCCTGGGTAAATAAGATAAACACAGAAAGAGCCCTCAAAGTGTCCCCAACCACCAACCAAAGGAGGGGTTCCCAGAGCCATTTCACTGGAAAGGGTTATCGTGCAAAGATGTTTGATCCTACAAAGGCAGGCGTTGTGCAATAAGGACACAAAAGGGGAGTTGCAGTCTGCACAAAAAAGTCCTCCACAGGTTAGAAGTCCTAGGAGGTTGCTAGTGCAGGTAAGTCAGTGGAATGTTGCACATGGATGGGGAACCAGTATGCAGCTATGACCTTAGTTTACATGGGTGGGATGGAGGTTGTAACCCTGCAGTCTTAACTCCAAGCATAGATAACTACAGGCAAAGGCCCAAGATGAACAGGACTGAGGCTGAGGCTCTGAGGGATTCAGACACCAGTGTGACCATTGTGGTGGACAAACTGGTTTCTCCACATCCGATCCTACATGGTGTATTTCACAAGGTTACCTTTGCAGAAAACAGAGCCAAGGTCCATCCCAAGGCAATAGTGAGCTTGAAATTGGGAGATTGGCCCTAAGAAGGTAGTTATGTCTCCTGTATCCCAGTGGGGTGTCAACTAGGAAATGCTCATGAAGCTTTTGAATGGTCATGGTTGGAAAGGCAGGTCCATGCTTAGAATGCTGGACCTCCCTGAGTATGTTTGTGTAGTGATTAGGGCACAGACTGCACATCAGGGGTGTACTGGACACTTGGAACCTTAAACAATATGCCAAGCCTCCAAGAAGAAGAGGAAGGGCAAAGGGTCTATGAGCCAGCCCTAGTTGCTCAAGAGGTCCAGAAAGAATCCAAATCTGAGGGGAGGATCTGGCTTCAGAAGGGGGAATTACACCCCTGCAGGATCTGCTTGACTTGGCAGAATTGCAAGGAGCAGGTGGACCCACCAAAGAGGAGCTATGTCAAGGACTAAGGGATTGTCCTACTCTTGAGGGCCTAAGGCTGATTACCTATAGGCAAGAGAAGGGTGATATCAGTGGTTTCTACAGAGTCTATTGGGAGGATAGGGTCCTCCATACTGAGGTGAGGGATCCCAAAAAAGGGTAAACCAGGAGAGTGGTGGTCCCCCAAAAGTATAGAGAAACAGTATGCCAGGGTGCAGGTTGGGTAAGCAAGTGTTTTTATAATCTCGTTGGTGCTTGATGTCTAATTTTATTCTGGGCACAAATATCACATTTCTGTATAAACCTCCTTGAGACATTATAGATATATTGCCAGCAAAAATACTTTTTGATCAATAGTCATTTACTCTCCTGGGTGACCCGCCATTAACTGTGTATGACACCATTCCAGTGATTGCTGTTGGAGTGTAAACCAAATCATTTAATTTTTGCCCTCCATGGACCTGTAGAATATTGTTGGCTACCCTTCTTTTTTGTGCCATAGATATCTTTGATACAAAATACCTTTCAGTACACAAAACCCTCTGAATTGTTTTGGAAGGAATGATATAAGAGGAATACTGAATCTACCCTCATACCCCTGTTGGGATAACGCATCAGCCTTGCCATGCTGTTGACCAGGTTGGAATCAGATCACAAAATCATAGTTGTTAAAAAACTGTGACCAGCGCAGCTCACCATTGACAGAGCCAGGGCAGCCTTCAAAAAATTCAAATTAATGGTCCATTAATATAGTGACTTTATGCAAAGCCCATAAGAGATAATAGGCCTGGTTTAGAAATTGGTGGATGAAGTTACTCCACGACAAACACGACAGACCACTGTATTACAATTCAATTATATACTATGGAAGTCATAATATTGTGACAGGAAATCCATCACATTGCTGATGGAGCAACCCGTACCCCAAACTTTAAATCAGGCCCTAAGTCTCCATCCCTCAAAGGATTTTCTGATGGCCAACAGCTCTTTATCCCCCCCAGATTAGTTCACTTCATCTAGACTTAGTTTATGTGAAAAGTATGGGACAGGATGTACATTTCCAGTTGTTTTATCACTTGAATTAAAGCAATGTGTTTAGATAGAGCACAGCTACTCATAGAGTGTCCTGGTGCTCAATGTATGATCAAAGGAGGGCTGCAGCAGCCCAGGTCTACTCACTCATGCTTAAAGAGAAAAGTCTTCAGTTATTTTCTAAATTTCACCAAGGAATTAGTCAGCCATGGGTAGGCAATTGTTTCCATGCTTTAGCGCCAAGGAATGAGAGGGTAGAACCTCACTGATGCTGTTTTTTAAAGTGCAGGACCATCAATAAACATGCAGTACAGGAGCAAAGGGGATGAGCCAGGTGGTATTCCAACATCCTTTTGTTCAGGTACTTTGGTCCCTGTTTGTGGGGATCCTGATAGCCCAATGTCAGCACCTTAAATATAATGTGTTGCTGCACTGGTAACCAGTGTGGGTAGGGTTGTGATAGAACCCCACCCACAGCTACTTGGGAAGCATCTGCCTCAACAATATATGGCTCAGTGGGATCAGAATGTTGTGAAACGGAAGGAGCATTCAGAAGCTGAAAAGCCTACCTCTGGCCTCCACAAGAATTAACATGTTTATGCAATCATTTAGTGATAAGTGATGCCAGAGTGGAGAAATGATCAATAAATCTATGATAAAAATTGCCTGAGCCTAAAGAACTCTCTACTTTTTTCATTGTCTGAGGCGATTTCCTTTGAACTTTTGGGGGTACATTTGAATTCCATGTGCTGATAGTACGTAACCCAAAAAAGACAAGTTAGACAAATGAAATTCACATTTGCCAAATTTGACAAACAGTCTGTTTTCCCATAATTTCTGTAAGCCAGCCTTCACATGCATTTCGTGGTCAATTGAGGTAACTGAATGGATCAAGATATCATCCATGTATGCTATAGCACAAGTGTCTAAGTACGACCTCAAAACCTCATTAGCAAAAAACTGAAATGTGGCTGAAACATTACACAATCTCGGGGCCAAAACCAGATCACATCACATCATTTAAAGCTCTATAATCAATACAGAGTCAGAATTCTCCCCCTTTATATGGAACAGAAAACAAAGGAGAAGATGGTGGTGAATGTGATGGTCTGATGAACCGTATTCTTAACATTTTGTCTAAATATTCTCAAAAATGGAGATTCTCTTTTTCTGTCAGCACATAGGTTCGGCTGCAGGCAATCTGAGCACCCACATGGAAGTCAATCTGGCAATCATAAGGCCCATGAGAGGGGAGAGTAGTGGACCTTTGATTATCAAAAGCATCTACAAATTCATAATAACAAGGAGGTATATATTTTGAGATTTAGTTACATATGTACCAATAGCATCTTCTTGAGTTGTTCCCATATGAGGTGAGGTCAAACAATTCCATTCACAGGCAGTTAGCACATGTTTGACTCAATCAATGTCCAGACTATGGCCTGATTATGACCTTGGGGGAGGGGATTACTCCTTTCCAAATATGACGGAAATTCCATCTGCTGTGTTACAAGTTCCATAGGACATAAGGGAACTTGTAATATGGTGGGCAGGATATCTGTCACATTTGGAATGAAGTAAACCCCTCTGCAAAGGTTGTATTCAAGACCTATGTGTTTTTAACAAGGGTATCCCTAACAGTGCTTGGAATTGTGGAGCCTTAATTAAGCCGAAATGCACTGTTTCCCTCAGATTACCCTGAATGACTAAAGCCAGATCACCGTTAGAGTGTGTAGTAGAACCTGAAACCAAGGCACTACCATCAATGATTTCCACCTTTTCCACCATCTCTGGTAAGAATGGGAGCCCATAATGAGCAGCTAGAACAATATCCATAAAGGTTCTGGTGACTCCTGAGTCCAACAATATCTTAAAGTCTGTGGATTGGCTCCCACAAATAGACTGTACTGGAACATAAAAGTGTTGATACACATTATTTATACTCATCTGTACCAAGGTTTTTGAGACTGTATTGATTTCAGGACCTGAAAAACAAGTCTCCGCTGTTTTTGTGCATTCTAGTTTACAGCTTCAGATTTTCTTTCAAGTTTAGGCATACAATCTCGTACAAAAATGTCCCTTCTTTCCAGAGTAAAGACAGAGGGGGTCATTATGACCCCAGCGGTCGGTGGTAATATGGAGGAAAGTACTGCCAACAGGCTTGCGGTACTTTCCTCCATATTATGACATTGGCAGTTTGGCTAAAGCCAAACCGCCAATGTACCACACTGACCACCACAGCGGTAACTGCCGCCGGGCTGGAAACATCACTCTCCAGTCCAGCGGCTGTCACTTGCCCCCCTGCTGGATTATGACCCCGCCTACCGCCATGGTTTTCGTGGCTTCCGTACCGCCACGAAAACCATTGCGGTGGGCACCATAGGTGACAGGGAATCCCTTCCCTGTCACTAATAGGGGTTTTCCCACCCCCCCTTCCTCTCCAGACCCCCCTTCATTCATGCCCCTCCCTTCACACACACATGCATACACACACCCATTCCAACATTCATCCATGCATGTATACATACATTCATACACACATCCACACACACCTACATACATACATGCAGACACGCATTCACACAACTCAACATACACGCACTCACACCCCCAAACATGCGAACTCATACAACACGCAACACAGACCCGCATAAATGCACGCACAGACATACACACACTCCTCCACACACATACACAACACCACCCACCCCCGTCCCCTGTCGGAGCACTCACTTACCTGTAGTCAGGGGGTCCTCTGGCAGGAGAGGGGATGTGGTGCTGCTGCCAGCAGCAGCAGCGTCTGCCAGCATAACACCGCCAGGCCGTATTAATTCTCATAATAGGGCCAGCGGCGGTCTACTGGTGTGGCGCTGCTTCTGGCAGCAGCGCCACATTACCGCCATCCACCAGCAAGACCACAGCCGGATTTCCGCCATCTTTCTGGCGGAAATCCAGCTGTGGCTATTTTGTGGTGGACAGATAGTAGCGGCGGCGAAGGTCTTTTGGCGGCCGTCGCCGTGGCGGTAGGTGGTTTTTGCCGTCAAGGTCCTAATGAGGGCCAGAGTTTCATAACTCGGCATCTTCATTGTTTAAGGGACCCTTAATGCTCCCTATCTGCATTGGTTCTGGGTCATCAGGGACTTTATCTGATTTAGACTTTTCTCTCTGATTACTACCACTCTGGTATCTGAACACCCCTTATCAGTTTGACGTTCAGAAAGACAATGATTCAGTTTCACTACCAAGTCAATTAACTTGCTTCATGTTTTGGAAGGATTTACTACCTGGGCTAGTAAATCTGTGAATTCATCTTATAATTCCCAGTATAACAAAGAGCTATATTTATTTTCAGGCCACCCTGACTTTGCTACTTGTCTGTTAAATGCAGTTATATATGTTAGGAGATCTTTACTTCCTTTTCTTAAATTTAAGAGTTCTGTGTCCACTGATTGTATAAAGGTGTGGCAATCAAATAGTTTCTTCAATTCTGCCTTAAAAGATATGTAGCCATATTGGATAGGATCGTCCAGTTTCACTGATGAAATCAACCAGGAATCAGTGGTGCCACACAGATATGGCAGCACAAAAGCGACCTTAGACTGTTCATTGAGGAAGTATGCAGGTTTGCACATAGAATGTAACTGACATTAGTTAATAAAGGTTGTAATATTAGCAGGTTCTCCCCTAAATCTTTCTATGGCAGCTAAGGGAACTGCTAGAGGGGAAGTAACATGAATTGCAGGACACTGAGTATTCCCAAACATGGTAAGTTGGGGAAAGGTGCTACTGTTGGGTTTTGTACCTTGACCATGAGTCTGTAGACATGTTCCTGCCACCCCTTGCTCCTGTAACACATCTACTTTTTGTGCTAAACACCATGCCTGCTGGGCCCATCTGCAGTCCTGGGGACCACCACTTCCCTGGGGCAAAACATCTTTAATTAATGCAGGGGCCCGTGCGGTGCCCCCAAACCCCGGGACTGCTACCTCCCTAGGGCAAATTATATTCATTATGGGGGACCTCCTGAATTCAATGCTGGAGGGGGGCCGCACGGCCACCCTTGAGGACCCATGGATGGCCCTGCAGACCACCACCCCCCAGGGCGACACTGAGATAGGTGTGAGAGGATGTTGCAGGCCAGTGATCGAAACTAGAACAAGCAACTTCCTCATGTGCTGCGTGCTGCTTCATATCCAATGTGCTCCCTCTTCAACATGCCCACATTCAGTATAAGCCTGACAGAGAGTTCCTCCGAACAATGGCTAGAAGTCCCCTTAGCCAGGCATCAGGGACAGGCAAAGACTTTGAACATACTGTTCATCCATTTCTATTGGCCCCACATTTCTGACAAGTTAAAGGAGTTTTGCAGCTCTTGTGTCACATGCTGAGCCATTGGAAAAACAGGGGCAAGCCGAAGGTTACACTGATACCACTGCCAGTGGTTGAGACTCCCTTAGAGAGGGCAGGGATTGATATTGCTGGTCCATTAGACTCACCAACTGCCTCAGAGAAAATATATATCTTGGTGGCAGTGGGCCATGCCACCAGATGGCCAAAATCAGTACCCCTCAAAACAGTTACTGTTCCCACAGTGGCCAGAGCCCTACTTCACTAGAGTGGGTTTTCCAAAGAAGGTTACTTAAGTTAATGTTTTGTCATTCTGTAAGAGGGCCATTGTGTTTGTTTAGAGAAGATTGGAAGAAGCCTCTTAAAGATCCTAAACAAGATGTGCTGGATTATGTGCTAGGCTCGCGGTACATGAGGAGAGCAAGTGGCAACCTGGGGGCCAGCCAAGAACTTATTAAGCTCTGGTTTTGCCAGAGGGCTATCATGCCTGAGTACCAACCAGGACAATTGGTGTGGGTGCTGAAGCCTGTGCCTCCCAGGGCCCTCAAGGACAAGTGGACTCAGCTCTGCCCTTTGCTAGAGAAAAAGGGTGAGGTGATGAAGGAGGGGAGGAGGAGGAGTGAGCCTCTGTAAGACTCCCTCTCCACCAATGACAAGACAGGTCAGTGGAGGGGGTAGCCCTCTCTCCCAAGATGACAGACCAACAGCAGAAAGACTATAGACAAGTGTTTAAGCAGTTTGCTGGGCTGTTCTCCTTGACCCCTGGACTCACCACTTGATGTGGCTATGACATTGACACTGCTGATAGACTGCCTGTCAAAAACAAGCTGTACAGGTTGTCTGACCGGGTCAAAGCCAGATTAAAGGCTGGAGAGAGCAAGATGCTAAAGCTCAAAGCCAGCATTAAGGCTGAAGCAGCCCAAATGCTAGAGCTGGGGGTAATTGAGCCCACTGACAGTCCATGGTCCACTCCAGTGGTACTAGCACCCAAGCCTAATCCCCAATGGGAAAAGAAAGAATTAGGTTTTTGTGTGGCCTACAGAGGTTTGACTGTAATCACCAACACTGATTCTCACACTATACCTAGAGTTGATTAGCTCATTGACAGTTTGGGGGATGCAAAGTACCTGAGTACATTTTATTTGACCTCAAGTTACTGGTAGATTACCCTAAGTACAGGAGCACAGGAGAGGTCAGCATTTTCAACCCCAGAGGGCAATTTTTAGATTAAGGTGATTCCCTTTGGCTTAGAGAATGCTCCTGCCACATAACAAAGGTTGGTCAACAGAGTCATGTCTGGGTTGAAAACGTACAGTTATCTAAATTATATAGCTGTATTCCGTTCCACCTGGGAGGAGAACCAGGTCCACCTGAGGGAAGTGCTTGTGGTCCTAAAGCAGCCAGGCCTGACTATCAAGGCAAGTAAATGCCAGATAGTGTGAGGTTCAGTAGTGTACATGAGTCACCATGTAGGTGGAGGCCATGTATAACTTCTCCAACCCAAGATCCAGACAATCTTGGATTGGGAAGCTCTTAAAACTCAGACACAGGTCACAGCCTTTCATGGCCTGATTGGATGCTACAGGAAGTTTCTGAATAATTATAGGGACCATTGTGGCTCCCCTGACAGAACGTACCCATGTGTCAGAAGGTCTTTGACACTCTGAAGGAGACTTTGGCCACTATTATGACAATGGAGGTAAAAACCGCCTACTGCTGTGGCGATGGCCCCCAAAATACCGTCACTGCGGCTACCATCCGTCTGCCATAATTTGACCATTAATGTCATGATGTGGCGATAAGTACCGCCAGCCTGTTGGTGGTACTACTGCCACATTAGCTCCAACCGCCGAGGTCATAATGACCCCCTTTGTGTTCAGCATCAGTCTTGCTGGACCCTGACTACAATAAAAAGTTCACTGTTCAAACAGATGCTTCAGAGCAAGGAATTGGGGCAGTCCTGGCACAAGTAAATGAAGAGGGCCATAATTAACCTGTTGCCTTCATTAGGAGGCAACTACTCCCCAGAAAGCAAAGATGGAGTGCCATTAAGAGGGAAGCCTTTGCTGTGGTCCCAGGAGAAGCTAGGACCCTACTTGTTTGGTCCTCACTAATCATGTTCAAACTAACCACAGACCTCTCATATGGCTCCTGCAGATGAGGGAGGAAAACCCAAAATGGTTAAGGTGGATGGACCTTGCAGTGGAATACAGTCCTGGGACTACCCATGCAATGCTGATGGAATTTCCAGGTGTTTCCACTTAGATGATGAGGACTAGCCGGGTGCAGGTTAGTTAGCCATTGTAGCCTTTGTCTTTCTTCTGAGAAAGGGGTATGTAGGAAAGTCATCCTTTTTGCTGTGAATGCTCCCGGCCCCAATGTTTTGACAGATGCTAGTGGTTGCTGACTCTGAAAGTGTCCTGGGCTCTGCTCAGCAGGCCAGGGCCAGTGATCTATCCTCTAAAGGCACATGGTAATTGGTGTAACTCCTTTTGGCGAAGTCAAACTACCTGTGCACTGCTGTGGTGTCTGGTGTCATTTTAAAGCAAGGCTTGCCTTACAGACTGGTTTTGAAATAAGATGATGTCCAAAATCGACTTTGGAATTAAAAGTACTTACATAGTCCAAAAATGACCTTTCTTTTTATAACTTATAAGTCGCCATTAAAGTCTGCCCTAGGTGCCTCAAGGGGAAGGTGACTTGTTATAAAATGCAGGAAAAATATAAAATATCTTTCATATACCCTGATAGGAAAAATTGGCAAGATAATTTCCCTATTGTTGTGCTGTTAGCTCCATAGGCAAAAATTTAGAAGAGTTTATTAAACTTAATAAAGTCTAACTTTTCATTGGAGGTAGTTAGCAGAGACATTCAACATATCAAAATAATTGGTACAACAAACACAACAGTGTTCCCTGGTCAGACAGGATAGTAACTTTAGGACTGACTCTCCTGAAGTTACCTAAAGCAGCCCTGTAGTAGCCTTTTCTGTTGGGTCAACCTTTTACAGCCAGAGCCAAGCTGCTACCTGAGTAGGTGTAAAGAGGCCAGTGGTGCGAGAAAATCTGCTTCCTGGAGAAGTCAAGGAGAGGAAGGAGGCTGGGGAAATAAGCTAGACTTCAAAGGCAGGAAACAAGATGCCATAGGGCCTGGATCAGTCCCCATTTCCTTCATCCCGAGCCTGATGGGAGTCCCCCAATTAGATTAGGAGAGATGCTGGAAGGGGAATAAAGTCAGATGTTAGCCACATACCTAGATTGGGTTACACAGACACACACTCCAACCAGAGAATTTCTCAATTTAGATTTTTGTGAGAACAGCACATTCTGGGTCACAAATATGCCACACATCACAGGAAGTAGCCATAGTAGAGGGGGGTAACTGTATCCCCATTGGTTGAAGTGTTCCTCCCTTCTTCCAACCCAAAATGAAGGCAGAGCTGTAGGAGCTCCTTGGATTAATGCCTGGAATAACAGACGAAGATGTTTTGCACTGCTTGATCCTTGCACTGAACCACAGAAGTTCTGCACTCCAAAGGACTGCACCTGCAGCACTTTCAAGGCTCCACAAGGAAAGGTATGTGCCTGCTTAAGAAGGAAAAAGGAGTAGTCTCCCTGAGCAGTAATAGGTAGAAAAATGCTGGAAGAAGCCACCTGAAAACTATAAGAGAGAATCATCCTGGCTGACCAATGGTAACAGGATTTTTTCTGGACTGTGCTGGTGCATTGTGAGAGATTGAGTCCTCACCCTCAAAAGGCAAACCTGAGCTTTTGAACCCTTGCATTGTGCTGCTGGATGCCTTTCTCCCCCAAAGGAAACCAAAATGAAGAAGACCTGAAAGTTTAGAAACATTCTACAAACGTTTCCTAAAAAGCCCCAGTAGAAGACTGGCTCAACATCAAAAATCAGTCTGCTGTTGTTGAACGTTGAATCGTCCTGACCATGATGGTTTGTCCCACTGAAAGCTCTGAAGCTCCTTGATGTTGATGCAGAGGACAAAGTTGTCCTTGGCTCACTGAGGCATTGTGCTGCAGCAGGCAGCTTTCGTCAAATCGAACTCCAGATTAGAGGATCTTGAGGACTCAATGTTGAGAGAAAAGCTCCAAAAGACTAAGGGCCTGATTTAGATGTTGGTGGTGGGGAATACTCCATGACGAATATCCCATCTGCCTTATTATGACCTCATTCTATCCTCTGGTGATTGGAATACAGTGAACGGGATATTCGTCACATTTGTGACAGAGTTTTACCTCCGACAACATCTAAATCAGGCCCTAAGTGTGAAGGTAATAATTGACCAAGGCATAGCGCGCACCCTATCTCACCTGCACACCATTGTGTTCAGCCTAAAACTTTGCCCCAGTCTAGCGCGAACAGTTAGTCACGAGTGACACTAAAGTGTTAAAATGTAAATTCTTTTAATGTAATGTTTGAAAATTAATATCTCTGGTTCCTTACATTGGGTTTTTGTTGTTTTGGTGTCATTTGTAAAGAATAAAAATAACTCTAGTTTTTATAAATTGGTATTGGGTTGTGTCTGTTACTTATTTACTGTTTTGATGATATTAAATGCTTTGTATTTGCATGTGTCCTAAGTTAAGCCTGACTGCTCATTGGCATGCTACCCGGGTTAGAGCAAAGATTAATTTATTGAGGCTTGACAGGAATTTACTAGTGATTGTGGTATTATTACTAGCTAAAGGTGCATACTTCCACCTACTAATAATCTACTTTCTTATACAGTGTGAATTCAACCATATGAACACATACATGCCTCAAAACATAGGTATGCAGAAAAACATTTTGAGGGACACAAATACAACCCAAATAAAATAAACTGTGTTAAGATTTAGAGTCAAGTAATTTACATAACACAACACACATACAATTTTTATTACCATCTTATTACCATTTACCAATTAGTTACGATTTTGTCTTTATTTTTTTGATTTTGCAGAAATATTTGCTAGTAGAGCGCCTCTCTTAGCATAACCAGCCCTTGAGTGCATAATTTCACGTTGCATTTCTTCTTCCTCCTCCTCATCAGGTGTCATTGCACAACCAACTTCCCACTGGACATTAGTTTTTGAACAAATGATGTGCAGAATTTTACACACAAGTATTGTTGTAAGGTTATTTTAGCACTTTGCTTGGGCACATTCTCTTTAGCTCTGGACTTGCAGCCTGTGCCCTTTTACCTAGTTTATTTCATGTATTCCTCCTCATTATTTTAGCATGGCTTCATTGGGTTGGAGATGTTTTATTATTTTTATCAGCTGCCTTTTTAGGTAGAATTTTGTATTAGTTCTTTTGCATGACATTTCATCTTGTGCTCTGCCCAAAACTGTGCATGATAATTTACTAAGTATTCTGTGTCCGAGACTAGTATATCTACCTTACAGAAAAAGGTCCCATAACATGTCTGGGTAGTTCTGGGAACAACATGTTTTGTTATAAATCAACATGCTGCCACAATCAAGGTTATGTTGTGAGGTAATCTGCAAGGTAATCTGCAAACCCATGGCAATTATCAAAACTAGACTCTGCTGCTTCGTCTCCCATAAATGTTTACACACTCTCAGCTGTGCTTCTAGGATACAATCTTTTAGTATCACTATATACCCCATATCTCTGATATTTTTTGCTCTCCTTAATGCAGTACTAGTTATATTTTTACCAACAAGATAAGGGTCATAGGTCACCATCTAAATAGTATTGATTTAAACAAGCCTAATTCTTCATAGGCCCACTGAATGCACTGCTATTGTAAATTCTAATTATATTACAAATTCAAACCACCTCAAGTAGTTCTAGTTTTCCTTAAATCCTCATCAAAGTAACCTAATGTAACTCCAATTTATTTTCTAGATTTTCTCTGATTCAACTTAATATATTTCACTTTTAATGAAACATATTTAGCAGCTAGAGAAAAACATTCAAATTGTTTTGCAGTTCTGATTTACCACATTTCTGTGAGAGTGTGATCAAATGCACTTATCTCTCAAAACAAAGAACCTTTGGGCATGCAAAAGAAGTATTTTGCTAATTGTGAATCTATTTAAATCTCTTCAAACATCTGTTTATGAATATTTTTTGTGATAATTACTATTTATAAAGTTTTAGCCATAATGTGTGAAAAACACCGAAGGGAAAGAAATCAAACCTTCTGGTCATCTATAGTGTAGTTTACTGTTTTGCAGTCTGTCCCTTGATATTTCTATTTATATGTAGTATCATTTCAGGTAAAACTATCTTTATTAGTGATAAAATCATTTTTAGAGTGGTACAGTAGAAACTGATTTGGCAATATACTGGTCTTTTTCTGTATTCACATCTCTCTTGCTCTCTCTCTATATATGTTGTATACACACACACACACACACACACATTCTAGATATAGGTGTGCATGTGTAAATATGCGTTTCTTACTCCCAGTTTCCAGTACATAATTATAGTTAGGACCTAGTTGCCATAGGAAAAAATCATTTTTTTTGTTTTGCCAATAACTTTGGTGCAGTTTAACAAAATGTCATCCAATTTTCAAAACTACTACTACAGTCAGTTCAGCTGCTGTGTTGAAAGATTTGGGGTGATCCATCAAGTTGACGCCTGAAAAAAAGGGGGGTCCCAAAGCACTTTTTTCATATGCATTTACCCTTAGTAATTTTGAACATGACCATAGCCCAAATTACTGGACTGAATTACACCAACTTTGGCAGAAATTTACCTCTTGGTTCAGAAAGTGTGCTTTTTTTGATTTGGTGTAAATTTGTTTAGTAGGTTTTGAGATATTAAAAGAAAACACAATTTGTATATCTGGGCAGAGTCTAAGCACAGATCTCATGGTGAGATCTGATTGGCCATCAGCATTTCAACCAGAAAGTGATGGCAGACATCTTGGTACCTATATCCATGATAGCACCCCAATTGAAGTGCTTTGTAGTGAGTGGCAGGTTTCGAGGGTCACAAAAAGGAGAACATAAAAAGGTTGATAAAGGATTTTAGTTACAATACAAATAGTTTGTTGCTAAGGGGATGTTACCCTGAGAAAAAGCCTTTTCTGGGATTTCATGAATCGTGTTTGAGAGAAAACAGTTTTCTCATGAATTTCACATAGAGAGTATATTTTCTGTAAATTCACACTATCTTTCTGAGACATAACAGAATGGAGTCTGACATTCTCAGTAAAACATGCACTTCCAACAGACAGGAGCAGGCTATGAGTTGATTTCCTTATATTCTACTGCATCCTCCCAGAGTGTTCTAAAGAACAGCTAGAGCGACAACAGTCTTACTTTTGACAAAAGTGTGGCACACCTGAAGCCATCATGATTGAATCAAACTGGTAAAACCTAAAACATTTAATTCAGAAAGGAACAAAATGAAGGGGGTCAGTTTGTCATAGAAATGATGGTTAGTGTTGTGGAAAGAAAAATGAGGACACATATTAAGTGAGTTCTCAAATATCTTCCGGTTGTATTTCCAATAGGAGTGCTATCAGTTGATTCCCTTGTATTCTACTGAAGCCTCCCAGAGAGTTCTAAAGAACAACGAAAGCGATAACAGTCTTACTTTTGACAAAAGTGTTGCACACCTGAAGACACCTTCATTGAATCAGACTAATAAAACTTGAAACATTTAATTTACAAAGGCGCAAAATGAGTGGTTTCATTTTGTCAGAAAAAACTTAGCGAATCCAGTCACGGCGTGTTCGTGAACATTAAAGTCACAGGAATTCTCTCATTTGCTGGCCGCAACCTAATGTGAAAGTTACAGCCACTCTTTTCTATAATGGTGAATGGTCTCTGGGCCTGAAATGTGGTAGTAACACACCTGTAAAGTGACATTAGTGGTCAGGATCGAGGTACTCTGACTTTTTTTTAGCTGAGTGGGTTTTATGACATGTTATGAGTTTTAAAATCAGGAAGACTTTTATTTTTACACAATGTAGATATTTGCGAATCCGTCGTGATGCTCACTATGGCTCCCTGTGTAACGTTGCGACAATGTCAGGAATATCAAGAAAAAAAAAGAAAAAAAACATTGGCACACTCACCTACCTACTTAGACATTATGCACTCACTCATAGACCCACTTAGACACCCACACACCCACTCACAGACTCACTGCAACACTCATGTATGCACTCACAGACCCACTCGGACACATGCAGACACTCAGAGACCCAATCAGACACTCACACACCCACTCACAAATCCACCCAGACACTACACACAAACTCACAGACCCACTCACAAACATTCACACACCCACACAGACACTCAATGTACTCACTAACAGACCCACTCATATACTGACGCAACCACTCACAGATCCACTAAGACACTCATGCACCCACAGACAGACCTACTCAGCCAGTCACACACCCACTCACAGACTTACTCAGCCACTCACTCCCACTCACAGACCCACTGAGACACTAATGTACCCACTCACACATCCACTCAGACTCTCACGCACCCACACACAGACCCACTCAGACACTCCCACGCCCACTTACAGACCCACTCAGACACTTATGCACCCACTCACAGACCTACTGAGACAGTCATGCACCCACTCACAGACCCACTCAGCCCCTCACAGAGGTACTCAGACACCCACACACCTACTGACAGACCCACTCAGCCAGTCATACACCCACTCGCAGACTCACTCAGACACTAATGCACCCACTCACAGACCCACTCAGACACTCATGCACCCACACACAGACTCACTCGGACACTCAGGCAGATGTAATTATAACATGTGCCCTAAGGTAACTATAACTCGCAGCCTCATCATGCACTGCTAATTACTTCAGATATTGCATCACTCATGATATCTTCCATGACATCATTGAAAATATCTCTGTAACATTTGCAGTAAAATGAATTATATATGAAAACTGTGAATGGTGATGGCGTGAGATGTAGTTACCCTAAGAAATGAATTATAGTTAGTTGAAATAACTCTAACTATGCCAGCTGCATTTCTATGATTTTGTTCATGTAACATCTGAACCTAACTATAACGTCCCTGTAACTTTTGTTTTTCTTAGTGAATTTCTATGTGTGTGTGTGTTAGTATACATGTATACATATATATATATATATATATATATATTACCCATTGGTGGTTGCCAGTAGGTAGATATAGTTAGGACCTAGTTTCCACAGAAAAAATATTTTTTGACTTGCCTATATCTTTGATGCTGTTTGACAAATCTTCACAAGTTTTCCAAAACAAAGGGGGTTATTACAACTTTGGAGGAGGTGTTCATCCGTCCCAAAAGTGACGGTAAAGTGACGGATATACCACCAGCCGTATTACGAGTTCCATAGGATACAATGGACTCGTAATACAGCTGGTCGTATATCCGTCACTTTACCGTCACTTTTGGGACGGATTAACACCTCCTCCAAAGTTGTAATAACCCCCTAAGTGTTTCTGAGAATCCTGTTGTACATGGGATATTTGGGGGTGATCCGCCAAGAAGAGCCTGAGAAAAAGGGTTCAAATAAAGTGTGTTTCCCATTATAATTCCTGTATGGATTTTGAATATGGCTACAGCCCAAATGGCTGGACAGAATTACACCAAATATAGCAGAAATGTAGCTTTTGGTCTAGAAGGAGGCTTCTCGTTGTTTCGTGTATAGCCATTCATTCGTTTTTGAGATATTAAATTCAAAAGAAAACTAAATATGTATATCTGGAGAAAAGAACACTTCGCAAATCCACTTGCAGAGTATTTGTGAACCCTTGAGCCATGGCAATGCTGTCATTGACTGGCCACAACCTGATCTGAAAGCTGCAGCCACCATTTTCTATAATGGGGACTGGTCTCTGGGGCTGCAATGCGGTAGTAAACCAACTATAAAGTGGCATTAGAGGTCAGGGTAGAGGTACTCTGACCCCAAGAATTGTTTAGCAGAGTGGTTATTATAATAGGTTATGAGTTTTAAAATCAAGAAGACTTTTTTTTATGCATGATCACAAATTTGCGATTGGCACAGTCATCCACCCAATTACACATTTTGTACCTACTCACAGACCCACTCAGACACTCACACAACCACTCACAGACCCACTCAGACACTCACACACCCGCTCACTAACCACTAGGGCCCTCACACACCCATTGGAAACCCGCTGACAGGCCCACTCAGACACTCATGCACCCACTGACAGACCCACTAAGCCAGTCATGCATCCACTCACAGACCCACTCAACTACTCATGCACCCACTGAGAGACACACTCAGACACACACACCCACTGACAAACCCATTCAGCCAGTCATGCACCCACTCGCAGACTCACTCAGACACTCATGCATGGATGTCCTTCCAGGACTAGATAGGCAGATTAGGCCAGTGTATTCTGAAGTCCAAATTTTCTGCCATAGCAATATCGGCTGTATCTTTATTAGGTCCACTAGGAAAGGGGCCCCTAGTTCTGCATGACTAACAAATGAGGGAGTACCATTTGGTACCATTAGCAAGTGTCTAAAAAAATCATTTTCCACACCTTGGATCGGGTTACAGTTGGTATACCCCCAAACACCCGCTCCATAAGTGGCGGACGGGATACATTTAGCTCTGAAAACTTTTAACATGTTCTGTGGAGTGATCACCCCTAGCCTCTTTGAAAAAATCTTCAGGGATGTCATGGTCTTCGTGATCTGTAGTTTCTTAGTTTTTACACACTGAGCCCAGGAGTCTTGTTTATCAAACATTATACCCAGATAGGAAAATGTTGAAGTGATGTCAATCTTTCCACCTTGCATAATGGTATCATGGGTCTTAATTGATTTCCTGCCACAATTCATTATGAAGGTTTTCGAGCGTTTGACAGTAAGGCCCAAGTCTGCCATGTAAGTTACGCAAGAAGTTAAAAGTCTTTGAAGGGCTAGCGTGGTCCGGGCCAGAAGAACAGCTTTGTCTGCATATAGTAAAGCTGGAATCGGGCGATGGCCTATTAGGGGGAGATCTTTACATTTACTTGTTAATTCTAGTTCCAGCTTGTTTATGTATATTGAGAATAAGAATGGAGCTAATACACAGCCTTGGCGTACGCCTCTATGTATACCAAAAGGCCTAGTACATTCTCCTCTTGTCCCATATCTCACCCTTGCTCTACTCCCTGAGTACAGTTCCCGTATGAACTGAATTATTGTTGGTTCTACTCCTATGCCACTTAGGATTTCCCATAGTTTCTCGTGAACTACACAGTCAAATGCTGAAGACACGTCTATAAAGGTCAAATACAAGTTACCTTCCCTAATATTTGTGTATTTCCTAATTATGATACTTAAGTTCAGTCCTTGTTCCACTGTGCCTATTCCTGTACGGAAACCGTACTGCAATTCGGATAAAATATTGTTTTCCTCAGCCCAGCCTTGTAATCTATCCAAAATGATTCTCCCAGCTATTTTAGGTAATGTGTCAAGTAATGAGATGGGTCTGTAGCAGGCTGGGTTAACACAGTCGCGTTTTTTATATATAGGGACAATAATAGAATCTAGCCATGATGGTAAGGGTCCTTGCATACAGCAAGCCCTCAGTGCCTGCGTCAATAGGGGGCCCATACTTGTAGGTTTGCCTTGTATAAGTCTACCGGAACGCCGTTGGGCCCGGAGCTTTTCCCGCTATACTTACGTTGATGGCTTCTACTACTTCCTCCAAGCTGAACGTGAGTTCCTTTGAATGGTATAACTCATTGGAGAATCAAGTAGCTCTATGTCAGAAGCCAGGCTATATATCTTGGCGAAGTGACCAATCCAATCGCCTTCTGCTATAGCAATTTCCATTCTGGGATCTTGTCTAGCGCCTGACATAGGAGTATTTATTATTTTTCAAAAAATTATATTATCTTTCATTAGACTAGCTTTATGGAGGGATTCCCAAGTATTTTCTTTCAGGGTGATTATCCTTTTTTATGGCCGCCCTATATTCCTGCCTCCGAAGGTCCCCTTTCAGTTCCATCCTGTCTGCCAGGGTCCCAGTAGGGTGTGTGGCAGTCCTTTGTGTGAGGGCAGGCTACTATCCGTTGACATGTAAGTGTCAGGTCCTCCACCCTCCCAGCCCAGTAAGACCCATTCAAAATGCAGATGTATGCAAGTGTGGCTGAGCATCCTGTGTTTGGGGTTTGTCTGAGTGAATGCACAAGGGAGCTGTCAACTAAACCTAGCCAGATGTGGATTGTAAGGCACAGAAGGATTTAAGTGCGGAGAAATGCTCACTTTCTAAAAGCGGCATTTCAAAAATAGTAATATTAAATCCAACTTCACTAGTCAGCAGGATTTTGTATTACCATTCTGGCCATACTAAATATGACAGTGTTACTCCTTTCAGATCAGAAGCTACCACTCAAACAGTCTATGAGGGTAGCCCTAATGTTAGACTATGAAAGGAGCAGGCCTCACAGCAGTGCAAAACCAATTTAGGAGTTTAACACTACCAGGATATGTAAGCTACACAGGTACATGTCCTGCCTTTTGTCTACACAGCACCCTGCCCTATGGGTTACATAGGGCCTACCTTATGGGGTGATTTATATGTAGAACAAGGGAAGTTTTGGGCTTGGCAAGTGCTTTTAAATGCCAAGTAGAATTGGCAGTGAAACTACACACATAGGCCGTGCAATGGCAGGCCTGAGACATGATTAAGGGACTACTTAAGTGGGTGGCACAAGCAGTGCTGCAGGCCCACTAGTAGCATTTAATCTACAGGCCCTGGGCTCATATAGTGCACTTTACAAGGGACTTATAAGTAAATTAAATAAGCCAATTGGGTATGATCCAATGTCATCATGTTTTAAGGGAGAAGGCACTTTAGCACTGGTTAGCAGTGGTAAAGTGCACAGAGTCCTAAAACCAGCAAAAACAGTGTCCAAACAGTTGAGGGAGCAGGCAAAACGTTAGTGGTGACCACCCTAAGGCTGTCAGGTCTAACATTTGTGTTATGACATAATTGTGACAGAAAAAGATTGGCCACCAGAGTGTGTCTGTAACCTCTCACTAGGGGAAGATGTCATTTTGCCAACTTTCTCGGTCCTTCTTCCTAAAGAATTGAGAGAGGCTTGCTCCATCGATTGGGCATTGGCACAAGCCCTGCCACTGTATCGCAATCATATAGTGTGGGATAATGACTCCCCCTACCATGTCATACCAATTAGGGGTGGGCGGTGAGCTCTGCTCTGCTGGTTAACAGTGTTTTTGCCACTCGCGCTCCATATGGAGGGTGGAGTTGAGCCAAAAACTTTGCTCTCCCCGGCAGAGAAGTGGAGCTCAACCGTGTGCATACTGCAGCCAAGTTATGGGCCATACAGTGCATGTACAGACAGCCTGCAGTTGCACTGTGTGGCCCATAACTGGGCTGCAGTGTGTACTCGACCCAAAGATGTGGGCGGCAGCCACGCATGGCCGTGGGGCTGCTGCAAGCTGCTGCTGAGAGGCTGCACTGGTGCCAGCACCGGATACAGGCCTCACTGTCCTCAGCTGCCTGGGAGCAGGTGGCAGAGGAAGGCAGAGAGCCAGGCTGCTGGCATCGGCAACCCTGGAGCCCTGGACCTAGGTAAGACTCTTACTCTCTCGTTTTCTCTTTTATGTGCACACGTGCCAGCACTGGGCATGGACAGGATTTACATACATGGGGGTCTGTGCTTGGAAAAAAGGAAACATGCAGTCAGAGTTCCACTTGAAGAACCTGTCTCCCCAGAATCCCTGCAAAAGGAGGCCGTGTTATGGGGTATAGTGCTGAGGTAGCAAGGAGATCTGGACACTGTGGGGAGCACCAGCTGCTGAGTGGTAGTCTGGCAGCTCCCGTCATATAGATGTGTGTGTGGCCTGAGAGAGTGCCTAAGAGCCCAGTGACAAGCAAGACTAGGCACTTTGTGAAAATAGCAGGCTGCTGGTGGTGATCTGGTTTACTGCTTCAAGTGCTGGGCTCTAAAAGAAAGGGCAGTCTGAGGCTGTGTGTAAGTGCAGACAAAGCAATTGCAAGGCTGGTGCAAAACAGGGGTTGTGCTTGGCCTTCGGAAGCAAGTTCATGAAGGAGGGCAGTTAATGAACGGAAGTGTGCAGGTGTGGTGAAAAGCAGAAGGCTCCAGGCCAGTGGGCTGTGTCAGGACAAGAAGCCTGGTTTGGCATACCCTGGCCTGAGTGCCCCTTATCTCGGAAGCGCTAAGGAGGATTTGGCTTGATTAGTTCTAATGGCTCATTCAGCACCAGGGTGGTAGGGGAGGTGGCATTCAGCCGCACACAGAATTCCACAGAGATTTTACCCAAGTCTGCCAAATTCCATGGAGTAGAACACCATGATCTCCACCCACCACTAATACCAATTAGATCAACACCACAGCCACAGCCACAATACCCTATTAAACATGAGGCTAAAGCATCAGTTAGAGAAATACTCACACAACTTGAGTACCAGGGAGTAGTAGAACTCGTTTCACAACCATTTTTTCCCCGTAGATAAGCCAACCAACCAAGACAAGAGATTAGATCTCATAAAGGCAACAGATGAGCGGGTTGCTCCTGCACATGCAGGTGTGGTGGCTATTATTTCTTCACTGCAAATATGCTCCTGTTAGCTAGGTCTATAAAAAAAAATAGACCAGACAGTATGTCCTTTGTTGTGACATCTGTCAACAAATTAGAGAATCCACCGTTAATCGGCCACCGCAGACACCCCTCCTAATTTCAAACAAAACGGTACAATTTGTGTACCTGGACCATTAAGGTCTCTTAATAACTGATGTTTCATGCAAATACATCCTGTTTGCCATTGATTCTTACTCCAGATTTTTGTGGGTGTAGCCATAACGATGGGCTGACACTCAAACTGTTATAAAAAGATGTGCAAGTCTTTATAGGGACATATGCAGTTGCGGCATTCCATTAGGACAAGGGCCCTGCTTTTGCCTCCATGATTTTCAGAGACACAACGGCGACAATGGGTGTCCGACTTCTCTTCTAGTCTAGTCTTCTGAATATTTTAAGACTCATTCATGCCATCCCAGATCTTAACTACATTGGTTCTAAGGACATTGCATTCATTGCATTCTTGCTCTCTAGGGGGCCCTACCCAAGGGACTCCACCTTGGTTTAGTTAATTTCTGCCACAATAGCTCAGTCCATTCTCTCTAAGAGAGATTTATTTTTCTCGTGGGGCATCACAATATTTCCCTACAAGGAGTCTGGTTATCTTGTGTTAAAATCAGAATCCCAATGTTCAACGGCTCCCATAGTATTGAAGCCCTTTTCAATCTTGAAAAGTGCCCTAGGTGGCACTTCTACTTTTAATGGCACTCCTCGTACCAGCTCTGGTTCCCAGGGTCCTCCAATTGGGATTGGCTGCCATCTACCCTCTTGCATGGACGTCCCTATTGACCCCCACGGGTGGGTGGTTCTGTTCAAAAATCTGGATATCTGTCCTTATGTTCATGGAACATCAATGGGGTTGCGCATAAGTTTGCCTTGGCTGACTTTTTAAAATTTTTGAACAGTTGCGATTTAATCACACTTCAGGAAATCTGGACTGAGCACAGCTGTCCGTTGCCAGGGTATTTAGAAATATGGAAATCTGCCCATAGAACGAGCAAGAATGGCCGTGCCAAGGGAGGTTTGGCCATCTATGTAACTGCTAAATTAAATGGGTGTATATTACCACTGGTTTGGGATGATAACTGGATCCAGGGGATTGTCATAAGGAACGGGACTGCGCAGCAGACCCTCATAGTAATTCATATTTTCATTGCTCCTGGAACAAAGGAAAAAAGGGGCAGGCTGTCTCGACTGATGCAGATTGTGGGCAATTTAGTTGGGGAATACCTATGTGCTAATTATCTTATAACTGGTGATTTTAATATGAACCTGTTTCAGGATACAATGGAGGTTCCTGATTGTGGTAACCACCAGTTAATTCCCGAACAATTAAGGCCCCAGGGTTCTCTGCATTGCCAATTGGGAGAGTACTTAGTAATGCATCTTAACAGCATGGGCTTTAAAGTTTTGAATGGCCGTTTACGTGACAATGCACCCGCGCCCCTGGTGGACAAGATCAGATGGTCGATCCCGCTCCTATTTAGATTATGCCATTTGTAATATTGAATTGCTTCATCTCATTGAAAGGTTTCTGATTTTCTCCTGGAGTGAGAGCGATCATTGTCCACAAATTGTATCTATCAAATCCAGATTTCCTGTACACAGTGTCATGCGTGCAGTGGGTGGTGGTGTTTGTTTCGAGTCACTAAAGCGTATAAAATGGAATGCTTCTAATGGCGGCATAGTATTGACTGAATGTATTAATTTTCTTTACTCTCAGGGATCGGGCTGTGTGTCCCCAATTAAGTTATTGGTTAAACTTTCTTGCCTTTTATGGTCAAAGTTCCACCAATCGGCACGTAACTGTGCTCCATCTCGGTCCTTTGTCATCTCTAGGGAAACCAGGAGTCTAAAGAAAGTGCGTAATAGGCTAGCAAGGGCAATTAGAAAAAAGCACTGATTCTGAGTGTTTATTCATTGAATACAAACAACTAGGGAAAGATTATAGGAAGGCTGTTTTATCAGACCTATCTTAGTCAGTTTTGGGTTAAACTTTTAAGCGCAAGCAAATATCAAAATTCCATCAAATTTTGGTTCCTTCTTAACAATCTAAATAGCAATCAAAGGTGCAAGGGCGTTGTCGATATTTCAGAAGGAGCTTGGACTTCTTACTTGACTACCCACTTTACCGCTAGCGAGCAGGATGGGGAACTGCTGGATGAGGGGGCCCATAGATCTACTCTTGCTTTGTTTAAAACGTGTCCCTTGTTTACAGGGTCTTTAATTCCCTCAGAGGGAGTGAGGAAGTTCTTTCAATTACGTCTCCCCCATATCATCTCGAGGGCTAAGCAATTCCGAGCCTCCAGTTCAAAAGGCCTTCCACAGGCACTATTCAAACAGGATCCTCTCTTTTGGGCTAATCATTTTGCACATTTGTTCAAGCACTGCCTCTTGACTTCAACAATACCTGAGTCCTAGCGTGGTGCCATCCTTCATCCCCTATATAAAAGTGGTTCAAGGTCAGATCCTGCCAATTTTAGGATGATAGCCCTGCTGGAAAATGAGGCTAAGTTCTAAGCCAGTCTTTTGTTGCAAGATCTCTGTGCTTGGGCTGAATCAAAGGCTTTAATTCCCATTGTCCAAACGGGGTTTTCTGCTGGCTCACGCATTTCAACTAATTTATTAGCACTTTCTATCCTGATCGATAGGGCGATTTTGTCAGGTCTGATGTGCAATTGTTGTTTTGTGGATTTTAAGGCAGCATTCGATCGGATCCCCCGGAGTGCCCTGTGGGTCAAACTACAAATCTGGGTCATCCCGCCAGTACTCCTGGGTGCTATCATAGAACTCCTGGGTCCGTATTAAGCTTGGTGTTGGGTGCTCTCTCTCTAGGAAAATTCCCACCACCCGTGGTGTGAAACAGTGTTGTGTACTTGCTCCCCTTCCTTTTAATCTGTTCATTGCAGACATGTTAACTCTCATCCCCCCAAGGTTGGTGGCTTTAGGCTTAGTCATCTGCTTTATACCGATGATCTTGCATTATTTAGTTGCACTAAGATTGGCCTCCAACAGCTGCTTTACCAACTTGTATCTTATACTTCTGCCAATCAATTGGAAGTTAATTTGCTTAAAACAAAAGTGGTCTCCTTTGGGAGGAAAAAATCCTTGGGCTTTAGTTGGTATTATAAAAGCTGTAAACTTGTTTCTGACCAGTCTTATACATATTTAGGGGTACATTTCGAATCCAGGGGCAGTTTTGTTAAATATAAGAAGGAAATTGAACTCTAAGCTGTGGCATTGCATGTGGCTTTCTCCAAATTATCTAAAGTTTTAAAGGGGCCAACCCTTCGTCCCCTGATGGAAGGTCTGAGAGCAAAGATTATCCCTTCGCTGGCCTATGGTCAAGAAATTTTGTTGGGCAAAGGCTCTTGCCTATTAAATAGGCTGGTCAATAAAATCTACAAGAGAGTCTTTCATGTTCTACGCCTGGCTTCACCCGCGCAGGTACGGTTGGAATTTGGATTTCCAGATTTGGTGGCAGTTGGTGCTGGTGCTTTTCTGAAGCTTTGTTATAAATTGCGTCAGGCCTCAGACGGTCACCTGCAAGCAGTCTTGTGGCAAGAAATTAGTGAGTCGAAATCAAAGTGTATTTATTCTCATTTCTTGGTTGAATATAAACGGAGACTAGATGCTGGTGATCTTTGGGCAAGTAATCCTCCCTATTCTTAGTTTAAAATAGATGTTAAAAGGTTTATTTATTTGTATTCTTATCACTTCAGGTACGTCTTCTAGTTTTTTCTCTTGCCCTTATGGGTTTTGGTTGAAAAAGGCCTTCATGGCCCTAAGGATGGGCGATTGTTTTTTAAAAAAACATCTGCCCCAATGGCAGCTATCCCAACAGTGTGACATGTAGAGGCTGTAGTAATGCGGACGAAACCCTTGATCATGTGGTTTGCCTGTGCCCAGCTTTACTAAAGGAGAGTAGATTTTTGCTTCGGAGCAAATGGAACAAACTGGGAAGCCGCTCCTGTCGACAGGCTATCATCCAGTCTTTGGACCCAGGCAACCCAACGCTAAATGTGTTATTGACAAAATGTATTAAAATTGCACAATCTAAATTCAATGGCACTGTGAGCAATGAACAGGTATAGTCGGAATCTCTTCCACGCTCTTGCCATATTGCCCGTTATTGATTAGGTTGAGGAGCTCTAACGGCATATGTTGATGTTTAGTGCAATTACTTTTTAATGCACCATGCACTTTAGGTCTATGCCTATGTATTTTTTTTTGTGTATTATGTGGGGTTCCGGGCTGGGTGGTTTGTTTAATTTTTATACCTCAGGATTGTTTTACACTTCTAGGTAGGAATGTCTTTTTAAAATGTCATGTGTGTTTATGGTGTGTTTTTAGCATGAATTCAGTCTCTGAGGGTATTTATTCTCGATTGCTTTTTCGCTTTATTTTTGCTTATTTGCATTGGATTTTATTAAATGTACAATAAATTATTATTCATGTCATGTCTTCTAGTCTCCTTACCATCCCGAGGGAAGCACGGTTGTGGAGCAGAAGAACCAAGACTTAACAGCTGGAGTACTAGGTAGGGGTCGCAGTTGACTTAATGGCCTGTATGGAGTCCAAAGAGCTTTCAATAATCTACCCAGAAGGTCTTTGGGAGAGTGTACCCCATATGATGTGCTGTTCGGCATACCTATAAATGTTCTGGATCTTGATGGCTCTGGTGCGGTAGGGGCAGACACACCTTTTGACATAAATGAACATGTAACTGTTTTGCAGGAATTACAACGGTTCTATGATGGAAATTCATCTGCATGGCACCTTGGGAATGAGGGATTCACCGACAACACCAACCGGGTGGATTCCAGACTTTAGGGATCTAGGGTGAGAAAAGATTGCTGTAAAAAAGGAATTTGGCCCTTCATATCGAGAACCAGTTCCAGTCTTGGGAATACATGGTACCAGAATTGTCACCCTACTATCGCTGCCTGGTTCCGAAGAGACATCTTCATTTCAATTGACAGTGTCAAGTTACACCATGTTGCCAGTCCTGCACAATAGACCACAAGGACTCCTTGGTAGTTCCAGGACACCTCTCACTGCCAATCAGGATGTGCCTCTATAAATTATAAACAAGAGTGATGAAAGTTCTATGAGCCTGGGGAGGGTGGAAAATTACCTTTCCTTAGTAGCTGTCACTGCATCTACGACATGAAACATTCAAAGTTCTGAGCTATCGTACTCAAATTCTAAACAAACGGATGGAATTGTTTACTACAAACTACATGGGATACATCTGGTAGTTCTCCTTCTCCTACATTGGCTCCAGTGTTTGCACAATCTGCTTCTGGGTACTTTGCTAACATCACTGACCCCTTTTCAAACTCTTCAGCATCATCTGCAGCACCTGTATCAAGAGCACATCATTTATTCAATTGGCTTAAAGCTAACTAATTCGCCCAGGGAGTTATCTCTGGATTCTACTAACTTTGCTTGCCTTCCTTTTATGGATTGGTTTTGTGAACGTTTTCTTTTTACTGGTACATGGTCATTACCTTCCTAAATGCTCTGCTGTTGAATTGGTGAATGAGGTTTTGAAGCATTACCTATCCTCACATAAAGTCAGAAGAGAATTTTGTCTCCAGTGAACATTTCAGCTATTCTAATTCCTGATGAGATTATATTCAGACTGATAGAAATAATCCAAATTGCATATGTATTCAAAGTTTCTATGAATGATAATAACACCATCCTTTGTTTATGTTGGTTGGGATGTTAAACAGTTGATTCTGTGGCCAGTGGACACAAATGGTTGTCAAGAACCTTCACAGGGGATTTTAGAGCGAGCCAACTTTACACTTGTTACAACTGACAAGAACACTCTGCCAACATCACCACATATAGCCAGGGCAAACTTTGTCAATGATGTTTGACATCTACCACATTAACCGCTGTTAAAGAACACCTTAGTCTCCTGTCAGAAAACGCAGACTTACAAGATTTCCTGTTAGGCCCCAGAAAGCCATGCACAAAAAGATGAAATTTGGAAAATGTCCCAAATGGAAGCAGCAAGCCGGCTGAGGCAGAGAGATCAGGAAAACATGCAGAAAGCTTTAACCGTTGTAGATAATGGTAACGCTTGGTACAACAGCAAATACACACTTAACAACATTGTCTCAACTGCAATTGACATCATTCAAAATGATACGTCATTTTTACACCATGGATAGAGTCATCTCAGGTACATTATACAGTTAGATTGGACATCACAAGTTCTGAAAAGTAGCTGCATATCCTGGCAACAGATCCAGTGACCTATTTGCTGCATTTAACTTGATGCAACAGCAGCAAATAATGGCTAAGAAAGAAGCAACTTATATTATGCTTAACATCAAAAAGTTTGAAATGTTGTCTTTCTCTGTAGCTGAAATACCATCTGTAGTCTGCTTAATGCAATAGGTTATTCATCTACCCATTTCAACACTTCAGTTCACCACATGCTTGAAGCAAATTCCTGTAGGCAGATTTGAGAAGCTAGGAGATAGTTGCATCCATGCTGTGTGGGAGCTATCCTTTACTCACAAATGTTTCAATGGCATGAAAGAAGTCTTTCTTAGCGAAAGTGAATGTAAGACTTCTGTGAGTCATTCAATGATTTGTATACAGCTGCCCTTGCACAGAGCATGTAATGCTTCTGTTGCACATTTAGCTTCTTATCTAAAAGGTGTTCCTTTCCCTTTACTTTGTCCAGCATTCCAGGTGCTCTCAAATGTGTTATGTGAAGTTGAATGGAGAAAGCTATTGCAGAATGTGAGCTGGTATTGCCTACGTAGTCCCCCAAATTGTGACTTGTTGCAAGAATGTGCCCACCCGCACCACGCAAGAAACAAAAGTAGCAGAAATGTGGCCTCATATTGCTACTTCAAAGGTAACCTTTGACAAGCTGAATGGACTGAAGGTTCTGTTGTTTCAAAAACATGTTGTGCTTACATCTGCCCTCAATACCTATGCACTCCAAATGGTGAGGTTATCTGCAGAGGTACAGTCCCTTTTAAATACCAACTTTCCAAAACATTTCACTGAACTTATAGGTCACATTTTCAACATGCCTAACAGCGGTGAGTTTGCACATTTCTTTAAGGTTGTCAGTCCTTGTTCTCTCAGCACCTTTCAATCTGTCCTTAGCATAATACCTCCAGCCATACACTTAGGCCCTCATTATGACATCGGTGGTATTCTTAGAATACCGCCGATGCCAGGGGCATCAGAAGAGTGCCAGTGCTGGCGGTCTTCCGCCCGTCCTATTATGGACACTGCAGGATTTCCACCACAATGGGGGCAGAAATCCTGCAGTAGTCATGCTGGCGGACGGTGGTGCCCTGGCATATTAAGGCCATTAGTATGGCCTGGTGATGTCCTGCTTTGCTGGCGGTGTCAGCGCCCCTTCCTGTTCCCAGCCGGACGGCCTACTCACCAGACAAGGTAAGTGGGGTGTCCGACAGGGGAGGGAGGTTGGAGGGTGGGGGTGTTTTGTGTGAGTGTGTGATGTATGCGTGTGTGTGTATGAATGTGTGTGTGAATGTGAGTTTTGTGGTGTATATGTGGTTGTATGCGTATGAGTGAATGCATGTATGAAAGTTGAAGTGAGTGTGTGTCTGCATGTCAGTGTGTATGCATGCCTGAATGGGTGTTTGGATGTCTGAATGAATGCGTACCTGAATGTGTGTTGGTATGTATGAGTGAATGCATGCGTGGAAGTGTAGGTGAACAGGTGTATGTGTGCTGTGTGCTGAGTGTGGGTGTCTGTGTGCGTGTATGCAAGGAGGGGGGTGTTTTTGAATGAATTAGGGGTGTGGGGCGTTTGTTGGAATCGGGGGTGGGGTGGTGAATTTGGATGGGGGTGGGTGGTGGGGTTAGGTGCTTGCTGAGGGGGTGGGGGAGCCGCCTGCCAGTGACAGGGAAGGAATTCCCTGTCACTAGTAGGCCCTACAGCTATGGTTTTCATGGCGATGCTAACGCTGCGGAAACCATGATGGTAGGCTGGCTCATAATGCCACTGGCGGTACTCTGTGGGCATCTGGGTCGCCATGGCGCTATGAAAGGTGATGTGGCAGATTTTTGAGTGTTTTTGGGAGATTCCCTATAACTTTAGCATTCATTGGCACATCCTGCTATTTTCCCTTCGCAATGGCTGCCCCATCTCAACAAGAAAGACTGATGGCATTGCCACTAGCCCAACTGTGTCATGAATGAAGATGCAGTATTTTGGAGCACCACTCCTGGAAGGACTGGAGTCTAACTGGTCTTTGTCATTCAGAATTGCGTGCAGCCCATCTTTTGATGTTTGTGGTGTCCATTCAAACATACACCAGAAGTGAGTTTCACTATGCAGCGCATACCTTCTTTGGATGCAAGTATTTTTGTTTTCTCAATGAGGGTTTATACCCAGATGTACACAGTGAGATTGCGATTGCTGCAAGAGGCTTCCTATGAGCCGTCCTTTGTGGATCAATTGGCTCTTGGTTCTACAACACTTGGCACTGCACTGGATGCTATTGCCTCAGCCAGGGCCATGACTGAAGCAAAGTAACATGAGTGCTCCTTCACCTTCCTTGTCAACGACCTGGTTGTTTTAACACAGGCCAAAGTGGGGTCTTTCCCGGAATCTCTAACAATTGGTAAAAGTGGCGATATTTTAAAGGATCACAATTACTGTTGATCTCATGTCATTTGGACTTTGCATAAAAGTTTTTGTGAAATTTTAAACTGACCCTTTTAATTTAGCTCAATTTTGATCTGACCTGTTTGTCGACATGGCCATTTTAACTTTTTATATGTATTTTGGCTTGCTGTTAGTAGTCATGCAGGAATAATGATTTTACTCAGGGTTTATGATAGACCTCTGCACCTTTGCACCAACAATAGGGAGGACGTCATTGGTTATTTTTGCAATCTTACACACATAGGTAGAACATTGAGACTTAATGCAGTGCCACACTAGCCTCAATTTCATATCATCAACACACATGGTGTGTGGTACTCCTAAACCATTAACCTAGAACTCTACTTTTAAGAGTCTACATTGAAACATTCCTACTCAGGAGTTTCCTGACATGCCAAAGATTTGGACGGGCTGGGCTCACTCACATAATGTGAAATGCTTCATCATCAGCCACCTCGTCCAACCCTGGTAAGGTAATACTACCAGGGCAGACTAGACCTCAAGTGGGGCTATCTTGAGGGAGATCTTAGATATTATCTAACTGGACGTGGAATTCAGGTCCAGATACAATTTAAAAATTTCTCAGGATAAACCACAAAAAGTGTCCTTTTTATTAAGGTGGTATCCTCGATATTATTAAAATAACACCATTAAGGTATTAAAAAGGGGTTCTAATGGGTATTATGCCCAAGTTGTACCCCTACATATCGGCTGCTGACATGTTTATGCCCATGTGTTGTTAGCCTAAAAAGGTCTTGGGCATGCCTTGGGGTTAAATCTAGGATTTTAACCCAAGAGATTATTTCATGAAGGTGATGTAAATGGATACAAGTGGTTGACCTACCTTACATAATTTGCCACTTTACTGTAGAGCACCCCTATGTTTCATGGCCTACTCGCCTCATGGTCTGTTCTGAGGGGACATCTCCTATAGTCACACTTTAGTCAAGGAGACACATCCACAAGTTACCTGTTCTGCTTTCAGGAACAGCCAACCGGAAATTCCTGGGAAGACCATGAAACGAGTAGGCCATTAAATATATTGTTTGTATTCCCCGTCTGGACCAATTTTCACAGTGTAAATCGTGGATGCAGCCCTCTCTGCATGGCTCGTATTTGCTACGGATACCTTCACCTCCTCGGGCCTGGCCTATGTGAATTAAGAGGAGATGGGCCACACCGCCCCCCCTTCCATATTCCTTTTAAGGTCATTGCGACTGTTAACGCATCCCTTTATGATACATTTTTACACATTGGGACTCATTTTAGGCCAATGAATCTTTTGACCCTGTTGAGAGACACCTTAGGACAAGATAGCTAATCAACATGTCAATCAATACGTCAATAATATCATCAATATTTATCACAACAATGCATTTCACTTTAGTCAAAGACATTAATCAAACTCAAGACACCACCATGACCTTGCAGTCATGAATAACCACACCAGTTTAGTATGAATTTAGTGATATTTATTCCCTATTGGTTACAATACTACTAGCAAGTTTATTAGTCTCAAAACCAAGAAACACAATAGCATAGTCACAATATGGCAACTCTGATAACATTTCATCAAAGCTTTAATCACAAACATTAGAATATAGCACACCGTCAGCATAGATTATTCTAAGCAGAGTATATTAGCGCATTGTTCAACAAAACATAGATTCAGTAATTTGTCTATTTGCGTCAGTTCAGTGAACCCCTCACCTAACCTCAAATTAGCATTGGCATGTTGGGCTTCATGCTTATTTCGTAACACCAAATTTGTAAAACATCTAGCTATGGCTCCTGTCAAAAGAAAAGCAGTTGGTACCTAGAAAGAAAAAGCAAACAGACAATCACAATTTCATTGTCATATAGTTACCCTCCAAGTTTGGTCAGCACCCAGGTTCTGTCTTTGTCTTCAGGACATCATTTGATTCGCCATCAAAAGAGATTCAGCCCCATCAAAAGGGAAAAAGGGGCACTTCCCTCATAAGGTGGTAAAGTGTCAATGGGCAATCTAAGGACAGAATGGCTTTAAGAACCAAACAGCAAAGTCTCTATGCAGAGTGACAAAGTGTCTGGGTCATAGCAAATAGCATCAGCATCTCCTCCTCTCCTAGTCTCCTGCTCCCTAATTCTCTCTAGTCTAATTTACTTCCTGGTGACAAGGGTTTTTATCCCCTTTTCGTGGTACATTCCCCTAAAATCTAATTGGACAAGGGTTTGCACCCCACTATCTTTAACCAATTAAAAACACATCAGCTCATCAAATTTGATATCCCATAACAGTTCTCACGTATTTTATTGGTGCTTATGATTGACGTATTTAACGGGTGGAATGTCCGGTATGATTTCATCGTCTTGTGGTCTTTTGCACATCTTCAGTCAGTGGCTCCATTGTCTGTACCGGTTTAGGTGACCTTGTACTTCATGTTAATCTACACTGTTGCATTTAGTTAAAAAATGTTACACAGTTTCTATGCGTCATGAATATACATTAGTTCATAAACATTTCATGTTACTATAGATTATATAAGCTACGCTCTCTCACGATGAATATCTCCCTGGCGTTTGGTCTGGTAATAAGAGGAGGCTGTGCAAACCCCCCATCTCAATTAAGAATTGCTCCAGGGACCACCACCTGCCCAGGGCACAGTCATTATAAAATGGGAATGGGGAGCCACATACGGGCCAAATTCAGCCACAGGGACCACCACCTCCCCAGGGCTGGCCCTATCCTAAACAAAGGTGGGGAGCCTGTGTGCCCCCCTGACCCATTAATGGCCCGGGGAACCACCACCATGCAGGGCTGGCTTGCTATGTCCCAAGGTGCCCACCCTCAGGACATAGTAGTTTACTGTCCCTTGGCAGGAGCTATCACAGCTCCCAACAAGGAATAGCAAACTTCAAGTTCCCACCCAGTGAGCAGGAGCTGGAAAACTGCTCCTGCTCACTGGGATCATACTTTTCATCTGCTTTCCTGCCCACTGTCAAGCGGGCAGGAAAACAGATGAAACAATTGCTCCTGCATGCAGGGACCTAGTAGTTATAGTTAGGACCTAGTTTCCATTGATTTATTGACTTAGCTTTGTCCTTGGTGTTGCTTGATGAATCTTCAAGAAATTTTCCCCAAAAAGTATGCCTAAGGGCCATGTTGTGCATGGAAAACGTTTGGGGTGGTCTTTCAAGTGGGGGCCAAGAAAAAGGGGCATCAAAAAAAGTGCATTTCCCATGTTAATTTGAACACGGCTACCGCCGGAAGGAATTTCACCAAAGTTGGCAGGAAAGTAGCTCTTGGTCCAGAAAATATACTTTTTGTTATTTTGTGTATATTCGTTTAATAGTTTTTGAGATATTAAAGGAAATCTAAATTTGTATATCGGGGCAAAGTCTCGGCAAAGATCTCATGGTGAGATCTGATTGGCTTTCAGAACTTCAACCAGAAAGTGCTGGCAGCCAGCTTGCGACCAATATACATGATAGCAACTCACTGAAATGCATTATAGTGAATGACGTTTTGGGGGTCACAAAAAAGAGAATGTATAAAGGGTGATAACAGAATTAGTTTGTTGCCAAGGGGATTTTACCCTGTAAGAAAGCCTTCTGCTGGGACTTAATGAGTCATGTTTGAGAGAAAACAGTTTTCAAATGATTTTAGCATAGAGGTTATAGAGGATGCTCCAGAAGTTAAGATGGAAGCATGTTTCCTGTAAATGTACACAACTTTCTCAGACATATGAGAATGAAGTCTAATATTCTCAGTAAAGCATGCACTTACAACAGGAGCAACCTGTCAGTTGATTCCCCTGTGTTATACTGCAGCCTCCCAACGTGTTCTAAAGAAGAACTAGAGCCCAAAGGGCCAGATGTATCATTTTATCCAATAGTGATTACCTAATTGTGAGTTTTTGCGAATGGCAATTAAGTAATCGCTATTGGAATGTATGAAACTCCAGGAGTTTCATACTGCAATTCGCAAGGGCTCGCAAATTGACCTACCTCATTAATATTCATAAGGTAAGGTAAAAGTTTATTTTATATTTTTTATGAGGAGGCAGTGGTCCGTGGGAACACTGCCTGCTCTTATAAAATGTTTTCGTATGCATTCACAGAGGGGAAGGGATCACTTAGGGACCCCCTCCCCTTTGAGAATGGGTTAACCACCAATTTGAAATTGGTGGTAACGGCGATTGTTTTGCGACCGCATTCCAAGTCCCAAACACCTCTGTGATTCGGTATTAGGGAGGGACACCCTTGACATGCCCCTTCCTAATACCGAATCGGTATGTAGTCGCAAATACAATTTGTGATTCGGTAACAAGTTACCAAATCGCAAATTGGACTTGTTACATACCAAAATGCATTTTTGAGATTGCAAAAATGTTTGATACATCTGGCCCTAAGAATCTTATGACAAAAGTGTGGCACACCTGGAGGCATCTTGGTTGACTCAAACTGGTAAAACTTAAAACATTTAATTTAGAAAGGAAAATAATGAGGGGGTTAATTTTGTCATAGAAAATATGGTTAGTGCTGTAGAAAGAAAAATAAGGACACGTTTTAAGTGAGTTCTCAAATATCTTCCTCTTCTATTTTGTTAAAACTTTCTGACATACAGACTGAAACATGCACTTTTAACACTAGCAGACGACTGCCAGTTAACTCCCTGGTGATGAGCTGATTTACTTTCAGTATTCTAGTGAGCAACTAGAGTGCTAAAAATTCAGAATTTATGCTAAAAGTGGGACACATCTGAACACCATTTCGATGGAATCGAATATGAAAACTGAAAGCATTTTCTACTGAGGATACTGCAGTAAATGAGGAAATTAGAGAGCTTCATAACAAATGTCTCCTAAGATGGCCACCAGAGAAAAAAGAGTTGAAATGTAGCACGATTATCACCAAAATGTAGCCCAAGTATAGCCAAAAAACAAAAGATAGCAAATAATTTAAAAGTGCTTTGTCACTATTTGAGAACTCAGGCAACATGTCTTCGTTTTAGTTTTTTTAGAGCACTAGCCATAATATCTATAGCAATAAGACTCTCTTGTTTTTATAATTTCTTAAGGAAATGATTTAGGTATTACGGTTTTGATTACATCCAGATGACGTCAGGTGTGCCACACTTTTGTAATAAATATAGGGGCATATTTACAAGCCTCTAGCGCCACTGAAGCATCACGTTTTGTGGCACTCCAATGGCGTTATGCCCTGCGCCATATTTACAAGGTGGCATTAAGTCACTTTTTGTGGCTTAACACAGCCTTGCAAATATAGGCCTCTGATGCAGTTTTCTGCGGCAGTGGGGCGTGCAATGTGTGTTGCTGTCGGTGTACCGAAGCAACGCTCATTGCTTTTTTACACTGCTCCAGATTTACAAGGAAATGTAAATCTGAGGCAATGCCAAAAACAAGTGCTACCCCAGGGGTGGCGTCAGCAAGGTGCGATGAGAGAAATACTTTTATTTCTCCTCATTTTTGCTTTTTCTATATGTTTTGCATTCTGCAGCACACATAGAAAGAGCAGAAGGCCATTCATGATTGTCTATGTTCAGGAAGGTGTCTCTTTCTGCACATAAACAATCATTAAAGATTGTGCATTCTGCAGCACACACAGGAGTAACAAATTGCCATTATTGATTGTTTATATGCAGGAAGGGACACCTTCCAGCACAAAGAATCATTCCCTGCAATGCAGACACCCTTGCACTATGGTGCAAAGGTGCCTGCGTTGGAGCTAGGCAGCTAATTTTAGGTCCAGTGAAGGGGGAGGGGACAGAAATTCATCATATTTTGGAGATAAGGTGCATTTCTACCTTTTCCCGGTGGCGCAGTGTGGGCCAGCAAGACATTCAGAGCCAACAAGTTGACCATGCTGGGCAGGTGGGATGGGCAGTGGCAGCACAACAGACCATGGAGGGAATGGGAAAGGGGGGCAGGGGCAACAAACAAACCAAGCAGGACAGGCAAGAGAGGCTGTGGCAATATAACAGGCTATTGAGGGCAAAAGGAAACAGTACACAAATACATGTAAACAGACCCAATTCAGGCAGGAGGCTCCTGATGTTTTTAAGCCCAAAGGAGCTTTATTTTTTATGCTTCTTGCCTAAAATGTCCTCCTTTTCAATTTAGGTAAATGGGGGAAATCATCAATCCCCGGGTTTAGTTTTTCAAAACCTCCCTCTTGAAAATGTTGGCAAATATGGTACATTGGATCACAGAAGGCAGGAGGAATTTGGTAGGGGCATATCCTTGGATAACAGAGGGCAGGAGGGAGATGGGCAGGGGCACCAAACTGACCTAACAGGGCAAGCATCAGGGGTTGCAGCAGCAAAATACACCATACAGGGCAAGTGGGATAGCAGTGCAGCACAACAGCCCAAGGAAAACAATAGGGAGGGGACAGAGCCATGCACATGGACATCAGAGAGGAGAGGGGATTGAGGCAAGGGTAGCAAGATTACTTTACCAGATAGACAGGAGGGGCAGTTGCAGTATAACAGTCCATGAAGGGACAGGAGTAAGGGGGCAGGGACACGAAAACAGACCAGACAATGCAGGAGGGAGGGAATTGGGGCCTGCACAATGAAAATGGAGGGCAGAGGGGAAGGGGGCAGGATTAGCAAGCTGACCATGGAGGGCAGGAGGGATGGGCACTGGGAGCGCAACACACCTTGGAGGGAAACAGTGAGACTATAGTGGCATACACACCAACAATGGAGGGAAGGTTAGAGGGGGCAGCAATATGACCACACAGGGCTGTTTGGAGGGGCTGTGGCAGCACAGAAGACCATGCATGGCAAGCCGAGCAGTAGTGGCAGCACAACAGCCAATGGAGGCAAGATGAAGCAGACAGGGCATGCACAAAGGACCACGAACGACAGAAGGGAGGGGTATGGGCTGCACACAGACAAGAGAGGGCAGGGGAAGGGGCTTCACAATAGGCCATGCAGGACAGACAGGAGGAGCAGTTGCAGCACAACAGAGGATGGAGGGCAGAATGGAGTGGCAGCAAATGAACCATGGATGACAGGAGGGAGGCAATAGTGGCATGGAACTTGAACAGGCAGGGTAGAGGTAGTATGGACAGGAAGCAGCCATCTGACCATGCTAGAAAGGAGGGAGGGACAGTGGCAGGTCAACATAAGACTCAGAGTAGATAGCAGCGGCTGCTGCAGGTCCATGGAACATGATGGTCAAAAAGGAGGGACCAGGGGCATGTATACAGATATCAGAGGGCAAGGGAACGAGGGTAGGGACTGCAGGCTAAGCAAAAAGGTTAAGCAACCACTCAGGGATGTAATGAAGGAGCAGTGGCATGAATTTGGACAATGCATGGCAAGGAGGAGCAGGGACATGAGCAGCAAGCTTGGGTGGCGGCAGTACAATGCCAGGCCATGCCTTGCATCCAACCCCTCATACTGTGCATTGCAATGGGCATCATACTTAATGTTAAAAAACCCTAGTACCAAAAGTTACAGGGACGTTATATTTAGGAAATAGAATACAAATCTTAGAAATTCACTGAAAAACCAAAGGTTACAGAGATGCTATAGTTACATGCACCATGCACAAAATCATACACATTCAGCTGTTATAGTTTATTCATGCCCTGTGGTAACTATAGCTCATGCCTGCGAAATGCACTGCTACTTACCCCAGATAGTACATCACTCATGACATCTTTTATGATATCATTAATAACACAGTAACATTTGTACTAAAATTATTTATGAGAAAACTGTGCATGGCAAGGGCATGAGTTATAGTTACCTTACGGTATGAGTTATAGTAACTCAATGCTCAGACTGGAGCTTCATCTTTTGAACTTGTTCCCCTAGTTCTTGGTAACCGCTGAGATTCCTTACTGTGTTACCGCAACCAACAGCACCACTATCGGCAACATTCCTGCTCCCGACCACTGCTACTATATGTGGCCCACTCGTGGAGACGGGTGGTTACTGATGTACAGCTGGACAGTTAGGGTGGTGGGTGGTGGATGCAGGCATTGAGCCATGTACTGAACCATGTTCTGGCTGCAGTGTGGCATCCTTGAACACGCTGTGGAATTCCTTTAAGCTGTGAGGGAGCCCACATACTTCTATGTGGTTCTATATGGTAATTGGCTGCTTACAGCCTGCTTACAACCTGCTTTCGCAGCCACAGGGCCCAACCGACCAAGCAACCAAGCAAGTTGCCAAGCGGGCCACCGAGCGACTTGCAGAGTGTAGTCAGCACTGGGGTCAAAGACTCTTATAGGCCTGGCTACAATCTGTCCTGCCTGTCCTTTCCAAAGCCCTGGTCTGTTTGGGTGAGGATGGTGGCTCCAGGAAGACCAGGTAGTGGAGGTAAGTGAACAACTGCTGTTGCTGTTGGTTCCTCAGGATTTACTGCATTGCTATATTGACTGACATGTTCTGCTGGCCTTGTCACTAGTGTTTTTGTCTTTTTTGTATTCTTACCCTATTTTGACCTGTACCTTTACCCTGTTATTGACAATACCTTCTTCCCCAACGCCCTACTTTGGTCCCCATGGAAAAACAGAAGTGTGTTGGTGGCCCTCATACTGCCACTCCTACCCCCAAAGCTACATCAATAGATATTGCAGAGGGTATTAGGGGTTGTGTCCACTGAAATTGAACTTGCAGAGAGGAGACTCTATCAGCCACTGTTCAACTTACTTGAGATGCCTGTTGCAATTGACATCCCCGTGGTGAAGTCCAGTGGGGCTGGTGACACCCTTGAGGTGAAGTTTAGTTGGTCAGACAGGGTCACTGAATGGAGTCAACTTCTCAGAGCTTGGATATGCAGATCTTCAACAAACAACAAACAAAATGCAAAGAACAGTCTGGTCATGTCGTTTCCTTCTCTACCACTCCTGTGCCTGTTCAGCCACGCTGTGCCACTGTTGAAAGGGATCTCGATTTTTATTTGGGCTGGGTGGCTCAATTGATGGTGGAGATAGTAGAAAAAGTCAAGTCTGCAAGTGTGCCTTGTGCTTGGAACTCCCACCTACATTGATATGCATGGCACCTATTGAGTACATTTGCAAAGACACTTGGTAAACCCAACTCCAGCAGGCCATGGAGAGAGGTGGGGATGACTTAGCTAATCCTGCTGTGTCTTGAAAGATCAGTGGCCCTAGTCAGGATAATAGTCGTCCCCCTCCTTGCCTTCCCAGTGTTCAATCCCCCACTCACAGAGCAATCCTATCGCATAATGAGCAGCCCATTGTTGGGGGCCAATGAGGGAGCCAACGAGAGGTCCAACCCAGTCTGAAGAGAAGCTGCACTGAGAGCCATGGCTAAAGTACTTCATCTCCAGTCATAAGCTTCAGGTCATCAATCTGCCACCAGCGACTTGCACCTACGTCGCAATTCTGTCAGGAGTACCCGAACTGCAAGAAGGCCAGAGGGGGACGCATTAAGAACTGGTCAATTAATGTATGAACTAATTTATGAAAAAACAAGAACTTTCCGGTCTCATTGGCATATAACATTCTTTTAACACACAAAGTTGGGTGGGGTGGGCAGGTCCTGGTATACTCTCCAGGGAATAGTATTATTATTACATTTTAAGAACCTAATTTGGTTCAAAGGTTACATTTTGAAGATATGCAAGGACCGGTAGTGGAGTCGTATTTTGCCCTTTTACCTCTGGGATATTTCTACAAACCTTGCTTCTATCTTAGATGTGACCACCCCAGGCTGCTGCCTCCCCCCCACACCACCACCAACAGTTTTCCTTACAGCCAGTATTGTTCTAGCAGGATCTACAACATACCATTTCAAATTGAAATGTTGTTGTTCACTTTAGTAGGTGCAGCAAGTGCTCTACCTCTCTGGACACGTGTTTCTGGGTTCACTCCTTCATCACCAGAGAGCAGCTCTGTCTGTGGGGTTGCCAAAAGTCCTCTCAGATTTATGTACCACTCACTGGCACACAGGTGCTCAACCAGAGCTCATCAGCTTGCTGGAACAAGGGAGCCTTCTTAAACAGGAAAACTATAAGCACCGTGCCTCACACTCGAGCATACAACACTTGCATGTGAATTGTGAATTGGCAAATACACAGTAGGCACATATCTGCTCATGCACATATGCCCTCACATGCGTTATTGTGCACCCTGCCTTAGGGCTGTGAGGCCTGCCAGAGGGGTGACTTACCTGTGTTGCATGCAGTGTTAGTGGACATGGCACTCATGGAGAGTGCCATGTCGACTTCGTAACTTTGGGTTCACCTCGACATGCACTTATAGTGGCAGTTTGTATGAGGCAGGTGTAAGGAAATGCCTCCTTGGCATGGTTACCCCCTGACTTTTTGCCTTTGCTGAGGCTATGTTTTGAATTGAAAGTGTGCTGAGGCCTGCTAACCAGGCCCCAGCACCAGTGTTCTTTCCCTAACCTGTACTTTTGATTCCACAATTGGCACACCCTGGCACCCAGATAAGTCCCTTGTAACTGGTACCCCTGGTACCAAGGGCCCTGATGCCAGGGAAGGTCTCTAAGGGCTGCAGCATGTATTACGCCACCCTAGAGACCCCCCACTCAGCACAGACACCCTGCTTACCAGCTTGTGTGTGCTAGTGAGAACAAAATGAGTAAGTCGACATGGCACTCCCCTCAGGGTGCCATGCCAGCCTCTCACTGCCTATGCAGTATAGGTAAGACACCCCTCTAGCAGGCCTTACAGCCCTAAGGCAGGGTGCACTATACCATAGGTGAGGGCACCAGTGCATGAGCACTGTGCCCTTACAGTGTCTAAGCAAAACCTTAGACATTGTAAGTGCAGGGTAGCCATAAGAGTATATGGTCTGGGAGTCTGTTTTACACGAACTCCACAGCACCATAATGGCTACACTGAAAACTGGGAAGTTTGGTATCAAACTTCTCAGCACAATAAATGCACACTGATGCCAGTGTACATTTTATTGTAAAATACACCACAGAGGGCACCTTAGAGGTGCCCCCTGAAACCTAACCGACTATCTGTGTAGGCTGACTGGTTCCAGCAGCCTGCCACACTAGAGACATGTCGCTGGCCCCATGGGGAGAGTGCCTTTGTCACTCTGAGGCCAGTAACAAAGCCTGCACTGGGTGGAGATGCTAACACCTCCCCCAGGCAGGAGCTGTAACACCTGGCGGTGAGCCTCAAAGGCTCACCCCTTTGTCACAGCACCGCAGGACACTCCAGCTAGTGGAGTTGCCCGCCCCCTCCGGCCCCGGCCCCCACTTTTGGCGGCAAGGCCGGAGAAAATAATGAGAATAACAAGGAGGAGTCACTGGCCAGTCAGGACAGCCCCTAAGGTGTCCTGAGCTGAGGTGACTCTAACTTTTAGAAATCCTCCATCTTGCAGATGGAGGATTCCCCCAATAGGATTAGGGATGTGACCCCCTCCCCTTGGGAGGAGGCACAAAGAGGGTGTACCCACCCTCAGGGCTAGTAGCCATTGGCTACTAACCCCCCAGACCTAAACACGCCCTTAAATTTAGTATTTAAGGGCTCCCCTGAACCTAAGAATTGAGATTCCTGCAACTACAAGAAGAAGGACTGCCGAGCTGACAAACCCCTGCAGAGGAAGAACAGAAGACACCAACTGCCTTGGCCCCAGACTTACCAGCTTGTCTCCTGCCTTCCAAAGAACCTGCTCCAGCGACGCTTTCCAAGGGACCAACGACCTCTGAATTCTCTGAGGACTGCCCTGCTTCGAAAAAGACAAGAAACTCCTGAGGACAGCGGCACTGCTCCAAAAGAACTGCAACTTTGTTACAAGGAGCAGATTTAAAGACCCCTGCAACTCCCCGCAAGAAGCGTGAGACTTGCAACACTGCACCCGGCGACCCCGACTCGACTGGTGGAGAACAACCAACTCAGGGAGGACCCTCCGGCGACTCTACGACTGTGAGTAACCAAAGTTGTCCCCCCTGAGCCCCCACAGCGACGCCTGCAGACGGAATCCCCAGGCTCCCCCTGACCGCGACTGTCTGAACTCCATTTTCCGACGGCTGGAAAAGACCCTGCACCCGCAGCCCCCAGCGCCTAAAGAAACGGAACTTCTGTGCAGGAGTGACCCCCAGGAGGCCCTCTCCCTTGCCTAGGTGGTGGCTACCCCGAGGAGCCCCCTCCTTGCCTGCCTGCACCGCTGAAGAGACCTCTTGGTCTCCCATTGAAAACTAAAGGAAACCCGACGCTTGTTTGCACACTGCACCCGGCCGCCCCCGCGCTGCTGAGGGTGTACTTTCTGTGCTAGCTTGTGTCCCCCCCGGTCTGCCCTCCGAAGACACGGGTACTTACCTGCTGGCAGACTGGAACCGGGGCACCCCCTTCTCTCCATTGAAGACTATGTGTTTTGGGCACCTCTTTGACCTTTGCACCTGACCGGCCCTGAGCTGCTGGTGTGATAACTTTGGGGTTGCTCTGAACCCCCAACGGTGGGCTACCTTGGACCAAAAACTGAAAACTGTAAGTGACTTACTTACCTGTGAAAACTAACAATAACTTGCCTCCCCCAGGAACTGTGAAAATTGCACTGTGTCCACTTTTAAAACAGCTTATTGTGTTTTATGTGAAAAGTATACATGCTAAAGTAATGATTCAAAGTTCCTAGAGTACTTACCTGCAATACCTTTCAAATGAGCTATTACATGTAAAATTTGAACCTGTGGTTCTTAAAATAAACTAAGAAAATATATTTTTCTATAACAAAACCTATTGGCTGGATTTGTCTCTGAGTGTGTGTTCCTCATTTATTGCCTGTGTGTATGTACAACAAATGCTTAACACTACTCCTTGGATAAGCCTACTGCTCGACCACACTACCACAAAATAGAACATTAGTATTATCTCTTTTTACCACTATTTTACCTCTAAGGGGAACCCTTGGACTCTGTGCATGCTATTCCTTACTTTGAAATAGCACATACAGAGCCAACTTCCTACAGCCGGTGTGGGCCACTGAAGTGCCAATTTTGGAGAAAGAGATCTTGCCCTAGGAAGCTGTGTAACAGGGGCCCATGGCACTTACAGTTCAAAACCGTATCATGTTCCAGTCAAAAAGTGGGGGGCTAACCATGTCAAAAGAGGCACTTTCTCACACAGAAAAATGGTTTGAAAAAAACTCAGAGAGGTTAGAATATCTCTGATGAAAGCCCTGAAAAGCAATGTGAAGCCGGTATTTTAAATGTTAGATAGGATTATGACCAAGCACCCAGTGTGAAGTCAAGGTTTGGGATGATCTGCTGGAAGCAGCAAAGGGCAGGAATGCTAGACTCTTCTGGCAGCTGGTCACAAACAATGGCCACAAAGATTATGCTTACCATGAATGTCATATCTCTGAGGTGGACTGGGTGGGGCACTCTCCAAAATACCTCTAATTAACCCTGATACCCATCCATCTAGTAGGGCTGAAATGGAGATGGTAGTGTCTTTCACCATCAAAGAATCCTTCAGAGCTTTGAAGGAGCTGTAAGTGGGGAAAACTCCTGGGATTGATGGGTTCCCTTTGGATATGTTCTGTGCGAAACCTCAGACTTGGGTTCCCTATATTAATATCCTGACTCATGCAGTTGTGGCGGGTACCCTATCCCTAGCTCATGGAGAGGGACTGAAATAATACCAATTGATAAAAAGGGCTCACAGCAAGATTCAGGTAATTATCACCCCATATCTCTGATAGATAAAATACAAAACATATATTGTAAACAACTTTTGATAAGACTTTGGGCTTGGATTAGATTCAACAAGGCCCTATCTCACCTTCAAGCTGGCTTCATTACTAAAACAAGTACTGTGGACCAGATTCTTCATTTCTTGGCCCTCAAATGGAAAGTTGTCAACTTGGAACTTGCTATTTGTCACCCCTGTTGATCTTCGTGTGACATTTGAACTAGTTCCAAGGACGAAACTTTGGAAGGTCCTCAAAATATTTGAGGTTCCGTTAGGGCTATTGATGCTGATTCGGGATTTGTATACTGATAATATTGTTATAGTCAGATGGGGATCAGGGGGAACCACAGAAAACTTTCCAATGAGGCACTGTGTACGGCAAGAATACCTCCTTGCTCCCACATTATTTCTATTATTCATCAATGAAAGCATATCTTATTTCATGAAGTGCTTGAATTATGCACCCAAAATTGCTGAATCCAAAATACCAAGTATGCTATTTGCAGATGACACACTTCTCTTATCTAAAACTGTGACAGGTCTTAACACCGTTTTGGGGAATTTCAATAAATTTTGTAAAGACCATGGTATTGAAACAAACAAGTCTAGAACTAAATACATGAAATGTACACAAGGTAAGAAAGTTAAAGGGAATGTGGTCCTAGATGGAGTCAAACTGGATAGGGTATTAGAATCCGACTATCTAAGGGTGAGATTGTCAGACTCCACTAGTTGGTCCGAGTAGATAGGAAAAAGCTCTCTATTCCTTAAGCATAAAGCTGGGTCTATTGTTAGATATGCAAATAACACCTCTTCCTATCCTATCTCACCGGCAGTGGAAACATATAGGGTGCAAGTGTGCAATGCCACCATTTATGGTTCTGATTTGTGGGGATACTGTAAACTTGATTTGGGGACAAAGATGACAATTCCTTCTTAAGATCCCTACTGAGGTTACCAAAAAGGTTGATCTCTTTCAGACCCAGTTTATCTTACGCCTATTTTATTCTGGGCAGCGGTATGGACATCTGACAACTTGTGCCCTACAGAGATTCAATTACTAAAATGTTAGCTCACCAACTGACCCTTAGCATCCTGTTGATAGCCCATGTCACATTTTGGCAGCTTAAACTTGGGTTCACGGAATTTTGGCTTCAGCCAACTTCAATGACCAGCAGCTCCAATGATCTTATGAAAGATCACTACTGGAATGTTGTCCTTAGCTCCAAAATTTTTATTGTTCCCTCAGGCAATTTAACAGATCAATATTTGTCTTTCAAATGTGGGTCTTTCTATGAAGATTATATAGACTATGTAAATACGCCAAAGTCAAGGTCCCTTTACATTAGAGTTAGACTGGGGACTTTACTAACTGCTTCTTTTTCCACCTCTTGGAGGAATAACATTAAGGGGGTTATTCTAACTTTGGAGGAGGTGTTAATCCGTCCCAAAAGTGACGGAAAAGTGACGGATTTACCACCAGCCGTATTACGAGTCCATTATATCCTATGGAACTCGTAATACGGCTGGTGGTATATCCGTCACTTTACCGTCACTTTTGGGACGATTTAACACTCCTCCAAAGTTAGAATTACCCCCTAAGTCATTTGTGCCCATGGGTTTTCAGTCAGTGGAGAGTGATCAGAATATATTGTTCTTCTGTCACATGTAGACCAAACAGCATGCTCACTGGATTATCCCTCTGTGCTGCCTCCTTGGGCTTGATGGCAGGCATAGTGCTTTGGGAATCTGCAGAACAGATACTAGGAGCTGTATTGTTTACTTGGTTGCCTGCTATTTCAACTCTATATGGCATCTTAGAAAAAGAGGTAGCAATACACAAATGCACCATGCACTTTAAGTCTAATTGTGTTTTTGGCTTTTTTTAAGTGATTTTAAGCGATGTTTATCTTGTATTGAAGAATAGCTTCCAGATAATAGGGTTGTGTCCAGAGGCCTCATCAGGTTTCTTGTTCCTTGAAATCAGATTTTTTTTGTTTTCTTCGTTTTCATGTTGTTTGTCAAATTGCTTAATCTCTGTTATGTTTTATATCTAAGTTGCTGTGTGTACTTTTTTTCTATAACTGAAATAATGTCAATGATGATGATGATGGAAAGACACACTCACTTTGGCCTGGAGAGAAACAAAGTCTAACTCAACCTTTAGGTCAGCTACATTGTTTGCTAAATCCAGCGGTCTCTGCAATGACATATGTCACCCACACTCACCCAGTCCATAAACCCTCTAAACCCAATAACTCACACCCACAATAAAAAGAGGCGACTCGTGCCAATCTAACCCTCCAACACCACCTATGGACACACCCACTTCAAACTAATTACACTCACTCCTCCACAACTCATTCTAGCTATACTACCCACACTATTCCTCTCTCCATTTTAAATCCAACATTACACACTCATAAGAAAAACAAACACTCCTTCCCCAATACACTGCACCCAAACAACACACTACAAAAACAAGTATACTTGTAAAAAAAACAACCACAGCAAAACATCTACCCCCTACTTTAGAAATCTAACATACTCTAACCTTATCAATAAGAAATGATCCACCACCTCCAAGATTATATCAAACAAAAACAACTGAAGTAAAAAATAAAGCAGGGAAATCTAGCCAGGTGTTCATAAAAAAAATCTCTAGTTCTTTCTGGATGGCAACCATTGAGCTTCCGCTTTCTCCTCATTTCTCAGGATTACTTAAGATTGTCTCATGGAATAACATATTGGGTTAGTGGACGGTGGCTGCAGTCATGTTTTGGCTGGCATTGCTGTTGTACAGTTCTGGACCTGGGTGGCGGTGAAGCCACATCTTTTACTATTCACCCACCAGTTTGCTAGAGACTGTCTCTAGCTAGTCAAACTGCATACACCTGTTGATGGCCTGCCTTCTTCCTGATCTCATATTTTTTTAAATACTGAAAATTAAAGATAACCACTGGATTTATAAAAATTAATGAGTAAGAATGGGTTTAAAATAGTTACTAATGGTTGTCAGTCAGTCACAAAATATGTACAGGGCATGTATATGGGCCCATCATGATGCTACTGAAGTGATCATCCCATAACCCCATCTTTATTCAACAATTAATCCAACCCACTCCACCAAGCAGGAACATTACTATATGATCAATGCAATGCAAAACACAAGCAGTGGACAAAACTACTTTTCATGCATAACATCGGCACACTTGCTACATAGGCCAAACTCTTGGAATCAGACACAGCAATAGCAGTACATGTAAACCATATATACCCGTGAATGGCACCTCAATCTACTTGCCTCATTTATACATTTTACTTAAGCACACCCACCAGGATTAGACTGTTAATAGCTTTTGAACAAGCACTCGTACTCTGCTATTCAAGCCCTTCTACTCTCACACCTGGGTGAGGTAACACCTTGCTCCATGTCCTCACAGACTGCACACTTGTGCCTCCTAAAAGCATTCAACAAGCCACAGCTTGCCTTATGCAGAGCCTGAGAAAAGATGAACACATCACCCACATTCTGATAGAGCTCATCCAGTGCATGAGAAAGTATGGTCACATCACCCACATTCTGATGGAACTCTATTGGCTCCCTTTATGAGCCCCCTCATCATCAGAACAAACCACATTATTTACAAAGCCATAACACCACAATTATTTTGCAGACAAACTCACCTTCTGTGAAAGTTTCACACATCATCAGCCAGGACACCATTAGACTGTAGACTAAGAAATGTAAAAAAAAAAAAGAAACAAGGAAGCAGGCCTTTTCCATGTAAGTACTCAGCAACTAGAACAAGGTTTCCATAGCCATCAGAACCATCCCAATGCTGCTTCAGTTCAGGAAACCGTTGAAGACCTACCTCTTTTAAGAAAGCTGCATCAAAATGCATTAAGCATCCACAACGCAGCTTCCTCTCTGATCACTTGTTGACTATATTCTTGTCTTTGCCTCTGTACAGCACTCTGTTGACTTTTGGCTATGTGTGTGCTGCACAAATACCATATACATCCACACAAGCATACTTTGCTAGGGAATCCTTTGGTAATCCTCTGATAGTAATATGGGGGGGCACCCAATGAAACAAATAACCTGTACTACATTAAAATGTCAGCATTCATCTTTAGTAAGGACAAACACATTCAAGACCAGCGTGCATTTGCATTCACTAGGCAAGGCTTAAAGAACATTTAGGTGATAATGAGTCAAGTAATTATGCTTTCCTTCAGTTTTTAAATACGAGAAAATCATAAGGAGTGAATATTTGAAAAATATTGACACATTTACATACACAAAACAAGAGATATTGCTAACCCATAACTATTGTATTGATTAGTACATGCAGACTGAAAACTTTATTCTTGCTCCTGGTTACATTATTTTAACTCCTAAACAAAAAAAAGAAGAACGTACTGCCTCTGTAATATTTATATGTTGTGTTTTCTACCTTGGTTGGAATTGTCACTCAATCCTCTTGTTCCTGATCTCATTCCACTGAGCACTCTCCCAATTTCCTTCCCCATTGCTGCCCAGTCCAATCCTACTTAATGCAGCATCAGTTGTGCCAGAGGATCTGATTCTGGAAGTATTGATCCTGAGGAGTTGAGAACCTGACAGAATAACAGATCTATACACTTACTTCCTTCTGAGAGGTATTTTTCAGAATGGCCCCATTAGAAAAATTAGGTGAAATGAAGTGTGACCTGGGAGAATCCATACAGAAAAATGTTTCACTCTCCAATCAGGTTGAGCAGCTGCAAAACTAACTAGATGTGACAGGACGGTTCTGACCATCTTGTATGCCCTGATTTGTCACTTTTTGACCACCTGGTTTGTGACCTTTTACTGTGAGGGAGTATCCTAGTTAGGGACTCACCCACAGTCAACTCATGGTAAAATGGACTGCACATGTGACCGCCGGAACTACCTCGCTAAAGAAAGGCTGCTGTGGTGCAGCAAGAGTAGAAGACACGGGGCTGCAGGTGAAGGGTTCTGGCATGCGCAGCTCAAGAACTGCACTTAGGGAGCCTAGCACAGAAGGAATTATGCAGAGTGGGGGGTGACCTGGAGTGGGCCTCAGGAGATGGGTGTACACATGTGTTAGACTTTTCATCCTTGGCGTGGTCTCCCTTAACATTTTGCCTCTGTTCCCCAGGTTGTTGATGTGTGCTGGACTCTGATTTTACTGTTTTTGTTACTCTGGGCACTTTACCACTGATAACCAGTGCTAAAGTGCAAGTGCTCCTTTACAAAATGTGTATGTAATTGGGTTATCCATAATTGGCATATTTGGTTTACCAGTAAGCCCCTAGTAAAGTGCACTAGAGGTGCCAGGGCCCGTAAATCAAATGCTACTAGTGGGCCTCCAGCACTGGTTGTGCCACCCACATAAGTAGTTCTGTAATCATGTCTCAGACCTGCCATTGCAGTGTCTGTGTGTGCAGTTTTAACTGTAAGTTTGACTTTGCAAGTGTACCCACTTGCCAGGACTAAACCTTCCCTTTTCCTACATGTCAGACACCCCTAAGGTAGGCCCTCGGTAGCCCCAAGGGCAGGGTGCACTGTATGGTTAAGATAGGACATATAGTAATGTGTTTTATATGTCCTGACAGTGAAATATTGCTAAATTCGTTTTTCACTGTTGCAAGGCCTGTCCCTCTCATAGGTTACCATGGGGGCTACCTTTAAACCTGATTAAAGTGTAGATTCCCTTTGGAGCGGATGGACATGTGGAGTTTGGGGTCTCTGAGCTCACAATTTAAAAATACATCTTTTAGTAAAGTTGATTTTAAAATTGTGTGTTTGAAAATGTCATTTTTAGAAAGTGAGCATTTCCTTGCTTATACCATTTCTGTGACTCTGCCTGTTTGTGGATTCCCTGTCTGAGTCAGTGTGACAGTTGGGCTGGTTGCACCTCACACTAGTCAGTGACACAAAAGGAGCTGGGGTGTAGTCTGCATTTCCTGATGAGCCACCTGTGCTAGGAGGGAGGGGAGGAGTGGTCACTTACACCTGAAAGGGCTGTGCCTGTCCTCACACAATTCAGTCTCCAACCCTGTGGTGAGTGTCTGGGGCCTGGCCTGGGCAAGGCAGGATTTCACATTCACTAGAGACTTTGCTTTGAAGTAGGCCTACTTCAAAGGAGAAATTGCGTATAACAAGGGCACCCAAAACCACAGACTTTAGAACACTTCTGGAAACAAGAGGAACCTCTGCCTGGAGAAGAGCTAAAGAGCTGAGGAGAAGTGCTGCCCTGCCTGTGACTGTGCTTTGTGGAGCTATCCTGCAGTTACTGCTTCTGCCAGAGTAAGAGGGCAAAGACTGGACTTTGCGTGCCTTCCATCTTGTGAAGAAACCTCCAGGGGCTTGATTTAGCGCTTGCCTTCTGTTGTTTGAAGTCTCAGGGACAGCAAAGACTTCTCTCTGCCAGCACCTGGAGTCTCTGGAGAGACTCCTGCTTTGACAAGTGGTGCCCTATCCAGTCCCTGGACCCTTGAAAGGAAAGCTGGTGGAAATCGAAGGAAACCGACTTCGGACTACTTCGGACTGAAGTCGCTGCTGAATCCGGTGATGCCGCCTGCACCCGACGCCGTGATCTTCATTGGAACGCGACAATCTTCGCAGGCACAATGCCACTGCAGCCGCGCTGAAGTGCGCGACTCCGTGGAAGTCACCGCACCACGTCGTGACCGACACCGATCGAAGTGCGCCAACGCCGCGATCCCCGACTTCGCGCATCGACTTGTTTTCACTCTTCACCAAAGGTACTGTACTTGGGGGTCTATGCGACTCTGTGTCCGGCACCGCTGGTGTCGGCTTGTTGGGAACGACTCCGTCATGACGCCATGTTAACACCTCATCGAAGCATTTTTGTTTCTAAGCGCTACTTTTGAGTTTAATCTTTAAAAATTCATAACTTGACTTGTGTATGTTGGATTTTTGTCGTTTTGGTCTTGTTTTATTTAGATAAATATTTACTATTTTTCTAAGCTGGTGTTGTGTCATTTTGTAGTGTTTTCATTAAGTTACTGTGTATGTTGGTACAAATAGTTTACACCTAGCACTCTAAAGTTAAGCCTACTGTTCTGCAAAGCTACCAAGGGGGTAAGCAGGAGTTAGCTGAGGGTGATCCTCTTTTACCCTGACTAGAGTGAGGGTCCTTGCTTGAACAGGGGGTAACCTGACTGTCAACCAAAGACCCCATTTCTAACAACATGTGAGGGATATTCAGTGTGCTTACTGTCTTTTTACTGTAGGGACACTCCAGTAAATGTCAGCATCAGTGTGCTTACTGTTTTTTCCCTGTAGGGACACTCCATTACATATAAATGGAAAGGAATTGTCTAGGGCATACCTCAGGTCCCCCTGGGACCACCAAGACCAGAGTCACACCAATGTACACTGTAACCTGTATGAAAAGAATGATGCAGTAGGTTACAAAAGCATAGTTGTACAACTTATGGGTCATCTAGGAATGTCATCTTTCTCTGACTTAGCTTAGGGTTAGGGTCAATTGCTGCTCTATCCAGCTGCCTTAACAGGGCCTTGCATCAATTAGCTAGCTGTCCACCCCTTCCAGGAAATGGGCGGAGAAGCCCTGGAAGGAATGTTAGGAGGAAGGGGCTGAGTTTCAGAGCACATGTGGCCTTAGCTCCTGGACAACACCATTTTGAGCTATCCCAGAAGACAAGGAAGTGAAGTGGCACATCTGGATTGGCCAGAGGTGCTGGCCTGCTGAACACTTCTGCCCCCACTTAAAAGGTCCTGCACAGGGGAGAGCGCTCTCTCTTGGATGTGCTTCACTGCTGGACACTAGGACTGCAGACGGGCATCATGGGCAACTGTAAGGAAGAACCCCCTGCCTGCCCCTGCGGCAGGGACTCTGACCCTGAAGGACTTCAGGCCAAGCGAGGAGCATGCCCGGGCCAGATAAGATGGCCCCCTTACTTCTCCCTGAGGGCCAGTTGGGGGAATGACTGGTCCCGGCGCAAGGAGAGCACACCACCCAGAAGGAAAGGAGGGCACCCAGAAGAAATGCTGGCGCAGGGAGTCAGTGGGACCAACACCTTACAATCTGGGACCCTACTGGACCAGAAGGACTAATTAAAGGGCTTCTCGTGGCAAGGGCTCATCACCAGGAGTTGTTTTGCCATGTGCCATGTGGGATACCAGAGATTTTTTAGCCATGTGCCACCTCGAGGGAGACATGAGAGATTACACAATGTCATCCAAGAGTAATTCCATCAATTTGTGTATATTTTTAAATTGTTGCATAGTATTGAGTAGTGTGTGTGTATTAAATTTACTTTTACTTTATCAAAAGAAAAAAGCACACACTGGACAATCATTTATTGAGTGTCATGCTTGTGTGCTCGTGAATGGGGATTACTAGCTCACACCACCTCCCTTGAGTAAGCCTTGGACCGCTCTGCAATGCTACCCTATGAAAGTAATGCACTACAATGGGGTGTTTGGTTCCCAGTGGTGGTCGGGTGCGGACCCATCACTTGTGCAGGCCACATAACTAAATGCCCAACTTCCAACTCTAGCCTCTCTACTTTCTCATGTAGGTCCTTTGAAAGCCAGATTTAGATCCAAGGGATGCTAGAGTTTGAGTACACCTAGATAACTATATTGGACATTGTTTTTCATGGAGTATGACTTTGAGATCATATTTTGACTCAGAACATCCAATGGAAAAGTGAATTTTCTATCCATATATCAGGAATTGTAAAATGTTTTTCAAACATGGGAAATACCATTGGTTATTTCAACCAAGCTGCAGGAGCCACAACAATAAGCATGTCCTGACGATCAATCTTTCATGCTGATACAAGTGATAAAGTGCATCTGTTTATGTAACCACCTCCTCTATTGTGGAAGGGTATTGCTGGTTTTTAAGCTCTGCACTCTGAGTACTGCTGTTCAGGCCCTTGTGCATGTGCTTATAGCCTTATAGTATGGTCAAATAAGCTAACTTATAGTTAGCCTGTTTACCGTACCCGTCAGGTCATAGATTTTGATGCAGAAAAATACTCTAATGCCATGAAAAGTTAGGTCTCATTTGTGGACTGAAGCACATGTTGTGCCTTTCAGCAGCCTGACAAAGAGAACATGGCTTAAGGCCTATCTGTGAAGCCTGCCTCCTGCAGCTTTTAAACTTGTAGTAAAACCTGTCAAACGATCCTTTTCGTCAGGTAAAGAAAAGTACTTTTAAATATTAAATAAGTCACACCTTAAATGGACTTCCAGCGCACACGTTAGACTACCTAATATTTAAAAGTGGAATCAGTGTCAGCATGTACCACAATGTTTAGCCACCAAATGTCATTTTCAATGGGAAGGGCAGTAGTATAGCTGTTGACTGAGAAAATAAAATAACACTTTTGGTTTGGAATAAGCTACTGGAATACTTCAAACACAATTGTTAAAGTTTATTAAAAATCCAATTCAGTGGTGAAGTCTGTTTCTAATCAATATTTAGGAGAATTGACCTTTAAAACTTAAAACTTCATGTGCCTGAACGGCCATTAGCTAATTAGCATTGACCTGCCAGTAGCTGCCCTGTCAGTACTTTTACTTAATGAAGTGTGAAAACAGCTCCCAGAACAGAAACAATGCCTGAGAGCTTCAGGCAAGAAGGCCAGGTTATGAGGTTTTTGACACATGATAGCTCAGGAAAGGATGCTGGGGAGAAGAGGCTCAGAAACTTAATTAACATGAAAGGGATCCCGTTGAGGTTATCCCAGTTTTAATTGAGTGTAAGGTAGAACATTTTCTGGACCTGTGGAGGAACACAGGAAGATCACATTTGATATTTTGTGACCTATTTGGAGACCTGAAGGGCTGGGCCTGCTCTCACTTGTACGTAGGACTGCAGTAGTCAGTTAGTGGACCTCCCGTGTCGCTACAGGGACACAAACCTTTTTTTTCCTGAGGCCCTAAGCTACCGAGTAGGAAGTGGACCTGGACTGGCCCTTGCTGGTGGCCTCTTCTAGAGTGAGCTCTGCACTGTTAGTGATGTTCCTGAGGTCTTGGGAGCCTTCGAAGTGGAGAAGATGGGCTGCTGCCGAAACTCTGAAAAGTTGGAACTTAAACCATTTTTGGACTTACAAGACCTCTAGAGTGTCAGGAGGACTTCACAGAAAAGGTGTCTGACTTTGAGTGGACCTAGTCAGATCGAGCTTCAGGCTTGCCCCACTGGAGGATTTTGAGCCCATAAAAAAGGTAAAGCAGAAGACAGAAATCTAGACCAGGCAAAGGCACAAACATTATCTGTTCAACAGGAGGATGTTGTGTATGTAAAATTCAAATTTCTCCTGTTCAAAAATGTTCCTGTCAGTTTCAAAGGCCGCAGCGGGACCTCACCCAACAGGTTTTTGGTTTTGGGAGAACTTTGTTGAATACAGCCTTCAAGCTTATCATGTTTGAGGAATTGACCTTCCTTTTCAGAGACTAGGTAAAAAGGTAATATCTTTAACCAGAATAACCCACTTGGTGAGCTTGGTTGGCCTGATAACGTGACTAGGTCTCACTCAACCGTGAAAAGTGACTATTGATTTGTACTTTATTTTGTCTTGGTGACTTTTGCCTTCAATCTTTAAAAATTCATATCTTTGGCTCACTCACTAGATATTTTGTATTTTGGTGTCATTTTGCTCAATAAATGTGTATCAATTTTTAAATTGATGCACAGAAATGTGTTGTTTTGTGACTTTTAAATTATTTTGTTACTGGTAAAGACTGTTCTGAACTTAAGCCTGTTTGTACTGTGGATTGGCAACCAGGAGGCTGAGTCCACTTTTAAATTATTGTAACTCTGTGTCACCCTGATAAATTTGTGGTCTTATTCCTTGTTGTGGACTCATGTGCTCCCCAATTAATAACTCATTTTCTTTCATTAGACAATGTGTTATCTTGAGTGGCTGATGAGTCATCAAGGTCAATTCATGGGTGACTGCTTTCAAGATAAAATGGGTCGTCCTGGGAGCATATAAACTAAGGAAGTTGTATCACACTGTTTTGGTGGTTAAAATTGCAGGACAATGTTGCCCAATTCATTATATTTCCTTTTTTACTCATGACTTGTTCAGTTGTATGCCTTACTTGTTAGAATTGTTTCTGGTCGAGGGTCACATTTCACTTCAAAGTTTTGGACAGTGTGGTGTTTTGCTTTATGTGTCCAAACTCAATTGTCAATAAGTTTCCACTTATGGGTGGACGGACAGAAAAAACATTGTAAGCACTTTGAAGTGTTGTTCAGTAGATTAATCAGGATCTTAGGTCCAGTTACTCAGTTCATGAGTCTTACCCATAAATGTAACCTGTGCCTCAGGTCTTTATCTCATGTTCAAAAACTTTAACAACTGGTAAAGCCATTGGCAGCGGGCTATACGGCTATATTCGACACTGCTGGAGCACCTGCCTCTGGCACAACTGTGTCTGAAGAACTGGGAACCTGATAGATAACAAAAGCATGAATATTTGTTCACATTTGCTGTAACAATGCAAAGTATAAAATACATTTTCAACGTACATTTTACATCACATAGACTGTTTCTTCTAGTGAATAAGGGAGAATATGATCACAGTAATAGATTATTTCTAGAAGTGGCACTGGAGTTGTATTTGGGAATCAGGTGAATTATAAAAGTCATGCACTGACTCACAGAGTTCTTGTGAAATATTGGCATGCATAGATCACAACTAAACCTCAAAATCTTTAGTGGTGAGTTATTTTTAGTGAAAGGCAGCAGTTGCCCATCCATACGTGCTGAGGGATCACACTCCCCACCTTTTTTCTGACATGAAGAGTGTCTGTCAGGCTAAACAAAAGTCAGCCTGACAGATACTCTTCTGGTTCAGGTGAAGCAGCCAGGAGCTGGACATGCTCTAAATGCACAGACTCCTCACTGCCTGAGCTAAACTTTGCTGGCTGGAGAAGCCACAGGTTCTGTGGGTGTGACCTCTTCAGCCTGACAAAGGTGCCTCAAGGCCCTCCCCCACACTTCGAGGGGGGAGAGTCACTAATTGCCTCGGACCAGGGTGCTTCAGTTTTTTAGTCATGAAGTGCCCAGGGCCAAAGACAATCAGTGACACCTCATCACAGAGTGGGGTGTGGTCAGCAGTCTCACTGACCTCATTCCAATCTGTGATGAGATTGGAACTGCCAATGAGGGAAGGCGGCTGTCCCAACCCTCCTGGAAGCTCTGAGGCTTCCCTAGCGGACCTGCTGCTCTTGAGATACGTTTTTTTTTTTTTTTTTTTGTTATGTTATGTTTGGTGCATGCATGCGTGCATGTATGAATGTATATGTTACTGTTAGTGAGTGCTGTGAATGGGTTTTTGAGTGCGTGCGTGACTGAATGGGTGTGAGTAAGGTGTATGCGTGCAGGTCTAACCTTCCCTGCCCCCCTTCTTCGTAAAAGTGCTGGCTGCCACTGATGGAAGGGCTGTATTGTTTGTCCTGGGTATTCACTTTATTACTAGGTTACAGTTCCTACTGAATGTCACCCGTCTTTACCAAGGTTATGCAGTGATTCTGACTTGTCCACCTAGCTCAGAATGCAAAACGAAAGAACTGAGAACCAAACCATGGAAGCATTGATTTGAATGATGTAAACAATACTTTAGGTTCCACCTTCCAGACACATCTTGTTTCCAGCATTAATCACATTTTTCCTCTTTGTTTGACTTGCATCGCCATTACCAATTCGACAGGTAGATTAGGGGGCAGCCACCACGACATCTTTCGAAAGTCATTCCTTAGGCACTAACTGAGGGTTGCTCATCATCAGATTTCAATTTGTTTTGGATTTGGTTTCAGCAAGAGCAGACTCTCAGGGCCGCCAGCATTGCTGCTCAATGCCTCAAAACTCCTCTGACAGCAGTCAGCGCTGTCAATAGAGATAGACTCAAAGATACGAGCGGTATCACCCCCGACACCTGAATAACAAACACGGACACAAAATTGAACATTTCCAGGGGGCATGGCTGAGGTACAGGAAAAGGAAAAATCTAAACATCAAGCATGGGAGTGAAGTAAGTATGTAATGAAAAAGTTTGAAAGTGTATTGCAAAACAAAAACAGACATCACAATGGGGAAATTAAATCGCTCCTTATCTGAACATTTCGGAATCTGAATTTTTCCATGAATACTGATTTCAGAAAAGGAATCAGAATGAAGGGAAAATAACTTGTCATCTTTATTGCACTGGTTGTACTACTGTAGAATAAACAACAGTGTATATACTGTTGTGCTTAAAAGGCCGGATAAGGACCGTTGGAAATGCAAAATGACCAGGCTGCTGTGTCACAAGCAATCACTTTTTAGTTTGACGAACTATTTATTAAATATAAAATTATTTTGGAAAAAAGGATGTGGCATTATGCCTAGAGCTGTCGACTTTGGAACTGGAAAAGGGGCATTTTCGCAAGCTTTTGGCAAGGGCAGCGCTGCAAGCCTTCTTGCTGCACTGCCCTGCATCAAAATGAAAAGGCACCTTATCTACAAGATACGGGGCATTCCTGTACTTTCCCCTGCGCTGGCTCACAATGGGCTGCCATGCGCCAGTGCAGGAACTTTTGCACCATTGTGCAATGGTCTGTATTGCGGGAATGATTGTTTTTTTGCAGGAAGGGATACCTTCCTGCGCAAAAACAATCACAGCAGGCATTTTCCTCTTTCTATGTGTGCTACAAAAATGCAGCACACATAGAAAAAGCAAAATGTGAGGAGAAATAAAAGTATTTCTTCTTGTTGCACCTCCCTTATGCCTCTCCTGGAAAGGTGTAGGCTTTTGACGCATTCCCAGGTTTACAAGTCCTTGTAAATCTGGGAATGCATCAAAATCCATAGGTTTGCATGGGAACACCCACTGCAACACCCATGGAATGCCTCCCTGTGGCAGGGAGAGTCAACACAGTGACTTGTGATGTGTTGCCTCAGTCCATATTTACAAGACCATGAAAATCCAAGCAGGGTGGCTTTATGTGGTCTTGTAAATATGGCCCTGCAGTGTGAGCCACCGGATCGTCACTATAAGTGACATTCTAGCAGTGTATATGGCCTTGTAAATATGACCCTAGGTTAAAGTCTCAACATTGGAGCAACATCCTATAATTCAGGGCAAATCACCTTATCTTGGTGGTGAACATGTGTAATGTAACTAGTAGTCATGTGAAGAGCTTCAATACTTTTGTGTCAAGTTTGTGCTATATAGAAAGTGCTGCAGTGGCTTTGATTTCATGTGCGCTAGAGCCCTTGCGGTACTGGGTGGACAGTGGACAGGAATTATGTAATGGGATTGCAGGTGTTCAGGCGTGGTTGTAAAAGTTATGACACAATATGAGCAGAGCGCAATGGTATGTTGAAAAATAAAGACATCTGTTACAGAGCCCCGTAGGTGGCATATTCATTTACATGCTCCTGGGCTGCGGAGGATGCTACAACTGGTGGCAAGGGTGGGATGCGTGCCCCTAAGAAACAAAGCTGATCTCCCTGAGAGTTTGCCAAAGTGCTGCAAACTGCTCAAGTGTGTCACGTACACCCCACAATCAATGCAAAGTGGTCTGCAGTTGGCACACGTGGATTCAAAGCCCTACTCCAGCCCATACGCAGCCATCAGAAAAGTGGAAGGCCCTGCAGTTGGCGCTTGTGGAGTTAAACCCTACTCCAGCCCACACACAGCCATCACAAAAGTGGAAAGGCAGAAATAAAACAAACTGCACCACACATTAACAAAGCGTCACCATCAATACAATGCAAATGCTAAAGACATTGACCACCAGGTACGAAAACAGAATCCTACTTACCAGCACAAGCAAGTGAAGTGCTGTATGACCTCGAAAATCAGGCATCATGAACAGGTCCAAGCAATGGAGTGGGGAGGTTGCCAGTACTGCTTTAGAAGACAAACAGCACATGCTCTCAATGGTGGCAGAAGGAAACACAAAGTACAACAAGACTACATTCCTGAAGCGACCACCTTTGTTTGAGCCTATGAAGAAATGGAACATTGGTTACAGGTGGACTGTACGGATCAAAATGTTTGATGACTTCATAGATGTGCTAGGAAAAGAAGACAATAAAAATTCATTAAATATTTGAACAACCTTGTTGGTGATGAAGTGAAAAAATGCTATAGAAAGACTCACAAGCTGATGCAACATCATACCAAAAGATAAAGAAAGCTTTAGATGCAAAGTTCAATCCATTGCCGAAGGTTGAGGTGAAATAATGGATGTATTTCTTGAGAGACTTGATACACTTCTTAAACACAGTAATTTCTGTGACTTCAATGATGAGGAAGCCATGCATCTCAGAGTCATTTGATGGCTGCCTTTCAGGTTCCTTCAGAAGACGCATGTTAAGGGAGCCACATAGTTTAGAGAAATGCTAATGGTTGCAAGGGCAAAAGAATGAGCATACTGAAAAGCTGCTGATACGGAAGCAAAAACAGCGTTTAAAGAATCAGCGTTGGTCATGAAAAGCAAATAAAAACAAAAAACCAATGCACATATACACATAACTCTACATCTCTGTAGAAGAAAAAATCTTGCTTCGGATGTGTGTTTTCATGAAAATAAATGTCCAGCGATAGGACAGATGTGCAAAGGCTGTGAGAAAGAAAACCACTTCATAACAGTCTGCAAAGCCAAAGAGAAACCGAATACGTCACAACAAAAGGAGAAAATGTCCTCTTGAATGTTCCAGAAGCATTTCTGACATGCCCATAAGGGCAAAAGACAACATCAGTTAGGACAAGAAGAAACCAAGCACAGTCAAACATCACCAAGTTCATCATATAAAGGCTCTTCAACATCATTATCAAGCACCTGTGAAGGAGATGGATGCGTGCTGATGATGTCGACCAAGGAACGGCATGCACATGTAGGGTTAGCTGCAAGCAAGGAAGATCAAGGAAGATTGATTGATTGAATGATTGATTGCTGCAAGGAAGATCAAAAGTCAAAAGAGAGTCACAAAACAAAGCATCAAAATTCATTTGGGCAATTACATTAAAGGTGAACGGTTGCCTCATAACCTTTAATTAACATCATGCCAGTAGAAAAGCTCAACAGCTTGCCTCTTGTGCCATGCCTTAATCTGTAAAACATGAAAGCATACACATGGGCTGCCTCTCAGCTATTACAGAGTGAAGGGTTATTTAAGGCAACTCTGTGACACAAAATGACACGTGCCAAATCATGTCTGTTAGAAATGGGGTCTCTAGTTGCCAGTGGTTTGCACCCTGTCTAAGTAGGGACCCTCACTCTAGTCAGGGTCAGGAAGACACACAGCTAACCCACTTGGTATCTTGACACGAGCAGTAAGGCTTATTTCAGAGGCAATGTGTAAAACATTTGTACACACACAGTAACACAGTGAAAACACTGCAAAGGTACTCCACAATAGTTTCGAAAATTAGCCAATATGTATCTGAGTAAAACAAGACCAAAACAAAAATTCAAAATTCACAAGGAAAGATATCACTGTTAAAAGATTAAATGGAATTGTAGTTCCTTGAAATAAATGAAGCACTTGACTGAGGCAAAGTACCTAAGATGCATCAAAAACAAAGATGATGCAGGCTGCAGTGGAGGTGATGCATGAAGCGTTGGTTCCTTACTGCAGTGTGGTTTCAATGAACAAAACGGTGCCCGGGAACGATGCGTTAGTGATGCTTCGTAAGTCAAGCCACAATGGGTCGAGCTAACAGCAATGAAGCAGGTGCTGCATTGGAGTCAGAGCAGTGCATCACAGACTTCAGTGATGTTGTGGTCAAAACTCACACAGCGGTGGTACTTCTGACGTGCTGCGATGGATAGCTAGGGCCTGTGTCATTACATCAAGCAGGGACCTCACTCCGGCGCAGACAACGGTGATGTATTGAATTCTTGCAGCAATGCGTCTGTTTGGAATGATGCAGTGAGTCGATGCATGGATGTTCTTATTGCAGCACCAAAACATCCTTCAAGAGCCCAGAATGGATTTGGCACCACTCTGCAGGACAGGGCTCTCAGCAAAGGAACCCAGGTGCTTGCAGATGAAGTTTTTGATGTCCCTGAGACTTCTCAACAGGAGATAAGCTCAACTCAAGCCAGTGGAGACCCTTGGAAAGCAGGATGTAGAAAGCAAGGTACAGTCCTTTCACTCCCATGACAGAAGCAGGAAGCAGCAGGCCAGCACAACAAAGCAACATACAGAGTAGCAGTCACTCCTACACCATCCAGCTGTTCTTCCTGGCAGAATGTCCTCAGTCCAGAAATGGTCTAACTTTGTGGGGTCAGAGGTCCAGTACTTATACCCATGTCTGTCTTTGAGAAGTATTTGTAGTGCACAAGACCCTCCTTTTCTGCCCTGGCCGCAGACACATTCCAGGGGGTTGGAAACTGCTTTGTGCAAGGACAAGCACAACCCTATTCAGGCTCAAGAGTCAGCTCCTCTTACCACTCTAGCTCAGGAATACCCATCAGGATATGCAGGGAACACCTCAGCTCCCTTTGTGTTACTGTCTAGAGTGAATTCACAAATAGCCCAACTGCCATCCTGACCCAGACATGTATGCCATAGACAGGCAGAGGCACAGAATGGTTAAGCAGGAAAATGTCCATGCCTTTCTAAAAGTGACATTTTAAAAATTACAATTCAAAAACCAACTTCACCAAAAGATGTATTTTTAAATTGTGAGCTCAGGGACCCCAAGCTCTAAACCTCTATCTGCTCCCAATGGGAAACTGCACTTTAAAGCTATCTGAAGGCAACCCCCATGTTACCTTCTGGGAGAGATAGGCCGTGCAATAGTGATTTTTTTTTTAGCAATATTTCAATATCAGGGCATGCACAACACACCCTTGCATGACCTACCTTTTAAGTACACTGCACCCTGCCAATGGGGCAGCCTTGGGCCTACATTAGGGGTGACATATGTAGTAACAGGGAAGGTTTGGACTTGGCAAGTGGGTGCACTCGCCAGGTCGAAATGGCAGTTTAAAACTGCACACACAGACACTGCAGTGGCAGGTCTGAGACATGTTTATGGGGCTACTCATGTGGGTGGCACAATCAGTGCCACAGGTCCACTAGTAGCATTTGATTTACAGACCCTGGGCACACATGATGCACTATACTAGGGATTTACTAGTAAATCAACTAAGTTAAACAAGGATAAACCAATCACCAATACCATTTAGGCAGAGAACACTTGCACTTTTGCACTGGTCAGTAGTGGTAAAATGCCCAGGTTCCTAAAACCACCAAAACCGAAATTCAGCACAGGATCAAAAACAGTAGGTCAGAAGCCAAAGGACAGGGGAAACCATGCCAAGAGCTGACAGGTCTAACAATGGCCTTCAAGGAACTTCATCCAGTACATGTTTACTTAGACTTAGTGGTGCTGCTGACATGGGGCTGGGATCTATTAACTACAACATCCACATTCAGGATGAAATTGTGAATCAGTTCCCATCATTATTTCCCAGGAAGACTCAAAAAGATGAAAGTGCAACTTCTTATTAATTAGCAAATTCGCCCTGTTGCGCAATGGCACGGAAGAGTCGCATTTCATTTACAAGCAGCCATTGAGAAAGAACAAAGCTCCACCAGCCCTGTGCTATGGGTTTCCCCCATAGTTGTGGTGCCAAAAAAGTGGAGGTGCGGTGCACATGTCTGCTGATATGTGCCGGGCCAATAAACCAATTGAGCAAGAAGGCATCCTGGTACCCACAAAGGGGATGTGAACATGCAGCTAAGTGGAGCTAAAGTCTATACCTGTACAAGGAATATCATTAACTCGAGCTGGAAAAAAACTGTAGGTACATTACTATTTTTTGACTCATGTTGGTTTGTTTAGAGTACAAAAGATTGAGGGACTCATTATGAGTTTGACAGTCCGTGCACTGCCATGGCGATGGTGACGGTCAGACCGCAATCGGCTTGGCGTTCTGACCACTGTATTAAGAGTCATGCAGGCCTTTGGAAGCGAGGCAGCGTAGACCACTGAGGTCACAAGGCAGCATAAACAGGCTGGCAGAGACAATGTTGCTGCCATACACATTATGAGGTGGCACCGCCAATGTGACTGTGGTGGTCCAACCACCACATCGCAGCAGGCAGAAACAGAAAGTATAAAGGGGGTAACTCATCTGCAGTCACGTTGCACATTCTGTGCTGCCATAAAGCACATTACACATGTCCTGCCGCTGCTCATAGATGGAGCACAAAATCCATGGCATCATGGATACAACCAACCGTAAGTACTCATACCTACCTGTGTCATTACGCTCAGCAACAGATCCTCTCACCATCATCCACATGAGATGGGGAGCACACTATGGGCACCAAGTACACTTGTCATTGTGTATATAGTCAGAGTCATTCACAAAGAAGGACATATTCACAGCCGCAAAGTGCCTCCTGGGGGCAGGTTACTTACAATGCACTGTAACACTACACAAAAACATACGTCTGAACATTTTAGGCAGAGGGACACTGAAGAGTACACATTGTGTCATACAACAACAATACAGTAACATCACATCTACAAATAACACTGACACATTCACATTGCACCCATGGCATGGACTGCCATTATATTCAAAGCACATATGTATGGATGTGTTGTGCAACACAAACCCCCCTCCAATGAACCAGCCCTGCAATGGACACACACATCACCCACATTGCAGCACAATGGAAGGACAATGGGATGCACAATAGACTCTCTGTCAATATACTAAGATCACTTTGCAGACAATACCCGCAGAATAGGGATGGGGCATAAGGAGCACTCAGGGAAGGATACTGCACTTAGGGCCAGATGTAGGTACAAACAAATTAGCGACTCGCAATTTGCGAGCATGTGCGACTCGCAAATTGCGTGTCGCTAATAAGAATGCAGGTACAATGTCCGTGTACAAATTGCGACTCGCACCCGGAGTCGCAACACAGATAGCGAGTCCGCTGTCTGCGAGGTCGCTGTTTGCAACCGCGCACAAAACGGACTCGCAATTTGCGAGTGGGTATCGCAAATTGCGAGTACCATGTAAATTGATTGCAGGTGCTGCAGAACACTCCAGAAACCACTCCAGAACTCTCTGGAAACACTTCCTGGCACATGATGATGACATCACAGCCAGGAAGTTTACAAATACACCTGGGAGGAGGGAGGACCACACCCATTTTAAACTGCTGACCAGCCAACAGGAGGAACAGCAGCTACAATGGCAGAAACACCCAGAAAGAGAAAACTGAAATTTTCTGAGAAGGAGCTGGAGGTGCTGACAGAAGAATGCTGTCAGCACTATGATGATCTTTTTGGAAAGGCAGCCCTCAATGTGCCTGACTCAACAAAAAAAACAACTCTGGCTGGAAATTCAGGAAAAAGTGAACTCCCTGGGGGTCAGCCACAGGAGTGTGGATGAGATCAAAAAGAGGTGGTATGACCTCCGCTCCCAGACCAGGAAGAGGGTGGCATAAAGGCTCCGGGAGATGAGAGACACAGGAGGGGGACCATCATCCGTACCACCACCCACACCCCTGGAGGAAAGGGTGGAGGAGACCCTGGAGCAGGAGGCAGTTACAGGATTTGGAGATCTGGACACCTCTGAGCCCACAACCAAGATAGCTCCATTTCAGGGTAGCAAACACCAGAATGATGCATTATGGGCAATGTAGTCAAGTAGGCAGTCAATAGGCAAATGTTTATTAGGAAGTGTGCAACGGATAGTAGACACTGACAGTCTGTTCCCCATGTCCCACAGGTCTCCCACAAGACACCACCACAAGCCACAGCAGCCAGGTGCCAACAGTCAGCCAGCCCCATGAGGAAAGCACAGGAGTTGCCACCACTCCCACCTGCACCACAAACACCATCCCCTTGATGTCTACACCTGCTGCAACAGTGGTTCCAGAGGCTGCGGCAGCAACAGCCAGGAGTGCCCCAGTACAGCTCACAGGGCATCCACCGCTGCGCAGGCGACACAGGTTGAGGAGATCAGGGCTGCAGGCTGAGTCCGGGCGTCCATCCACCACCATGACCGAGGCACAACTGCTCCATGGTCGGCGCCTGCAGAACCAAATGTTAGGGAGAATTAGTGGGGTTCTGCACCGCTTTGTGAGGAGCAATGAGACCAGCATGCAGAAGCTCCATGCCCAATTGGACGTCATTGGCACAAACACTGGGGACCTAGCCCTGTCCATGCGGGTACTGGTGGCTGGACTACTGTCACAGAGCGAGGGTGGGCGGCGCAGGGACCGCCAGCTATTCCAGAGGCTGGACAGGATGGCCTCATCAATTGGCAGTCAACACCACTGGCCTGTCAAGAAGGACAGTCGGCCTCCAAGTGGAAATGGGCCACTTTGCAGGGGATGTGGCAAGAGGCCTGGGCCGGATCACACATGGGATCGATTTAATGGAGGCACAGCATGTGTCCAGGGGTACAGGGGACACCCCCCAGGACAGCAAAGAGGGCTCCAGTGTGAGCAGTGTCTCTGCCACTGACACTAGGGTGCTCCGGAGTGGGAGTACCAGGGAGAGCACTGCAGAACAACCTGGGACCAGCCAGGCTGGCAGAGGCCGCCGTAGGTCATAGACAAAACCCTGTCCCTGATGCTGGGGCACATGACGGCAATGTGCCCCATGCATGGTTGGCTTTTTGAAGTACATGAACAGTTTGTCATGGTGTGGTGGTCCTGTGGCAGTGCCTCCTGTCCACTAGCGCCGGCGGAGGTGGTGGGCAGTTCATCGTCCAGGCTAGTGTCAGGGGCCCCTTGTAGTGCCACAGTGTCCTTCCTGGTGTTGAGTACTTCCTTCAGCACGCCTACGATGGTGCCCAGGGTGGAATTGATGGTTCTGAGTTCCTCCCTGAAGCCCATATACTGTTCCTCCTGCAGGCGCTGGGTCTCCTGAAACTTGGCCAGTACCGTTGCCATCGTCTCCTGGGAGGGGTGGTAGGCTCCCACGATGGAGGAGAGGGCCTCGTGGAGAGTGGGCTCCCTGGGCCTGTCCGCCCCCAATCGCACAGCAGCCCTCCCAGTTCCCCTGTGTTCCTGGGCCTCCGTCCCCTGGACCGTGTGCCCACTACCACTGCCCCCAGGTCCCTGTTGTTGTTGGGGTGGTGGGTTAGCCTGGGTTCCCTGTAGTGGTGGACACACTGCTGATTGATGTGTCCTGGGGACGGAGGTATGGGCCCGCTGGGTGGGTGCTGTGCTGGTGTTTCCAGAGGGGGGACTGGCCTGTGACTGGGTGTGGGGAACCGACTGTCCCGAGGTCCCCGATGGGCCAGGCTGGTCATCTAGATCCAGTTGGACAGAGGTGCTGTCATCATTGTGGGCCTCTTCTGTTGGTGGTGTGGACATGTGTGGATCCTCCTGTCCGGTGACATTGGGTAGGGGTCCTGCAGGGGTATGGAAGCATGATAATTGCATCTGTGTGTGTCAAGGTGCACAATGGGTGGGTGACCGTGTACCCCAGTGCTAGCATTCCTGTGTGGGACCTTGTGTGATGATGGTTTAGGAGGGTGTATGGATATGTGCAGTGGGCATGCTTTAGTGAAGGGTGTCCATGCTTTGGTGTTGCATGCAGGGCTTGGTGTTAGGATGGGTGGTTTGTGATAGTGGGACATTTGTGAGGAGTAGGAGTGATGAGGGTGAGTATGAGGGTGGGGGTATGTGCTGGCATGCAGGTAGGGTGGGGGATGTAATAGTAAAGCTTTGACTTACCAGAGTGCATTCCTCAAGCTACTCCTGCGAGGCCCTCAGGATGCAGAATCACCAAGACCTGCTCCTCCCATGTTGTTAGTTGTGGGGGAGGAGGTGGGGGTCCACCGCCAGTCCGCTGAACTGCCAGGTGGTGTCTAGAGACCACGGAACGCACCTTCCCCCGTAGGTAGTTCCACCTCTTCCTGATGTCCTCCCGATTTCTTGGGTGTTGTCCCACTGTGTTGACCCTGTCCACTACTCTTCGCCATAGCTCCATCTTCCTTGCAATGGAGGTGTCCTGCACCTGTGATCCGAATAGCTGTGGCTCTACCCGGGCGATTTCCTCCACCATGACCCTGAGCTCCTCCTCCGAGAACCTGGGGTGTCTTTGCCGTGCCATGGGGTGGTGTAGGTGATGTGTGGGGTGGTGTGTGGGGTGATAAGTGTGCTGATATGTAGTGGGGTGTTGTGTGAGGTGCGTGGAAGTTATGTGGGTGATGGTGTTGTGTGCCTGTGGATGCTAGTGTTGTTGATGGTGGTGTCTCTCTCTGGCTTTTGTTCATGATTTGTGGTCGTAAGGATTTGTGGGTGATGTGGGTGTGTGTTTTATATTGTATTGAGTGTGTGGGAGTGGTGTGTGTATATGTATCAGGTGTGTGTATTTCGAATTGTCCAATGTGGCTGTGTTTTGGAGATGTGTGTGTATTTTGAGCGCGGCGGTGTGTACCGGCAAAGGCATACCGTGGTTGAAAGACCGCCCCGTGGATTCGTGGGTCATGATAGTGTGGGCGTATTTCTGTTGGCGTGACGGTGGAGGTATTGTTTTCACCAGTTTATCACTGACCTTTGGTGTGGCGGACTTGTGTGGGTGTCTGAATTTTGGCGGATTCCGAACGGTGGGACATAATAGCTGTGGCGGAATTCTGCGGCCGCGGCGGTGTGGTGGCGGTCTTCTGCACGACAGTAAGCGGATTTTACTGCCAATGTCATAATAAGGGCCTATGTCCACTTTGTCAGGGACATATGTCCCTAATATGCACAATACAATGAATCCACAAGCCCCATGGAAATCACCACTAATGCCTAGCATATTCTGATTGCATCAGTAGAAGCCATTACTCCTTTGTATGTCAGAGAGTCATAAAGATTTGCGAGTACCTGTAAAAGGCCCTCAACATGTTGCCCAATGAGAGTCTACATCACTGTCTCTATTTTGGTCCTGCAAACCCAGATGCTTGTGGATGAATTGTTATACTCAAACACAATTGATTTCAACATAACTGCAAGACATTCTCCGATGCATGCCAACAGTCAGGGAAAAATCCTTACTCATTACACATGTGTACTCTGCTGCATGATGCCACATCAATGGCCTGGAAATGCACAATGTGGCTAACAAATCTAATCATACACGTCTTGACTTTCATTGCTATGGCAGGTGCACACTCCAAATAACATGCAATGTCGGCTGAGGGTATGTGTGAGCCACATGAAACATACTTCTTTTTCAAATGTCCTATTCCAAACACAGGTTGGCATGCACATATATGTGAGGGAATACAGGAAACATCCCATGAACACAGGTAGACCATGCATAAAGCAGCAGCATACACATTTTGTCAAAAGAGAAAGGGACACATGCTAACATTTAGGCACAATGAAAGTTGGCAACAATGATGGGCCTCAAGTCATGTCCATGGACATTACCCACTTGTCAAGGGAAAGTGTTGATCTGTAGCTCCACTCAAAGATAAATGTATGCTCTGGCACATGTATGATGGGTAGCTTCACGTTGTAGACAGTAATGAGGCACCAGAACCTGTCACACACTGACGACAAGTAGCCTCTGGGTGGAAGATTCCAATATACTCTTTTAATTAGACACATGGCTTAAGACAGTGATACATCACTTCCTTTACTTTGGCCTGTAACACTGAGGAGTAGTGGTCTGTTACATAGAATTTACAACCACTACAACAACAAACAGTACTTGATTGATCAATGTACACAACCATATGTTGTCCCTGGCGAGCAAATCTTTTGGGATTTTACTCAGTTGTGTCCTAGGTCCCTGGGCCAATAGGCAAGGCACATCATTATGCACCAGATCACATATCTACACAAACAGTCACTTATCTCTTGTGTCACACATGGCACATCCCTAATCATCATGGAGAGATGTGAGAACCTAACACATTAACAAGGCAATGTGACAGGCAGGATTAAGCCCTGTACTCACCCCCTTGTGGCTGCTGTGCCGCCCTTAAACACCCATCAAGGTCAGTGTATGCCACCACCAGGATGCGCAACATTAGGGGGGTCATGGTCCAATGTGCACCCCACCCACATTGGGAGGACAGCCCCAGCTGGATTTCTGCGATCGCTGGACCTAGCGCCTCAGGGCCTCCCACCTCTTGCAACAGTGGGCGCTCCACCGACTGTGGACCCACATGGTCTGCACCTTTTGGTCGAAGGCTCTCCATATCTCCTTCTTCTAATGGGCATTGACCTGCATGGTGGCAGGAGACAAATGAAGAGATTACAATCATAAGTTTTCCACCAATGGTTAAGTCGCACACATGTCAGAAACACTAAGCTAGAAATGTTCAAATTGTTAACACATCACAAGTGTAAAGCACACAAGCCAATAAGAACAGGGACATGACTACACACGTTTCCATCCATCTGCAGACTAACCCACCACCCTGCTCATGGTCTACAATGACTAAGCAAGCAAACTCACATCAGGTTGCCCTAGCAACCTGTACTTTGATGTGAGCCACAATGAAATACTACACACAGATGTGGCTTCTGAAGGGTGAACTCCTGAGGCCTGGCTGGGAAAACACATTCACAGTCTGTGAGATTGACTCCCTATAGGCAACTGCAATAGTACAGATTTCACAGTTACACTTGAGTGACAATGAAGGTGCTGACATGGTAGATACAGAAAGGGGCAGATTTAAGAAACGTGTTGCTGCACTCATTGCAGCGCCACTTTCCTTGCGCTACTTAGTGCCCCACTACCGCCACCATGTGTGCGCCATATTTAAAATATGGCACACCATGGTGCAGGGTGGGGGCAATAGCATCAGAATGTTTGACGCTATTGATGTACTGTCAGGGTTAGTACCAAAATGTTGGCGCTAACCCTGAACAGTACATAGGGGCTCATTATAATGAATGGTGTGCCCCCATTTAACGCCTGTTCTGAGCAGGCTTCAAAAATGCTGGAAAAAAATTATCAAAGAAATTGTTTCAATTTCTTTTCACCATTTTTCAGTCCCCCCAACGGAGGAATGCCCCCTTGCATACATTATGTCTGGCATAGGCATAATGTGGTGCAAAGGGCTACAAAGTAGATCAATGCATGCATTTTGCAACTTTATAAATCTGGTGTAGTGTTTTTGTCATACTATTGCCACATTAGCATAAACAATTACACTAATGTGGTGATATTATGGCGCAAGGGGCTGTTAAATCTGCCTCAAAGTCTCTTCTTTGTACGTGTGGACATGCAGCCTACCAAATGCAGACTCATGCCACTTCACCTGGTGGGTTCTTTGGTACGTACCTGTACCACAAAACAAAATCTGTGTCAGCCCTATAGAGATGGCATCCAACATTCAAAGGCATGCTTTGTAAAATTTCTCCTATGTGACCAAGCTATACAGTCATATGTCATGACCTCCCAGGAATCAATACACTCTCTGCACTGTGGAACTGCCATCAGTGCAAAAGGCCTGTACAGGACCAATATGACTTCTTTGACGGTGACAAAAGAGCTATGGGAGTAAGGGACCTGTCATGAGTCAACGACACACATTGTCAGCTAAATGCACAAATTGACTAGTTCATGGATTAACCTCAGTACCCATTCCCAATCTAGTCAATGTGCTGAGGCACTCAGGGCAGGTTTTGCCACTAGATCCTCACATTGGCCACATGACAGGATGTGCTGGTGTACAGGGAGTGGACACAGTGTCACAGTTGCATAGCCACAGTGACTACCACAGCCTTGACATTGTTCCATACTGGGAAATACATTTGACAGGTCCTGTTCTCTGCAGGCTGACCATACATAACCTACATAACCTACATGATACTCCATTTCCATCACTTCCATGCATGATAGTACATCATGTGGCCATCAGCAATTTAGTACATGTTATGTGGTATGTGTGACAACCTGAAAGGTAGAGTGAGCCAGTTTATGCCTTCCAGACTTCAATTTGGCAAGGCCAAATATGGGGTGAAAGATCTGTGGTACTACACACATTTCTTACCAGATCCTCAAATGACTAAATACAAAATTCACACAAAACACATGCTGTCATACACATACATGTTGTCTAACATTTATAATCATCATAGAGAAAAAGATGTCAGTGGATGGCATTAAAGTCTCCTTACCTAGTTATGTGCACCAAACTCAAGGATGATCTAGGACCCTAAAACCTCACACAACACAATGCGACTGAACTTAACATATGTTAAAGGCCACCAATACCTGCACAATGTATATCCCATTGATGCCACCCAGACTGCAATAACAGCCACACAAGAAGTTTAGCTGGCACAAAGGGGTACATTGTAGCCTGTGTGGTGGGACAGGATGGTGTTTAACAGTATCATTTGTGCCTCTGAGATTCTTACCTGCTCTTCTGTTGAGCCATAAAGCTGTCCATACAGAGGTAGTATCTCATTTTCAAGCCACTCGAGCTCCTCTGGAAAAAAGGAAGGGGCACTATCACCTGCTGGACATGGCATGATTGCTCCCAGAGGCAGCTCACAGCAGCTCAGATTATGGAGAAGTTGCTGGCAGCAGTGTCCGAAGTCACGTGAGTAAATCTGCACAATATGATGGTGATGTCCCCCATGTATGCAGTTGTCACCACCAATGGACACAGCCATTGGGCCACAACCACCACAGGCAACAACATTAGCCTATGGCTTTGTCTGTGGTGGTAGCAACCGCCTACCCCCCTGACGGCTTCCGCAGGTGGTTCCTATTGGCCAGTGGTGTAGGTCAGCCTGAAATGCTGTATTTAACTTTATAAACGATATATGTTTAGTTGCAGCACAAACATCCTTATTCTGTCTTGTCAAGTAGGTCCTTCTAATCAACCACCATTGTAGTTTGTTGCAAGGCACAGATGGCATCTAACAGCAGTGCATGGGCCACCACCTCCGAAGGTCTTTTTGGCAGTCGGAATATACAGTCACGTTTCGAGGGGCAATTGTGTACCACAGCTTTGAGTTTCATCCAAATCCATGTTGGGGATACATTTATTGAAAACCATGGGGTCACATGTGACCCTTATGTAGTTGACAACTGGGATGTGTACTCTGTGTCATGTCTATTCAGTCAGAAATGCTTTGTCACATGAAATTGCTGGCATGCATAATGTATGTTGCTGGGGGCACACGGACTAATGTTACAAATCATGTCTTGTCACACATAGGTACCCTGGGAGAGGGAGGATGCGCCAACCTCCTGTCGACCATCCACTGCGAGACCTTCAGACATTGGACATATTGCTCTACTGTCTGAATAGGTAAACAATAGTGGACTCATGCTGTCAGTTGGAGCCAAATCTGAAGCCAGTTATTAGTTATCCAACTAGCACGCCACCCATTGTTCAAGTCATGTCAGTATAGCACTTCCTAGCCTTCCAACATACAGTGGAACTGCTGGTATGTCCCAACCTATGTTCAGTCTGGTGTTGAAAGATTTCCTCTCAGCACTGATGAAACTCAATGACAGCTATAGCAGGTTCCCCCGAACAGAGGATTTAGCCAAGATAAATTTTGACTTTGATGGGTTTGGTCACCTCTCACATGTGGTGGGGGGTTACTGATGGCACACATGTTGGCTTGGTACACCCGCAGGCCACTGAACAAGTCTATAGCAACAGAAAGACCTTCCACTCCATCAACATGCAAGTTGTCTGTTTGGCGGATCTCTACATCTCACATGTCTGTGCCGTTTTCCAGGTTCAGTCCATCATTCCTTTATAATGCGGAACAGCACCATACCCCAGCTGATCTCACAACTGCACCCAGGGAGGGCTTAGCTGGTTGGTAAGTCACGTCTGTCCTGATTTTGTGTGTGCAATGTCAGGTGATACAATCATAAAGTGAGGGACTCATTGTTGCACTTGTATCCCATTCCTTGACAGGAGAATCACCATATCCAAACTGTCTTTGTATGTTGACATAGCTGAGGAATCCAACTACGCCAGGGAAAGCCTGCTTCATTGAGGTCCATGGAATAACACAGTGGCCAGTGGAGCTGGATTTTGTGCTCCTTAAAGCCAGATTTTGCTTCTGTACTGGACTGGTGGAGCCCTCCTCTACTCACCTGGGAAAATGTGTGTTAGATCACTGTGGCTTGCTGCATGCTCCACATCATCGCCCTACGGAGGAATATCCCATACACCCCAGAGAAGGGGAAGCCTGTAGTGCCACCGGGTGAGAATCCTGAAATGCCAAGTGAGAATGACAGTGATGAAGAGGAAGCAGCTGACTTTCGGGGAGATTTCTCCAACAGCTACTTTTCATGAGTGTAAGTATGTCATATGGTGTAATCGCTGTGACTGTTGGATGAACTGTAGTTGTGAGAATGTGTGGAGCTGAGTGTTTTAGAAACAGATAGGGAGCTGACTCTGCAATATTCAGTCAAAGGCTACTTGATAAGATAGCTTTTCACACATTCCCACCTTGATGATGTTGCTTTGTTTGTGTCAGTTTCCTCACAGTGTAGTTGCTTGCTATTGTGTCATAGGTATGGTTTCAAGCATATACTCTTTGTTTTGTTCTTTGCACAGGTACCTTCACCATGGCATCTTCATGTTGACATTTCTGAGTTGTGACATCTGCAGGTATCTGATGCTATTCTGACATACAAAGTTGACATTGACTGTTTCAGGTAATGTAACTCAAAGAATTTGGATGTATGAGACCTGTACCAAGATAGCTGGCACAGTGTTTGAAAGTAAAGAAATGCACATTGCACTTGTTTTGTGTCTTGTGGTGGGTCTGATGCATCATTTGTGTCATCATGTGGTCTGAAAATATGTAGTCCTAGCTTTTGATCAAGTCATTTTTCTCTCTCTTTTTGCATGATCTTTATAGAGCTGTAGATGTGTTTTATCATTGCAGGACACAGTGCCTGTGCCACAACATGGACATATGTTTGAGCCATACCTCCAGATGTATGGTAATTGGATTAGGATGGGCCTGTGATCAGGGACTATTGTACTGCCATCGGTCTGTATCTTGGATTATGTGATTTTAGATTACTTTAGTGTGGTATGTGATAAGGTTCAAGCTGCTGACATCAACCACTTTAATGTTTCCCTGTTCGACAGGACAATGTGTGACAAAGCCCTTCCTTCTGTAACTTTGACTCAGTATGAGATACACTTTCTTGTTCCTACGAGTCCAGATATATTGACAGCCTATGTGTTTGTCAATGAAATAACATTTTAGGTTTGACCAGACACCTGTACTGATGTGTTGGTGTGTAATGTATGTAATCCTGAGCTGGACACAGTGTTCCTGTAACATGTCCCTGCCTGCACAAGTTGCTTGTTTCTTCAACGTATGGTTCCCATGGTCTTACATCTCTACATAGCGAAATGTGAAGATGAAGCAAGCAGACAATGAGTTTGTGATGGGTGAATTTATTACAATGCTAATTCTGAAAATAAAATTTGGACAGGAAAAAACAAAAGATCTAAAGTAAAGTTTTCAGTCATGGTTAATAAAATCATTGGAGTAGATGTCATACCATTGGGAGTCCAAAGTCCAGACTATTCCTCCCACTGGAACTAGTAGGTGGTTGAGGATCAGTGAACAAAGTGAATGTGTGGCACACACAGGAGGTCCTTTAGGAAAAGGTTACTTGCTGGCAGTGGTGGGTGTCTTGACATCTGCAGCTCCTGGATACTTTGCTGGATGTCCCCACTTGCATTGATGGGGGTGTGTGCTGCTACAGAGGCAGGTTTGTCTGGGGCTGTTTTTTCCTGTGGCTGGGCCTCCCTTCCAGTGGCTGGCACTGATGTTGATGTGTCTCATGTTGATGAGCCAAAGGAAAGGGGTAGACTGCTGTTGAAAAGCGCTGCTCAGGATGGTGTCAATGTCACTCAGCACCCCTGTTAGGGAGGCCATGTTGGTATTGTGAGCCTCCATCTGTTCCTGCATCTCTTTGCATGTTCCTCTATAGCTGCTTGATTTCCTGAGTTCAATCAAGACCTGGCCCATCACATCTTGGGATTCCTGATAGACCCCCCAAGATGTGCCTGATGGTGGCCAGGCTGACAGCAGCCCCAGTGCCCTTAGCCCACTGGCCCACAGCATCTTTTCCATGTACCCTACCACCATGAGCCTTTGCCATTGACACAGGGTGCCCTTATCAACTTGGTCCTGGACCCTCATTGTGTGAAGTGTTGCACTGCACCTCAGGATCCGGGACTGGGGGCATGAGATATTAGATGCTGTGCTAGGGATACAGGTTGGGGAGGTGAATGGTTGCCTGTGATGTTGAGGCAACCAGGCTGGCAGGAGTTGATGTGGGCACAGTGAGACACACTGATGCCGTCTGACTAGGTTGCCTAGATGGGCCAGAACCACCCTACATGTCCACACATCAAGGAGTGTCTTCTTAACTGAGGGCTTCATCCAGGTGGGTAGTGGCAGTCTGCTATGTGGCCTCTGTGTGCCCAGCGGTAGCTCCACCTGTTGATGTAAAACTTACAATGTTACTCTTTGTATTGTGACATTTATCTCCAGCGGTTTATTGTTACAGGAAGCAGAGACCTTGTACGAAGAGTGCATTGACATACCATGTGTGAAGCATGCCAATTCATTTTGACTCAAGCTGCTGCTGAAATGTGCAGATCATTAGCACTAGAGAGGATGACCTGAAAATGCCATCTTGCCACCAGTGCAGGTAAAACAGTAGCTAAGCGAGATATGGCTTTGCCCATTAGGAGGCCTAGTTGAGTCTGATAAAGGCAGCCCCACGCTGGGCACCATGTCACGTAGGTTCTCATTATCCTAATGAGACTACTAGATTTGGGTGGCAGAATCATGTGAATTGTAGGGTACTGAGTACATTCCCACACCATGTGACGCCTGTCAGCCCAATCCGGGTTTTACTGGCCAAGTAGCAGTGCCTCATTTGCATTCAAGAGCGGGGTTATTATGTGGCAACTGGGTGCATGACAGAGAGGACTCCTTAGGGGAATCGTGGTCGGTCAGATCTCATCCCTTTCTCTCAGTTACATTAATATCACACAGGAAAAGACAAACAGAAGCCGAGTACAGTTCAATAAGGTTTATTGAAGTAACTGCATCTTAAATCAAATGGCATGTATTGCAATAACTAGGATGATAAAACACACTAGGAGCAAAATTGTGACAAGGAGAGTGAAACACAAAAACAGTCCAACCATACTATCACTAGGAATGATACAGTGGTTTCCTACCTAAGCTATGTTGGAGCACACCATGATAAGCCCTAATTCGCCCTTCAGAATTCCCCCCTGGGAAGACATAATTCCCCATACCTGAGCAAGGAAGCCTGTTGTCTAAAAAGACACCGTCCCCATGTGGGCCAGAGATTTGGCAGTCCAAGCAAGCAGCTGTAGCAAAGATGATCAGCAATCAGCATGCAGTTGTGGTTATCTGACTGGATTCTCCCTCTAACGTATAAGGGACAGAGAAGTTTTTTTATAATAAAACAATGGATTTTCTAGGGAAACTGTCCCCATGTAAGGATGTGTTTGTTTCTGTGAATGTTGGAAAAACAGCGTACCACTTTTGCCGGCAACCCTTTCTGACTGCATCCTTGAGGAAAGCACAATGTGAAATAAATGCAGTGCTAAGAACATGATGCTTTCCTAGGCGAATGAACATTTAGATAGAGAAAATAAAACAACACCGCAAATGTGACAAATGTTAGAAAAGTAAAGCAATATGAATAAAATGTAACTGGGCTAAAGTGCACAACGGCAGGCCTAGTTTGCTAAAATAACATTTCTAAAACATGGCTAAAATAGGTATACAACAGTGCCACCTACAGTCCGGTTACTACCCCTACTTCACACTCTTGGCAAATAGTATCCTTCCAGGTGAGTACACTTCATTCGTGGTTCATCAAACAATGGTATTTGAACAAGAGAACACTGGACTGGTGGTTGGATTTACAGACACTGGGCCTTCATGGCCTGAGGAGTCAGGTCACTCTCTCTACTTCTGACTATTGACAAATGTCCCCTCCCAGGTGAGCAAAGGTCATTTGTGATTTGCCAAACAGGGGATTTCGGACAAGTGGAAAACTGGTCTGGTGTATGCAGTTTCTAAAATCGTGCCTCCTGGGTGTTGCAGTCAGGTCACTCTCTCTACTACATACACTTTAGAAAATGTTCTCCCCCAAGGAGAGTAAACTTAATTTGAGAGTTCATTAGCAGATGTACTGGGGCAAGTGACCTCTGGCCTGGTGTTTGGAGTTAGTGACACAGTGCCTCCTGGCAGTTGCAGTCTGGTCACTCTCTCCAGTACACACACTATCCAAATGTTATCCTCCTAGGTGTGTACACTGTAATTGAGAGCTACCAGACAGGGGTATTTGGGCAAGTGTACACTGGGCTGGTCTTTGGATTTACAGACACAGAGCCTTCCTGGCCTTAGCAATCATGTCACTCCCTCTGCTTCCACACTTGGCAAACTTTTTCCTCCCAGGTGAGTACACTTCAATCGAGAATTACTAAACAGTGATATTTGGACAAGTGAACACTAGTTTGATGTTTGGAGTTATTGAAACACTGCCTCCTGGGAGATGCAGTCAAGTCACTCTCTCTCCTTCCCACACTTGACAAATGGCATCCTCCCACTGAGTGAAGTTCATTTGTGATTTGCCAAACAGGGGTATGTGGACAAGTGACCATTGGTCTGGTGGTTGGAGCTGCCGAAACAGTGCCTCCTAGGAGTTGCAGTCAGGTAACTCTCTGTACTACACACACTATACAAATGTTGTGTTTTACATATCTATATGCAGACTGCATTTGGGTTTGGCCATACGTTTACCTGTTGAGACATACCATAAATCCTGGGATAGTTGTTTGACTTTGAAAGACTTACAGGCACCATTTGGATATATGGCATGTGATAGGCCTTGGTAGCAGTGATGTTGGGTCCAGCAATACACATCAACAGTGTTACTACTCAGATACTCTGGGTATTGAATGTTGGTTAAGAACATGAACAATACAGTGGCAGAAGCTGATCTGTGAGCATGCAGGGCATTGCAGTTTTATGATATTGTGTTATGACATCACAGACTCCACTCCCCCAGATATTCCTGTCAATCCCTCATGATGCAGGATGGCCAAGACCTTCTCCTCCCAGAGAAAGAGATATCATGGGACACTAGGAAGGTAACCACCAGTCTTTTTGGCCTGCACCTGGAGACCAGGGAACAGACCTTGTTTCTGAGGTCGTTACACCTCTTCCTGATGTTTTTCTTTGTGTGCAGGGTGGTACCTACAGCATTGACTCTGTCAACTTTCATGTCCCACAGTTCGAGTTTCCTACTGAGAGGAGTGTGCTGGACATGTGCTCCAAACTTTTAAGGCTCTACTCTTATGATTTAATCTACCATGACTCTTAACTCATCTTCAGTAAAAACATGGATTTTTCCACAGTGACATGGTGGAACAAAAAACAGGGGGAGTGCAAAAGGGTGTGAATGGACAAAAGTGAGTGCAGGGTGTTCTATGGGATGCTGTAAAATAAGGGTGCCTAATCTATGAAGTGTTTTGGAAATAAGGTGCACTGGCTTCTGTGTTTTGCATTGAAAATGCAAAAGATTGTGGATTGTGAAGGGGTGTGTTTTATATTGTCCTTTGCAGGTGTGTCAACTGTTGCCAATGTGTGTCAGCTGAGTTGTTTTCAAAGTCATCCAATGTGCAGTTGTGATTACTTTGCTGACCATAAACCAATGTGTTTCAGACTGACTGCCCAGAAGGGTCCACCATTAAGGGTCTGGCATGGCCACTGTGTTCTTGTAATATGCTCAGTGGATTGCCATGGTGCTGTTGGCACTGGCAGTCTGCCTTTTTTGCTTGGCATTCCTGCCTGTGTAGGTCGTAATAGTGCGGTCTGAAATACCTCAGGCATGGGGGTCTTTTCAGGACCGCCAACAAGGCAGTCTGGCAGTCCGACCTCCAAACTCGTAATGAGGCCCTGAGTTTTGGAGTATCATCAGATGTGGGTATATTTCAGGATTTTATTCACTGAATTATTCAAACTGTTACACATGCTTTTAATTACCGTGATGACATACTGGTATTTGGTGCAACACAAAAAGAACATGACAAGGCTCTTACACAAGTGTATCAGTTACTTTCTGATGAAAGTCTCGCTATGAATATAGCAAAGTGTGAGTTTCACAAAACCAAACTTAAATTCCTTAGGCACATATTTTTTGATGGAGAAATGACTCCTGATTTGGATAAGGTGCAAGCACTGTCATCTACTTGCCGCGCAGAAGATGAATCCATGCTATGGTCCTTCTTAGGCCTAGGCAGTTATTTGCTCAAGGTACATTTGTAACTTTGTACTGTGAGTGCCCCATTGAGAGACTTAAAAAAGCAGAATACCCCATTCCAGTGGCCTCCTGAATGTAATCACAGTTTCAAAGAAATTAAACATGCAATTGCGAATGCAACAGAAATGGTCTATTTTGACCCCGAGTTAAATATTGAGATCAAAGTGCATTCAAGCCTGTTGGGACTAGGGGCAACTCTTGCTCCACACAAGGGCCATCCGAATGCCCAGAGACATAGGGCCTCATTACAAGACTGGCGGACTTTAGACTGCCAGCCTTGCGGTGGCTGTCAGGAACGCCACTGCTGTGGCAGTCCGACCACCACATTAAGAGCCTGGCAGTTAGCCTGCCTGCCAGGCTGCCACCATCACCACCAGGATCCATGATCCCGATGGGCTAGCGGTGGCAGACGTCGGAATCAGCCAGGGCGGTGCTGTATTCACCGCTGTCCTGCTGATTATGACCTTGTTCTCTGCCAGCCTTTTCATGGCAGCATTACCACTTTATATATATATAGGCTTGATATATAGTTAGAACAGCAGATCTTAAATATTTGAACATATAACAGTAATATGAAGTAAATTAAATATGTTTAACTAATATTTAAATATATATATTAATATATACTTATTTAAACAAAGACAGACATATATTTATGAATGCATATTTATAAACATTTATATAATGTAAAAGTGTCATAAAACAAAATAATTTTAACTTATGTTAAAAAATAAAATATACTCTGACAAGTGTATATATATATATTTTTTTTTATATATATATATATATATAAAATACAAAATGTAACAGATAAACTGCAAATATTTTTTAAAGATTTACAATTTAATTACACATGAAAATGTAACAATAGATAAAATTGTTTGCTAAAAATATGTTAACAATAACATAAATGTATATATTAAACACATTAAATACACAAACACATAATTAATATTAATAATAAGTATTTAAACAATACAAACAAAAGTATTAAACTGTACAAATAAAAAATATACTATTCCAACTCCATTCTCTGCAACAGTAGGAAAAGCTTTGGACACCAGAGAGGTAATGTTTTCGTGTTCCCATTCCAGTGTATGCAACAGTAGGGAAAGCGTTGGACACAGAATGGGTAAAATGTACTATTCCCACTCCAGTGGGAGCAACAGTAGGGAAAGCATTGGACTCAGAAGGGTAAAACTTACTATTCCCACTCCAGTGTGTGCAACAGTAGAAAGTGTTGGACTTATTATTTCCACTCCATCTAGTGCAACAGAAGAAAAATAATAATTTCTAACAACTCTCTTAAATACGCAAAAATATAAAATTCTAAATATAAAAGTAATATGTCTAAATTTTAACAAAAATAAAACAAATTACGTATGTATTACAATGTTAAATAATTATTATTAATTAATGTAAATATGATTGATATAATGAGTGGTAATAAAAAGTATAACCCAATTAACATAATAAGTAATAATAAAACATGTTGTTAATAAATGAAAAAATCACATTTGATTTATGATTACTGAAATAGTTTCCTACCATATTCCTCTACATTCTAAACAACACACACTTAAAAAGTAACTTAGCAAATATGATAATTTCACCTACTTACAAATTATTAATAAATTAATCAATAATTATCAGTACATTATTTCTTAATTAACTTCCCACCCTTACCCATACAAAACTAACATCCCACACCTGAAATATAACTTACAAAATGTCTTAATTACACCATTTACATAATGAGTGTTCAGTTAAATAATTAATATTCATTAGAAATTATTTTTTAATAATTATAATTTCTTAACTTCCTATCCATTACCACTACAAGCCCCACAACCCGCACCCAAAATACAACTAATAATAAATTAATTACACAGTTTACATAATTAATTATCAATTACATAATTATATTAATTAAAAATACATCCTTGATTAATTATGAGTAACTTCCCACCCTTTATCTCTACAAACCCCACAACTCACACCTAAAACAGAACTAAAAAATAATAATAATTATACAATTTACATAATTAATTAACAATTAACAATTACATGTTTAATAATAATTAAAATTAATTATTTATAATTAATTTACTACCCACCCTGTACTGCAACAAACCCCACAATCCACTACAACACTTAGAACTACAATTCATGATTTAAGTAAATTTAAAAACAACTAAAAATGTACAAACAATATAAAAAACAGTAACAATAACTCTACAAACAATGCATACCATGTAGAATTAAAATATATACCAAAATACATAAAGATAATTGAAAAAATAATATTATTTACAACAATACTTTTGTGAACGATATTAACAATATAGATATTTTTAGCATTGATATTACTTACCTTAGAAAATCAATATTTTTGTCAGCGATTTTCCTGCATCATGATATTTAGTATCACGGTATTAAAAATTCAATATCTGTGTGCCTCAGTATGATTAACTCGGTATTTTGTCCAAATACCATCAACAACTGATGCTAAAGTCATTGAGCAACTTGATGACATCCCCGCTATTCTCAGATCTGACAATGGCCCGCCTTTCAATAGCAAACTAATCAGGGAGCTTCTCGGTTGACTTAATGTTAATCATGAAAAGAGTACACCTCTCTGGCCCAAAGCCAATGGTATTTCTGAACAATTTATAGGCACCCTCAAGATGGTAATTCAGCGAGCGTCAATGGAAAGAATCAGTCTAGATCAAGCCCTGTGTCCAGCACTTCTTGTCTATCGATCAACTCCTGACTCCACAACTGGTGAGAGTCCTGACATATTTGGGAGAGCCATGAGAACCAAACTACCACAATGTTCATCAAACCAATCGATGAATGCTGATAAGGTTTATGTATGTATGTATGTATGTATATGGGCATTTATATAGCGCGTTCCGGCCTTGGCATCGAAGCGCTTGAGGACATAAAGGAAAGAAGACAACTGAAGCCAATAGCCCTACCGAGGAAACAGCCAGGTTTTCACCCTCTTCTTAAACATTGCGAAGTTCTGTTCTTTCCTGATATCAAGCGGTAAACCATTCCAATATCTGGCAGCTGCCACTGTGAACGCTTTATCTCCCCACCTAACTCTGCGCGTCCTACAGACCTGGATCAGACAAGACTTCTCCGATCTTAGGGCGTGTCCTGGACTATACCACCTGAGTCTGTCCACCAGGTGTTCTGCACCATCCCCATATAGTGCTTTAAAGGTAAGGCAGAGAGATTTTAAAATAATCCTCTTGCCCACCGGAAGCCAGTGATGACACTTTAGGCTAAGGGAAGCCGACGCTAAACGTGGAAGTGCCAGAGTCATACGAGCTGCATTATTCTGAATTAGTTGCAGTTTCCTCAGAGTGCACTCATCAATATCCAACAGCAATGAGTTGCAATAGTCCACTCTGGACATAATCAGTGCCAACATAACCGTGATTCTTTCCTCCTGCTTCAGGAATGGTAAGATTTTCCTCAGGATTTTCAGGGTCCAATAGCAAGACTTCACTAAGGGATTAACCTGCGGTTTAAAACTTAATGCTTCATCAAAGATCACACCTAGGATTCTAGTACTCCATACGGGACTGGTAGTTGCCCACAATCATCCGGCCACCATCGCGGCCCCCACAGTTCCTTACTGCAGCCATACAAGACAATCTCCGTCTTGTTGGTATTAAGCTTAAGCCAATTCTGTCTCATCCAATCCACTGATTAATATCCCTCATGCAGCTATTAAACTGCTCTGTAACTTCCTCCCAGTTGCTCCTGGACACTGGAATAATAATCTGAGTGTCATCAGCATAGGAGGAAGGCGTAAAACCATACGATCGAATAAGTCTTGCCAGGGGGGCCACATAGACATTAAAAAGCGTAGGACTCAACGCCAAGCCCTGGGGTAGCCCACATGGCAAATGGAAGGCCAGAGCTTTAAGACCTTCTTAGCTAACAATGTTAGATCTGTCCCTTAAAAATGACTCCAGGATTTTAAGCGCAGCATGTATTATTCCAGCATTGTAGAGGCGAGATACCAAAATATCAGGCGAGATGGTATCGAATGCCGCAGAGAGATCCAATAGCACAAGAACTGCGTCATGCCCCTCATCCAGAAGCTTCCGTCTGGAGTCCGATGTTGTTAATAACGCTGATTCCGTGCTATGAGCCCTTCTGAAACCATGTTGTGACTGATCAAAGCCTCCAGCCTAATTGAGAAACATGGATAATTCATAATTAATGTGTTTTCTCAAGTATCTTTGCTAGTGTTGGTAGCAGGGAAATAGGTCGCAGATTGTTTAAATCAAAGGCAGTATGATCTGCCTTCTTTTTAAGGGGAATTACAGTGGCCTGCTTCCATGAAGAGGGGTAGACCCCTGTGGATAGTACATCCATAAAGATGGAAGCTAGTTTCGGAGCCACCAAGTCAGGAATCATCTGCAAAATGCTGGGTGGGCAGGGATCCATAGTTGAACCCGATTTAATCCCCATAAGGATATCTTTAATCCTGTCCGGCATCAGTGGGGAGAAACATGTAAGCAGCGGGGTATCCTGATTCGGCGGATCCAGGGGGGTAATCCCAGGATCCATCAAGGGGAAGTCATTATGTATTTGCCAGATTTTAGTTTAAAAAACTCTGCTATTTGATTGCAATTTGACTGAGAGTTCGACGAGGTTATGGGAGGAACAGGAGGCGTGATAAGAGAGCAAACTACCTTAAATAACTCTTTAGGTGCATTAGGTGCATTGTCAAGGACACTTCTAAAAAGTGAAAAATGAAAACATATGCCGATCAGTGCCGATATGCCCAGAAAACATTCTTTGGGAAAGGGGACTTGGTACTAGTCAAACAGAAAAGGAAGTGCAAAACAGACACTCTGTTTGCTGTTGACTATTTGAAGGTTGTGCTGTGTGACGGACACATAGTGACAGCGCATTGTCCCGGAAAATCCATCACAAAGGACTCATCACAATCAGCTCTTGAAATTACCAGTGAGGCGGCCTTACCTGCGCTCTCAGACCGCAAACCTGAGCCTTTGCCATTGTTGCATGGAGACAGGGCATCTCAACTACCTTATACCATCTGATCTGCAGACACCTTGGTGGCTCATTGAAGAAAGATGATGCTAATGTTGTTTGTACTTTTTCTTTAACAATGGGGGAGATGTAGGGGCTGATTCTAATTCTGGCGGGCGGCGGAGGCCGCCCGCCAGAATTCCGCCCCCATAATACCGCTCCGCGGTCAGAAGACCGCGGAGGGTATTATGAGTTTTTCCCTGGGCTGGCGGGCGGTCTCCAAAAGACCGCCCGCCAGCCCAGGGAAAAACTCCCTTCCCACGAGGATGCCAGCTCGTAATCGAGCCGGCGGAGTGGGAAGGTGCGACGGGTGCAGTAGCACCCGTTGCGTATTTCAGTGTCTGCAAGGCAGACACTGAAATACCTTGCGGGGCCCTCTTATGGGGGCCCCTGCCGTGCCCATGCCATTGGCATGGGCACGGCAGGGGCCCCCAGGGGCCCCGCGACCCCCCCTACCGCCATCCTGTTCATGGCGGCTTTCCCGCCATGAACAGGATGGCGGTAGGGGGGGTCAGAATCCTCATGGCTGCGGAGCGCGCTCCGCAGCCATGGAGGATTCAAACGAGCAGCGGAAAGTCGGCGGGAGACCGCTGACTTTCCGCTTCTGACCGCGGCTGAACCGCCGCGGTCAGAATGCTCGTTGGAGCACCGCCAGCCTGTTGGCGGTGCTCCCGTGGTCGGTGGCCCTGGCGGCCACCGGCCGCCAGGGTCAGAATGACCCCCGTAGTGTCTTTGATATCATGCACGCTCGGCCCCCTCACCGACCTGGGTGGACTCTAGACAGGAATTATGTAAATGGTATGGGAGGTGTTAAGGTATCATTATAAAAGTTGTAGCACAAAGTGAGCAGAGCGCCATAGTATGTTCAATCAATCACGAAGATTTGTAGAGCGCAAACATGTCACCCAGGGGCTCTCCAGGCACTGGGGGGGGTCTGCAAGCCTTGGCCGGGTAGTGATGGAGGTCGAAAAGCAATGTTTTGAGCTGTCTTCTGAAGTCTTCCAGTGAAGGGGAGGTGCTCAGGTTGAGGTAGTTTCAGGACATGGCAGCAAGGTGGGAGAAGGAGTGGCCACCAAGGCGTACTTGATAGATGTGGAGGATGTAGGCCAGGGCGAGGTTGGCTGAGCAGAACTCTCTCGTGGGATGGTATGTGTTTGTTGATATTGGCAGGTCTGGCATCATGGAGGCCTTGTAGGCATGAGTGAGGAGCTTGAAGTCGCAACTTGCTGGATAGGGAGCCAGTGGAGGGCCCTGAGGTGAGGAGAGATGCGAGTTCATCTGGGGAGGGTGAGAATCAGTCTTGCTGCAGCATTCTGCATGGTCTAGAGTCAGGTCTGGAGCTGCTTCATGATTCAGAAGTAGAGTGCGTTGCCATAGACGAGGCAGCTGGAGATGAAACAGGAAGATGAGATGGCATTGATCTGTTTCATGGTGAGTTGGGTGTCCATAAAAATAATAATTAGTATTAATAATAATAATAATAATAATAATAATAATAATAATAATAATAATAATAATAATTTAAACAATACTAACAAAACTGTACAAATAAAAAAGATACTATTCACACTCCAGTGTCTGCAACAATATGGAAAGCAATAATGCATAGAGTGGTGCTTGGTTGGTAGTGGTGGGAGGGGGACTTAGGGTGGCGGGGCACCATGTGTTGTCCATTGGGGAGGGCTTGTTACCGAAGATGAAGATCTCTGTGTTGTCTGAATTTAGCATGAGGCAGATGGTTCACATCCAGGTGGCAATTTTGATCATGGTGTTTTGGAAGTTCAATCGTGTGGCAGAGGCGTCATCGGTGAGGGATAGGACGAGCTGTGTGTCATCAGCATAGGAGATGATGTTCAAGCCATGGGTTCATTCGATGCCAGCCAGTGGGGTTCTGTAGGTGTTGAAGAGAGTGGGGCTGAGGGAGGAACCCTGGGGAATGCCGCAGATGATGTCTTTGGGCATGGAGACAAAGTGGGGGAAGATCCTCTGCGCTCGGCCGGAGAGCAAGGAGGCAATCTAGTGGGGTGTGTTGTCTTGGATACCAGTGCTGGGGAGTGTGGAGATAAGGGTGTGGGGGAGAAGGTGTCGTAGGTGGCAGATAGGTCAAGTAGAATGAGGGCTGATATTCCTCCTAGGTCGAGGAGGTGTCTGATAAAGTTGAACAATAAGAACAACTATTACAGGGCTCCATGTGTGGCATATTCATTTACATGCTCCTGGGCTGGGGAGGACCCTACAACTACCAAAAAAAGAGGATGCGTCAGCAGCTGTGGCTACCAGAACAAAGCTCACCTTGGATGAAGATTCCAAAGTGCAATTTTCAGTATTCCATGGAATCTAGATGCTGTCAGTTTTACCATAGACGACTGATGATCATTCCAGGCCCACGATGTTTAGCTAGGATGGAGGCTGGCAGCAAGAAAGCATATTTGGAGAACAAGTCCAACAAACATCTGTAGCCAGGAAAATGGAGCTGTGGCAAAGAATAGTCGACAGGGTGAATTTTGTAAGCAACTATCCACGCACAAGGGAGGACATCAAGAAGAGATGGAACAAACTCAGGAAGAATTGTGGGTTCCATGGCCACCAGGCACCAGCTGGTGGTCCACAAGACTGGCGGTGGACACCCACCTCCTCCCCCAACATTCATATCATGGGAGGAGAAGGCCTTGGACATCAAGCAGCCTGAGGGTCTGACATGAATACCTGGGGGAGTGGAGTCTGGTAAGTAACTAAACCAATGATGTTACCAATCACATTTAGATATATTAACAGGAAACCCAATCACTGCCCCTGTTCCCAAATGTCCAAATACCCCCCTCTGGCATACCACATGTCAACTAAACTCACCTGGGGTACAATGTCTGTGTATGGCATGGGTAGTACAGGGACTGACAGCACCACAACTCTCAGCATGCACTGTTCCACCTTTAAGAAAACCAGAACAGTGTACTACAAGTTAAATAGCCTTGCATGTTAAACTAGCAATCAATCCAACCCACCTGACTTCCGCACTATTGTACACCCCATGGCAATACCATCAATGATATGGCCATCTGTGATTACTATTAAAAGCACCACACAGCTACAGCTGTGTCCCTACCAAACTGGCCTTTAAATCACCATCTAAACAATGCCAGGTGCTGACCTGGGGGGACACCAATATAGGAAGCTGGACAAACTTGCAGTATACCCATACAGAGGCCCAGGTGTAATGGTCACATCTGTATTGTTGGCCAGCTCTTTTACCATATTACATTGTGCAGCTGTTAGTTGACTCGATCATGCTATACACCTAACTAGGAGCTGACTTTACATTGTCAAGTCATTAATCAAACAATATATAAGTAAATGAACAGCCATCTAACCACCAAGATACACCAACATCTTTTAATAAGATGTATGCAATTTGTAATCTTTGTGTCCTATACAGCTCTAACCCAGATTTGGAAGCAGATGGCATTGTCATATCTGAGGATCATGTAAAGGTTTTGTGTGCATGTCATTTAGCATGTCTAACAGTCAATCTTTGATATCACTTGTTGCATTACTTTCAGCAACTATGTGTTCCACTTCTCCTATGGGTAACCTAGCCAGTGTCACCATGGAAAGGACAACAGAGACTGTCCCTACCCCTCTAGATGAAGGCTTCACTGAGGAATTTTTCCCCTGGATGTGTGAACGTTGAGGATGAAGCTGGCCCATCTGTCACATCTGGTTAGTCAACAACTGTCAGAGTCACCATGCCCAAATCGACTTACCTCAGCGCTGTTGCTTCAACATCACAGGCAACCATTCACCTACAAATCTGTATTCCAAGAACAATGACTACCATCTTGTATAGGTAAAGGTACATGAGTCTCCTGTTCTAAACACAGACAATGATGGAACTGGTACCAGTGGGAGTGGGCCGATTGGGCTAGGGGCAGAGGCACATGGGGGTAGGGTGCATGGAAGGGATGTGTGGGTCAGAGTGAGGAGGCTCCTAGGGATACAACTAGCCAGGACACCATCTCCAAAGTATTGGGACCGAACATAGGTCCATATATAGTATCTAGATAAATAAATCCCTTTTTTGTCATATAAAAACTAGAACTGGAGATTTCCAGAACACAAACATTGATGTATATATGTATATACTTTTTTCCATTTAGATATCATGTCTATACTTTCTACATATATCCAGATTTGGGCATTAGAAAATACCAGGATGTTCGGCTGTTAAGATTACATCGACATTAGACTGTAACATTTAGAACGGCCCTGAAGAAGGTGACCTCAATAATAGAGGAGCACCGAAACGCGCGTAGGCCCTCTGTTCCTATTGTATTTCATCGACAGAATAACTTCATCATTGTTATTCTCCCTTTTTTAATCATAGATCCTGTTTGTACTAGAGCACAGTTTGCCATTTCAATTTTGTTAGAATTGTATATTTCTTTCATTCTTTATTCTGATATGTAATTGATAGTCGCTTTTGGCACATTTCTGTTATTGTGTTATTCCTCTCATACTAGGGCCATTCGAGTCCTTTTCTTGTAATTTTGTTTGCTGTATTTCTTATCGTGGCTGTCTCTAGTTTGGTATGATTGTGGTGTGTCTGAGTTAGGTATCATGTCGATTGTTTTTTTGTTATTAGGTTTCATGTGTTTTAGCATTTTGTATTATTATCGAATACAATTATACTGTTTTGATAGAATGTATTAATTTGTCTTCCAGTTGATGTTCAGCCATACTGTGCATCCATATATTATTGTTTGTACTTGACATACAACACTGTAGTTATCAATACCTATAGTGATACAGTACCTGAGGAATATCTATCCTACTGGTAAATTACCGTAGCTCGTTCTTTCAATTTCTTCTAAATCAGCCCCATTAACATCTGTGACTGCTAGTGGAATGGAGGCCCTGTCAGGGGAAGAATATGCCTCAGACATCCCTGCCTCTGCAGCTGAAGAACCCTCCCCCACAAACGTGGACGTCCCTTCAAACATCTAGGAGGAGCAGATGCCAAGACGAAATCTACTGCAAGGAAGTCAACCTTTATTGATTGGTTCCCCTTGTGCGGGTCAAATACACTGTGTTGACTGTTCTAAAACCTATCTCCATTTTCCTATGGTACAAGGACACTGGACTTGTGTCTCCAAATGTTGCAGAAGCTACCCTGATGATTTCATCTGCCATGACTGTTTACTTTGTGTTATATTGGATCAAATTCACTTATGTTGCTGTGCACTCTTCAATAAATGCAACTTAATAACATATCATGTGTGAGAGTCATTTATCAACCATATTTCACTGTCATCTATAACACCTCTTGCACAAAAAAGTGTATTTCTAATGTAAAACATTTGTTAAGTTCCATCTTACATGTACTAAAGCCTTATCACAAACCCATACCATAAATCCCAAATGACCATACCCCATGAAACAGACAGAGGTAAGTGCAAATGCCCCCAGTCATGGAACCTTCCACTTATCATGGTCAGGTATCAGTAGGAATGCTACTCACCTATGTCAGTCTTGACACACATGCACAGTGACCTGTAGTGAGGAAACACAATGACAGCTACCTACAAGTTAGTAATTACCACACAAACCATTCTGATAGTTGAAGATATGCATAGCAAAGGATGACATATGTCAGAGACACAAGACCACACACATGGTATTATTAGGCACACCTCCCATGGCAAACAGGTCTATAGTGTGGAATAGGACATTACCATCCCACTGCCCTGAGAGTCTGGGCATAGAACACACACCACAAATCTCATGCCTGACAGTACCTTGTCCAAACCATGTTCACCTCACATGTCAGTCTGCAAATCCCACCTGCCTGTGACACTGTCTGATATTGCCAAATGAGGTGAAGTAATCTGTGAAGTATAAATGTCAAACATACAATATAGACTGCATTGAAACAAAATCATTACACAGCCAATTCCTATACACAATGGTAACTGTGACTGTGCATTGTGATATGTTGATCAAAATGCTGCACACTACTCCATGTAATATTCTGCATGCACACCTGAGTTATGGGCCTCACCAGTACCCCATTGAGTCACTTAAATTATGAAACATCACATGCCTAATGTCAGAAGAAGTACTGCATGATGAGATCAGCCCTGGTGCCTCCAGCTTAATGCTCATCATATTTATCTTTACTTGGCAAATCTGAATTCTCACCCACAGGAACTGCTGGCCCCCCTTCATCTGGTATAAACGGGATTTGATGTCTAAGGATGAGGTTGTGGAGCATGCAGCAGGCCACAATATTTTGACATACTTTGGTGAGTGAGGAGAGGAGGGCTCCACCAGACTTATCAATGCCTCTGAATCTTGCATTCAGGAGCCCAAAAGTTTTTTGCCTGACATGCCTTGTCCTTTTGTGGACCTCATTGAAGCAGACTTCCCCTGGCGTGGTTGGGTACTTCACTGGTGTCAATAACCAGGAACAGTTTGTGTAACCTGAGTCTCCTGTAGAGTTTAGAAAGACAAACATAAGTAACAGACATCCACACATTTGTTAGACGATAAATGTTACAGACACACATGACAAATGTGACTTACCAACCAGCCAGGCCCTCTCCGTGTATTGTTGTGTCATCAGCAGTGGGATATTGCTGTTCCACATGATGAAGGAATTATGGACTGACCCGGGGTACCTTGCAGAAACTTGTGAAATGTAGAGGTCAGCCAAACAGACCACTTGGACATTAGTGGAGTGGAAGTTTTTCCTGTTCCTATACACCTGTTCATTGGCATTTGGAGGAACCAAGGCTACATGGGTGCCATCTATGGCTCTACCCACATGTGGAATATGTCCCAAAGCATGGGTCAAATCTTCACGTTGTAGAAATCTGATGCAGCTGTCCAGGTGTTTCAACAATGCAGGCAGTACAGCCTTAAAGACTAGACTGAACATAGGCTTAGCCATCCCTGCACTTAGGACCACTGTATTTTGAATGGACCCTGTGGCCAGGAAGTGCAGCACTGATAGAACTTGTACAATGGGTGTTATGCTATAGGTATTACGAATGACAGACACCAGATCTGGCTCCAACTGACAACAGAGATCCATGATTGTATGCCAATCCAGGGAGGAGATCGGAATAACATGTTGCTTCTCCATGGTCTGCAGGTCTGCTAGTGGATGGCACATTGGAGGTTTTCTCACTCTCCTTATGCCATGATAACTATGTGGGTGCAAACCAAAATGTATGTGCATCACTCATTCTGTACTTCTTTAGTATGATCATACCTATGTCACACATAATGCTCTAAAATGTCACATGAAACTATTGAAATGTTGTACACTGAACATTCCTAAGCAAATAATGGCTTATTTCTTCATTCACATCCCCTTTCATCTATCATATTTTAGAAGGCATGTCACTGACAGTCTACGTGACATTAACATTATTAACATGTTGTACATATATGGGGCACATATACCATATGTCAGATTGCAATTGCTCTGCTGCTTATGCTTCTACATGTAAACTATTCAATACACATCAATTTTGCATCCTGCGCATAATACATGCATATTTCTACATTTGTCCAAAGCCAGCAGTGAACACTATGTTGTAGATATGTTTCACAGCTTGTAATGCAACTTTTAATTACTTTGACATTCATATATGAGCTTTAAAATGGCAGCTGTCTGATCTACTGTCCTGGACATTTGGAAGTGACCTAATTACGCCAGCATATGTCACCATGGCGATAGGCGGATACAACCGCGGTGAACATTGCCATTGGAACACATTGCTGCCTTTGGCGGTCTTGGGACAATGGCAATGTCCACCGGCGGAGATGATATTTTACGTGGCGGACAAGACTGCCATCTCAGACTTCATCTCTTACTTGACTCCTGATACTGCTGCCAGAAAAACCTCCACAACCTGAGCTGCCAGCAACACCTCCACCACTTGAGCAGCTGTGTGCTTCACCCTGCCTTCTCCCCGGAGGAGCTTGAGAAGCTTGTGGAGGAGGTCTTACTCCTGTATGGTCAGCTCTCTGGTGCACCAGAGGAACAGGTTATTGCAATACAATTACAATGTTAGAAGGTTTAGGTGTATGATTATGTCCATGAAATGTGCTAGTATGACGGATTGTGGTAGTATGCATGGGTAGATTGGCATGTGCATATGTGTACAGATAGGTTTTGAGTCCTGTGACAAAATAGAGAGTGTGTGAAGTATGTACCCTGACCCAACTGCAGACTGTAATTTGGAAGGATATACCATGATTAGAGATATGCTTATGGTCTGGTCACATGTTTCAAGGTAACACATGGTGCTAGATATGCATGTTGTATGTTTTTCTAAACATAACACATGGCCTGACTGCAGAGTGTCATCCCTCATCGAAGGCGATGTTGAAGGCAGTCTGGCTTGTTTCACTAACTTGTATTTTCACCCTGCTTGTTTTGGTATTGCGTATGTGGACATGACAATCTATTCTTTATTTGTCATCTATGCAGGTCAACGCCCATTAGAAAAAGGGGATTTGGTGTGACATCTCCAAGAAAGTGCTGATCCCGGGGGTTTACAGCTGGCAGAGCACCTGAGACGCTGGGCCGGGTAAAGCACAGAGGCCTAGCTGAGGATGTCCTACCAAGGAAGGATGCCCGTCAGACCTTCACCCCCCTAGTGGCCTACCCGGAGTTGGATGGGCGTTTGAGGGTTGCACAGCAGCCACAAGGGGGTAAATACAGACTTAACACAGTTTCATCCCTACACCAGGTTAGTGTATGATGTGAAAGAGTCTAAGCTGTGACAATGTGGTAAGTGCAAAGGGTCAAAGCTCTCCAAGGAACACATTGATTTGCAGTCCCCCAACATTGGTACACAAGTGTACACATACTAATTTACTTAGTGACAAATTACTCTCCTATGTTGCCCCCTCTGTATTGAAGCATATGATAATGCACATGTGACTGTGTCACGTGTATACCACTATACAGCGTTTCATACCCTGCTGGTTGTTCCTTTTCACCCGCAGGTCTTTACTCGCAATATCAGGATGGGAAGTTCTCAAGATCCCTGCTCTCTGTCCATTCCAATGTCCCTTAATACATGTCTATGTGCAATATAGAGTCTGACAATTTTAATTAATTCCTACTTTTCCAAAGAATTCCGATGACTGACAGCATCATGTGAGCCTGTGATGTTCATCTGACATTTCACATGCAATCCATTCAAAACCTATTCTGACCTGTTAAAAGGTGAACCTCCTTGGTAAGTGAGGGGTGTAACTAGGTCTCTGTAAGATGCCATCTGAGTAGACATCCTATATGTTGGTAACCATGAAGGTATTGCTAGACTCCTATTGAATCACATACATTGGTGTCAGAGCAAAGAATGTTAGTATTATGTTCATGTACTGTAGGTGGGAACTGACCACACAATTATTTGTTTAGCCATAAATCAAATCAAATCAAATCATTAACATTTATAAAGCGCGCTACTCACCCGTGCGGGTCTCAAGGCGCTAGGGGGGAAAGGGGAGGTTATCGCTGCTCGAACAGCCAAGTCTTTAGGAGTCTCCGGAAAGCGGAGTGGTCCTGGGTGGTCCTGAGGCTGGTGGGGAGGGAGTTCCAGGTCTTGGCCGCCAGGAAGGAGAAAGATCTCCCACCCGCCGTGGAGCGGCGGGTGCGAGGGACGGCAGCAAGTGCGAGGCCAGCGGAGCGGAGGGGGCGGGTGGGGACGTAGAAGCTGAGGCGTCTGTTGAGGTATTCCGGTCCCTTGTTGTGGAGGGCTTTGTGTGCGTGGGTGAGAAGACGGAAGGTGATCCTTTTGCTGACTGGGAGCCAATGCAGGTGTCTCAGGTGTGCGGAGATGTGGCTGTTGCGGGGTACGTCGAGGATGAGGCGGGCCGAGGCGTTTTGGATGCGTTGCAGGCGGTTTTGGAGTTTGGCGGTGGTCCCGGCGTAGAGGGTGTTGCCGTAGTCCAGGCGACTCGTGACAAGGGCGTGGGTCACGGTTTTTCTGGTGTCGGCGGGGATCCAGCGGAAGATCTTGCGGAGCATGCGGAGAGTGAGGAAGCAGGCGGAGGACACGGCGTTGACTTGCTTGGTCATGGTGAGAAGAGGGTCCAAGATGAAGCCGAGGTTGCGGGCGTGGTCTGCGGGGGTCGGTGCGGTGCCGAGGGCCGTGGGCCACCAGGAGTCGTCCCAGGCGGACGGGGTGTTGTCGAGGATGAGGACTTCCATTTTTTCAGAGTTCAGCTTTAGGCGGCTGAGCCTCATCCAATCTGCGAAGTCCTTCATACCCTCTTGTAGGTTGGTCTTGGCGCTGGCGGGGTCCTTGGTGAGGGAGAGTACAAGTTGGGTGTCGTCGGCGTAGGAGGTGATGATGATGTCGTGCTTGCGTACGATGTCGGCGAGGGGGCTCATGTAGACATTGAAGAGTGTCGGGCTGAGCGATGAGCCTTGAGGTACGCCGCAGATGATCTTGGTGGGTTCTGAGCGAAACGGAGGGAGGTAAACTCTTTGGGAGCGGTTAGCGAGGAAGGAGGCGATCCAGTCCAGGTCCTGGCCTTGGATCCCGGTGGAGCGTAGGCGGGTGATTAGGGTGCGGTGACAGACGGTGTCAAAGGCAGCCGAGAGGTCGAGGAGAATGAGGGCGACTGTTTCACCGTTGTCCATCAGGGTTCTGATGTCGTCTGTGACTGAGATGAGGGCGGTTTCCGTGCTGTGGTTGGTTCGGAATCCGGTTTGTGAAGGGTCGAGCAGGTTGTTGTCTTCCAGGAAGGTGGTCAGCTGTTTGTTGACGGTCTTTTCTATTACCTTGGCTGGGAAAGGTAGAAGAGAGATGGGGCGGAAGTTTTTCAGGTCGCTTGGGTCAGCCGTAGGTTTCTTTAGTAGGGCGTTGACTTCAGCGTGCTTCCAGCATTCGGGGAAGGTAGCAGAAGAAAAAGAAGAGTTGATGACGGTCTGGAGGTGCGTGGCGATGATGTCGTCGGCTTTGTTAAAGATGAAGTGCGGGCAGGGGTCCGAAGGGGCGCCGGAGTGGATAGAGTTCATGATGGATTTGGTTTCTTCCGTGTTGATGTGGGTCCAGTTGTTGAGGGTGATGTCCGGGGAAGCGGGTTCAGTGGTGTATGGTTGGGTCTGGTGTCCGAAGCTGTCGTGGAGGTCGCTGATCTTGCGATGGAAGAAAGTGGCGAGGGATTCGCACAAATCCTGTGAGGGCGTGACGGCGTTGGCGCTGGCGCTGGGGTTGGAGAACTCTTTGACGATGCTGAAGAGTTCTCTGCTGTTGTGGCTGTTTTTGTCTAGTCTGTCGGTGAAAAAGTTCCTTTTGGCAGTGCGGATCAGGTGGTGGTGTTCGCGTGTAGCGTTCTTGAGGGCGGTCATGTTGTCAGCGGTGTGGTCCTTGCGCCAGGCCTTCTCAAGGGCACGACAAGTTTTCTTTGATTCTTTGAGGGTGTCAGAGAACCAGAGAGGTTTTTTGGTGTTGGTCTGTCGATGCGTGCGTTTGAGGGGAGCAAGGTTGTCAGCGCAGTTGGAGATCCAGTTTGTGAGGTTGAGAGCTGCGTCGTTGGGGTCGGTGGTGAGGGTGGGTTGGTTGGCGGCGAGAGCGGAGAAGAGTTGCTCTTCAGGGATCTTGTTCCACTGTCGATGAGGGATGGGTTGAGTGCGGAGGTGGGAGGTCTCGCGTCGGAATGTGAAGTGGACGCAGCTGTGGTCGGTCCAGTGTAGGGCAGAGGTGTAAGCCATAGTGTTGTAGGCATGATAAATATGCAAAGACATCTTATTCACAGTTACAATCTTAACTGGTTCTTGTCAAAATCATGTGTACATTAAGATGTTTTATCATAAATGCACATTGCCATGAGATATCAACTTAATTTCTGTTGCTCTTTTGGATATTGTTGGACTTCTTGTTGTATGGAAACCTATTGTTTGCACAGACACCAATGTGGTGCAGGTGTGGTAGTTCACATACACATGTGAGTGGAATGATATGTGTATTCTGGTATTTGGCTTGCACCATGGTGGGTGCAGCTGCCATGGTAGCCTCAAATGTAGTTTGTGTCTCCAAGTTTTTCCCATACAGATGTAGGGATGGTCATTTCTGATGTGAGGATAGTGATCTTGCCACATGGGCTACTGATGGAATAATAGCAGAATACTTTGAACTGTATGTCACCTTCATGTACATGGCAGGTGTCCATTGAGTTAAAAGAGTAGATATCCTACCTGTGGTTGTGTGTGGATAAATGGTTTGAGAATATTAGGTCCTTATATGAGTGCTATACTTTGTTTTCAGAAGGACAATGACTTAGATGACTTTGTCCACAAAGTATGTGTCATCCCTCCTTACATCATTATTGGTACATGCGTAAGTGTCATGTGTTATGACTCTTTCATCATCTAACATTTGGTTATGCGAAACAGAGCAGTTGCATGTTTGGGAATTTCCACTGTGAAGGGTGAGTACTCAGTAACATGTAGTGGGTATGGCTTGTAGGGAACATGGTGTTCCAGAACTTTCTGCCACAGAAATGTGAGGAACATGTGTTTTTTTAGCCAAATTTTGAGGTTTGCAAAGGATTCTGGGTAACAGAACCTGGCCCGAGCCACACAAAACACCCCATCTTGGATTCCCCTAGGTCTCTAGTTTTCAGAAATGCACAGGTTTGGTAGGTTTCCCTAGGTGGCGGCTGAGCTACAGGCCAAAATCCACAGGTAGGCACTTTGCTAAAAACAGGTCTGTTTTCTGTGATGTGTCCACGTTGCGCTTTGGGGCGTTTCCTGTCGCGGGCGCTGGGCCTACCCACACAAGTGAGGTATCATTTTTATCGGGAGACGTGGGGAAACGCTGGGTGGAAGGAAATTTGTGTCTCCTCTCAGATTCCAGAACTTTTTGCCACAGAAATGTGAGGAACATGTGTTTTTTTAGCCACATTTTGAGGTTTGCAAAGGATTCTGGGTAACAGAACCTGGTCCCAGACACACAAGTCACCCCATCTTGGATTCCCCCAGGTCTCTAGTTTTCAGAAATGCACAGGTTTGGTAGGTTTCCCTAGGTGGCGGCTGAGCTACAGGCCAAAATCTACAGGTAGGCACTTTGCAAAAAAACACCTCTGTTTTCGTTCAAAAATTTGGTTGTGTCCACGTTGCGTTTTGGGGCGTTTCCTGTCGCGGGCGCTGGGCCTACCCACACAAGTGAGGTATCATTTTTATCGGGAGACGTGGGGGAACGCTGGGTGGAAGGAAATTTGTGTCTCCTCTCAGATTCCAGAACTTTCTGCCACAGAAATGTGAGGAACATGTGTTTTTTTAGCCAAATTTTGAGGTTTGCAAAGGATTCTGGGTAACAGAACCTGGTCCCAGCCACACAAGTCACCCCATCTTGGATTCCCCTAGGTCTCTAGTTTTCAGAAATGCACAGGTTTGGTAGGTTTCCCTAGGTGGCGGCTGAGCTACTGGCCAAAATCCACAGGTAGGCACTTTGCTAAAAACAGGTCTATTTTCTGTGATGTGTCCAAGTTGCGCTTTGGGGCGTTTCCTGTCGCGGGCGCTAGGCCTACCCACACAAGTGAGGTATCATTTTTATCGGGAGACGTGGGGGAACGCTGGGTGGAAAGAAATTTGTGGCTCCTCTCAGATTCCAGAACTTTCTGCCACAGAAATGTGAGGAACATGTGTTTTTTTAGCCAAATTTTGAGGTTTGCAAAGGATTCTGGGTAACAGAACCTGGTCCCAGCCACACAAGTCACCCCATCTTGGATTCCCCTAAGTCTCTAGTTTTCAGAAATGCACAGGTTTGGTAGGTTTCCCTAGGTGGCGGCTGAGCTACAGGCCAAAATCTACAGGTAGGCACTTTGCTAAAAACAGGTCTGTTTTCTGTGATGTGTCCACGTTGTGTTTTGGGGCGTATCCTGTCGCGGGCGCTAGGCCTACCCACACAAGTGAGGTATCATTTTTAACGGGAGACTTGGGGGAACATAGAATAGCAAAACAAGTGTTATTGCCCCTTGTGTTTCTCTACATTTTTCACTTCCAAATGTAAGACAGTGTGTAAAAAAGACATCTATTTGAGAAATGCCCTGTAATTCACATGCTAGTATGGGCACCCTGGAATTCAGAGATGTGCAAATAACCACTGCTTCTCAACACCTTATCTTGTGCCCATTTTGGAAATGCAAAGGTTTTCTTGATAGCTATTTTTTACTCTTTATATTTCAGCAAATGAATTGCTGTATACCCGGCATAGAATGAAAACCCACTGCAGGGTGCAGGTCATTTATTGGCTCTGGGTACCTAGAGTTCTTGATGAACCTACAAGCCCTATATATCCCGCAACCAGAAGAGTCCAGCAGACATAACGGTATATTGCTTTCGAAAATCTGACATTGCAGGAAAAAATTACAGAGTAAAACTTAGAGAAAAATTGATGTTTTTTTCACCTCAATTTCAATATTTTTCTTTTTCAGTTGTTATTTTCTGTAGGAAACCCTTGTAGGATCTACACAAATTACCCCTTGCTGAATTCAGAATTTTATCTACTTTTCAGAAATGTTGCGGTTTCTGGGATCCAGCATTGGTTTCATGCCCATTTCTGTCACTGACTGGAAGGATGCTGAAAGCACAAAAAATCGTAAAAATGGGGTATGTCCCAGTAAAATGCCAAAATTGTGTTGAAAAATTGGGTTTTCGGATTCAAGTCTGCCTGTTCCTGAAAGCTGGGAAGCTGGTGATTTTATCACCGCAAACCCTTTGTTGATGCCCTTTTCAGGGAAAAAAACACAAGCCTTCTTCTGCAGCCCATTTTTCTAATTTTTTTTTAAAAAAACGAAATTTTCACTGTTTTTTGGCTAATTTCTTGGCCTCCTTCTGGGGAACCCACAAAGTCTGGGTACCTCTAGAATCCCTAGAATGTTGGAAAAAAAGGACGCAAATTTGGCGTGGGTAGCTTACGTGAACAAAAAGTTATGAGGGCCTAAGCGCGAACTGCTCCAAATAGCCAAAAAAAGGCTCGGCACAGGAGGGGGAAAAGGCCTGGTAGCCAAGGAGTTAAATGTCAGAGGAGACAAATTGAGCAGGCGGTCATCTGGCAGATTACCAGTGATGTATTCATTGCAAGGTTGTGCTGGGCATATTCAGCCATTAGGGAGATCCCTGGCTGGATCGATTTGGCACAGTGTCAACAGTTTTGACCTATTGGTTGTATATTGTGTTGTATGTGTGATGAGTCCCTGGCCAGTGTCAGTTGTGAGTGCTTGACAAGGCATTTATGATGTTGCAATTGTGGTGGTGTTGTGACGTGTTGGTATGTTGTGTGGGATTGTGTGAGACTGGGCATGTGCTGTATTGTTGTGCGTAAGTGTGTGTTCTTGAGGTGGTGTGTGTGTGTGCTGGCTGCAGTGTGTATGTGTGGGTGTCTTTATTATTGTATGTGACGGTGCATGTCAGTGAACTGTACGTTTGGGTGTTTCTCTCTCACCCCCTTTCCATGGTATGTTATGTAACTGAACAAAATGTCACAATATACAGCTGTAACAGGTGAGTGTGTGTACTTATGGTTGCTGTCATCGGCGTCTGCGAAGATTCCATTGGCTTTCAGCAAGCACAAGCAGCGGGATGGCATCTAGTCATGGTTCCAATGTGGCTCCGCACAAGTATTGCTTCCTGGAGGTGAGTGTCTCCGTTTAACCAGTTCGTTTTTGCCTCAGTTTCCGCAGTGGTCTGACAACAGTGGAAATGTTGGCGGTATGCAACCTGGTCATAAGTCAGATGGAAACTTTGTCTCCGTCAGTCTGCTGGTGCCTTCAATTGTCTGGGGCAGTCTGACCGCACTGGCAGTGCTGGTCGGGCTTTGGCTGTATTATGTTTGCATCACAGCCAATAATCATAATTTAGCGGTCCTCTGCATCAGTCTGTTGGTGGTCTGACTGCCAACATAGAGTTCCTTGGACCGCCTAACTTGTAAGGAGGCCCTAAATGTGTGAGGAACAAGATGTTTTCTGACTTCTCAGTCTGTGGAAATCAGATGTGTGCAGCTCAGTGTATGGTTAACAAGTTTAGCAAAAAGTAGCTATTGAGGATATGGATTAAGAATCCCCCAGCCACCATTGCCTGATTCAAATCTGGTACAGGACTCACTGTACCCTAAGTAGATGCATGAACCCAGGAAAGCTTGCACTATACAGTGACCACAAACAGGAACAAAGTTCACAGAGGGCTTCAGCACGCTTGACTCAGCCTCTGTGAGTAGAAGGAACCACTGAGAAAACAGAACCAAACAGTCCTAGCCCACAAGAAGGATGTGCTTAGCATCATCCATATCCACCTATTGCTTAATGTATGATGCAGCTCAGGTTTGAGGTGCACTGACAAAGTGTGGTCGGTATTGCTGTACCTCGCTTGCTGTGTGCTTGGTGCGCATCTGTTTGAAGCACCTCTGGCTAGCTTTGACGGTGCACTGGGGTGCCCAGGTGCACAGACTGGGAACAGCTGCACTAAGTTATCAGCCTGTACATAAGAATGGTGTCCATTTCTGGGTCCTGAAACTGGAAGCATCTAATCACCTATTGGGAAAATATGTTAATGGGTTCCCTGTAGTGATTTAATGAAAAAGACATGAAACTTCAAAGTATCAAATGCTTATTGACAGGTACCCGCTAACTGCATGTACACAGGCATAGTGTCACAACTGACTAAACCTGTTATGCAGGTTTAAACATGAACATTTTGTGGAACGTACTCAACTACATGCTTTCCATGTGCGGCGGTTTTGGACTACAGGTTCCATTGATCAAAAAAAGCAAAATCCTTGATCGTTAACCAAGCAATCTAGCTCACACTGAAGATGCTGCTGGACTTCATAGCTTGCCTATGGCCTCACCTGCCAGGCTTCAACAAGAAATGGCACTGCTAATTGATGGGGGGATGCATACCTTTGACCAGCACAAAGGCACAGAACACAGATTTAGGAAGTGCTCAGCTGTAAATACCCTCTTGGGAGTGACTTGACATGGAAACATCACCATGGTATTGGCACACTCAGCTGATCTCAGCCCCTTACTACAGTCCTGTCTGAGTCTCTGAGGAAGAATGATTGTGTCACCTCTCTATATTACAGGAAGAGTCACCTCATTTTATCATTGGTGCCATTGGGGACCTTTGGTCCTCCAGAGTCACTCTAATGACAGACAGTAAGCACTTCACCTCACTGGTAGCAGCTATATTTGGAGGACAAACTGAGATCTCAATTATACCACTCAAGCAAAGGACAACAGAAGACTTCTCACATTGAAAGTCATATTGGAATTATCAAGATGAACAATCCCTGTACCCACACATCGTAAAAAGTGCTACTCTTACATCATAATAAATATTTACTGGAAATAAAAAACATTATTCTATTTGAGTGTTGATGACCTTACTAAGCATTTATTGGAAATATATCTTATGTAAACTGTCAATACACTAGCTTTTCCTCAGTGAATCTGCACAAATGTTATCTGCTCAGGACCATTATGTAACTTATTTTGTAAAGTGCTCTGACAGCCTTTGGGTCTTGTTGGGCTATACAACTTTAAAAATAAATTAAATTTAGTTTAGTGCTTTGAAATAGCATTAGGGTTTTAAGATGTTTCGAGCAGCTTACTAAAGCGCTATGAATATTTTGCTGATCATAACCAGCATAACTACTCTTGTTTTTAGATTTTGTGTGGTTACAGTTCCTATAATATGCACTACAAAGAGGATTTTAAAATAAACATTTTAACATACACGTCTAGTATTTCCTAGGCCCATATTGATACTCTGTTCGTGCCAAATTTGCGTCATTTTTTTCATGCAAATCCAGCGCAAACTTAACTCCATATTTATATTTTGACGCTGGACCCGTCAAAAATATGGAGTCTGCATCATTTTAAGGATGCGTGAAACTGCCTTCCGTCAATGAGATGCAAGGTAGGCGTTCCTGTCCAAAAAATGACTCAAACATCTTAGCACCATATTTATCCAACAGGGCACTAATGATGCACGGATGGGAGGCGGACTCGAAAAATGACACAAAGCCCAATTTGCATCAAATTTTAACACCTGGGTCAGGGCAGGTGTTAACATGAGGCAAACACACCACTACTTAAGGAAAACACACACAAGCAACATCATAGCCCAACACAACAACATGGAGGTGCTACAGATGCAGCTTGCTAGACGACACAGAGCACAGGACCAACAGCAGCAGCCACCACCACCCCAACATGGCCCTCAAAGGCAACGCAGAAGGCAGGAGAGGGTCTTCAGGAACAGGACATCTCTCCCTGGCCTCAGGGAACAGAACATCATCCGGAGGTATAGACTCAACTGGGAAGCCATACAGCAGCTGCTGTGCCAAATTGAGCCACAAACAACAGCCAGCCTGCAGACACCACACAATATACCACCGGTGACCAAGCTGCTAGCTGTCCTGCATATGTTGGCAAGTGGCTTCTTCAAGACAACGGGTGCCCCGGTCGCTGGGGTATCACAGCCTTCATTCTCCACCTTCCTGCCCAAGGTCTTATATGCCATCATCTCCCTCTCACCCCGCCATATCAGCTTCCCCAACACCCAGCAGAAGAAGCAGGAGATCAAACAGGGGTTTTATCAAATCCATGGCTTCCTGCATGAACTTGGTGCAATTGATGGCACCCATGTCCGGACCTTTGGCATCCTGAAGTCCAGATTCATGATGCCACATCACAGGAGGCAGCCTCCTATATGCCCCACACAGTGTTTGCAAAATCATACTTACATGTGCTATCCTGCACAACATTTGTGTGAAGAGGAACATCCCCCTATGTGAGCCCGAGCAAGAACTGCCTGAGGAGGAGGGGGAGGATGGTGCCAGGGAAAAAGAGGGGTGAACATCAAAACACAGATGCAGGAATGCGCCGCAGACAGCAGATTGTTCAAAAATGTTTTAACCGATAGTCATTCTACACACCTTGTTAGGATATGTAATTAAACACCTTACTTGATCACACAATCCTGCTCTAGTTTCTTCTTTCTCCATCACATGTTCTTTAGGAGTGAGAGTATTACCTCAGGGAGCATGTTACAAAAACAGATCTGACTACTTCTGATGTAACATCACATGTGGTGTGTATGATTGTACACCAAACATCACACACATAAAAAAAATAGTCATCTTTTGAATTTCACATATGCAGGACAAAATCAATTGACCACAGCATATGACACACATCTGCACTGCGAACATGGTCAACACACAACTATGACATGTCCAATCATAAGGTAAATAGGCGCACCATACATGAGGCAGTGGATGTGAAGTATCAATGGAAGCAGGAATGTATAAACAGACCTCTGACATTAGTAAGTGTGACATTTTCAATCTCTGCAAGGAGCTTGTGTGACAAGAGGGGCATCATTTCTGAAAATGAATAGCATGAGTGTCCCAGGTATGATAAGCAATGTTCGCAACACATGCCCTGTGCAGTCCATCCCTGGAAATAAGTCCTGCCACTACCATGTGTTAAGTCTCTGCCCTCCCATCTCTAGGGGGCGCTGTATATGGACTATCTGTACCCTGGAATCATCATTAACACTCACCCAGAGTCCCTTTCTGACTCCTGTTTGCTTCCCTTTTCTATATGGCATGCTATAGAAGAACTACATTAGCCTGCATGGACTTCAGGTCCCATAATGCACTGACTGGTAGTCGGTAAGACATGTAAACTTCTGTCCATTGCTTCCTATGGGAAAAGTCCAGTTGTCCCTTTATACTGGATTCTCTCCTCCAGGACTTGTGAGAGGCTGAAGCTGCACACACATGTGACCTCTCCTGTGCAGCCCAGCAATGTGACTCTGCTCTGGTCTTGCTGCTGCCTGGAAGTGCTTAGAAGCTGCCATTCCCTGAAGCTCCTCATCGTGCATTGGAGTACGATTCATTTCTGTTCCAGACCCTTTGTTGGATTGTATTACAGTCCTGATCACACCTGAACCAGATCTCTGTTTACCCAGTCCTGTTCCTGCTTGTTCCAATCAGATTCGGCTCCCTGATTCTCAGCCTTGTTCATGTTTGTTTCTGCCACAGCCTGATTTCTATTAGCCAGACCTGTTCTAGCCTTTGCGTCAACCTGAGCATATTCCCTGTGCCTGTCTTTGACTCCTAGTTGGTTCCCTGGCTTTCTGTTTCCTCTTGGGTTATCGTGTCTGGTAAGTGTCCTATCAGTCCTCACCTCTCTAGTAGTGTTTTCCTTTCTATCTGTTCTGGCACCTGGTTTCCAGGAGGCAAAGCCAGCCCCCATCCGTTATCTAGTATTGCATGTAGTCTTGAAACACAAGCTTTATTCGGTCATAAAAAACCATCAAAGCAAATAACCACAATGCTCCATATAAATACAAAGTTGGATTAAAAAGATAAATGGGATCAATTAAAAAAAACATCATACAATATTAAGAATAAAAATTGATTAAATCTCTCAGTCCTTGCCCTATAACATACATATTTACACATTACTGATGTTGTAAATGGCGAGTGCCAATAAGCCATACAGCCATAAGGAACTGCTAACTGCATGTATCAATACAATAGAAGGGTCACTCTTTAAAATCCTAAAGGCAATAACATATTGTCGAATGCCCAAATTCTGACAGACTGGGCGGCTCCACTTGCATCATGGAAAAGTATATGCTGTGCAAAAGAACAAAAAGTGTTCAACCGATTCTGGGATATTGTTGCAGCCTGGACATGGGTTGGGTACTGACAATGCCCTCCAACTACTAGTAAAAGACATCAACCCGAAACACCCATAGCGAAAACAGGCATACAGCCTCTTTCCCAAGGGATCGGAGATAAGATCTAAAAAAGGTTCATGCTGGGGGTACCATTTAACGTTGAGAAATCGGTTAGTCAACCGCCCATGGATGTGCCAAGGAGATAGTTATTCCTAACATGAGACCAGTAGGCTATTTTCAATGTTTGTTTCTGGGTCTTTCCTAAGTCCTGTGGGTTCTCCCGGTAATCCCCAAGACCCAAAGTGCAGAATCAGTTTGACACGTGCCTAAACCGTGGGATAGAAGCTACATTAGGTCTCTTTAAAAGGTTAAGAAGCGAGTCCTCATAAATAGTAAGCTCTGGGGTGGCCCTAATCCGTACCTAAAAAAGTAGCGGTCTTAATGCTAAGGAATATGAAATGTGATTAAAGCCAAGATCCAGAAAGATAGGAATCAAAGGAGTACTGCCTGGGCACACAAATAATGCTCTGGCAAAGCTATTTTCACTCACAGACAATTTGGGAGCTTTGCAGAATCCCCACACCTCAGCACCATAAATAGCAGCATTTTGTGCTTTTGCCAAATAGATCTTAATAGCCGGAGAAACAGCTTTCATGACTTTGGCGTAAAATGGCACCTGATCTGTGTTGGAGGAGAGACACACTTTTACTGATCTGATCTTCCCAATTTAAATTATTGGAGATTCTCACGCCCAGATAGTCTATCGAGCTGACTTGCATGTATTCATTAGTGCCTAACAGAGACAGTGTGCTATGGCTGTATTCCAGGAATTGCCATTGTGTCTAAAGGCGGGCCAACAAGGGCTAGTCTTGTGTATGTAAGTACAATCCTTGTTTGTGCCCTAAGGGTCCAGACACAGATTAACTTCTGCTGCCTCCTTCCTATGGGGCTTGCATGGTGACTAGCTGTAAAATTAATCTGCACAGGGGAACTGACGTACCCTGTTGCTGTGGAAAGTTCTGAGCCCTACCTTGTGTACAATCTTAGTGATAAGCCTTGTGTTTTTGTTCATTACTGACCCATTCGATATTTGTTCACACTAAGGTTGCTCTCCCTTCACTTTTCAGTTTTTTCTCCTTTACCATAGCTTGCCTTTCACCTTGTATGCCTTTAGCTGCTCTTCTGCTTTTGTACACTACTTCCTTGCAAGATACTCTGTGAACTTAAGGATTGCCCCTAACAGTCTCCTGACTAGACCCGCACGAAACCGTAACACCATGAAGCAAAACCCTGACACAGGGTACACATGCCCACACACTTGAACTGGACACTTCTGTGGAACGCACATCTGGAAATATGTGAACACATGCAGCCAGGGCAGCAGGTCCACCACTGCAACATGAGTAACATAGGTAATTCTAATGAGTCAAACTGACATGTACATACATTTTTTATGGGTGGAATTAAGGTACAATGTCTCAAACACTGTACGTACCAAACATTTACACATCGCCAACATATGGGTAGTTCACACACAAGTCACCATGAATTCGTAGCCAACAATTGATGACATATGAGGGGTAACATTTCCGACCTAGCACTCATCTGCCATATTCAATCATCCCTGAGTTTTGTTTGTCTTGTGAAATGTAATGGCCACAAAGTCAAACAACTACACACATCAAATGAGTCAACACATATTACAAACACATATCATGACTGTTGTACATCACTGATTGCCATCTGATGTAGATACCTATTTGTAACACATTCATACATGTACTTTAGGTCCAATGTATCGCATGCCGTTCCTTCAGAAGCACACATTTTGCTGTTACAGATCAGTCACACACAAAACACACAGTCGCATGCTCTACCACATGTGGCCAACCACTATACCACACACTGCAGGCCAGACCACCCCATCTCCATCTTGATACAGGGTACATGCATGTTAAATAATTGAAAATCACGCAAACACATTTTGTGTCAACAAATTTGATGCAAATGTGTTGAAAAATCATGCAAACGCTAACTAAACATAAATGGGCCCTTAGCGTTAATTCCACCAGTGCACCACACGCATGCGGATATCCATTGAAATAGAAGTTTACCAGTAATGCATGGTATTTTGCCACACATGTAAGTTATGCGTCGAAATTATTCATGCAAACATTGTATGCATCAAAACAATACACTCAAGACGGAAAACGGGCCGCAAACGGGACAGAAAGTGATGTAATAGGAAATTCTGTTTACAGGCTTGGTACAGTGGGTGTACTTTTACTTTCACTTTACAGTCTGTGCTTTTTCTTCACAGTGTGGCTGTGCCTCGGTGTTGCTGGTGTTTGGTTTGCATTTCTTCTATCTTGTGGTGTCTCTCTTGTGTATTCTGTTTGTATATTGTACCTGTTTATGTGCTTTTGTGTAGTTTTGGGTCTTTTGGATTGTATTTGTACTGTTGGCTGTCTGTTTGGGGGTTACATTAGTTGGGTTAGTTGAGGTTCCTAGTTTGGGCTGTAAGTTTCCTTTTTTTACATTTATTTTCCTTCCTTTTTACACTTTTTCTGTTTTGCATTGTTGTGCAAGGACATGTCGGGAAGGGTGAGGCAGACCCACATGGGAAGGAGGAGCTTGGGGGCTTTGTGTGGCTGGTGTGCCACTTTCTTCCATTGATGCTGGAGATGGGTGGGAGTGTGATACAGGGGTATCACACAGAGGCAAGGCGGCTGCAGTGGGGAAAGGTGCTCTACCACCTCAAACGAGTATTCCACACAAGCAGGAATGAGCACCAGCTGAAGCATCACTAGGCTGACCTGGTGGCCAGAGAACACGATCTGCTGGACCACCTGGGTGTGGTGATCGGTGGCCCTGTTGGTGAGTATCACATTGACAAATGTGTACAGTAGAATGCTCCTGAGTGACAGTAGCAGATGTCTTGACGTGCTGCATGCAATGTTGATGGCCATGTTGAATGCAAGCAGAACAAACTGTTAGTGTCCCAGTACTGAGATGTATTCCACATGTCTATACATGTTAACAATGCAGTCCTGAGCTTTGTTGAGTCATGTCCAACTATTACTTAGGGTCACCTGTATCAAGCTATTTTTAAGTGTCACAAATGGCCTAGTTTTCAGATTTTGTGTGTTTATGTCAGGAAAAAATGTTAATTCCAATACACATCTCCAATTTTGCTATCACATTGCGCAATCACAAAACAGGGTTTGCTAGTGGCATTTAGGAAGGGGCATTCCTTTTCTATTAGGGAGTTGCAGTCTGCTGATTGATTGTTTGGTGACCGTAAATGCTGGCACTGAACAATTGCAGTTACCACCAGTTTCAAGTTGGTGCTAACCCATTGGCAAAAGTGGAGGGGTCCCCATGGGATTCCTTCCCCTTTGTGAATGCATGCCCAAACATTGTTTCAGAGCAGGAAGTGGTCCCACGGACCACTGACTGCTTCAAAATAATTATTAAAGTCATAATATTGTTTTTTTAAATGCTTTCTGTTTACCCTTGATGAAATAAGGCTGCTTTAAAAAAAATATACATCTTTATTTGAAAGCAGTCACAGACATGGTGGTCTGCTGAGCTCAGAAGGCCAGCAACCCTGTGAATGCCGCCATTCCCAAGGGGTTTGCAAAATGAGACCTACCTCATTTAAATTCATGAGGTAGGTCATTTGCTACCCCAATTGTGATTTCAAACAGTGTCATAGACAGTGTTGTACCTCAGATCATCCTACTTGCAAATTGTGAGTTGTTAAGTCTCTGAATGTGTGACTCACAAAACCTTATCTTGGTACATGTGGCCCTTAGTAACAAATTTCAGGTGCAATGACACCTGAGCCCATGCATTCTGTCAATGATGATCAGGTAAGACACTGTCAGCATACCACATTTCACTGTATCAGGACTGAAAAGTGAGCAATCCATGTTTAGCGCTACATTGTCATCATTACACACACATTATCGCTACCATTATGTTGGCAAAGGGGGCATATGCGGCTTAGGGGACATTGCCAATGTTGTTGTGTGAGTGACTCTTGTGTGTTGCACTCATTGCAAGATATGATGAGCTGGCACGTGATCTGATATCTTACTTGGCTGGATGTTGACATAGTGTTCCGTCCAAGGGCTAGACATTCACAGGCAGAGAGTCATATCTTGGGAGTGTTGTGCTGCGCAATAGGCAGGAGCATGTGAACAAGGTGATCAGTAGCCACACGTAGGCCCACATGTGACTTGGAAAAACTCCAGTGTCAGAATATTGTCACTGAGTCATACCCTCATTCTCACAAGACAGTGATGCATCAGTTTTCCGTACAAAATTGTGCATCCCTTTAGTATGGTTAACTATCCTCCAGCATCTAGCCCCATAAGTTGTACTCCATTTATGTGACACTTATGTGGTATGTTATAGGCATGCATGCAGGTCAAGGCCAGATGTATGCTGTCATCAAAGTGGGTGTTTTGTGAATTGTGATGGCATATCAGCTGTTGATGGTTGTCCACAACTGGACACATGAATGTAGATGTGAATGACCTATGGATAACTCATTCCTAGATGGCAGCCCTCCTCACAGGTATTCAACTCACTAAATCCATGTACAAGTGGACATTGCTTCGTGGTTGCCTTGCCAGTTGTGATAATGTATTGCAATCCCATCCCCCTGAGGCACAGGGGTAGGGGAACAACATATATGTAGGTAGATGTGTTGGTCACAGTATAGATGACAATCATCTCATTCAAGCATGCATGTGTCCCAAACAACACTGACCCCTTATGATTAGCAACTGCATACCATCCTACCAATTACATCTACAAATCACTGGTCTTGGCTGCCTTGAAGTTGACTTAGATGGTAAAGATTAGTCGGCCTGGCCCAGGTGAAGTAGTTGCTGCCTTTGCATTGTGACACATTGCACTACATCAATGCACAGATCACTTTATTTGGTCTACCGCTTGTTGTGCTTTGCTGTGGTGTTAAATACTTGATTGGTAGGCAGCGTTGCCATTTCATTCGTCAGGGACATTATATCATCTGGACTGTGATTTGGACTGCATGTGCAAATTGAGGCAGAGTGTTAGATTGTCATCTGTTAATGCATCACACAATGATAACACTGATGGTTGTCTGTCTAATTTTTACAGCTGCCAACATTGATGTAGTGGAGACCAGGGCTTTCCAGAAGCAGGCAGTGAGATACAGACACATATTGATGTTGAGTCTGGGTACCAAAGGATGGCAAGGCGCTATCAGAGAGAGAGAGACACAGGAGAAAGGCGAGCTTTCAGCCAAGGGGGACTGGCATTGGCCACAAAGGTTGGAGCCACCACCACAACTACACCCAGTACCACAGCGGCCATCATCACATCAGCCCCACCTGCTGCACCATCAACCTCTGTACCACCAACCACCATACCTGCTGCACCTTCAACGTCAGCACCACTGACCACGACACCTGCTGGACCAACAACCTCTGCAATACAGACCAACACATCTGCTGCATTGGACATGGCCACAATTCCGAGCTCCAGAGTGACATGAGGAAAGTGTTGAGACAGCTTGATACTAAACAGAGGGACGTGGACAAAAATACCCAGAGGCTCAAAGTTATTAAGAAGACACTTAGGAGGGCAAACCTGTGAACTCTTGCCTCCCCTCACCCCTAATTTAGTCACCTCCTTCCTCATTCCTCATCCTGGTTTGTAGAGGGTTTAGGGGGTTTAGTAATAGGTTCGAGTAGGGTAGTAGTTTAGATAGGATAAGTAGGTTGGGGGTTCATATAATTACATGTTGGATTCTGGGTGGCATGTATGTTTTAAAGCAAATGTCAGATGCACAATGACTTGCTTGTAGAGAATGTGGCCAGCATTGACTTTCATCTTTTAGATACCTTGGCCCTGAATTATACTATTATTGCACTGCATTTGCCTCATTTTTTGACACAAAAGTCCTCTCACAGGTGGTTCCTGTGTCATTAGAGTCCTCAGCTGTGTATGAGCTGGCAGGTCATACTATTGGGGTGGTGGGTGGGCCCTTTGGGATGGCTGCTACATGTATGCTCCTCCTTGCGACTGGAGGTGATGTCTGGAGGGTTCCCAGGACATCTTGGAGGGTTTCCTGGCTAATGGTTGTCAGCTGGTCATCCAGGTCATCAGGGTAGTCCATGACAGACAGATCCACAGGAGAGCCATCGTCCTCTGCAATGAGATATTGTACAATTAGTGTGTCTGCGTTGTGCCAGTTGTAATGTGACATCACTGACTTCCTATTTGTGGTACATTGTTATCTTGGTTCCCATGCATTGTTGCTATCATTAATGTTTGCAATCTCTCAGGTCTATGCCCCACCTGCATGTCACATGTAGTGTGGGCAGTTTGGGCAATTGTCTGTGTCACATCTTCTAGGTGTGGGTTCTGTCCAAATTGTGGCTCGTCACCTTTTTGGCCTCCTCCACCCTCCCTCTGCTTCTATTAGCATGATGAGGCCTTTAAATGATTGTTAGTGTGTGGAGGCCACAGCACCACACATAACAATATGTCCCTGTCCCAGTCTATCATTTTTCACATACACCTATGCGGTGCTGAGACCTAGCATCATACTATGTATGGCATTTCCATGAAACGATACAGGTGTCACCATTGGTAGTTTCTCATGTTAATGTTTGCGTATGTGTTCTACATTGCATTATACTGATGGGCCTGGCAGAGTTCCATTCCCTCTTGTGACTGTGTGGGTGTGTTTGCCTACCTACACACATATGTCCTCCCCCTCAATGCTGTTGTCTTGGCACTATGACACCTGAGATGTTGCATGGTGTCATTGCAGCTATTGTGACACAGGCACAGGGGTAAACCCAGGAATGGGCAGCATGGGTATGAGATTACTGCTGTGTACATCATTATATCTGTGACAGTGCCTTGTGGTTTTTGAGTCTATGGACATGAGCAGTTGACAGGAGTTGCACTTGGATAGGGATTGATGGGGATTGATCACACAGTCATACTGAACCCTCATTTTGAGTGTGTTTGTGCCATGGGCACCTAACTACCATTTCCTAACTGACCAGCTCACACAGCACAGGTAGTAGTGGCAACTGTTGTCAATGGTAAATGCTGCATTAGCCAATGGCCTGAGAATGGGCATTGTCTTATAGGTTACATTCTGACAATACCAGCTGTCCTGTGACACCAGACCAGTTTTACGTTCCTCCCTACCCTCTTGGTCTGCTTCAGCATTTCCAGCAGCCTTGGCATGGCGGTGTACCACCATGCAAGGGTGTTGGTGTTGTGCCCCTGGATGCCCCTGCACAGCCCATGCACCTCGCATGGGCAGTGCAGGGAGTCCCGTGCCGTGCCCCTTTGCCCTTTCCACTGCCTGATTTTCAGGGCTCACATGCATTGCGTAGTAGGTATGTGCCTGCCCCTTCTTGTACTTGACATTTAGGCATTTTGGTCCCCCATGCAACTTACCCTGCATATGTGTTGTTTCCTGGTAGTTTGCGCTGTCCTGTCCTGTGATACCAATAACGATTTCCTCCGGGATGACAGCTGCAACCATCTCCTCCATCTCGTCCATGTCCTCTTGTGGTGCTGGACTCCCTTCTCCAATCTGTAGTGCTGTCTTCCTGTTCCTTGCTATTTTCTCCTTTGTCCTGCACTTGCAGTCATGCCAGAATTTCTTGCACTCAGTGACAGTTCTCCTGACCTCTGTCACACTGTTAATCTTGTCCACAATCTGTTGCCAAATTGCCTCTCTCCTCCTAATCAGCAACTTAGAGGTGATGAAGAGTTGAAGCTGGTGCTCCATCACCTCTCTCACCTGAATTTCATGCTCCTCTGTGCTGAAGTGACACTTCCTCTTCTTCTTATCTCTCCCCTGGATCTTGACGGTGTCCTCCTGGCTGGTTTATGGTTGTGTGGGGTCTCCCTGGGGTCTCTCCTGGCTTCTGGGATCCATTCTGGGGCTCCTTATCACTGTTTGCTCTATTTGCGTCTCTTTTTAACGTTAATGCGGTTAAAAAATGGTGCATATCCATTTTGCGATGTTTTTCCATGTGGCAAACCAAATTAGAGTAATTTTTCCTGCGTTAACATTATTTTGCCTTATGACAAGGTGCAATGGTTAGCGTCAGGAAAAATGACTCTAAGATATTCTTAGCACCACCCGGCGTCAAAGTATAAATTTGATACACAGGTGGCGTTAAGAAATTACGCTACTCAGTGCTAACATTTTTGATGCAAAACTGCATTAGTGCAGTTTTGCATCAAAAAGTATAAATCTGGCTCTTAGTGTCATCTTTCAGCGTGTTGTTCACAAGCAAAAGACTGTTTGGGTTATCACTGTACCCCTGAAGTTCTAACGCTACTGATAGTAGCATGAAAACACTGCCTGCACAAGATTGTGCAGCAGATCTGTGTCAGGGCTGCTGTCCAACCTAATTCAATGGTGGTTCATTGAACTAAAGGCCTGATTAAGAGTTTGGCGGTCCATGCACCAACATAGCGGCGGTTAAACCGGCATAGGCTTGGTGGTCAGACCACTGTATTATGATGTTGGTGGTCCCATAGAGCAAAGACGGCCAATGAAGCCAGTGTTTCCTCCGGACACATTATGATGTTGCACACCTCCAATGTGAATGTGGAGGTTAAACCACCATGTTCCATCATGCGGAAATGGAGCGTATAAAGGGAGCAACTCACCTGCAGACAGCGTTATACACCCTGTGTCACCATGGAACCCATCGCACACATCTTGTGACTACTGATGCTCATCAGAGGTGCCAAAACTCCACACCACCGTGGACACAACCAACCATAAGAATACACACCTATCTGTGTCATGAAGCTCAAAAACAGATCATCCCTCCATCATCCACTTGATATGGGGGTCATGCTATGGGCACCAAGTACACGTGATATTGTGTTCACAGTCAGAGTCATTCAGAAAGAAGGACACATTCACAGCCATTAAACACCCCCTTTGAGCAGGTCACTGATACTGTGCAGCCACACTCCACAAAAACACATGTCGGTCCATCTCAGGCACAGGGACAGTATGTCACACAACAGCAATGCCACAGCAGTATTACACATAATTTAAATGACACCTACACATTGATCATATGCCATGAACTGTCGTCAGATTGAAGACACAGATGTATGGATGTGTCATTTAAAACAAACCTACTCGCCAGAAACCAGCCCTGCAATGGACCCACACATCACCCACATTGCAACACATTGGAAGGTCAATAGGGATGCACAATATTTAGAGGGACAAATATTTAAAGATCACAATGCAAACAATACCTCTACAATGGGGATAGTGACATCAGGAGCACTCTGGAAGGATGCTGCCCTGGGACACATTACACTTTGCACATGCCACTAAACAACATTTGCACAGGAACTGCCCCTTCATGTATCTCAGCAACAAACAGAATGTAGAGCCAAGTGGGATGTCTATCTGCATAATGTGTAAGTGCAAGTCAGGAAAGCACATACAAGAACAAAATCATGGACAATACATCTAGATAAAGTGGCTGCAAGGTGCACACATCAAATTGGACACATACTCAGTCAAATGCAAAGGAAGGTAGCACAATTGAACACCCCTGTGTGGACAAACAAACTCAAGCTTCCACCCATGAGACAAGTGTACAGTCCATATCAGGGGGATGAGTCTAACACCATATATGCTGACACTGGACAGCACAAGATGAAATACTTAGCAAACTAAACATAACACAATGCAATGTCACCCCAATTGCATTAATGCCCATATATTCATATAGGCAACATTTACTTTTGTTCTGGATGACACCAGCACTGCCCCCGAAGTCAGATATTGTAAGCAACCACAAATGGATAACCAATTAGGGTGAAACACACACAACTGTATGCAAAAAACACAGGTTACGCAGGAACAACACAAAGGTACAAAAGTAATTGCAGGACAAATGTGTACTCAACAAACAACAACTTGGGTTTATTATGTCTAAATGAGTTAGAACAAAGGCCCTTGGACAGACCACAGTTTCCATGCACACATTACGGTACCCACAATTGACTCCAACCACTGCCAGGGAACCTCCACAGGAAGGGGCATCAAGTGGGCAGGCAGACACCTCTGGGATCATTTTTGGGTGGGATGGGGTGAGGTCAAATTTGGGATGGGTGGGTTTGTGGGGAGGGGCCTTTTTCTTAGGAGGGGTGAGCTCCTACTTGAGGGGGTATGGGTGCTTGCGGGAGCAGGTGTGACAGGGGAGGATTTGAATGTGGATATGACAGGGGAATACTTGAATGTGTAAGGGATGGGTTGGGATGTGGTTGGGAGCCTCTTGAGTTTGGAGGGACAGGGGAAAGGGGAAGCTCAAAAAGTAAACTTTCTTTAGGAAACTGGGTAGGGTCATCAAACGGGGTTGGGAATTTGGAGGTTAAGGGAGTGGTTGTCTTGTGTGTGATTTTAGATGCCTTGGGTGTTTAGGTGGTGTCTGTTCCATGTTTAAGTGTGGGTGTTTGATTGTCTTGGGGGCTAGGAGGAAGAGGTGCTAGCTGATGTGGGAGTGGTGGATGTGTGTGTCTGTTGGGGTGGGGTCTGTGGGTATGCTGGATGTGATGGATGTGTCTGTGTGTGTTGGGTTGGTGTGTGCAGGTTGGCTGATGTGGTGCATGTGTCTGTGAGTGTAATGCTTGTATCTGTGGGTATGGTGCCTGAGGTATGTGGGTTTATGGGTTGTGAGCTGTTGTCTGGGTATGTGGTGGGTTGGTGGAAGTGTCACTATCTGGTGGAGAAAGATGATACAGGAGCAGGTCCTGATGCATCTACCACCACTAGGGATGTCACCATTCGCTGTAGAATCCGATGATGATGATGTTGACCCTGTCTCCTCCATGGCACTTTCCTCACCCTGTGGGCCATTGGGTACCTCCATATCGGTGGTGTCCTGCCTAGAGGTATCGTGGCCAGATGCTTCCCCACTTGGTTGTGCCCTGTCTCCCTCACTTGCCTGGGCTCACACTGCAAATACAAAGATTAAAAGGGTCACTACATGATCCTGATCACAACAGTTGTGATTAGCAAACATTACCATTTTGTCAAGTACGCCCCACCAACAAACTATGTCAAAGTTCCGCCTACATGTATCACACCATATGCATGCATGTTATCTGAATTGTCAACAGCTGCCCACAGGAAAATCAGGATCTCAGACAACTACAATTGCATGGCAAAGTTGAGCAATCACAGTAACCATTGAACAAGTAGGAGACCACATCACCTTTAATGCTTTAGCTCATGGAGCATTCTCCGTTACCTGTTGTCATGCAACAGTAGGCCAATGCCAACCTAATTCCCACAGATCCCACACAAGGGCATGCAGACATCTATTTGTCACATACAAAATAACACAATAAAGGGAAATGATACCCCACAACCTGACATGTTGCTGACAGCAGTACAGTAGCCTGAAGAAGGGGACATGGAAATACTCTTGCCACATGGAAACATATCAACGATGCACACTTCTCCATGTGTAAATTGCCCTAATGGTGTCATGAGGTAGTACTAATGTTGCTCAGATACCCTACATATTTGCCTTGGAAATATACACTATAGTTAAAATGTGTAAAATGTCTGGGAGATACATCGCTAAAATCCAAAACTCAATAAGTCAGTAAACCCCAGGCAAATCACCACTAATGTCTGGAACTCCTTTCAGTGACATTCTCTGGTTGCATCAGTAGACACCATTAGTTCTTTGCATACTGGAGAGGCCCAGAGATTTGCAAGTACTTGTAGAAGGCCCTCAACATGTTGCCCAATGGGAAGCTACATCACTGTCTTTATTTGGTCCTGCAACCCCAGATGTCTGTGGATGAATGAAACCTAGATGTCCGTGGATGAATGGTTGTACCCAACCACATCTGATTCTAACATAACTGCAAGTCACTCCATGATGCATTCCAACACTAAGGTAATGACTCTTCCTTATTACACATGTGCAGTACACTTTTCCATAAGAAGTCACATCAATGACATGGAAATGCACATTGTATGTAGAAACTCCAGACCTATCCATTATGCCCCTCATTGCTACTGCAGTTGTACAAATAACATGCTATGATGGGTGATGGTATGTGTGTGTCAACAATCAATGGTGACACACTCCTGTCTGTGGCACCACCTGAAAGGTAGCCCCATTGCAGATGTCCTATTTCAAACACAGGTTGGCATGCACATATATGTGAAGGAATATGTGAGGGAATACAGAAAGAGAAAGGGGTACATGCTAACATGCAAGCTGAAGGAATGCTGGCAACAGTGATGGCACAGAAATCATGTCAATGGACATTCCCCGCTTACTAAGGGAACGTTTTGAACTGCAGCTGCACCCAAAGAACAATGTATGCTCTGTCACATGTATGATGGCCACCTTCACATGACAGACAGTATTGAGATACAAGCACTCATCACACGCTAAAGACAAGTGGCCCCTGTGGGGCAGATGACCATTTACTCATTTGACCAGACACATGGCTGAGGTCTGTGATCCATCACTTTTCTTCTTTGGCCTGCAACACTGAGGAGTAGTGGTATGTAGCATAGAATTTACACACACTACAACATTACTTGGTTGTTCAATGTACACAGCCATTTGTTGTCCCTGGAGAGCAAATTGTTTGTGGATTGCACCCAGTTGTGTCCTCGGTCTCTGGGCCAATAGGCAAGGCACATCAGTATGCACACATTACATATCCACACAAACAGTTACTCATGTACTGTGTCACACATGGTTCATCGCTAATCATCAGGGGGATATGTCAGAACCTAACACATCAACTTGACAATGTGAAAGACTAGAATATGTCCCCTACTCACCCTCTTGTGGCTACTGTGTTCCTCTGAAACACCCGGGTGCACCACCACCAGGATTCAGGACATTAGGGGGATCATGGTCCGATATATGCCCTGCCCACATTTGGAGGACAGCCCCAGCTAGACCTCTGTGATCTTCCAAGCCCATTGTCTCAGTTTCTCCCACCTCTTCTGACAATGGGCCCTGTGCCAGCTGTGGACCCCCAGGGGCTGGACCTTCCAGACAATGGCTTTCCAATTGTCCTACTTCTGATGGGCGTGTACCTGTATAGATGCAAGAGACAAATCAAGCAATTACAGTAACAAGTTTTTGCCCATATGGTTGTGCCACAAACATCAGAAACAGTAAGCAAAACATTTTCAATTTGTCAACATACCACAAGTGTAAAGCACACATTCCAATAAGTACAAGGATATGACTACTCACTTTTGTAGCAATCTGCGGACTAACCCACTACCCTGTTCATGGCTTACAATGACTAAGCTAGCCTACTCAAATCAGGTAGCCCATGATCCAGCAACATGTACTGTGTTGTGAGTCACAATGAAACACTACCCACCAATGTGGCTTCTGAAGGATAAACTCCTTCGGCCAACTGGACCAACACATTTACACTCTGCAAGATTGACTCACTGCACACAGCCCCTACAGGCAACTTCCATAGTACAGACTATACCCTTACACTTGAGTGACAATGAAGAGACTCGCATGGTGGGCCCAGAAACTGTCCTCCGAAACTGTCCTCATGTGCAAGTGTGAACATGTGGCCTATCAAATGCAGACTCATGCCAATTCAGGGTGGGATTCTGTGGTATGTACCTGTACTACAGAACACTCTTTTGGACTTATGTGTCTAAACTACAGATAAATGCAAAAAGAACAGTTGATGGACAGAATGTAGACCAAATCAAACAATCACCCTGAGTCACAGATCTGGGTTTAATCCATTGTTTTTTTTGCTCACCATGCCATTCCAGTTTGGATCCAGCCATATGCAAATCAGTCTTGACCTTGTTCCCGCTGGGAACAGTCCAGCCTGAACTACCAGACCAGGTCATACCTGGACCAGAAACAAGCAACCTGAGACCGTTTTTTTTTATCCTCCCTTTTCAGCCAAGCTAGCTTGAATATGGTGGCATAGTGAGCACAGAACCCACATCTGGGCATACCCTTTCCTCTTGGGACAACAAGTGCAAAATGAACATCTGTGGGTCCTGTGCTCTCTGCGCCACTGTATTGAAGCTAGCATAGCTGATAAAGGGTGATACTCTGAAACTGGTCCTAGGATGCTTGTTTCCGGTTCATTGTTTTTTTGCTCACCACGCTATCCCAGTTTGGACCCAGCCACATGCAAATCAGTCTTGACCCTGTTCCTCATGGGAACAGTACAGCCCAAACTGCAAAGCCAGGTCCTCCCTGGACCGGACACCCAAGTAATCAGAAAAAAAACCTCTATTACAGGATCTCCTGAAAAAAGAGAAAAAAAACAATGAAAAAGGCAAAAAATAGAAATCAATGTTGCAGGAAAAAAAGCAGGAGCAATAGAAAACTGGAAACAGGAGTGAGGATTACCACCAACATGGAAGTGTTGCAACGCAAGAAGTAGGGAACTGCAGTGCTTATATACCATGAAACAGGAAGTGACAAAACAGGAAGAATGTACAGCACCTTCTTGGATTGGGAAAAGCCACATAGAAGTGTATGAGAAAAAAAAAAGTAGAAAAGAAAATGGAACCAGGCATGTTGGGAAGACAACCACCCAAGAAGAAAAAAATATGGACAAACAAGAAGAAAGAAGACATAAAGAAAGAAGAAAAAGAAGAAAAGAAAAAGGACCCAAGTAAGCTAAGTGGGAAGGGAAAGTGAGGGAGTCTGCCAGGGACTGTGGAGTGACCCGGAGCATGAAATGTGCCTCCTGGGCCACACCAGGGCACAAAATGCCAAACAAATGCCAAAACACGGGCCACGGCATTCCCGGCATCCCAAAACGCATACTGCTGGCCTGACCACGGCCTGAAAAAGGGACGCCGTGGTAGTCCGGGGCATCACATGAAGTCAGTGACTCATTGCTTCACTTATGTCCCATTCCTTCACAGGAGACTCAGCATTTCCAAACCGTCCTTGGTTGTTGATGCTGCTGAGAAATCCATCAACACCAGGAGTAGTCTTCTTCAATGTAGACCATGGAGGAACACAGGAGGGAATAGAGTAGGATTTCGGGCTCCTGAAGGCCAGATTTCGATGTCTGGACAGGACTGGTGCAGCCCTCCTCTACTCACCTGTGAAAGTGTGTCAGATCACTGTGACATGCTGCATGCAGGCTGGTGGTTAGAGTTGCAGAAACAGGGCTTGCTGGGAGTTGCAGTCAGGTCACTCCCTCTACTCCCCAATACTTGACAAATATTATCCCCCTAGGGGAGTAAACGTCATTTAAGAATTGACAAACAGGGGTCTTTGGACACAAGAACACTGTGCTGGTGGTTGCAGATACAGAAACAGGGTCTGCTAAAAATTGCTGTCAGGTCACTCCCTCTACTACACACAGTATACAAATGGTATCCTCCCAGGTGAGTACAATACAATTGAGAGTTAACAAACAGGCGTATTTGGCCAAGTGAACACTGGGCTGGAGGTTGGATCTACTGAGTAAGTGCCTCCTGGGAGTTGCTGTCAGGTCACTCTCTCTACTACACACAGATGATAAATGTTATTCCCCCAGGTAAGTAAACTTCATTTTGGAGTTGACAACAGGGGTCTTTGAACAAGAGAACACTGTGCTGGTGGTTTGCATTGTAGATAAACCCCTCTACTACACACAGTATACAAATGGTATCCTCCCAGGTGAGTACACTTCAATTGAGAGTTCACAAACAAGGATCTTAGAACAATAACACACTGTACTGGTGACTGAACTTCCAGAAACAGGGCCTGCATGAGGTTGCAGTCAGGTCACGCTCTCTACTCCCCAATACTTGACAAATGTTATCCACCCAGGTGAGTAAACTTAATTTGGGAGATGACCATTAGGGGTCTCTGGACAAGAGAATACTGTGCTGGTGGTTTGCTTTATAGAAACAGGGCCTGTTAGGAGTTGCAGTCAGGTCACTCTCTCTACTCCCCAATACTTGACAAATGTTATCCCCACAGGTGAGCAAACTTCATTTGGGAGTTGACAAACAGGGGTCTTTGGAGTGGAGAACACTGTGCTGGTGGTTGGAGTTACTGAAACAGTGCATCCTGGGAGTTGCAGTCAGGTCACTCTCTCTACTACAAACAGTTGACAAATGTTATCCCCCCAGGTGAGTAAACTTCATTTTGGATTTGACAAACAGGGGTCTTTGAACAAGAGAACACTGTGCTAGTGGTTTGCGTTATAGAAACAGGGCCTGCTGGGCACTGCAGTCAGGTCACTCCCTTTACTACACACAGAATGAAAATGGTATCCTCCCATGTGAGTACACTTCAATTGAGAGTTCAGAAATATTGGTCTTTGAACAAAAACTTACTGTATTGATGACTGAGGTTCCAGAAACAGGGTCTGCCTGGAGTTGCAGCCAGGTCACTCTCTCTACTCCCCAATACTTGACAAATGTTATCCCCACAGGTGAGTACAATTCAATTGAGAGTTAACAAACAGGTGCATTTGGACAAGTGAACACTGGGCTGGTGGTTGGACTTACTTACTGACACAGTGCATCCTGGGAGTTGCAGTCAGGTCACTGTCTCCACTACACACACATGACAACTGTTATTCCCCCAGGTGAGTAAACTCCATTTGGGAGTTGACAAACAAGGGTCTTTGAACAAGAGAACACTGTGCTGGTGGTTTGCGTTATAGAAACAGGGCCTGCTGGGAGCTGCTGTCATGTCGCTCCATCTACTCCAAACACTTGACAAATGTTATCCCCCCCAATGTGAGTAAACTTCATTTGGGAGTTGACAACAGGGGGGGAGTTAAAGAAACAGGGCTTTCTGGGAGTTGCAATCAGCTCTCCCTAGCAACCCCTCAACACCTGACATATCTGTATGCATGCTGCATTTAGGTTTGAGCATACATTTAAATTTTGGGACATACCATGGATCCTGTAATGTGTTTTTGTTATTGTGAGATTTCTAGGCACCATTTGGACATATGACATGTGATGGATCTAGGTAACTGTGATGTTGGGTCCAATGATACACATTGACAGTGTTATATCTCAGATACTCTGGGTATTGAATGTTGGTGAGGTATGTGAACAAGACAAGTGGCAAGGAGTGAGCTGTGAGCATGCATGACATTGCATTTCTGTTACTTTTTTGTGTTGCAACTTAACAGACTCCACTCACCAGGTATTCCTGCCAAGCCCTCAGGATGCAGGATGGCCAAAATCTTACCCTCCCAGGAAAAGAGTTGTAAAGGGATACTGGGAGGGCCACTGCCAGTCTCCTTGGCCTGCATCTGGTACCTGGAAACTAGGGAACGGCCCATGATGTCATTCCACTTCTTCCTAATGTCCTCCTCTGTGCGCAGGGTGGTGTCTACAGGATTCAATCTGTAAACAATCCTGTCCCATTATTTCCTTTTATGCTGGACTTGTGCTCCAAACAATTGTGGCTCTACTCTTATGATTTCATGTACCATGACTTTTAGCTCATCTTCAGAGAGACAGGGATTTTTTACAGATTGCGTGGTGGACAAAAAAGAAAGGATGACAGGGACTTACGTAACAGGGAAAGTACAATAGGGTTTGAATGGACAAAAGTGTGTGCATGGTGCTCTATGGGATGGTGGAAAAAGAGGTGTCTAATCTATGTACAAAATCAATATGTGCTGGTAGTGGTTCTTTGGTTCAGTGTGAAAATGCAAAGGGTTGTGGTCTCTGAAGAGGTGTGTTTTATGGGGTACTTTGTAGGTGTGTGCACTCAGCAGATGGGTGTCAAATGTGATGTTTTTTAATTCATCAAATGTGCACTTGTCTGCTACTTTTGCTGACCGCGAACCGCAGTGGTCAGTTGCCACTGGCTGACGGTACTGGTAGTCAGACTGCCTATATCCAAGCCACCATGCTGCTGGCAATCTGCCTTTTTTGCTTGGCGGTCGGAGGTCCTTGCTCTATAACTTGTATTACAGCAGTCTGGGGAACCACCGGTGTGGAGGTCTTTTCAGGACTGCCAAAATGACGACTGCCAAACTCATAATCAAGCCCAAGTCCTTGCACCAGGGTTTATCTTGCATGACTTATTATGTGTTACCCAGGGTAAAAAAAACAATTGTCATTGCTCAACTGGACACAAATGGCCTGATTCTCAAAGGCAAATTTACTGTAAAATTTACTCTGATAGTGTTTTGTACATGTCTTCACCAAATTGAAGGGTTTGGGGGCTATGTTCCAACAGTGTAAATTACAATTAGATTTTTTGATTAGCCAAAAAGTTGTAAATGTACTCAAAGTGTAAGTTACTCTAGGCCCTTCAATTTGGAGAAGACATGTATGTTAAACCTTTGGAGTAATTTTATACTTTTTTGTGTAGAGCCAAAAAGTCGTAAATATATTCAAAAGTGCAAGTTACCTTTCTGAATCAGGCCCCAAATAGTTGTTAGGAATATATTGCATTTCAAAAAGTTTAAAATTACTGAAACCATTTCACCTGCTTATTGTTGGACAATGTTTTTTCCAATAAAGTTTATATTTTGAAAGATGATGTTAATAAATCTGGCCAAATAAGAGGCACAACCTTGAAGGAAGAATTGGACAGTTGGAGATTCCAAAGACAGGTTCACAAAGCACAATGATTAAGAGAACACATTTTATTTAAGTTTCTATTTTATTTCTATTCTATTAGAAAATGAATCATCTAAATAAGGGGAGATGCCGAATTCCAGTGTTTTAGATTGACATCACTAACAATTGACTGAAGGGCAGGGGCAATATGATGATGTGCTTGGTAAAAAGGGGAGGTTAAAGGTTTTTAAATTGGGAGGCAAATTGTTTATAGAACATTGTTTTGGATATATTCAGTCATAGCCTGGCAATAACCATTTGTTTTAGAATTGTGTTTTGGTAACATGGTACACGAAGAAACAAGACACAATCACATTTTGCTTTTAGTTGTTTGTCACAGTTACTTGGCATGAGTATAATAAAGCTGGTATTCCACAGTCAGTACCGGATGATATATCTTTTTTGGAGTTCTTTCAAAACTCTCTCTGACTAGTAAATTATCTTTTTATTCCAAAAGACACATAGAGCTATCAATTCATTCATTGACCAACATATGTATACTCTTCCTGTTATTTTTTTGATTTGATCTAATTCTGCTTCCTCACATTATCTACAACAGGGATACTCAAAGTACGGCCCGGGGGCCACATGTGGACCTCCTGATGGTTAATTGCTGCCCCCTGGTGAACAGTAACGCTGGACTGCTGTTCACTTGACAGCACAGGAACAAACAAAGCTGCAACACAAACCGGTATACTTTATTTACATGTTAATTAAAGTAACAGTATAGAAGAAAAGGTGTCCTAGACAACCTCTAATTAGAAACACCTTTGGTTTTAAAGTCATCTTGCACTTAACATGCAAAAACATGATCAACTCTGCAAACTTTAAAAAAGTGTATTTTATCAACATGCATGAGCATTTTACCTTAAAAGAAAAGATTATATCACTGCATTAGAGGCATTAGCAGTGGCAGTTTTCAAACATGATCTTGGAAACATTCATGCCACCCCCATTTGGAAAACAATGCCATTATTAAACCAAGAGGTAACTCATTTGTCAGGTGCTCTTTGTGCATAGTCTTGTTATATAATTGGAACAACATTATAGTTTTATACAGCACACATCCTGAACTTGTATGTGTCAAGGGGCTCTTATATGTGCTAGTGAAAAAAAGGAAAGCAAAGTTAAATGAACCAATTGCCTAGGATCACACAATTTGGTTAAGTGGGGATGCCAGGACTGATAACCAGGTTTTCTGGTTTCACATTTTGCAATTCACCGACCAGATGAGTGTCTTTTTCCTTCTCATGTTTAATATTAAATGTCAATGCTTTGACTTTAATTCTAGTGGCATGAGATTAGAGCATTGATGACACACAGAAACCATGGGAAGGCTCATTTTGTTGTCCATACCATGCAGTTGCTGCGCGTCCCCCTACGCCAACCTTTCATCACTCGAACCCTCTCTGTACTGGCATCTGTGCGGCCCTCTGGCATGCCACAGACAGAACTTTGCGGCCCCCCGGGAAATGTTTGCGAGTACCTATGATCTACAACATATGTTAAGCAACACTTGCTCCCTAGGAAAGCACAAAATAAAACTTCAGACTATATTGCATACAAGGCAATCGACCTTCTAATCAACCTTCTTGTCTCCAACAACAAGGAAGGAGTTATTGCCATTATTTTCAAACAGAGTTGAACTTGATGGTAAAAACCATCAGCATCAGTAAAAACAAATGAGGAAGATCATTTTTCATGAGATCACTCTCATTTGTTTTTACAGATGCTGATGTTTTTTGACTCTGTGCAATGGGATACTACTAACTGGGCCCCAGTGCATTAAATCTGACCCCTAAAACATGTCGGAATTGGCTAACACCTAATTTACATTTTCTACTTTCCTCTAGGTCCATAGCATAGTGTGTCCAAAATACACTCATGGCATTGAAAGATAAATGTTACCAATGGAGTACAGCACTACTATGCATTCCACAAGTGTGACAGGGCAACATTGACTCAATGCCTTCCACTACAGCCTGGTAGCTGCACTTTAAAAGCTGAAGTTCAACTGTACCTGACCTCGACCTTGCTGGTGTTCTCTGCTGGTGTCATTCTTGAGCCACAAATGCTTTTTCTGAGTTTCTGGGACTCTTGGCTGTGTCTTACTGGACTTCTTCCCAGACTACTGAAAATGTGGGACTTGGGAAATGTTTGGACTTCCAGTCCTCCAAAGGGCCAGGAGTAAACCCATATTCTATCTGACCATGGCACAACCTTTCTGGTCCAAGAAGTAGGGTTTCTACCACTCAGCTTCTCTGTAGCTGCAAATTCAAGACAGTAGACCCTTAGCAAGAAGGCATCCGGCCTCATGAAACTCAACATCAGATAATCCACAGGTTTGCACCGCTAAATAATTGTGAGTTCCAAAAAACAGATTAGAACAGATCTGATGGTAAAAATCTTGACATTGATAAGACCCCCAAAGGTATTCAAATGGCGAGAGGACTTTACTGGGTGGGAAATGTGAATTTCTTCTTCTATGAACTTTTCACAGAGAAATCAATGGCTTCAGAAGTACCTTGCTTCCTCAGATGTAGCCTTCTGCTTTGCCCTGCTGAAGGATGTTGATGTCTAGAAATGACTAAAACCAAAGGTAAAACCTCCAACTGGGCCAACACTGGTTGGTGTAACTGACGTGGGCTCCATTGCAGGCAGCCTCGCACGGTGCCTAGTTCCCAGTCTACCCTGCCCATTGATTACCACTGGTGATTTGTATTTTTTCTGCTATTTTTACTTAAATCTTTTAAAAATATCCTATCTCCGGTTCATCAAATCAAATTTTTGGTGCCATTTTGTTAATTAAATCTTACTCCATTTTACAAATTGAAGTATGATTTTTATTTTGTTGGTTTTAGAATTTTTTGGTATTCCTAAAGGCTTCTAAATGCTTTACACAGTTGCTCTAAGTTACCCCTATCTGTGCTGCGCTATAGCTACCAAGGGTTGAGCTAAAAGTTTAATTACCGAAACCTCTAACAGGATCTCACACAATGCAGTCTCCAACCCCCTGGTGAGTGTCTGGTGCCTGGCGTGGGCAAGAAAGGATTTCACAAACAAGAGAGACTTTCCTTTGAAGTAAGCCTACTTCAAAGGGCAAAATGGGTATAAGAAGAGCACCCAAAACCACAGTTCTGGAAACCAAGAGAAACCTCTGCCTGGAGAACAGCTGAAGAGCTAAGGAAGAAGATCTGCCCTGCCTGTGACTGTGCTTTTTGGAGCTATCCTGCAGTTGCTACTTCTGCCTGTGCTAAGAGGGCAAAGACTGGACTTTGTGTTGCCTTCCTTCTTGCGAAGATCTCCAAGGCTTGATTTAGAGCTTGCCTCCTCCTTTTGTTTGAAGTCTCAGGGACAGCAAAGACTTCTCTCTGCCAGCACCTAGAGTCTCTGGAGAGACTCCTACCCTGACAAGTGGTGCCCATCCAGTTCCTGGGACCCTGAAAAGAGAAGCTGGCAGCCCAAGAGTGAGAATCCACGAACAGAACTCTGTGCAGGGAAAGATCGACGCGACTCCGATGTGCTGCTGAAAAATCGATGCATCGCTGGGCGTGTGAAAACGATGCAAGGCCTTCCCAGACTCGAGAGTGCTAACCGGATCGACGCATCGCTCTCCTGTGGAGAGAGGGAACAAAGCACTCCGACCTGACAAAAGGAGAAACAACAGAAGGTCTCGCTCTGAGTGAAATCAACACATCGCAAGCCCTTTTTGATGCACACTCGCCCGTGCTGGGTTATTTTTGACACGCCCAAGGTACATTTTCATGCTAACAGTGTTAGTGTGTGTTTAAAATTACATGAAGACCCTTTTTGCATTTTTAGTGATGACTTGTGTACTGTGGATATTTGTTGTTTTGGTCTTGTTTTGTTTAGATAAATATTCTCTATTTTTCTAAACCTGTTTTGTGTCATTTTGTAGTGTTTCCATTAAGTTACTGTGTGTGATGGTACAAATACTTTACACCTAGCACTCTGAAGTTAAGCCTACTGCTCGTGCCAAGCTGCCAAGGGGGTAAGCAGGGGTTAACTGAGGGTGATTCTCTTTTACCCTGACTAGAGTGAGGGTCCTTGCTTGGACAGGGGGTAACCTGACTGCCAACCAAAGACCCCATTTCTAACACAGACGTTGAAGCAAAAGATTATGTTCAAACCCTGCTGGAGCAGTTAGAAGCTTTGGTAACCAAAAAGAGTATTTTGCCATTCTTTCTATTATGATGTTAAGTGGGAGCATCAACAGTAGATAATATTCTACCATTATCCTTTCATCAGATATCAAGGTCTACCAAAGAGTGGGTTACCTCTGTTCTGCTGCTTCATAGATGACAGTGCTGCCTTTGGTAGGGTGGACCAGGCAAACCTTTGGAGGAAGCTAGATGACTGGGGCAAATTCCTTATCCTCTTAAGAGTTGTAATTTCTTTATCAACAGAGACCTGCTTTCAGGTAAAAACTGGCCCCTGCACGGTCACATGTAAAATCTTCATGAATCATGATCGAAAGCAGGGATGTGTTTTGGCTGTTTAACCTCTACCCAGCCAACTTAGCACAATCAATGCAATCCAGCTTTCTTGTTCTTCTTAAGTTAGGAAACATCAAGCTGCAAATCATGCAATATGCAGATGATATTGTGATTACGTACCACACAGCATCGGAAATGTAACTGGCACTGAATGAGGCAAATCATTTGCAGGTTAATCAGGTCAAAAACAAAAGTCCTGATCTTTGGAAGAAAGATACCAGTTCAAGAGACAGCAACATGGTGGCTGGAAATCAAGATAATTAGCACATCGAGGAGGTACAGAAGCAGTACATGTAAGAGAATTGAAAAAGAAAGCTGCTGCCATTACATATGGAATTTGCCAGTTGACCTGTTTGTTAAGCAGCTCATTGGGGGCCCCTGTACTAAGGGTAATAAAGGTGTCTTTACTTTCAGCATTACAGTATGGCCATCACGCATACCCTGGAGCACTGGAATCACCCTTAGAACAAATTCACAGCAGAGCAAACAAAAAAATATTTAAACAACTGAGATAATCAGGCCGCTCAAGATTAAGGCTACAACTGGGGCTAGTAAACCAAACAGTAGAATGCAAAGGTTCTGTGATTAAATTCTACATTACAACCAGGACGGCCCAGAGAAAAGGCTTTCTAAAATGTATTTTTGAAACTCCTGGTAATCCCTGGTTCAGCCAATTAAGAGCTGAGATCTCGATCCTACAGATAGAAAAAGCACTATAGAAAAAGCAGCTCTATCGGATGGAGCTATCCCATATTCTGCATGGAGAGTAGCAATCAACAAGCAATTTAAAATGCTCTTCTGGTAACAAGACCTACTAACAAAGATAATTTGGTATTGTTTCAGCCTTATCTGATGGGGAAACCACAATCCTATTTCATAGGGCCATAAACGCTAAAACATGAAGGCAAATCCTTTATATGAGATTGGTGCTCCCGATAAGAGATTTTAATCTAGCTTGGGTGGGTTTAGGAGATAAAAGAGAGTGCAGATAATACAATTATAAGCACAAATCATTGTTACATTTGCAGTGTAGCTGTCCAGCCCTCAACTACCAAAAGGGATTCTTTCTTAAACCAGTCTTTCTGGCCAAAGTGGTGCGTAGATGTTAGGACGCATCTTCCATCTGCCCTAAGACCATGCCTCCCTGGACAGTGGTGAGATGTGCTAGATTCACTAAAACGTCAAGACAGCTGCTTAAGCAATTAGAGGCAATTCCACTCAGCCACAATCAAGGGCAGTAATGCCAGCTCAGCCTATTACAGAAGACAAGATATCATAACTGTCCACTGTCCACCTGATAATTGCACCTTTGAATAGTTTTGCTGATTATTTTAGCTGATTTTGTAGGGGTTAGTCAAACGCTGCAAAGTACTTCAGGTTGATCTGGGGAACGTTAAGCCTAGCCTACAAGAGAACGGTCTGCCCCTATGATGGTGATGTGAACATATTTGATGATTTAACAACTAGCTTACTGGTAACGGTCACAACCAATTACTTTTAATCTAATGGTGATGTAGCCTATTAGTCACTGCAGACTGTACTGGTATTGTTTTAGCTATTGACTGGATTCTGCCAACTACAAGCTTTTACTGTGTATTGTATGTGAATATTGGCTATCTGCACATAGAACTTTTAACTATTTGATTATAATCAAACATGTGCTCCGTGTAAAGGCTTTTTGTAATTACACAATACATTTTTGAACCGGACTGAAAAACCGAAGTGACTGTGCGGCCGTTGCTTGATCAAATGGGCAGCCCATGAATGAAAGTTTCTGGCTGGCATGTATAGTGGAGCTAGGTTTTGTAAGAGTTTGGGCCTTTTGCCAGCATAAAATATATCTGGATTCACATATAAGGGTGCTTATGCCTGGATTCTGAACTTTTCCTTAAAGATAATTGTTGCGCCTTTATGTTGATCATGAATAACTTGTGGATATCTCCATACAATAGCCCAAATGAAAGTTTAAGCAGAATTGTCAATATTACGTAGTTACTCACTTGTGTAATCTTCGTCCTCAAAATGTAGGGCAAATGACTCCTCTATCTAATGCGTGGGGCACTGGAGAAGTTTTAGACATTCACAGAGGGAAAAACAGGAAATTCACATTTTTGTTCCCAAACAAAAAAAAAGCTGTTGATTCAGTACTAAATTGGATACTGTCTATTGCACACGCCCCACAGTGAAATGAAGTCTGCTCTGCGTGCATATTAGAGTGCAGTGTAACCTTGGGTTAGGCGGCTTCCATATACCCGGAGACAGAATGTCTGCATTTCTGCTTGTTGCGGTTATGAAGACAGGCAGAGAGCACTTACAGATCACTTCTTCCAATAGCAGTTAACATTTACCCTTCACAGTGTTAGACAAACCATGAGAACCGCGTAAACAAAACCGTGTCGAGCTTATTAAAAATCAGGCTGAAAGACAGCTATGGATTTATCATGTTTGAATTTCAGGCAGTGCCAGGTTGGTGGTAAAAACCGCGGTTAACTTGGCTGGAACTTGGCGAGCATTTCAAAGCTCGAAGTGAAGCACAAACCGCATAATTGGCTCTAACTTCTCAGCATTGAACAGTTATCGGTAAATGAGATATTGAAGTAAATACGTCAAATCCGTTCATCTCCGCATACCCAGGGGTGGCAGCTAAGGCAAAAAAAAATTCTAGCTCGGAATGTGTCAGGTGGCACCAGGGTCGTATTGCTACAGGTCAACATTAGGCGAGGAAAGTGAGAGATTTCGTAAAAACAAATCCGTATATATTTTCCCCATTGACTTCTGTTGAAGCTGAGTCTGTTTCAAGCGGGAGGAAGTAAAAATATAGCCAATTGTGGCTTAAAAGTCGGGAGCCTTCCGCCTAAATCAAATCATGTATGGTATTCATGAACGACGCAGCAAGTGCAATTATAGCTGCGTTATAGTGGTACGCAAGTAGATGGGTGCTCCTAGTTGCTTCCTTGTATCAGTGATCTGCTACCCTTGCTCAGCCATCGGGTGATATCCCTCATTGTTCCACAGACGAGCTGGGACAGTTCATTACAGGTCATCCAATAAATACTCTTTTACTCTTTAAACCAGATAAACATTCTCAGGGTTGCCATCCAAAGGGGTTTATACATCAGTCGCTCAGCAGGTGCAGTGGCATCAGGGCTCAGGGGCACAAAGGTTACTTTACATGCCAATTAACAATAGTTTTTTTAATATCAAACCAGGGATGATTGAGGTTCAATTTCCTTGCATTTTGACCCACTGGGCTCTTGTTATGCCACAAGTCACCCAGTAAGAAATGCTAGGGCAGCATGCCTCTTATTAACTAATGACGGGCAACACTGCCCCACACCTACCAGCATTCCTGCTTCCCCTGTCTTGGAGGCCCCCTGCTATTCACTGCTGTATTTATGAGTCTCCGAGGTGGTCAGGCCACGTGCCTGACAGTCTTACAACCGAGAGACGTGTTACAGCTATAGTTCATGGTTTAAACAGTGTTACATTGTAATACACAACCCCACAAGGATAAACCAACTGTAACAAACATCTTTGCCAATGCCCAGTGTGTGTTAAACATAGGGCTTTGATACGCTACAAAAATAAATTCGTAGTTTTGCATTTGAATGGAGGGGCCCGTGGAGAGAGAGACCCGGTCTAGTCTCTCCGCGGGTACTTTCGGGAAAGGGAAGTGACGATAAGCGACAGGATGGGCAGGTAAGTGGGGCAGGACTGGGGAAGGGGTTTATAAGGGCTGTGAGGGGAGGGTCCAGCCTCTTTCTGCGCTGCTCATTGGGCGGTCAGGAATTTGGCTACCCACCCGGCAAGAAAGTAGAGGTTTTGGGGAGTGTTATGCAGTGTGGGCAAAAGAAAGGAGAGTGCAGGTGTGGGGTTTTGAATGCCAGTTAGGGCAGGTTTGTGACCTAGAATGAGGTAGTAGATGGGGGAGGGTGGACAGTCAGATGTGGGCTTGGCCACCCCTCCAGGGGAAGAAAACAAGCAGTTGAAAGATCAGAGTGTGGGGGATGCACGAAGCAGGTAGGGCATGAAAGGAAAAAGGGGAATGTGTGGGGGAATGGAAGCAAAAAATGCTGGGTTAAGAAAAAAGATGAGCAAAGAAATGTTAGAGGGTGGGGTTCTCAAAGTCGGGTTTCTTTGAAAGTTTAAGGTTATGTATTATGTTACAATCCTGTCCTAAATAAATGGCCTTTTTCATTAAACGGTTTGTGTCACTGAATGTGTCCCGAATAACACTCTGGCTATCCTGTTGAATGTGAGTGTTGGCCTGGGTGTGAACGAACACTGAAATTGCATCCATCGACTGTTGCAAAAGGTTGAAAAGTATGGAACAGTCTCACTTCATGGGAAGGGTTTTAAAGCGCAAACATAGCTGTATTTTTTTATCCTGACACAAAATCCACTGCAGGCTGCCTGTAGATTGGAGTCCTCTCTCCAAACAACCTAAAACATTTTAAACAGAGTCCAAGTTTTGCCAATGTAGCTTTTCAACAAGGTTTTCTGTGAACTCTATAGGAGCAACAGATATAAAACAAACGCGGAATCCAGTCATTGCCCACCCCCCTCTTCAGTTTCACATCATGAAGCCAACCTGAATTAACAGAAAAAAATGGTTATCCTCTGAGATATCTATGTACATTGGGACTTTGTTACCTCGATCATACCGGTCTCCTGTTTTGCTTTAGTGAGTTGTTTTTTTCGATACTGTGTCCAACTTTCTGCACAAAGACAGAGTGCAACATTGAATTAACAACTTAGAATGTACATTCATCTTGATTTTATGTTTGTTTCAAGGGGAAAAATGAAGAATTGTGACTACTTCAAAGCACATATTTATGGGCTCATTTAGGCCATGCACGTAGTTTGTAAAGGGTTCAACTGGAGTTTTATTGCTCCGGGGGAAGGGGCGTTGATAAAGTATGCTGCTGCTACCTCAAAGTGGTGTCCTGACACTAAGCGGGAGTATATGGAAAAATATAAGTGCAACTACAGACAGGAGTTTGACAAAAACACATCAGTTTTTAGGGATTTTTAAACACTCGAAAACTGCTTTCTTGAAAAGGGGTGGGGAGAGGGGCCATTCCAAAAGGTTTGACACCAGTTAAAACAAAGACTGGCTTCCTGTCCTCGAATGAATGAATCTTAGAGATCTGATAAAGATTTCCACTAATGGAAAGTCTGCAATGTGTCGGTTTGTAGGACTTGTATTTGTGTTGAATGTGAAACAGGGCAAACCCCAGAAAGTTTGATAACAGAAGTAGAGACTTTTGAACGTAATGCACATCTCCACCTGGAACCGATAGATATCGTCCAGAATAAAAAGAGGATGCAGAGTAGCGAAGGACTTTGAAAAGTTGAAGCAACTGTGCATTTTGAAGCTGTTTAAGAAGATATAAGAGGACATGTAGGTAGACAGAATTACAAATACGATAATCCAATTGTGAAACAATAAATGCCTGAATCACGGTTTTCTGACAGATGAGGGGGAGTACTTGCAAGATTTTGGGTGGACTGTAGGAACAGCTAAATACATATGTTTGAATCTGAACAGAATTGACAGGCCAGAATCAAAAAAGATACTGAGGAGTAGTATAGGAAAGTACCCTCTTTCTTGGCATGGTTACCCCTTTTTTCTGACTGATGTCAGGACCCCAGTGATCATGCTCTCTCTCTCCCAAAACTCTGCATTTCACCCACAATTGGCACACTGGTGCCCCATGATAGGTCCCTAGCATGTGGTACCTAGGTCCAGAGGGCATTGGAGTACCAGGGGATCCCTATGGGCTGCAGTATATATTTTGCCACCCATAGGGAGCCCATGAAAAGGCCGCTGCAGGACCGCCATTGCAGCCTGTGTGAAAAGGTGCAATCACACTTTCACTGCCATTTTTCACTACACCAGGTTACTTATAAGTCACCCCGATGGTAGGCCTTCCAGCCCAGAGGGCAGGGGGCAAAGTACCTGTGTGTGAGGGCACCCATGCACTAGCAGAGGTGCCACCATGAACTCCAGGCCCATTTTCCTGGACTTCGTGAGTGCGGGGATGCCATTTTACACGTCTACTGGACATAGGTCACTACCTATGTCCAGCTACATAATGGTAACTCCGAAAATAGGTATGTTTGGTATCAAACATGTTGGAATCATACCCCAAGGCGTTTGCAAGCATTGGTTGTATGATTCCATGCACTCTGGGGGCTCCTTAGAGGACCCCCCCAGTATTGCCATTACAGCCTTCTGAGGGTTGCCAGGCAGCCCAAACTGCTGTCACCTCCCAGACAGGTCTCTGCCCTCCTGTTGCTTGAAAAGTTATAACCCAGGAAGGCAGAACAAAGGATTTCCTTTGGGAGAGGGGCGTTACACCCTCTCCCTTTGGAAATAGGTGTTACAGGCTTGGGAGGGGTAGCCTCCCAAAGCCACTAGAAATGCACATTTGGTGCCCTTCTTCCATAAACCATTCTACACCGGTTCAGGGACCCCAAGTCCCTGCTCTGGTGCGAAACTGGACAAAGGAAAGGGGATTGACCACTCCCCTGTCATCACCACCCTAGGAGTGGTGCTCAGAACTCCTCCATAGTTTTGCCATCTTGGATTCAAGGTTGATAGGGAACTCTGGGAGCATCTGCGTGGCCAGTGCCACCGGTTGACGTCGGAGCCCCCTCCTGATAGGTGGTCACCCAGCTACGTGACTAATTCCCCTTTCAGGGCTACTTAGGGTCACTCCTTTGGGTGGTTCATCAGATTTGGATTGCAAGACTCCAGCAGGAATCCTCTGCATCCTCCACTTCAATGTCTGACTGAAGAAAGTGCATCTGGACTCTTCAGGACCCTACAAGCTGCAGCAAAGAAGCAAGTTGCCTCCTGCAACATTGTATCTCCTGCTCCTTAGGACAGCCCATTTTGAGCCTGCATCAGAAGAAATAAGGAATCTCCCTTGGGCTGAAGGAGTCACTCCCCTGCTTCTGCAGGCACCAACTGCAACGACGACCAGCTGTGTGTATCCCCTCTCATGTGGAGCTGCATGGATCCTGCATCACGGGTGGTAGACTGAAGTGGTCGCAACAGTCCTCTCTTCCAGCTGCCCAACTTTGGCTGAGGTAATGCCTTGCATCCACACACAAGACAGTACCCTCATGCACCACGTCTTTTGCAGCTGCCAAGGTTTGTTGGCATTCTTCCTCCAAGATCTTCATGCATCATGAAACTCTGTTTCGCAGCACTCTATCCTGCGACGCACAGCTTTCTGAGTGGTGCTGTGGCAGTGTGAAAGCCTTTGTTGTAGTGCTGCGTGGGTCTCTTCTACAACTTTCTTGTCCCCCTCTTCTGGGACTCTTGTGTTCACTGCCTGGTCTTCTGAGGGCTCGCTGTGTTGCTGAGGGCCCCTTCTGACTCCACCTAGTAGGTAGAGTCCACCTGATCCTTCATGATCACAGCAGCGCAATTTTCTGTTACCGTAAGCTTTGCGTGTTCCAAGACATGTTAGCGTAATTTGATGACGCAAACCCAACTGCAATCCTTCATCCAGGGTGAGACATCACTTGTACCCTCCAGGAACTTGACTTCATCTTCTTGGGTGCAGTGCTCACTTTTCTTCTTCACCGGTGGGTCACCTTTTGTACCTTCATTCCGCTTAGCAGGGGCTCCTGCTCTTCCTGGACTCTTCTGTGCTTTTTGGACTTAGTCCCCTTCTTCCATAGGCCTTTTTGTCCAGGAGTACACTGTTGGTGTTTTGCAGTCTCTTCTGGGTTTTGCATAGTTCTCCTTTTCTTCTCTGTGTGTGGTCTGGGAAACTTACTGTGATTTACTCCAGTTTTCCTGGTTGCTGGGGTGAGTTGTGGTACTTACCTTTGGGCTTTTCTAGTACTCCCAGTTCCCTTCTACACACTACACTTGCCTAGGTGGGGGACCGCTGTTTGCATTCCACTTTCTTAGTATATGGTTTGTGCTCCCCCTAGACCCATTTCTCACTATTGTGATTTTCACCAATTGCACTGTTTTCTAACTATTTTTATGCCTATTTCTGCATACTAGGGTGTATAATTTGTGTATTACTTACCTCCTAAGGGAGTGTAGTCTCTATGGTATTTTTGGTATTTGTGTCACCAAAATAAAGTACCTTTATTTTTGTAACACTGAGGTGGTCATTCTGAGTTTGGCAGTCATTACCAAAGACGGCCGTGCAAACGGCCACCGAAACACCCCCATCGATGGCGGAGTGAAGACCACCACAATACGAGTAACCCACAAAACACCATCAAAAATAGACCGAAAAAAACACACTGTTGGCCCAAACAAAGGTGTGAAGGAGGGAGCTGCACCACCATCGCCATGCTGAGAATATACCACCTGCTAAAATTACGAGTCACAAATCAGCATCGCGAATCCCAACACAGCAGCAATCCATTGGCAGCCCAAACCATTGCGTGAAAAAAAGGCACAACTGCATTAACACTGCACAAGAGTGGACAACACCGATACCCAACACCTGAGACACCGACACACACCTGTCCACAGCAGTAAAAAACACCCTCCCACACATACCCAGAACCCATTGCAAATAGAAACTGTGACAGAGCGAGAGAAGAGCACACTCAAAGGAGGCACACACCTAGATACCACTGGCACCATCATAATGACCACTCATCGCACAACACACCACTGCACACAAACACCACAAAGCACATGCACATACAACCACACAAATTCACAACTACAAACAGCACACCCAGAATCCCTGCACACCATACACCCCCACCCACAACACAACCGCCATGGCACAAAAAAATATATATATCACAGAAGAGGATCTCAAGGTAATGGTGGAAGAAATGATCAAAGTGGAGCCACGACTGTTTGGAGCACAGTTTCTGCAGACATCCATAGCCCGGAAGAACGACTTATGGCAGAGGATAGTCAACTGGGTGAAAACAGTGGGGAACCATCCACTCACAAGGGAGGACATAAGGAAGAGGTGTAACGACCATAGGGGGAAGGTATGGGCCATGGCTTCCAGGGATCAAGTAGCTGACATGAGGACTAGTGGAGGACCTCCATCACACCCCCCAGAAATGTCACAGTGGGAGGAGATGGTCCTGGCCATACTACACCCGGAAGAGCTGATGGGAATAGCTACTGGACTGGACACTGGTAAGACCACTGTACTCACTGGCCAATATGTCCCCGTGCACAGCATGTACCCCCACCACCATCTCACCCCCTCACACAACCCTAACGTGCACAAACTCACCATGGACCCTATACCCACTCGTGCATACCACAGCTCCTCACTGACACCATTCCATCACAGCAGCAAGTACCACAACTACCACAATGCAACGCCCCTACCCTTGCCTGACTGCTACATCCATATCACTTCTCTGGAATTGCATGTCAAACCATGTCACTTCCCATCACCAATAAGTAGTAGGAATGCACATCAGTACATGGCAATGACAGTAGCAAGACAAATAATACATGTACCCCAAAATAGGCCCATTGCAACTTTCCACTGATGGTAACACAAGCAGCGGACTCGTAACTGTCAATGCCATTACTGATCAGCAAATAACAGTTAATGATGGAATACAACCATGTGTGTCACTGCAACAATACCATCATCTGACACAATATCTCTCATTACACAGGTCTCCCAAGTACTGATACAAAGCACATGAGCCCAGTGTCAGAAAGCCCAGGCCTTGAAGCAAGTCTGATAGGGGAGGACTCCCCAGGAAGTCTGGATTCGGACGACAAACCTGGCACATCAGGCATGAGTGGTCAGTCCACCACCACCAGCCTCGCTCTGCCCACAGCTTAAACCTCCGCTCCTGTGGCAGCCAGTTCACAGCAGAGCCCACCTTCCCATACCTGTGTCCCAAGGTCACATCAATCATCAGTGTGCCCCACAGGACATGGGCAGGAGTCAACGGTGTAAACATAAGACAATTACAGTCCTGGTTTCAGTCGGAGGGGGCACACTGCACCAGGGGCACAGGGGGCAAGGGCCAGTGGGAGGGCAATTGTGGGCCAAGGGCTGAGGCAGGTACAGAACACCACTGGCCAGGAGGACAGCTCCAGACTCCTGGGAGTCTACCAGCAAACTCACACCAAGATGGGCCAGATACTCACAACCTTGCCGGACACCCAAAGGCTGCAAGGGGAATACCACCAGGAGGCCAGGCAGCAGTGGCAGGTACTTAATCCCAACATGGTCTCCCTATTAGGGGAGTTGAAGGAACTCAATAACATCCAGCGGACATTCTCCACCCAACAGCAGGCCCCATCCATTAGTCAGTCAACACCACTGCCCTCAACATCAACACCTGCTATTGGAATGGAGGTCCAGCAGGAGGACCCATGAGCCACCAACACCGCTACTCTGCAGCTGAGGAACGCCCCTTAAAAGAGGTCGCCCATCCAGACATCCTGCAGGACCTCAGCCCAAGACCAATCCCCCACCAAGAAATGATCCCCCTTCTAAACTGTCACCCTTGTGTGTCACTGTTAAACCCTGTTGGCTGTCCAAAACCAAGGTCACATCTTTCTGAGGCAAACGTCTAAAGGAACTGTGAACCAAACAGCTGTACCACCCAGTCTGATCTTCACATAGAGCATTACCCCACTCCTCAGGACTGTGATAGTCAACACTTAATAAACACCAACCATCATAAGTCATGCTGCATGTCTCTTCATTGTATGTATTGGTATTTTTTGTCACAGGACAACAAAAGAATACACATGTCTACACAACAATAATGTCAAAGTCACAGATGTACTGGCATACTCCAGCAGGTGTGTAAGTACATTCATATTATTGTAACTTCTACTGTCAACTATTCTAACTGGCAACTCAGCAAGTAGATTGCAAACCGAGATGTCACCTTAAGAGAGGAAAATAAATGGAATGAGGTAAAATGTTGTAAGGAATGTAATCCACAGTCATACATCAGTAGCAGTTGCACACAAACACAGGATGAGTGTTCCAGCAGCTATGAGACACCATATGTAAGGGCCTGCATAGGCATTCACACACGAGTGGGAAAGGAAATATGTAACATAGGTAACATCCTCTATTGTACACCTCCCTAAGTAGTCAGGAACATGTACTTGGCACACAGCAGCTGACAATGCAGCATGCCATGCCTACGCAGTAGGACAAGACTGATAAGTCCCCCTAACATATCGCCACACAGGCAGACTGAGGACTGTAAACCTTTAGTACAACTATAATGCCGTACCTCAGTGGCACCAGCATTCTACATATGTACATTGCAGCTGTGCATTTCCACTACCTCTCATGGTAAGTCACCTACACTTCAAGGTTGTTAACCAACTTGTAAGGCTCTAGTCACATACCTTGATGCATGCAAATACTGGCTTCAGCAGTATATCTCCCATGTGCAGATGATATGGCTTCAGCAGTATATCTCCCAATGTCAGATGATATGCAATGTACCTATACATCAACGAAAGTAGTGATGAATCTTGTCAGTCCTGTTGTCATGTGCCTCATCCTCCCACTCAGCATCAGAGTCACCGGCCACAAACACCGCTCCAGCATTAGTGTTCCTCTCCTCCAACAGTGGGATGTGCCTTCTGAGGGCCAGATTATGGAGCATGCAGCATGCAACAATGATTTTGCAGACTTTCCCTGGTCGGTGCTGTAGGGGAACACCAGACACATGAAGACAATGAAATCTAGCTTTCCAGAGACCGGCCATGTCACTCATTGTCACTGTTCTCCCCTAATGTAGTTGGATGTCTCACAGGTGTCAGGAACCAGGGCAGGTTGGGGTATCCGGAGTCACCTGTGTGGAAAAGGGAACATGACCGTAGGTAACAATGCTTGGCAGAGAAATGACAGCGTTGTGAGGGGCAAAAACGCCTGACATAGAGAGAATTACACATACCTATAACACATACTTATGAGCCAGGCCCATTCTCCCTGTAGCTGTGACATCATTGCAGGGATACTGCTGTTCCTCAGGATGTAGGAATCATGCACTGATCCAGGCAATTTAGCGTTCACATGTGTAATGTATTTATCTGCAAGACACACCAATTGTACATTGAGCAAATATGTACTCTTCTGGTTTCTTTAGACCTGTTCATTCATCGTTGGAGGTACCACAGCAATGTGAGTCCCATCAATGGCCCCAGTTATGTGTGGGGCATTTGATATGTTGTAAAAGGCTGCATTTATAGTGGGAAATTCTGGAGGTAGTGGAAACCTAATGTACCTGTGCACATGCTTGAGTCGGGCATCCAGCACATCCTGCAACACCTTACAGAACTGGAGCTGTGAAAACCTGCAGCCAGTGCCACTGTGACCTGAAAAGAGCCACTCACCAGGAAATACAGGACTGCCAACACTTGGACTGTTGGAGGAATGGCATGGGGATTCCTCAAACCCGACAGGAGGTCTGGCTTCAATGGGGGCAACCAGTTTCTTGATGCACAAATGGGTTATTCAACAAGTCATGATAATGTGGCGCTCTTCCATGGTTTCAAGATCGATGAGTGGCCGGTAAATTGGTGCATTCCTCATTACTCCCTAGTGGCGAATTCTGTGTGGGGACATAAACAACACTCTGTGAACCTTCCACAATGTAGGCTAGCAAGTATGACACAAGACAGTCATGAGGTTTTAGTCATGCAAGTTGCCTCTCATGTTGTTGGAATACACATTAATCCACCATCCATTCCTAACTAGATGATGTCACATAAGTCCTGTGGGAATGGACGTATACAGGACATGTACACGTACACCTTCCATGTGTTCATATATGCTGACAAGTGTTGTAACACGTGTGGTAAAGTCAAGAGACACATACTACATGTGTCAATATCCACAATGTGTGACCTGAAGAATACATTTGTGAGGACATGCAAGTAGTTACGCTGTGTGAACTTAGGACAGTATTGTCACAGACTAATATGGCATCCTCGTGTCCGGCATGCATTGGACAGCTGGAAGTGACTTTGTTCCGCCGGCGGAAGTCATCATGGCGGAGGGTGGTCTGAACCGCTGTGCACCTCTTCATTGGTTAACACTGATGTCTATGGGAGACTGGGACCAATGACGATCACCGCCAGCAGTGACGGTCTTGACCGCTGCGGTCGTAACCGCCATTTTGTGTGGGCCAGCTCACTTGACTTATAACATTCGGGTAGAACAGACCTCCACTTTGTGTGCTGCTGTGTCCTGTCTCTTGGTGCAACGATGGCACGCACTTCTGGTGAAAGGCCCCCAGCCTTCTCAATGGAGGAACTAGAGAAACTGGTGGAAGGGGTCCTATCCGAGCATGGGCGTTTGTATGGTGCTCCAGGGCAACAGGTCAGTACAACATCCTTTGTCTGACATGTTGGGTGGTGTATGAAGAATTATGTATGACATGTCATGACTGATTAGCCGTGTAACATGCACATAATATTGGCAGTGTGCATGGTCCGTGTTTGTTGTGTGTCGCCAAAGATTTCTGCTGTATTGGTATTATTTACATTATGTCCCCCCTTTTCTCACTGTTTCCCATTTAGGTCAGCGCCCACCAGAAGAACAGGTTATGGTGAGCCATCGCCAAGGAAGTGTGGACCCTGGGGGTCCATTGCCGACTGAGCACCCACTGCAGGAAGCGGTGGGAGGACCTGCGACGCTGGGCCCAGAAGGCCACAGAGGCCCAGCTGGGGATGGCCTCCCAACGTGGGAGGGGTGCTAGTCGGACTCTGACCCCCCTAATTGCCTACATACTGTTGGTGGCGTACCCTGAGTTGGATGGGCGCTTGAAGGCAGCACAGCAGCCACAAGTGTTGACTGTCAGGTGCTAACTGTATGGTTATGCACTGTCAACCTCCTTGAACTTGGAAATAACATAGTCAGATGTGATTTAGGGAATGTACAGTCCTGGTTGACACACCCATCAAGTAGGAGTGTGTGACGGTTGCTATGTTGAGACATGTAGGATAAGAAGTGGTGGTACTGTGACACACGTTCACCTGTAGGTATGGATCTCTCAAGTATGCTATCATGTCAGTGGCTGCATCCTCCATCTCTGCATGTACTGTAGTAGTATGAGGTGGTCACATTGGCCTTGCATATGGGTAATGACAGGCATGTTACGTGAAGATTAAAATTGCTTCACTTCCTACATCAATGGACCTTTGTACCACATGTACTCCACACATTCCTGTCAATTAGTTAGTATCCTCAGTCCCTCTCGGCTAAGATGTGTATCATCTTGTAATGGATGACATGTGTTTGGGTATGTGTTTGGGTACGTTCCTGGGCTGGATTTTAGGATTAGTCATTTTGGCAGTTGATAGGCATGTAGGTGTCTTAATTCAGGTGTTTAGGCTGCAGAGTTGCGATGAGCTTGGACATCACTTGCATGACTTTATTCAGAAATGAATGCTAAATGTTCTATTGTTTTACAGGCAGGGACTGTTCTCTGCATTGTTTGTATGTGAAGTGGATGTGTGGGTTCTTATCATTTCCTCCCTTTCTGGTTCTCGCACCCTCTTTTTCTCTCTCCTCCTCTGTCCATGTGTGCATTAGCATCATCTGGCAAATGATGAAGGGTACCGGCTAGTGGGGATGCAGCAGCCAATGGGACCCATGAGGCTGGCACCAGTGAAGCCGAGGAGACCAGTGGGACAGAGGGCGAGAGGAGCACCACCAGGGAGACTGGAGCTACCAATACAACTGATTCAGATTCCTCCTCCGAAGGCGGCTCCTTGGCAGTGACGAACCCTTCTGGGACCACACCAACACCATCGCTGTCCGCCACCCCCCTTACCAGCCCCACTGTCCCTGTAGCACCCCACCCAGTTGCCTGTGCCTGCTCACCCAAGATGGCGGGCATCTCCTTCACTGCTGGCACCTCTGCCCTTGCCACAGTCAGCCCTGCTGCCCTCAATGAGGAGGCTATTGACCTCCTGAGGTCCATCCGCGGGGGCAGACAATGACTATGAATTCCATCCAGGGACTGGCATCCCAGATGCAGCAGACATATGCAGATATGGAAGGCATTCACAGTGCCTTGTCTGGCCTCCAGAGATCGTTTCAGGCTCTGGCCTCCTCGTTGATGGCCGCCAGTGTCCCTTCTTCTTCTGTCCCCTCTCCAGCTACCTGTTCCCAATGTATAACCCCTCTCGTACACTCGTCCAAAGCACACCTACAGACCAGCATACACCCACTTCAACAAACAAGGTGCATAAGGACAGTCATAGGCATCACAAATGTTCACATAGGCATGCACACATATAACACACACAACAACAGATGCTTCCCCCACCACCTCCTCCCTTGCAGTCACATCTCCACTCACACCTGCCAGCACTGCATCATAACACACTGGTCCTACTACTATTCCTGTCATACTCTCAATCACCACAACAGCAGACTCACAGACCCACACCCCACACACCACATCCGCACTCACCACGACTACCATCCCTGCCACCTGCAGCACATTCACCTCACTTGAACACACTACGACAACATTCACTCACATATCTCCCATTCCCTCTCCCTGCATCTCCGCTCCTTCCCAAAAAATGCATATGTACCCACTCACCCACCCAGCATTAAGCCACCACACACATACAGACATTGCACACACCAGCATCCATGTACAGCACACAGACACGTCAGACAAGCACTCCCTCTACCTCTATTCCTTACCCTCAATTATGTGACCGCCCCTGTGTACCCTGCCACCCTTGACCTCTTTCCTACTCCTCTCCCACCCTGTCTTCCGTATAAACACCATGTCCCCCAGCCCCTCCCAGGCCCTTCCTCCTCCCATTCACTGGTGCTCCTCCAACCAGCAAGGATTCCAGCCCTCCCAGTGCCAAAGTCACCCCTGCCAAGCCTAAAACTAAATGTGCCCCTTCCTCATCCAAGCCTCCCCATCATAGCATTTTAAAGCACACTACTCACCTGTGAGGGTCTCAAGGCGTTAGGGGGTGCTGCTACTGTTCAAACAGCCCGGTCTTGAGGTGTCTCCTGAAGGTTAGCAGGTCCTGTGTGTGTGGCAGGTGGATCTGAAGAGTGTTCCACGTCTTGGCAGTGAGGTGGGAGAACGATCTGCCCCCGGCAGTCATTCTGTGTATGCGTGTAACGGTGGCGAGGGCAAGATCAGCGGCGCGAAGCTGGCGGCTCGGGGTGTAGAAAGAGAGTCGCCTGTTGAGGTATTCTAGTCCAGCATAGTGCAGTGCTTTGTGAGCATGGGTGAGGAGCTTGAACGTGATTCTCTTGTTGACGGGGAGCCAGTGCAGGTCTCTCAGGTGGGCTGTGAGGTGGCTGTGGCAGGGGATGTCCAGGATGAGGCGTGCAGAGGCGTTCTGTATGCATTGCAGTCTTTTGTGGAGCTTGCCCGTGGTTCCTGCTTATAGGGAGTTGCCGTAGTCCAGTCTGCTGCTTACAAGGGCTTGGGTGACCAACTTTCTTGTTCTGGAGGCTATCCATTTGTAGATCTTCTGAAGCATGCGGAGGGTGTTGAAACCAGAGCAAGAGACTGCGTTGACTTGCTGGGTCATTGATAGCGATGACTTCAGGATGTACCGTAGGTTGCATGAGTGGTTAGTGGGTGTCGATGCGGTTCCCAGTGTGGCAGGCCACCAGGAGTCGTTCCAGACAGAGGGGGTGGAGCTGAAGATGAGGACCTCAGTCTTGTCAGAGTTCAGTTTCAGGCAACTGTTCTTCATCCATTCGGCGATGGGCTTCATTCCTTAGTGGAGATTGGTTTTGGCTGTGGAGGGGTTATTGGTGAGGGATAGGATCAGCTGAGTGTAATCGGCGTATGAGACGATGTTGAGATTGTGTGGGTGGACAATGTTTGCAAGCGGAGCCATGTAAATGTTAAGGAGGGTCGGTGTTAGAAATGGGGTCTTTGGTTGTCAGTCAGGTTACCCCCTGTCCAAGGAAGGACCCTCACTCTAGTCAGGTTAAAGGAGAATCACCCTCAGCTAATCCCCGCTCATCCCCTTGGTAGCTTTGCATGAACAGGCAGGCTTAACTTCAGAGTGCTTGGTGTAAAGTATTTGTACCAACACATACAGTAACTCAATGAAAACACTACAAAAATACACAACACAGGTTTAGAAAAATAGGAAATATTGACAAAACAAAACAAGACCAAAATGACAAAAATCCAACATACACAAGTTAAGTTAATAATTAAAAAGCAAAAGGAGTCTTAAATTCTTAAAACACAGGTAAAACACCTCGGTAGCGTCAAAATAATATGCATGAGTGAGTGTGCGTTGAAAAAGGTAAGCTGTGCGTCGCTTATTCACCCTTAAACAATACCGTGTGTCGTTTCTCCTCTTCAGTCGGGTCGGCGTGTGTCATTTAACCTCCTTGCAGGGGAGCGATGCATCGATCCATGCAGCACTTTGGTCCGGGCAGGTGTTGCATAGTTTTTCCACGCCCAGCAAGGTTTGCGCTGAAAATCCTGCCGCACGGTATCAGCAAAATCGCGTAATGTGGGTTGCGATGTTAGTTGCCTCCGTCAGCGTGTGTTGCACATCATTCTTCCAGCTCCATGCATCGATTTTACAGCAGCGATGCCGGTGGAGCATCGATTTCTGCAGCAAAGCTGGGAGCGTGTCATTTTTCAGCAGCGTCTCAGATGGTGTGTTGATATTTTCCCTGCACGACAGTCTGTGGGTAGATTTTCAATCTTGGTCTGCCAGCTTCACCTTTAAGGACCCAGGAACTGGATAGGGTACCGCTTGGCAGGGCAGGAGTCTCAGCAGAGAGTCCAGGTGCTGACAGGAGAAGTCTTTGATGGCCATGAGACTTCAACAACAGAAGGCAAGCTCAGGACAAGCCCTTGGAGATTTCTTCACAAGCAGGAAGGCACACAAAGTCCAGTCTTTGTCCCCTGGCACAGGCAGAAGTAGCAACTGCACGATAGCTCCACAAAGCACAGGCTCAGGTAGGGCAGCATTCTCCTCAGCTCTTCAGCACTTCTCCAGGCAGAGGTTCCTCTTGATGTCCAGAAGTGATCTAAATTCTGTGGTTTTGGGTGCCCATCTTTCACCCATTTTGGCCTTTGAAGTAGGCTTACTTCAAAGGAAAGTCTCTCTTGTTTGTGAAATCCTGCCTCACCCACGCCCGGCCCCAGACACACACCAGGGGGTTGGAGACTGCATTGGGTGAGGGCAGGCACAGCCCTTTCAGGTGTAAGTGACTACTCCTCCCCTCCCTCCTAGCCCAGATGGCTCATCAGGATAGGCAGGCTACACCCCAGCTCCCTTTGTGTCACTGTCTAGAGAGAGGTGCAAACAGCCCAACTGCCAAAGTGACCCAGACAGGGAATCCACAAACAGGCAGAGTCCCAGAATGGTTTAAGCAAGAAAATGCCCACTTTCTAAAAGTGGCATTTTCAAACACACAATCTTAAAACCAACTTTACTAAAAGATGTTTTTTCAAATTCTGAGCTCAGAGACCCCAAACTCCACATGTCTATCTGCTCCCAAAGGGAGCACCCATGTTAACCTATGAGAGAGATAGGCCTTGCAATGGTGAAAACCGAATATGGCAGTATTTCACTGTCAGGACATATAAAACACATTAGTATATGCCCTACCTTGCACCCTGCCCATGGGACTACCTAGGGCCTACCTTAGGGGTGTCTTACATGTAAGAAAAGGGAAACTTTAGGCCTATCAATGGGTACACTTGCCAAGTCGAATTGGCAGTTAAAATCTGTACACACAGACACTGAAGGGGCAGGCCTGAGCCATGTTTACAGAGCTACTAATGTGGGTGGCACAACCAGTGCTGCAGGCCCACCAGTAGCATTTGATTTCCAGGCCCTGAGCACCTCTAGTGCACTGTACTAGGGACGTACCAGTAAATCAAACATGCTAAATAGGGAAAGCCAATTACATACACATTTCTATACAGGATCACTTGCACTTTAGCACTGGATAGCAGTGGTAAAGTGCCCAGAGTCACAAAAACAGAAATAATAGAGTCCTGCACACATCAACAACCTGGGAAACAGAGACAAGTTAGGTGAAACCACGCCAAGGATGAGAAGTCTAACAGTCGGGCTGAGGGACGACCCCTGGGGTACACCGCAGATGATCTTGGTGGCTTCAGAGCGGAATAGAGGGAGGCAGACTCCCTGGGTTCTGCCGATGAGGAAGGAGGTGATCTAGTCCAGGGTTCTGTCACAGATCCCTGCATCGTTGAGATGTGTGCATAGGGTATGGTGGCAGACAGTGTCGAAGGCGGCTAAGAGGTCCAAGAGAATGAAGGCCATAGTTTTGCCATTGTCAAGCAGGGTCCTGATGTCGTCGGTGGCAGTGATAAGGGCTGTTTTGGTGCTGTGGTTGCTGCGGAATCCGGATTGGGACGAGTCCAGAGTGTTGTTCTCCTTAAGGAAGGGGGTCAGTTGTTTGTTGACAATCTTCTTGATGATTCTTGCCGGGAAGGAGAGCAGGGAGATGGGGCGGAAGTTCTTGAGGTCCTTTGGGTTCGTCTTGGGTTTCTTCAGGAGGGTGTTGATCTCTGCGTGTTTCCAGCTTTCCTTGAAGGAGCTGTTGATGATCTTCTGGAGTTGGGGTGCGATGACGGAGCTCACTTTGTTGAAGATGTGGTGAGGGCAGGAGTCGGATGGTGAACCGTAGAGGATGGTGTTCATGATTTTTATGGTGTTGTCATCGTTAACGTGGGTCCTGAAGAGCAGGAAGTTGGTGTGGCTGGGGGGCGGTGAGTCTGTGGTGTCAGTGGTTGATGGGGGATCTGGGTATTGAAGCAGTCATAAATGTCTGCGATCTTGTGGTAGAAGAAGGTGGCTAGGGAGTTGCAGAGGTCTTGCAATGGCAGGATGTCATTAATGTTGAAACCGGGTTTGGGGAGTTCCTTCACAATGTTGAAGAGCTCCTTACAGCTGTGTGCATTGTTGTCGATGTGTTCTTTGAAGGAGGTTCTTTGGGCGGTTCGGATGATTTATTGGTGTCTGCGGATGGCGTTCTTAAAGGCTGTGTGGTTGTCCGGTGTCTGTTCTTGGCGCCACTCCTTCTTGAGTTTTCAACACGTTTGCTTGGATTCTTGGAGGTCGGCAGTGAACCAGAAGGCCTTTCTGTTGGTGTGTCTGTTTGAAGGTTTCTTGATCTGGGCAAGAGTGTTGACACAGTCGTCGATCCATTGCCTGAGGTTGCGGGCGGCTGTGTCGGTGTCAGTGGTGCTGATTGATGGGTTCCGGGAGAGGGTTGTGATCAGCTGGTCTTCGATGACTTAGTTCCATCCGCTGCAGGTGGTGGTGTGTCATGGGTTTCTTGAAGGTGAAGTCGATGGTTGGTCCATTGGAGTTCAGTGATGTGGCTGAAGGAGGCATGTTTGCTTGCGGAGAAGTTGGGGGCAAGCGTGTGTCCTGCGGAGTGGGTGGGTGTCGTGACGAGCTGCTTGAGTCTGAGGTTGGCAAGGTTGTCGACCCTGCTGGAGTTGCTGTCGTTGGTGTTCTCGAGGTGGAAGTTCAGGTCCCCAAGGAGTATGTAATCTGTGGATGTGAGGGCGTGCGTGCTGACATCGGTGATGGAGTCGCTGAACTGTTGTCATGGTCTGTAGACGAGGTTCCCTCTGAGGGTGGTGTTTGGATCAGTGTGAATCTGGAAGTACAGGTGTTTGGCGGTGCTGAGGGTGTCTTCGGTGCTGGTCATGATTCTGATGGTATTCTTGTGGATGATGGCGACGCCTCCTCCTGGTCTGTTGGTGCGGTCCCTACGGGTGATCTTGTAGCCGTCTGGGATGGCTATGGCGATGTCGGGCGCTGAGGAGGGGTTCATCCAGGTCTCGTCAGGAAGGTGACGTCCGGGGAGGCTGAGTTGAGTATGTTCCAGGGTTTGATGGCATGTTTGTGGACGGAGCAGGTGTTGAGTAGGATGTATATGAGATGGTTGCGTCCTGCCTTGGCAGGTGGGTCACTGGCATGGAGGCTGCTGAAGGTGCAGCTCCAGCAGGAGAAGGGTCCGTGGGTGAGCCATGGGGTGGCCTGGTGGCAGGTGGATGAGCGGCCGGCATTGAGTGTGTGCAGGGTGATAACGTCTTAGCGGCATAGTGCGTCGCGGTGGGGGGAACAAGAACCAGAGTTTCAGGAGCTGGGCACGGTCCAGGTGCGGACAGCGTAGACTGGCTTGCCTTAGGCACACCTTCAGCGCACCAGAAGCACGGCCACTCAGCGGCTGCCATTAAGTAGAGTGGGGGGTGAGGAGGGTGGAAAAAGGCATTAAAAAAAGTGGGCGAGCCGCTGGGACAGCAGCAGCGGGGATGCAGGGTGAGAGAGAGGACGGGGTGAAGCCACAGAGGCAGCAGCAGTGGGGGAGAGAGAGATGGGGGAGAGCGAGAGTGAGAGAGAGAGCGGAGTGAGAGGAGAAAGAAATGGGCAAGAGAGAGCGAAACGCAGAAAGCAAAAGACAAAAGGGATACAAAAGGGACAGAACACAGAAGGAAAAGCACACAGAGTGAAACAGAGGCAAAGTAGGAAAGAAAGAGAAGCGAGACAGAGGGTAGCCTAGTAGAAGAGCAGAGCTTTCCCTCTAGACACCAGGGATGAGGTGCAGGCAGAAGCCTGTGGGTGGAGTAGGGCCTCGAACTCCTGACAGAGGTCAGAGTTGTGAGGAACGAAGGGATCTACTTGCCGGTGGAGCTACAGGATGCTACGATTTTCAGATAGGTGTCAAGTTGGGCCCATGAGCTATGATTTGCAGTCAGGAGTCAAGTTGGGCCCTTGTTTGATGGGAATGTGTCCTGCACTTGTGGACACTGGATTTGCCATTGGCACATTTATATCTAGTTTCTTTCTTTTGTATATGAATACATCTGAATACATTTGCCTACATTGCTGTGATTGGCAAGATGAGATGCTTGCCCTGGTTTGTGAGGTCTGTGTGTGGATTTTGTCAGTGTTGTTGAATGTGCTAAATGGATGGTTTGGGCCATGGGGATGTTGTGATGTGTGTGGCTGCTTGCGTGTGTGATTGTATGGCATGTTGTGTGCATCCATGTTTATAGTGCTGGATGTGTGGATGTCCTTGTATGTTGGTTGTACGTGTTGTGTCTGATTGTTTGGATGTGTGTTCACAGCTATTCATTGTGTGCTAATGCTACATGGAGTTCATGGTGTGTGTGTGTATGTGTGGTGTCGCACAACATGCTTGTCTATGCCAGCTTTGAGGTGTTTGTGGTCTAGTTGTTGTAGTGTGGTCATGGGGTGTGTTGGTGGTGTTGGTGTTCATTGTATTGTATGTTTGGCACATATCTGCTTGGCTTTGTGTGTGTATTGGGTACTTAGCATTGATGTATTTTGTGTGTGCCTGTGTGGCCTTCGCTGTCTGTGTGAGGTATGTGTGTTCTGTGTGGGAGTGTATCAGTGCCATTTCCTCCCCTCTGTGCTAGGTATACTTACAGTTGTCATCGTCATCAGTGTTGGTAGCACTGAAGGTTTATGGCAAAATGCAACACTGGGAAGACTAGCATTTTGTTTGCCATGGCGGCCCTTGAAGTGTCTCTGTGCCTGGAGGTGGGTGTTCCCTTTCATACTTTCTGTTTCTGCCAGGTTTTTCATGGCCACAATGCCGCACAGGATATACTGTTGGAGTGGTTACTCGAAATATGGAGGGGAGACATGGGCTTCTGCCTACATGGAGTCGGTTTCCGCCACCGGATGCTGCTCTACGGCAGTGGAGGTGCTGGCGGTTTGTTGTCTGTGTTGCATTGGGTTCACCGCCTTACTCGTTATATGGTGTTCTGTACCGACACCCTAGTGGCGTTTTAGTTACCACCAAACTCGGAATGACCGCATGAGTGTTTTCTTTTATGTGTGTAAGTATTAAGACGGTCATTATGAACAAGGCGACGATGAACAGAATCCCGCTGTTGGCAGTGAATGGAAACCCGCCATATAATGAACGAAAATCCCAACTCCGCCAAAAATCACCAGACTACCACTCCCCGCCATGACCCTGTCGGCAGGAATCCCAGACCTTCTCACCCCTCCGCCGCCAAGCACACCCACATCCTGCCCTCCAAATAATGATGCACAAATCACCTTGGCGGACATTGGAGGCTGAACGACCATTGGCGTCTCCGACCGCCACAGGCAGCAAGTGGACTCACAGCAAGAAGTGCACACATTGGATACACATCCATAACCCCATAAAACACCCCAAGGCATACCCCACCATCCTTTGCAACAAAACCAGGCCAAGAAGACGGAGAGCACCAGAAGCAGGCATTGAATGGCAGCATACAGGAGATGCACACCGACCCACCGAAGAACACTCTCACTGCATACCCAGCCCTGACACCATTCACCACACTCACCATGTCACCCCCCAAAACATCCATGCTTCATCGAAAGGGAGTTAAGGACCATGGTGGACGAGATCCTGAAGGTTGAGCCACAAATATTTGGGGCCATGGTGCAGAACACACCCATCACAAGGAAGATGGAGCTATGGCAGACCATGTGAACAGGGTCAATGCAGTGGGACACCATCCACGCACCAGGGACGACATCTAGAAGAGATGGAACGACCTGTGGGGGAAGGTCAGGGGCATGGCATCAAGGCACCACATCGCAGTGCAGAAGACTGGGGGAGGACCGCCACCAACACCACCAGAATACACAGACTGGGAGGAAAAGGTACTCGCCATCCTGCACCCTGAGGGACTCAATGTGCTCACTGGAGGAATGGACTCAGGTTAGTCATCAATATATACCCCATATACACCAAACCTGTAATGCATGCACCACTCCACCCACACCCACCAGGACCAATACCCCAATAAGGCATCAGCCACTAAATCCAACCCCCCTGCATGACCACAAACCCACTAACAGGCCCACATCCCTCCCCATGTGCACAGTCACCTACCCCTGCAAGTACCCACAATGGAACAACACCCCCCACCACAATGCAACCTCACAGTCAATGCTAAATGCAGTGTCAACCTCACAAAGGCACCCTGTATGGCCACTGAAAGTAACCCCAACACAAAATGTCCCAGTCCTGTTCACCTCAAACATTCATGCAGCTGTAACAGACATGTCTATGTCCCCCAACAGGCACCACCACCCATGCAACCATAACGGAAGGGACAAGGAGTGCCTGTGGCCCCCCAGGGAGATAGAGGCACCTCCCAGGACATTGGTGAAGGATCCCTGGACACTGATGAGCAGGCAGGTCCCTCACGCAGTCCTGGACTCTCTCCATGCAGCAGCCCCACCCAGGAAGCCACTGTTACCCCTACCACCCAGTCAAGACCAGCAGCCCAGGGCAAGCATCCTCACACCAGTGTATCCAGGTCACAGACTGGTGTAACACAGGTACAGAAGCCACAGTCTCCACTCCCAACATGCAGGAAGGCGAGGGCCCCAGTACAAGTGGTACTGCCAGACCTATGCAGGGGACAGAGGCACTGGGGGCTAGGGTAAGTGCAAGGGTGGCAGTGGGCCAGGGGGAGGCCACAGGATGGATGCAGCAGCCCAGGACGTGATATCAGAGGTATTGGGGGCCTACCAGCATACCCATGACAGGTTGGCACAGATTGTGTCCACCCTGGAGCACAGTCAGAGATTGCAGCAGGAACACCGGCAACAGGCCATGGAGCAGTGGAAACAGCATAACATCACAATGGCCACCTTAGCAGGAGCACTGCTGCAGCTGGTCCAAAACTAGTCTGACCCCCACACAGGACAAGAGGCCCCCACTACAGCACCGGACACCCACCATGAGAATACATCATGAGCAGAAAAATCCCAGGAACTACCCTCACAGGAAACCCAAGGGCCCACCATGTCACTCCCTGAAAATCAACATGAGGCGCCCAAAGGGACCCTCAGGCCAAGATATCGCACTGGAACCCCAGCAAAGAACAAGGCCCCCTTTATGAAGTAACTCAGCAACAATCTGCACATCAACCATCCCACTCGATCAGTCGCCACACATTGTTAAGAGGCAATATGATCTAATGTAAGAAAAGATGGGCCCATCATTAGTACCAACAAGGCTGCCACCATGTTGGTCTTGAGGACACCCACCACTTATGACTGGCCATCACTGTAAATAACACTATTCATTCACTTCAACCAATAAAATACATATCACACCTGTAACACTGTCCCCTGTGTTAAATTGTGAACGAAGTGAAGTTAGGATGCAACTGACTGATAACTACTTTATTGTCGAATCTGTGCATGAAGGGAGTCCTGTGTGCCTAAATGTTGGCAATAAGTAAATGCGGAAAATGTCAATCTGTACCATGCAGAAGTGGACCATGTTTCACCTATCATTATCAACCATCCATTTAATGACTGAGCACACTGCCAGTATGTGTCACAAACCCCAATGTCAGGCCCAAGTCTGACACAGTTACTGGAAGTAGAGTTGTAACAGTTGGGTCCTGGAATTGACATCTTCCCCTTCCTCATCATCACCATCACTCTCCTCACCTCTCTGAGGTAGCTGGTCAGGACATACAGCACCCTCCACCTCCAAGAGGGGGATAACATTTCTCACTGCCACGTTGTGCAGCATGCAGCAGGCCACCACTATTCTACACACCTTTCAGGCCCTTAGGCCAGGGAACCCCCAGACATATGTAGACAACTAAATTCAGGAGACCTATAGTTCACTCTATCACCCTCCTAGTACATCCATGGACCTCATTGTAATTCCACTCTGCATCCGTCCTGGGATTCCTCACTGGTTTCAGGAGCCAACGCAAGTTTGGATAGCCAGAATCACCTAGAAAAAGGTGCAATACAGAATCATCATTGTTATGCCCCTTAGTCAGACAGTCTGGCTATCTGCTATGTGTAAGTTAGTGACAGGCATACTTACCTATGATCCACCCTCTGTCCTCTTGGAGTTGTTCCATCCTGTGTGGCACACTACTGATCCTCAACATAAAGGAATCATGGACTGAACCTGGAAACATGGCATTCACATGTGAGATGTACTGGTCTGCAGTACATACCAATTGGATATTCATGGAGTGAAATTTCTTTCTGTTTCTGTATACCTGTTCACTCACTCTTGGGGGGATGATCGGTATGTGGGTGCCATCGATGGCACCTATAACATGGGGTATGTTGGCAAAGGCATAGAATTCCGACTTGATGGCAGGGAGGTCAGTACTTTGGAGAAACCTCACATAGGACTGCAGGTGTCGTACAAATGCATTCAGAAATCTTGTCAGTACCATGCTGAACATTGGCTGTGAAAATTCAGTACCCATGCCCATTGTCACTTGAAATTAGCCTATGGCCAGGAAATGGAGTGCACTTCAGTAGGGATGGCATGCTTATTATGATTTCCTGGAGTTAGTGCAGAATCTAGTAAAGCACAAAGTTCCTGAATTGTTGCACGTGTGAGTCTGTAATTGATTATGATCTGATGCTCCACCATGGTCCTCATATCCACAAGTGGTCTGTACACCGATGGTGCCATTCCTCGCCACAAGGGTCGGTACCTAAGAAGGGTTTCAAAAAGGTGTGATGAAGACACATACATAGGCACACATTTCATCATTTGTGCACTGCATAGTTCATTGTAGTGACTCAACATTAACTGATACCTGACAGATCTACATCTACATCACAATGAGGGAACAGAGTATTTCATGTGTGGTATATTATGGAATGGACACATACTTAGCTGCTTCATGTGGCTAGTAGGGCCTGCATTGTGCAAAGTTTTATTTATAGATGTGTAGTTACTGCCAAAATGTCTGCCCACTGTAATCCAGACCTTTCATTGTGGAAGTGACCTCATACCGCTAGCATTTGACATCACAGCGTAAGGCGGTGTTTACCGCTGTTCGCACCGTCATTGGTTAACATGGATGCCAATGGGGAATCCTGGTTTATCATTATGGCCGCCGGCGGCGACGGTGCACACCGCCGCGGAACGTACGCGATTTCGTCATTGATTAATCACTTGACTTCCTGATCTTGTGCGGACAGGTACCCCACTGTGTGTACTGCTGTGGCCTGCCTCTGGCAATGGATGTGGCTCGTGTTGCAGGGGAATAGGCCCTGGACTTCACCCAGGAGAAACTGGAGAGGCTAGTGGACGGGGTCCTGCCCCTGTACGCAAAACTGTAAGGACGGCCAGAGGTACAGGTGAGCCTGGGTTTGGGGGGCACTGTTTGGGTGTAATGGATGGTGTTGAATGGACATATGTGTGCACCTCTGAGCCTGCATGGGCCGTGGTGCATGGCGTGCTGCGTGCGTATGGCCTGTAAGTCTGAGAGTACTGTCCGTCCCATAGTGGACAATTAGCCAGCTGTACCTATCTTGCAAGTGCCTGACCTCTGTGTACCATCTCTGTGTCACCCTTTTAGGTCAGAGCCCACCAGAAGAGGGCCCTTTGGCATGCCATCGCCAAAGAGGTGTGGACCCTGGGGGTCTACAACCGGCGGAGCACCCACTGCAAAAAGAGATGGAGGGACCTGCGGTCTTGGGTGCGTAAGATCTGTGAAGCCCAGCTGGGGAAGTCCTCCTAACATGGAAGGGGTGCCCGTCGGGAACTGGCCCCCCTCATGCGATGTATTCTGGCGGTGGCATACCCAGACCTGGATGGGCGCTTGAAGGCTGCATAGCAGTCACAAGGGGGTGAGTAGTCATTTCACAAACTTCAGTCTGGAAGGATGTCTGTGTGTACATTATGGTTCATGCTGCTTAGAGGCAGGGACTCTGACTGGTGTCCATCTACTTTATGGTCACCAAAGGGTTTAGGGGTGTCTTTGTCAGTTCTGACACACGTTGCATCCTTAGGTAGTCCAGGGGATGGGTGTAGAGCAGTATTCTGGTCAGTAGTCAGGGCCATGGGCATGGGCATAGTGAACGGTGCTGCCTGTTGGGTGTGTCTTCTGGGTGGGTGTATGTCTGGCCATTATATACCTCCATTCAGCTATTTACAATTGCCTCTCCTGTTTTGTCTCCACACCCCTGTTCTCTTGTGTTGGTTTGGTACAGCAGCAACATCTGGTGAGGGAGCTGAGGCACCGGCAAGTGGAGAAGCAGCGGCCCGCGGATCCTCGGAGGCAGAGACATCCGATGCCCAAGGGACCAGTGGGTGGGAGGGCGAGGGGAGTTCCATGGGGGAGGCCACTACCACAGGAGGTAGTGACTCCGAGACCTCCTCCGATGGGGGCTCCCTGGCGGTGGCGGACCCTAGTGGCCACACCACTACAGTGACATCTTCCACCACCCCACATTCCATCACCACCGTCCCTTCTGCTCCCCACCGAGTTGCCCGTGCCCGCTCACCCAGAAAGGGCGGCGTCTCCTTCGCCCCAGGCACCTCCTCCCCTGCCCCAGTAAGCCCTGCTCCCCTCACAGAGGAGGCGATTGACCTCCTGAGAACCATCTCTGTAGGGCAGACAACCATTGTCAATGCCATCCAGGGGCTAGCATCAGAGGCACAACAGACAAATGCCTATCTGGATGGCATTCATGGTGCTGTGTCAGCCCTACAGAGATCTTTTCAGGCTCTGGCCTCTTCTTGAACAGCAGCCAGTTTCCCTGGCCATTCCATCCCCCATCCAACATCCTCTACCCCTTCCAGCACCCCACTCCCTACACCCGTCCCAGGCACACATTCAGGCACGCAGTCAAGCACATCCACACACAAGAAGCACACTTCTAAACACAAGCACCACACCTCCCACCACAAGCATTCACACAGCCAACAGATACATGTACACACAACAAGATCCACTTACCCCAGTGTGCCCACCTCTTCCGCCTCCCTGTCTGTTCCCTCTAGATCCACACCCTCATGTACTGCACCTTCAGTCACTGTTGCTGCTCCTCTTACTGCACTCACCACAATAGCAGACATCCATACATGCACCCCATGCAACACACCTGCACTCACCACAACTTCTTGTGTTTGACACATGCAGCACACTCACCAGGCTTGCAGACACCCACACAACATACATCCACCCTAGCTGCCTGTCTTCTCCCACTGTGTCCACCCCTTCACCAAAAACACACAAACGCACCAAGACACCCACCCATCACACAACCACCACACCACAGCATACTGTTGAGTCACCTGCACCCACTATATGCACCCCTACACCACATACATCCACTGCCTCTGCCTCCACTCCCACGCCCTCATCTAGGACCACCTCAATTGCTCCGAAGAAACGTTTCCTCTCCTGTGCTGACCTCTTCCAACCCACTGGCCCACCCTATTGTGTCCCCAAGCGTGCTCCACTCCTTCCACTTCACAGCCAACCCCTGTCTGCCCTTCACATTCCCGTGCCCCTTCCCCAGAGAAAAAAAAGGCCCAGGCTGAGCCTAGTCCATCTGGCTCCACCCGCTCAACACACCCCACCCCTTCAAAGGACAAGCCCACCCCCCCTCCACCTTCCAAACGAAAGTCCAAGGCCCACCCCTGTCGCAAATCCCCACCCCCACCACTCCCTGCCCTCGTTACCTGAGGTGCCTGGATACCCCTTTGTTGCCCCATTAGGTGGAGTACTGTGCACTTTTGGGAGTCAGATTGGGTCCGTTGTGGCCCATGGCAATTGTAGCCATACGGACTGGCCATTGGCCCTGTTTGGACTATTTGGCTCTGTGAGCTTTCATTAGAGATTTCTGTGTGGCCTGTGTTTTGGTGGCACACTTTTGAACCCTGGTTTTTCGTTTCTTTGTTTATGGCTGTGGGGCATTTGTATGTACTATGGTGAAGTTGGATTTGCCTTGTGTCGGGTAAGTACCTCTTGCTGTGGGGTGTATGACTTGTGCTGCTGTGAAGGGTTGGGGGGCGTTGCAGGGTGGGTGTAGTGGGTGGGTATGTGAATGTCCCCTTTCCTCCCTTGTTTCGTAGGTTGCAGAACTTACCGTCATCATCTTCGTCGTCGGTCTTGGGCTGGTATGATCTGCAGCTCTATCTCCATGTCTGCTTTGGTGCGTTGTGTGGGCCTCCAGTGAGCGTTTCCTTATATTTGGTTCATTTCCGCCTGGCTTTGCGTGGTGGTGGTTCCTGCCCCGGAACTGGTGGCGGACTGGTGGTTCATTTTTTGATGGGTGGGTTGGGCCTTTCCATCGGCCTGTGGGAGGACGCTGCCGTCGTTGTCGACACTCCTCTGCTGGCGGTGGGTGGTTTTCGGGATGCCTGTCTTTTGTTTGGTTCATTATTTGGAGGTCCGGCCTACTCCTCTGTTGGAGGTTTTTACCGCCACTGCCGGCAGCGCAGAACGGACCATCGTGTTCATCATGAGGGCCTAAGTGTGATTATAGTGGTATTGCATGAGCTTTGCATGTCTCCTAGATAAGCCTTGGCTGCTCATCCACAGCTACCTCTAGAGACCCTGGTTTCTAGACACTGTCCACTCTACACTAATAAGGGATACCTGGACCTGGTATAAGGTGTAAGTACCATAGGTACCCACAACACACCAGGCCAGCCTTCTACAAGGATGTATGTGGCACAAATTAAAGGGTGATAAAGCTGAAGACCACATAGATGATGGACCACCACAACCAGATTCTAGCAGCAGTGTAAATTATGCTAAGAAACAGTGGTATCCCCAAAACGCTGCAACACAAAGGGACTGTTTTCCACTTCTCACATTAACCAAAGGCTGTGAGACCATGTGAGTTCAATGGGAGGAGTGATGTAAATATTAAAACAAGGTGGTGTTAGAACTGTCACCCTTAGGGTGCTCTTTCACCAAACCTTTTTGCCTCACCGCCTCCATTTTTGCTGGGCTTTTTGTTGCCATTAGGACTCTGCCAACCAGTGCTAAAGTGCTTCTGCTATTGATACATTTAATTTACTAGTAAGTCCCTTGTAGAGTGGTATACTATGTGCCCACGACCAGTAAATCAATGCTATCAATGGGTCTGAAGCAATTGTTGTGCCACCCCTTAAAGCAGCATTTTAAAACATGTCCAAGGCCTACCATTGCAACCTGAATGTAGTTTTAAACTCCCACCTCGAACTGGCATTTAACCCCCTTGCCAAGCCTTGAACTCCACTGTTATTACATATGTCACCCCTAAGGTAGTCCCTAAGTAGCCAACAGGGCAGGTGCTGTGTAGATAAAACCTTTAGGTTTTTCATGACCTGGTGAGGCCTACCTGTTCCATGGGATAACATTGGGGATTCCTTATTACACTTAACAAGTTGTAATTTTCCAATTGGGAGATTGTGGCTATGTCATGTTTGGTATCTATGAAACTGTAATTACAAATCCTCTTTAAAGATAAAGTTAGATTTGTTAATACAAATTTAGAAATGCCACATTTAGAAAATTGGCAATTTCCTGCCCTTACAACTGAATATCCTGTGCTCTGCCTCCACACACAGGGTCGAACAACCCTGCATTGTCACTTCAGCCAGCTTGGAGCCTCAGCACTTCAAAGATACTGTCTAGAAGCTTATCCCACCAACCAGGGTACCAAGGTGTAAAAGTAGAACCTCAGGCTCCAACTCTTCAGTACACTTCTGGACCTGAGGATACTCTGCCAGCAATAAGGACAGCTGTGCTGCTAAATGAACTGCCACTCTGCTGGACTGCTGCTTTATAGCAACTGCTGATATACTGTGCTGTCTTGCTTAGTGCTACCCTCTTGAGAGTAAGAACTAAACCTATAACTTCATTTTGAACCCAGGACCCCAGAGTGACTTCAAGGGCTAGTATGCTGGCCCTCTGATTTTAGCTTCTGGGACATAAAATGCACCCCAAACATCTCCTGAACCTGCTGCAGTGGGTATCTGACCCACACCCCAAGTGGTGCCCCCTAGGTCCTTGATCCTTAGTGTGGCTCAGCAAGCTTAAATCAAACATTTGGGCTCTTTGTGAAAGCGAACAGGCCCCTTCGCACCAGGATTGTGCCACTCGCACTGAAAATTAACCGCTCACGGAAAACCGTCAACGCAAAACTCCAGCCTGCCCATCCACAATACGTGGCCTACTCTTCACGCCATGGCAACAACCTCCTGTGATGCTCTCCTTGCTCCATTCGGCTTTCTCCACTGCGAACAGGACTCTTAGCACAAAACATGAAGAGATAAAACTTCAGCAGGACGAACCTGGGACTGTATCCCACCTGTGCTGGACTTTTGTTGATTTTATCTTGTTTTATTTATTAAATTGAGCTGTAATTTTCTAATCTGGTGTAGGATTGTTTTGTGTAGTGTTTTCACTGTTATACTGCTTGAAGTGCTGCACAAATACTTTACACATTGCCTCTAAGTTAAGCTTGATTGATCTCTGCCAAACTACCCAGGGGTTGAGCAAAGGTTAATTTGGGGTTCGCATGTGCCTTACCCTGTCAAGGATTATAGTTGCTGCTTAACCAGGGCTCACACCCTGTCAACCAACGACCCCATTTTTCACAGATGACTAACTCAACAAGGTAAACATAGAAACTTAGAGCAAGAAAGAAGATGCTGAACAGCCTGAAACAATGCTTAGATATGAAGGCTGTAAGGCGGACGTATCCTAACCATGGTGTACAGTTGTGACCCCAGCCTAGCATGCCAGGAATAATGTGCCTATGATCTTGGATTTTTGGTCATGCCAGGTGCCAATCCTGTGTGGTGATGTAGTTACAGTCTTTGATGATGATAGGTTCTGGACCTTGTCATGAACTGAGTGGGGCATACCAAATGAACCCTCATAGTGACAGAGGACGACCATACTTCGTGAGGGTTTCATGCATGAAGAGCGGTGACGGCAGCATACCGTGGTTGGTGAATTATAGTGACAGGCCTGTTTACTTGTAAGACAATAATGCACATCTACAGTCCATTCATAAGACCCCGGAACCCCTTGCTTTGTACATGTGCCCCTGTGCTAGACAGATTCTTGTCTCTCTTCGTGATCTCAATGAGTAAGGGTTGTAATTATCTAAGTGCAGCCTGCCCCTCACAACTCTTTATACTTGTTTATCCTGCTGGGCAGAGCAGCATTGCAAACAAAGACAAGGTCTGGAAGGTAGCCTTGCCGGAGCACAAGAAACAGAATCTAACCCAAATTGATTCCAAGAAATCAGACCTGGAATACACAGCCTTCATATGCACCCATTCAATTGCAACTAAATATTCATCTATGTGTGGGTATGGGTGCACTATTTATTATGGATGAGTAGTTGACAAAAGTGAGATTTTTCATCTGTTTCAGTTGTATGTTCTTTCTCAATTTCTCCCAATTCAGATGAGCCATAGGAAAATAGGTACCAGCCCACTTCCCTCTCTTATGTTGTGATCCAGGGTGTCTCATAGATGTCTCGCTTAAAAAACATGTAGTCTTTATTTTTTAAGTCTATTTATGAGTCTTAGGGCTTTGCATATTTGCACACCCTTATCTGCTCAATCGGGAAACGGCATTGCACACAGAGTGTAAAGAGAGAATCCCATTATGTTGATTACTTTTTTGTCCATACGTGCATAAAATACCCATGGCTTTGTAACACAATAGTATATCTTTCTGCCACTGATAATTAGAAGAATTTATACTTCAAAATTATTTCAATCAAGATAGAAAGTGACTTTTAGTAAGTGCCACTAACATATTGATTAACTAACAGCCATTAATCATAATAGCCACTGGTGTCAATCAAGGCATATTTAGTTTTTTCTTTTGACGTCCATAAGTTCATTTCATTGGATTAAGATTTTATGAATGTGTGCAGGGATTGTCCTTATTTTACACTTTGAACTATGCAGCTAGGTTGCCTCGAAGTTATTTTCCATGAAAAGTCTGTTATTTGTGACTGTTGGTTCCATTCTACACTGCTAATCGTTGTCTTCTGGTCTGTATTTACAGCGAGCACTATCCGTACTTAGGAGTTTGCAAGCAATTTCGTGATAGGAAAAACATTCAGGTAAAGGTGGTAAAGTGTGCAGAGATGAGATTGGATTACTTGTTCGAACTCTTGCCATCATTGGGTTATGAATTCAAGCTGATAGTTCATAGCTATTGGACCTCAGATACTGTAAATGACTTGGTGTTGACTGGTGAACCATACAGTAGCTTGAATATCTCTCTGGGTGTGAGGCCTTGACAGAGAATGTACAGACATTCAATGAAAGATGGTAGACATGGAGAACCATTATAGAAAATATAAATAACTCATTCTAGGAATTCAGGAAAAGGTTAACACGCAGACATCAGTTTGCATATGGCTCTGCTATTCCAGCGGCCGTTTACCAATTTGGGTGATTGGTATATGACTACATAGACCTGACTGGTGCATTGGATCCCCACCAAGCTTACTCACTCTAGGTAAGGAAGGGCGAATCCCAATGCAGTTTTATTAACATTGGGAATTTCTTACTTTTGGAGTCCATTTATGCTAAGACGTCTCTCAATGACAGAAAAGTAAAATTTTATTGCTAACTTTCAGTCATGCGACTGTAAAATGAGGTGGTGGCTGTGTCAGAAAATTAAGGGGCAGATTTATGAAAAGTGATGCTGCACCTAGTGCAGCGACACTTTTCTTGCACCCTTAGCACCTCCCTAACACCACCATGGTACCGTTGCATTTAAAATACGGTGCACCATGGCGAGAGGGTACTAGTGTCATAATTTTTTACTCGAGTCCGGCGCTTTGCAGGATTAGCATACACAAATATGACGCTAAACCTACAAAACACCAAGAGTCCCATTGTAATCAATTGGAGCCTCTTTTTTACGCCTGCACTTAGAAGGCTTTAGAAAATGCCGATAAAAATGGTGCAATGGAATCTCATAGATTCCTTTGTGCCATTTTTACTGCCCCCCTAGAGCCGTAATGCCCCACTTGCATACATTATGCCTGACACAGGCATACTGTGGCACAAGGGGTTATAAAGTGGTGTAATGGAAGCATTGCACCACCTTGTGAATATGGTGCAGCTTTTTTTTCCCCTTCTAACGCCACATTAGCGTAAAGCAAATTATCCTAATGTGGTATTGGAATGGCGCCAGGCCAGCATAAATCTGGCCTTAAATCCCTTCAAGGTAAAGGAGCACATGCTCTTCTACTGGAGGTTTTGAGATTGAAAAATGTTTTCAACAACCACACATATTTCTGTAATTGAGGAATTAGTGCCTCGGAATGTATAGATTGGAGAATGTGTCTCAGATGTAGCCTAGTTTAATTCATGTCTGTTGTTTTGTACCCTACTGCTTGTTATTCATGTGAGCAATTCCAGTCAGAGAGGTCCATTATGAACTTGAGTTTTGTACTTTTTTAGTCCTTACTACAACGTATTTATTGCGGAGGCAGAGAGGGAAGACTTTTGACCTCTTGATGTAGTTGAGAAGCGCTTACACTTAGGGTCCATTAAGAGTTATTGTGGGCGGTAGTGGTTGGGGCTATGCATCTACATAATATAATGAAGCACCCTGTAAGAAGATTCCCAGGAGTTTTGTAGTAATCTCACATCCAGAAGATCCTAAAATGTTTTGGTTCTGGAACTCTCTTGTATTATGAGAAGTATGAAAATGGCCCCAAGGCCCTTTTGAAAGAAGGTCTTTTTTGACAAATAATATGTCTGCAAAAAATCACATAGCATACAAGGGCATCATGATTCTGAGACAAATTAGTTTCAATTTGATTAGTGTTACTAAGTGGTGGCAAAAGTCTTCAAGAGCCATACATGGTGGGTTCCAGAAACACATTCCTGATAACCAAGGCACATGGGCTATTTTCCTGTTTGATAATAACTGCTGCCCATATCATTTTGGTCACAGTACAGTAATTCTTTTAGAACTGTTGTCATTAGCTATTTCTATTTTTATTTTTTGTTATTGTAGGAAATGCCTGTCTTTTGTGAGATGTCCTTCCAAATCATGCCCTATCTACTTTGCCACCTTTAAACTCTGTACCTTATTCCTTCTAAACAGCAGTATAGTGTCTGTGCTCCCCCGCTGAACATGTCAAAATCAACTTAAATCATGTTGGTGCAATTAACTGTCCTTTATGGCCATAATATGTGGTGTAGAAATTGTCCCTAGGCAAAGAAAAGTAAATGTCACCTATGAACTGCAGCACCTATTGTGCAATTCATTACAGTGGCAGTAAAAACATGGCTTTGTGACCCTTTGTAGCCTGACAGCAGATGCTTGAACCCTGTTGCAAAAACAAGTCAATACCACCCTATTGACAAATAAGAAAGCCTGGTTTTAAATATTAAAAAGTTAGCAGGAAGAAACTCTTGTTGCCCTCAATGTAGCTTGCATATCATCTGTGACATTGGGAATGGCATGTTCCCCAAATGTCATGTTTACCTAGTGACTAGGCCCAAAATGATATTGTTATTGGTCAGGCTGGTGCTGGCACATAGGAAAAGTCAAAGTATAGATTGTGCACTTTATAACTTTTGATCTGTACCAGTTACAGACTGCATTAAAATAAATAGTTTTATATTTAATAAAAATCCAAACTAATGGTGAAGTCAGAGTTTAATTAAATGTAGTGGAAATGTAACTTTTAAAAAGTTACCTTAACCCTCCCTGTATCTGCTAGAAGCTAAATTGCATTTATTCTCAAGCGACTTCCCAGCCTGTACTTGGCCAGAATGTGGTGTGAAAGAGGTGTGAAAATTTTACCAAGGCCAGGGATAATGACCAGGGAGCAGTGAGATGTTTTTCTTCCCCTAGCAGGAAAAACAGTTGGGGAGGCCCAGGAACTTAATGAATTCAAAGGGGCCTATCATCACAAGTAAATGTCAGGTGACACCTGAAAACCCCCAGCCATTGTTCCCCTACCAAGACACCCACCAAATCCAGCAGAAGGAAACTTGCCCCAGAATGGAAGGCTCATTTATAGGCCCATGGTGCAGGGCAGCCCAGCACATGACCTTGCTGTGCTGCCCTTCGCCACAGGGAAAGGGAAGAAATGCACTGCATCTACAAGATATAGCTCATTTCTGTCCTCTCCCACTGCGCTGGCACACAATGAGTTGCCTAGCACCAATGCAGGCATCCTGATTGCAGACAGGATTGTTTCTGTGCAGGAAGAGACACCATCCTGCAAAAAAAGAATCTATGGAGGCTTTTTCTTCTTACTATGTGTGGTCCAGAATAAAGGTATTTCTCCTTGTTGCACCTCCCCTGAGGAGGCATAAGATTGTGATGCATTCTCAGGTTTACAATGCCTTGTAAATCTGAGAATGTGCCAAAACCCAATGGTGGTGCATGGGAAAACCCACTGCAGTGGTCATAGAAATCTTCCCTGCTGCAATGTAAGGCAGTGCAGTGACTTGCATGGTGTTGCCTTACACCATATCTACAAGGCCATGCAAAGCCATGCAAAGTGGCTTTGCTGATCCTCGTAAATATGGGCCCGCACAATGTGCCACTAGTGCATCCAAAAAAGTGACACACAGGTGACGCCGGGGCTGTTGCCACATATAAATGTGGCACCTGAAGGTACAATCTTCACAACACATGTGGGCTTACAAAAGATCAGAAGAGGACAATACTAGCTGTCTGTGACCTTAGAGGAGCCCTTGAGGATTGGATCTGCTTCCCCTTATACCTCAAACAAAGAATTTGACTCCAAGGCTCAGGTGGCTGGACTCTCTTGTGCAGCAACAGGGACATAAGTAGCAGGAGGCCTTTTCCCTGAAGTACCTAGCTGACTAGTGGCAACTGGGCTTTGCATTTGGCCTCTGCTTAACACCCTGAAAGTCTCTCATTGCCTTCCCCTGAGGTCCAGGGGGATTTAGAAGTCTACTCTTATGGCTGGTTGTACACCAGAAGAAAGGTTGTAAACTTTTGAAATTTCCCCTAGAGCTCCTGAGATTTAGTAAGACTCAACAGGAAAAGTTCTGTGCACCTTTGAAAAAATTATAAAGTACAATACTGCTCTGTCATGTTTCATATATTTGAAATTGTATGATAAATCCTCTTTATTGGTAAAGTAGGATTTAACATCACTATTTTAGAATTTACCCTTTTTTAAAAGAGGGCATTTCTCTGTTCTCACAGCTCTATGTGCTGCAGCCTGTCTCCAGTACAAGTCTGGAGTGGGTGACAGCTACACTTTGTGTACTTCCTTTAGACACCACAAACACAGGAAGGTTGGTTGTATCTGAGTGCCCACCTGCTTTAATCTGCATTCTGATGGGTATTCCTGGGCATGAAGGGAGGAAGGGGTAACATACATGAATAGGCAGTGCCTGTTCCCACACAAAGGGATGATTACCCCCATACTGATAGTCTAGAGCCAGGTCTGAGGAAGAAAGCATACTTGTGCACTTGAAAGAGATTTGTTTGAAGTCACTTGCACTTCAAAGACACTTTTGGTTGTACGTTTTGATCACACAAGTCAGGCACTTCTATACCTACAATTGGACTGTGACAGAAGAACTGCTATGCTGCACAAAGGACTGAGACTTTGCTGGACGTTTGACCTGGAAGGACTGCTTTCCTGATGTGCTGCCATGCTGCCTGATGATACCTGACTTTGGTGAGGGAGAGCTGGACTCTGCCTTACAGCCTAAGTGATCTCCAAGGGATTGATGACATGCCTCCTGTTGTTGGAGACTCAGGGATATCAAAGTCTCTGCCCCTGTGCCTAGTTCACTGGAAGTGGACCCAGATACTTGGACAAGTGAAAGTGGTGCATTTCATGCCTGTTAGAAGTAGCGACCAACACATCAACCCTTTTGTGGGAGTAGAACTGGTGCATTGCATTCAGAACCAGACCTTCACAATTGTATCATTGGTGCAGCAGAACCACTACATTGTCACCACTGCTGAAGGAAGATCGGTGCATTCCTTCATCCAGCACTGTGTGGAGAAACCCAGCGCATTGGCTTCAAAACAAATGCATAACTTTGCATCGGAAATCACTGCATGGCAAGAAGTTCTGAAGGAAGATAGAAGCATCCTTTCACTGCAAGGAGGCAGGCGCGCATTGGCTTTGGAACCGACACCTTGCAGCACCAGCACTTAGGCTTAGGAATCGATGCATCACCAGCACTGCATAAGAAAAATCAACAGATCTTGTGACTGCAACCAGGAATACAGTACTTTGCTCAGAGGGACCTGCTTCTGCATGGGTCCTGTAACTGGACTTCATTCCGCTGCATGTGGCCTGAACTCTCGACTATGCCGGGTCCGGTGTGACCTCAAGTAACCCCTAAAGTGCTACTTGCTTCTTAGCACTAGAACCCTTTTTATTCTTTAAAACCATCATAACCTATCTTCTACTCATTGAATTTGTGTCATTTTGGTCTTGATATACTTATACATGTATCGTCTATTTTTCTAAACCTGTGTAGAGTCTTTTTGTGTTGTTCTCATTGTGTTACTGTGTTTGTGTGTTGCACAAATACTTTTTACATTGCCTCTTGAGATATCTGACTTGCCCTGACTAGAGTGGTGTTCTCTAATTTCACTGGGTGCATATCTCTGCCAACTAGAGACCCATTTCTAACAATACATCTTCATCTGTGGGCCCGAGTAAAAAACATAACCTTGCTATCCCCACGCTGTCCTGGTCCAAGCTATCTTTGTGCACTAATTACTCTGCAGAATTTAAAAGTGATTTTAAGCTACTTTAAAGCGGTTTAAATAATAGATTAAAACAGTAATGAAACAATATTATGCAAAGGACGTCTGTCAGCTCCTACTGCTGTGTTTTCACACACTCCGTCTAATACTGTTTTTGTGCTACATCAGGTAACCCTGATACAATCACTTTGTGATGATTTGGCTGCTTATTTTGAGAACAAGATCAAATATATTCTCATAACTTTCAGCTCTCAATCAAAGATGCCACACTTATTGATAATTCCTTCCTCAGCATCAGAAGTTGGTTCGATATATCTAAATACATGCTGTTGGAAATGGCCTTTCTACAGGGTCACCCCCAAATGTTTTGCCTTCCTCTTCCTCTTTTTCTGACCTCATTTTTGCTGGCTTTCGGACTCTGTGCACTTTACCACTGCTAATCAGTGCTAAAGTGCATATGCTATCTCCTTAAAACATGGTGACATTGGCTCATACCCAAATGGCTTATTTAATTTACTTGTAAGTCCCTAGGCAAGTGCACTACCTGTGCCCAGTGCTTGCAAATTAAATGCTACTAGTGGGCTGCAGCACTGGTTGTGCCACCCACATAAGTAACACCTTAACCATGTCTCAGGCCTGCCACTGCAGGGCCTGTGTGTGCAGTTTCACTGCCACTTCGACTTGACATTTAAAAGTAATTGCCAAGCCATAAACCCCCCTTTTTCTACATATAAGTCACTGCTAGGGTAGGCCCTAGTTGCCCATAGGGCAGGGTGCTATGTAGGTAAAGGGCAGGACATGAACATGTGTGTTCTATATGTCCTGGTAGTGTAAGGGCTGCTCATTTCAGTATAGCCAGAATGGTAATAGAAAATGTTGCTTATTGGTGACGTTGGATTTAATATTGCTATTCTAGAACTGCCACTTTTAGAAAGTGAGCATTTCTCTACACTAAAATCCTTCTGTGCCTTCCAATCCACATCTGGCTAGGTTTAGTTGACAGCTCCCCTGTGCATTTACTCAGACAACCCCAAACACAGGATGCTCAGTCACACATGCAAACATCTGCATACTGAATGGGTCTTACTGGGCTGGGAGGGTGGAGGGCCTGACACTTACACGTCAAAAGACAGTAGCCTGCCCTCACACAATGGACGGCCACACCACCTACCGGGACCCTAGCAGACATGATGGAACTGAAAGGGGACCTTGTGCACTTCTAAGCCACTCTTTGAAGTCTCCCCCACTTCAAAGGCACCTTAAGGTATCTGGCCCTACCAACTCGGACACTTTTGGACAAGATACCACTGGAGAAGAATCTCTGAAGCAGAACCTGCAACCTGCCAAGACGAACTTCCTGTCTGCCCAAAAGACTCACCTGACTGCTTTTCTGCAAAGGACTGCTGCCCTGCTGTTGCCCTGCTGCCTTGCTGTCTTTCTGGCTGTGCTGTGAAGTGCTCTCCCAGGGCTTTGGTAGATCTTGCCTCCTGTTCCCTGAAGTCTCACGACCAAAAAGACTTCATCCTGCAAAAGAACTCCTTGTGCAGCAAAAATTCGATGCACAGCCTGCATTGTGGTGTGAAAATCACTGCACGCCAAACCGGATCGACACAGCCCGAATTCCTGAAGAGAACAATGCAGCGCCAGCATTGCGACCGGCAATTCAACGCACGGCCCACTGGATTGAGGCAAAGCTGAGCCAGAACGACACAGCTTGACTTCCTGAGAGGAATAGACACAGCGCCGGCCGTGCGGCAGAAATTTTCACACAAGGCTCACTGGATCGATGCAGCCCTTATGACTTTGTCCTGCACGCCCAGGATTTCAACGCATCGTCCCCAGGATGTCCGAAAACCCCGCAACCCAAAGAGGATCCCAGTCTGTGCACCAGAAATCAATGCCTGCGTGAAAACTGAACAACGCATTGTAGGAAAGTCCTTTTTTTTTGCCTGATCACCCCCACTCTTTCTGGATAGGTACTGGTGGTTACTGACTCTTGGCTGTGCCCTGGGTACTGCTTACCAGTCCCAGGGCCAGTGCTCTGTGTAAAATGGATATGCAAATTAGGCTAATTATAATTGGCTAAGTTAACCTACCTATAAGTCCCTAGTATATGGTAGGGCATGTAGGTTTAGGGACCACAGCATAGGTGGTGCACACCTAGGTGCATTGCTGAGGTGCCCAGTGTCATTTTAAAAGCAAGCCTGCCTTGCTGGCTGCTTTTAAATTAAAGTTATATGCAAATTCGACTTTGGAATTAAAGGTACTTCCAAAGTTTTAAACTACCTTATTCTTACATATAAGTCACCCCTAAGGTGTGCCCTATGTGCCCCTAGGGCTGGGTACCATGTAACTATAAGCAGGGACTTTATAAAAATAGATTTATAAGCCCTGGTGAGGTAAAAACAGCCAAATTCGTTTTTCCCTCATTGAAGTAAATGGCCTTCATAGGCTAGAATGGGCAGACTTTATTTTAAATTTTAAAGTCTCCTTAAATGTTACATACCAAGAATTTGGTATCAAATTGATTGTTATAATAAATCCCACAACTTCCAGTTGTTGGATTTAATATAACTAGTGCAGGTAAAAAGTTTAGACTTTACCTAAAAAGTTGCCAATTTCAGCTCTGCATTGTTTTTGCTGCTGTGCTCTGATTGGCCAGCCTGCAGCAGCTTCTGCCAGGCCACTTTAATGAGGTGTGAAGTGGCCTGGCTTCACACAAAGGAATGTGCTTGGGGGAGAGAATCTCCCCTCAGCAGATGGGGAAGCAGGAAGGGGGAGGGCTGCCAAACTGGTCTTCAAAGGCAGAGAAGGACATCTGGAGCACCCAGCAACACCCCCACATCCTGCAACCCCAGACAGCTAGGTGCCCCCTTGATTAGATTAGGAGAGGGCAGGAGAGGGGTGTGTTTATGATTTTTAGCCACACCAGTGGGTGGGCTCAGCCAGATCTCTCCTCTAAAAATCAGATTCATCCATTTTGGATTTTTAGAGACTGTTGCCTTCTGGGATGGATTTTTGCCACACTTCCCAGGAAGTGGTCATCACAGGGGGACGACCCTGTCCCTGATTGGAGGACCAGGGCCCCCCTGCTTTTCACCCAGGAGCAAGGATAAAACTGGCAGACCTGCACCCACGCCTCAGATCCCCACCAAATTTCAAGAAGAAAGAACTACAAGGAGAAGAAGGACTGCCCTGCTGGACCCCTGGCCTGCACCTGGACCCTGCACTCAGAAAGACTGCACCAGCTGCACACTTGGGCTTCACCACAAGAAGGACTTTGCCTGGCTTCCACTGGTTCAAGGAGGGACTCCCTGTTTGCTACAGGTGAAAAATTGCTATCCAGAGTCCCCTGCACCAACTCCTGAAAAAGTGACCAGCTGACCACTGTCCAGTGGCCAAAAAGGAGTTTGCGCCAGGTGTATTCTGGGAGTTGAAGTCCGCACTTCCCAAGGACCATCACAGAACTTCTGGACCCTTGGGGTGAGCTGTGGACCCCAAAAGAACCTTAAAAGAACATCTGGGTGAAGCCCCAGAAGTTTGGAGAAGATTGGAGAATTTTTAGAAAAAAGCTCCAGAAAGTGACCGACCCGACGCGGAAATTCTAGCCGGCTTGCCTCAACCGCGACCCGGCCTGACTTCGTGGTTTGTCCCGGTAAAGAAAAACATCCGAAAAAGAGACTAAGTCCGAACGTAAAAAGTTGACCGGGACCTTCCAGCCATCGTATCCGAGAAGGGCTCCACGGACGTCGGATCAAGATCCAGGTTTACCCCGGTCGAAGGATTTTCATCTCGAAAAAACGACTAAGTCCGAAGGTAAAAATCACCACCGAGGAAACCGACTTCGCGTATCCGGACAAGGGCTCCAGGAGGTCGGATCCAACTGGCAGGTTCATCCCGGGGAAGAAAAACATCAAAAAAGAGACTAAGTCAGAAGGTAACTTTTTAACCGAGGCCTCCCGCGACTTGTAGCCGAGCAGGGCTCCATCGCGGTCGGCCTGAAATTTGACTTTGCCCCGGTCCTGGTGCAACCAGATGACCCGATTGGCGCTTTTTGTTTCTAAGCGCTAGAAAATAATAATACTTTAAAAATTCATATCTCCGGTTCCCCTGAACCGATTTTAATCGTTTTTGTGTCATTTTAAAGATAAAAATATAAGCTATTTTTATAAATTGGTTTTGGATTTTTAAACTGTTTCCTGTGTTTTATTTAAATACTGTTTTGTGATATTTGAATGCTTTACACTTTGTCTCCTAAGTTAAGCCTTGACGCTCGATGCCAAGCTACCAAGGGTAGAGCTGGGATTAATTTACTGAGACCTAACTGTACTTTTGTGGAGGTTTGTGGCTTGTTGCTAGGTGTAGGTACCTACCTGCCCTACCAGTAACCCATTTTCCAACATAATTGGAAGCAGCGACGGGATCCTGTACTTGTGTTCAATATCACGTTACAGTTTTAGATAAAACAAATTAAAAATCCTTTAAATTGTCCTAGTGCAAAAATTGTTTTTAATTTTTAATTTTTTTTTTTTTTAAATTAATTTGGATTAATTTCAATTATTGAATTTTTGTAATTTTTCTAAATTCTTGTTACCAATTTTTGCAAAAAGTTTTTGTTGACACAAAACTAGGGAACCATGGAGCTTGATCTGGCTAGCCTACCCACACTGACAGTAGTCCAGCTTAGGGGGTTGTGTATTGAGAGGGGGTTGCCTGCAACCCCTGATCTCAGGAAGCAAATCCTGATTAAATCCCTGACAGCATGGGCTGAGGCCCAAGAGGTAGAGACAGAGGAAGCTCCAGAGGAGGAAGAAAAAGAGGAAGATGCTAACTCTAACCACTCAGGGGAGGGAAAGCATCAGACCCCAAGTGAGGAAGAGGAGGAACGGTCCTCACTGGATACAGTCACTAGGCGCAGACCCAAAGCTAGTGGTAGGAAGAGGGTCCTTTCAGGAGAAGAGAACCCATCCATCAGGGAGAGAGAGCTGGAAGCCCAGCTAGCCTACATAGCTTTAGAGGCAGATAAGCTTGCCCTAGAAAAGAAAAAGTGGGCAAGCAAAGAAAAAAAAGATGGAAGCAGCGAGAAAGAAACTGAGGTGTCCCTGGGTGGGGGTTTTGCCCCCAGATTACCCAAAGGGGTGGTTCCTGCCTATGTGGAGGGGGATGACATAGATAAGTGGCTGGGGGCCTTTGAGAGGGCCCTCCAGATGAGGAAAGTCAAGCCTCAGTACTGGGGTTCACTCCTTTGGGAGTTAGTTCCCAACTCTGGGAGGGATAGGCTCCTAACCATGAGTGGGGAAGATACAGACTCATACCCCAGTATGAAGAGTTGCTTGACTAAAAAGTTTGGTCTAACCCCAGAGCAGTATAGGCTTAAGTTTAGGGACACCCAAAAGACAAGCACCCAGTCCTGGGTGGACTTTGTGGACATTTCAGTAAAAGCACTGGAGGGCTGGATACAGGGCAACAGGGTAAGTACCTTTGAGGGGCTGTACAATTTGATTATGAGGGAGCACCTTCTAACTAATTGTGTCCAAGAGAGGCTCCGCCAGTATCTAGTAGACTCTAGGTTGACCAACCCCAGAGAGCTGGGGGAGGCAGCAGATGACTGGTTAAGAACTAGAGTTAACCAGAGACCCCCAGGGGGTGATCAGAAAAAGGGAGGACATGGTTCTTCTCAGGGGAAGAACCAAGGGAAAGATGACAAAAAACCCAAAGAGTCCTCACAAGAGTCCCCAAAAACTTCTCAGGGAGGGGGAGCCCCGAGCCAATTCACTTTTAAAGGGAAAGGGTATCAGGGAAAGAATTTTGATCCTGCTAAAGCAGGAAAGTTTCAGGAGCTTGCTAAGGCCGGCAAGTGTTTTGACTGTTATCAGCCAGGACATAAAAGAGGAGATGCTATCTGCACCAAGAAGCCCCCCACTGGTGGGCAATCCCAGGGGATTGCTAGTGTAGGGTTGGGGGTGGAAGTTGGCCCAGGGGTGGAATCAGGGTACACTGAAGTCACCTTAGTATCCGTGGGTGGGGTGGACATTGCAACTATGGCCACCTTACCTCCCATCATGCAGAGGTATAGGCAGAGGCCTAAAGTCAATGGGACTGAAGTGGAAGCTCTGAGAGATACAGGAGCCAGTGTGACAATGGTCACAGAAAAGCTGGTTTCTCCAGAGCAGGTCTTACCTGGTGTCTTCCACCAGGTGACTTATGCAGATAGCAGAACCAAACTCCATCCCATGGCTATGGTGAGTCTGGAATGGGGAGGTGTGACTGGCCCTAAAAAAGTAGCTGTAGCTCCTGCCCTCCCAGTAGAGTGTCTACTGGGAAATGATCTTGAAGCATCTGAATGGTCAGAAGTGGAGAGAAGGGTCCATGCACAGATGCTGGACCTCCCTGAATGGGTGTGTGCTGTGACCAGGTCACAGGCAGCACAACAGGGAAATGCTGGACACTTGGACCCTGGAACAATGGGCCAAGCCTCCAAGAAGAAGAGAAAGGGCACTGGGTCTGGCTTACCAGCCCCAACAAGTACAGAGGGTCAGGAAGAATCCAACCCTGAGGGGGAGGATCTGAACTCTGAGGGAGGGACACCTTCCCTGCAAACTCTGCCTGACTTGGCAGAACTGCAAGGGGCAGGTGGGCCCACCAGAGAAGATTTGTGCCAGGGACAAAGAAAGTGTCCCACTCTTGAGGGCCTGAGGCAGACTGCTGCCAGGCAAGAACAAGGGGATACCAGTGGTACCCACAAGGTTTACTGGGAGGATGGAGTTCTCTACACTGAGGCTAGGACCCTCAAAGAAGGGGCTACTAGGAGAGTAGTGGTCCCCCAAAAGTATAGAGAATTCCTCCTTACCTTAAGCCATGATATCCCCTTAGCTGGTCATTTGGGACAGACCAAGACCTGGAGCAGGCTGGTCAACCATTTTTTTTGGCCTGAAATGTCAGAAAAAGTCAGGGAGTTTTGCAGCTCCTGTGTCACCTGTCAAGCCAGTGGCAAGACAGGGGGCAAGCCAAAGGCTCCCTTAATTCCACTGCCAGTGGTTGGGACTCCCTTTGAGAGGGTGGGGATTGACATTGTTGGTCCCCTAGACCCACCAACTGCTTCAGGTAACAGGTACATTGTGGTGGTAGTGGACCATGCCACCAGGTACCCTGAGGCAATACCCCTCCGGACAATCACTGCACCCACAGTGGCTAGGGCCCTACTTGGTGTGTTCACCAGAGTGGGATTCCCAAAGGAGGTGGTCTCAGATAGGGGCACAAACTTTATGTCAGCCTATCTGAAAGCCATGTGGGAGGAGTGTGGTGTTACTTATAAGTTCAGCACACCCTACCATCCACAGACCAATGGTCTGGTGGAAAGATTCAATAAGACCCTGAAGGGCATGATCATGGGTTTGTCTGACAAACTCAGGAGGAGATGGGATGTCCTCCTCCCATGCCTGCTGTTTGCCTACAGGGAGGTGCCACAGAAGGGGGTTGGATTCAGCCCCTTTGAGTTACTGTTTGGGCACCCTGTAAGAGGCCCATTGTGCTTGGTGAGAGAGTCTTGGGAAAAGCCTCTCAAGGAAGCCAAGGAGAATGTGCTGGATTATGTACTAGGCCTGCGGTCTCGCATGGCTGAGTATATGAAGAAGGCAAGCAGAAACCTGGAGGCCAGTCAGGAGCTCATGAAGCTCTGGCATGATCAAAAGGCTACCATGCCTGAGTATCACCCAGGACAACTGGTGTGGGTTTTGGAGCCCATGGCTCCTAGGGCACTACAGGCCAAATGGACTGGGCCCTATCCAATCCTAGAGAAAAAAGGTGAGGTCACCTACTTGGTGGACCTTGGCACCCCCAGGAATCCTCACAGGATCCTGCATGTTAATAGGATGAAACCCCACCAGGACAGGGCAGACATGACCATGCTGATGGTCACTGATGAAGGGAAGGAGGAGGAGGGTGAACCTCTGCCAGACCTCCTGTCCTCAAAGGAAAAAGATGGGTCAGTGGAGGGAGTGGTACTCTCTCCCAAACTGACAGATCAGCAACAACAAGACTGTAAGCAAGTCTTGGGACAGTTTGCTAGTCTGTTCTCCCTGACCCCTGGACTCACCAATTGGTGTGTCCATGATGTTGACACTGGTGACAGCTTGCCTGTCAAGAACAAGATGTACAGGCTGTCTGACCAGGTCAAGGCCAACATCAAAGCTGAAGTGGCTAAGATGTTGGACCTGAAGGTAATTGAGCCCTCTGATAGTCCCTGGTCCAGTCCAGTGGTACTGGTACCCAAAGCTAATCCCCAAGGTGGGAAGAAAGAATTAAGATTCTGTGTGGACTACAGAGGTCTAAATGCAGTCACTAGGACTGATGCTCACCCCATACCTAGAGCTGATGAGCTCATTGACAGGTTGGGGGCTGCCAAATTCCTGAGCACATTTGATCTGACCTCAGGATATTGGCAGATTGCCTTAAGTCCAAGAGCTAAGGAGAGGTCAGCATTTTCCACACCAGAGGGCCACTTTCAGTTCAAGGTGATGCCCTTTGGGATGAAAAATGCTCCTGCCACCTTCCAACGGTTGGTGAATAGAGTCCTATCTGGGTTGGAATCTTTTAGTGCAGCTTATCTGGATGATATAGCTGTATTTAGTTCCACCTGGAGGGACCACCTGGTCCACCTGAAGGAAGTGCTTCAGGCCCTGCTTCAAGCAGGCCTGACTATCAAGGCAAGCAAGTGCCAGATAGGGCAAAGTTCTGTTGTGTACCTGGGCCACCTTGTTGGTGGAGGCCATGTACAACCTCTCCAGCCCAACATCCAGACTATCCTGGATTGGGAGGCTCCAAAAACCCAGACTCAGGTCAGGGCCTTTCTTGGCCTGACTGGGTATTACAGGAGGTTTGTTCAGAATTTTGGGACCATAGTGGCCCCTCTGACTGAGCTTACCTCCAAGAAACAACCCAAGAAGGTCATTTGGACCCCAGAGTGTCAGAAAGCTTTTGACACCCTAAAACAGGCTATGTGTTCAGCACCAGTGTTACTGGCCCCTGACTATAGCAAGGAGTTTGTAGTGCAAACAGATGCTTCAGAGGAAGGGATTGGGGCAGTGTTAGCACAAGTTAATGAAGAGGGCCATGATCACCCAGTTGCCTTCATCAGCAGGCGACTACTCCCCAGAGAGAAAAAATGGAGTGCCATTGAGAGGGAGGCCTTTGCTGTGGTTTGGTCCCTGAAGAAGTTGAGGCCTTACTTGTTTGGCACTCACTTCCGTGTACAAACTGACCACAGACCTCTCAGATGGTTGATGCAGATGAGGGGGGAGAACCCAAAACTGTTAAGGTGGTCCATTTCCCTACAGGGGATGGACTTCACAGTGGAGCACAGACCTGGGACTGCTCATGCCAATGCAGATGGCCTTTCCAGGTTTTTCCACTTAGCTGATGAGGACTACCAGGGTGTAGGTTAGTACCCATCACCTTTCATCTGGGGGGGGGCAGTGTAGGAAAGTCCTTTTTTTTTGCCTGATCACCCCCACTCTTTCTGGATAGGTACTGGTGGTTACTGACTCTTGGCTGTGCCCTGGGTACTGCTTACCAGTCCCAGGGCCAGTGCTCTGTGTAAAATGGATATGCAAATTAGGCTAATTATAATTGGCTAAGTTAACCTACCTATAAGTCCCTAGTATATGGTAGGGCATGTAGGTTTAGGGACCACAGCATAGGTGGTGCACACCTAGGTGCATTGCTGAGGTGCCCAGTGTCATTTTAAAAGCAAGCCTGCCTTGCTGGCTGCTTTTAAATTAAAGTTATATGCAAATTCGACTTTGGAATTAAAGGTACTTCCAAAGTTTTAAACTACCTTATTTTTACATATAAGTCACCCCTAAGGTGTGCCCTATGTGCCCCTAGGGCTGGGTGCCATGTAACTATAAGCAGGGACTTTATAAAAATAGATTTATAAGCCCTGGTGAGGTAAAAACAGCCAAATTCGTTTTTCCCTCATTGAAGTAAATGGCCTTCATAGGCTAGAATGGGCAGACTTTATTTTAAATTTTAAAGTCTCCTTAAATGTTACATACCAAGAATTTGGTATCAAATTGATTGTTATAATAAATCCCACAACTTCCAGTTGTTGGATTTAATATAACTAGTGCAGGTAAAAAGTTTAGACTTTACCTAAAAAGTTGCCAATTTCAGCTCTGCATTGTTTTTGCTGCTGTGCTCTGATTGGCCAGCCTGCAGCAGCTTCTGCCAGGCCACTTTAATGAGGTGTGAAGTGGCCTGGCTTCACACAAAGGAATGTGCTTGGGGGAGAGAATCTCCCCTCAGCAGATGGGGAAGCAGGAAGGGGGAGGGCTGCCAAACTGGTCTTCAAAGGCAGAGAAGGACATCTGGAGCACCCAGCAACACCCCCACATCCTGCAACCCCAGACAGCTAGGTGCCCCCTTGATTAGATTAGGAGAGGGCAGGAGAGGGGTGTGTTTATGATTTTTAGCCACACCAGTGGGTGGGCTCAGCCAGATCTCTCCTCTAAAAATCAGATTCATCCATTTTGGATTTTTAGAGACTGTTGCCTTCTGGGATGGATTTTTGCCACACTTCCCAGGAAGTGGTCATCACAGGGGGACGACCCTGTCCCTGATTGGAGGACCAGGGCCCCCCTGCTTTTCACCCAGGAGCAAGGATAAAACTGGCAGACCTGCACCCACGCCTCAGATCCCCACCAAATTTCAAGAAGAAAGAACTACAAGGAGAAGAAGGACTGCCCTGCTGGACCCCTGGCCTGCACCTGGACCCTGCACTCAGAAAGACTGCACCAGCTGCACACTTGGGCTTCACCACAAGAAGGACTTTGCCTGGCTTCCACTGGTTCAAGGAGGGACTCCCTGTTTGCTACAGGTGAAAAATTGCTATCCAGAGTCCCCTGCACCAACTCCTGAAAAAGTGACCAGCTGACCACTGTCCAGTGGCCAAAAAGGAGTTTGCGCCAGGTGTATTCTGGGAGTTGAAGTCCGCACTTCCCAAGGACCATCACAGAACTTCTGGACCCTTGGGGTGAGCTGTGGACCCCAAAAGAACCTTAAAAGAACATCTGGGTGAAGCCCCAGAAGTTTGGAGAAGATTGGAGAATTTTTAGAAAAAAGCTCCAGAAAGTGACCGACCCGACGCGGAAATTCTAGCCGGCTTGCCTCAACCGCGACCCGGCCTGACTTCGTGGTTCGTCCCGGTAAAGAAAAACATCCGAAAAAGAGACTAAGTCCGAACGTAAAAAGTTGACCGGGACCTTCCAGCCATCGTATCCGAGAAGGGCTCCACGGACGTCGGATCAAGATCCAGGTTTACCCCGGTCGAAGGATTTTCATCTCGAAAAAACGACTAAGTCCGAAGGTAAAAATCACCACCGAGGAAACCGACTTCGCGTATCCGGACAAGGGCTCCAGGAGGTCGGATCCAACTGGCAGGTTCGTCCCGGGGAAGAAAAACATCAAAAAAGAGACTAAGTCAGAAGGTAACTTTTTAACCGAGGCCTCCCGCGACTTGTAGCCGAGCAGGGCTCCATCGCGGTCGGCCTGAAATTTGACTTTGCCCCGGTCCTGGTGCAACCAGATGACCCGATTGGCGCTTTTTGTTTCTAAGCGCTAGAAAATAATAATACTTTAAAAATTCATATCTCCGGTTCCCCTGAACCGATTTTAATCGTTTTTGTGTCATTTTAAAGATAAAAATATAAGCTATTTTTATAAATTGGTTTTGGATTTTTAAACTGTTTCCTGTGTTTTATTTAAATACTGTTTTGTGATATTTGAATGCTTTACACTTTGTCTCCTAAGTTAAGCCTTGACGCTCGATGCCAAGCTACCAAGGGTAGAGCTGGGATTAATTTACTGAGACCTAACTGTACTTTTGTGGAGGTTTGTGGCTTGTTGCTAGGTGTAGGTACCTACCTGCCCTACCAGTAACCCATTTTCCAACACGCATTGTCTGTGTGTGCCGGAAAAACCGACGCACACCTCCCTGTTTTCCACACAACTCCTCCTCTGCTGCCCCTTGCAGAGAATTTGAACGCAAACCAGGTACTTTGTGCTTGCAAGAGACACTTGTTGCTTTTTAAAGACTAAATGCACTTTATATAATTTTTACAGTGATATTTCAACGTATACTTAGTGAATATTGATCTTTTTGACCTGCATTTATCCAGATAAATATCAGATATTTTTCTAAACACTGTGTGGTGTATTGTCCTGGTGTTTTACTGTGTTATTACATGATATATTGCACAAATACTTTACACATTGCCTTCTAAGTTAAGCCTGACTGCTCAGTGCCAAGCTACCAGAGGGTGGGCACAGGATACTTTGGCTTGTGTGTGACTTACCCTGACTAGATTGAGGGTCCTTTCTTGGACAGGGGGTAACCTGACTGCCAACCAAAGACCCCATTTCTCACACATGCTTCTCCCCAAGATGATCTAGGTTAGAAGTCAGTGAGTCAGTTTCATAATATTGCAAATTATATTACATCTGGGTCACTACCTTCCTTCAACACTAGTAGAAATATGTCCTCATTCTTTGGAGACGGCCATAGTGCACCTTGAGTAGAAAAAAACATTAGTGCTTCCCCTCTTAACCTCAATGGTGCATATGTCAGCCAATGGCTGACACACCACATCCTCCCTGATGCAGGCCATGATCAGTGGCCGAAGCCAGTGATTGTTATGTTTTTTTAATCCCCTTTAAGCGATGCAGAAGAGCTTCCGCTTCTAGTTAAAGTTATTCCATCCTGTGGCATATGAATGTGATAGACCCTTGTCGGGCAGCAGTAAGTTGATGTGAGTGCAGTGATTGGATGGATTGGGACCATAGCGGATGGTATGAAAGTGTTGTATGTTGTGCAAGAATGGCATGTGAATGTACCATAAAGCGGTTGGACCCTTGAAGTGTCTTTATGGCTCACCTTCAGTAGGCCAGGTTTTAATATTGAGATACTTTGATAAGAATCATGCTTTGAAACCATAATTTCTGGAGGTGTTAAAACCAACCAATGTAAGTGGTGGATTAACTTTATCATACTAGTACCAGAGGAGTCCAAGGGTGAAAGCCTTGTGTGACTCTCACCAGTTTTCCTTTGTCCAGAATCCCTTTGAAATCACAAACTTTGCTTAAAAAACAAATTTGCCTTGCATTTCAGTGAGAGAAAGTCCTGGAATCTGCAGGCAGCCACACATGTTTCACCACCCAGTGTCCTACTAAGTATCAAAAGAAAACCATTGCTTCACTTGTGTGGGTGGACAAGGGACTGCGACAGGGAAGTGCCCAAAATGGATTGTGGAGATGTTGGAAAATGGGTTATTGGTAAGGGCAGGTAGGTACCTACACCTAGCAACAAGCCACTAACCTCCACTTAGGTCCAGTTAGGTCTCAGTAAATTAACCCCAGCTCAACCCTTGGTAGCTTGGCAACGAGCGTCAAGGCTTAACATAGGAGACAGTGTGTAAAGCATTCAAATATCACAAAACAGTAATTAAATAAAACACAGGAAACAGTTTAAAAATCCAAAACCAATTTAGTAAAATAGTTTATATTTTTATCTTTAAAATGACACAAAAACGAATAAAATCGGATAAAGGGAACCGGAGATATGAATTTTTAAAGAATTATTATTTTTCTAGCGCTTAGAAACAAAAAGCGCCAATCGGGTCATCTGGTTGCACCTCGACCGGGGCAAAGTCAAAGTTTCAGGCCGACCGCGATGGAGCCCTGCTCGGCTACAGGTCGCGGGAGGCCTCGGGTAAAAAGTTACCTTCTGACTTAGTCTTTATTTTGAAGATTTTCTTCAGCGGGACGAGCCTGCCAGTCCAATCCGACCTCCTGGAGCCCTTCTCCGGATACGCGATGCTGGATTCCTCGGTGGAGATTTTTACCTTCGGACTTAGTCGTTTTTTCGAGGTGAAAATCCCTCGACCGTGGTAAACCTGGATCTTGATCCGACGTCCATGGAGCCCTTCTCGGATACCATGGCTGGGAGGTCCCGGTCAACTTTTTACCTTCGGACTTAGGGCCTGATTCTAACTTTGGAGGACGGTGTTAAACCGTCCCAAAAGTGGCGGATATACCACCTACCGTATTACGAGTCCATTATATCCTATGGAACTCGTAATACGGTAGGTGGAATATCCGCCACTTTTGGGACGGTTTAACACCGTCCTCCAAAGTTAGAATCAGGCCCTTAGTCTCTTTTTCTGAGATTTTTCTTTACCAGGACGAACCACCAAGTCAGGCCGGGTCGCGGTTGAGGCAAGCCGGCTAGAATTTCGGCGGCGGGTCGGTCCCTCTATGGAGCTTTTTTACAAAAATTCTCAAATCTTCTCCAAACTTCTGGGGCTTCACCCAGATGTTCTTTTAAGGTTCTTTTGGGGTCCACAGCTCACCCCAAGGGTCCATAAGTTCTGAGATGGTCCTTGGGGGGTGCGGACTACAACTCCCGGAATGCACCTGGCGCAAACTCCTTTTTGGCCACTGGACAGTGGTCAGCTGGTCACTTTCTTCAGGAGTTGGTGCAGGGGACTCTGGATAGCAATGTTTCACCTGTAGCAAACAGGGAGTCCCTCCTTGAACCAGTTGAAGCCAGGCAAAGTCCTTCTTGTGGTGAAGCCCAAGTGTGCAGCTGGTGCAGTCCTTCTGAGTGCAGGTTCCAGGTGCAGGCCAGGGGTCCAGCAGGGCAGTCCTTCTTCTTCTGTTGTTCTTCCTTGTTGGATGTGGTAGGGAACTGAGGTGTGGGTGCAGGTCTGCCAGTTTTATCCTTGCTCCTGGGTGAAAAGCAGGGGGGTCCTGGTTCTACAATCAGGTACAGGGTCGTCCCCCTGTGATGACCACTTCCTGGGAAGTGTGGCAAAAATCCATCCCAGAAGGCAACATTCTCTAAAAATCCAACATGGCTGAATCTGATTTTTGGAGGTTACATCTGGCTAAGCCCACCCACTGGTGTGGCTAAAAATCTTAAACACACCCCTATCCTGCCCTCTCCTAATCTAATCAAGGGGGCACCTAGTTGTCTGGGGTTGCAGAATGTGGGGGTGTTGCTGGATGCTCCAGATGTCCTTCTCTGCCTTTGAAGACCAGTTTGGCAGCCCTCCCCCTTCCTGCCTCACCATCTGCTGAGGGGAGATTCCCTCCCACAGGCACATTCCTTTGTGTGAAGCCAGGCCACTTCACACCTCATCAAGGCAGCTTGGCTAAGCTGCTGCAGGCTGGCCAATCAGAGCACAGCAGCAAAAACAATGCAGGGCTGAAATTGGCTACTTTTTAGGTAAAGTCTATGACTTTTTACCTGAACAAGTTATATTAAATCCCACAACTGGAAGTTGTGGGATTTATTACAACAATTAATTTGATACCAAATTCTTGGTATGCAACATTTAAGGAGACTTTAAAATTTAAAATAAAGTCTCCCCATTCTAGCCTATGAAGGCCATTTACTTCAATGAGGGAAAAACAAATTTGGCTGTTTTTACCTCACCAGGGTTTATAAATCTATTTTTATAAAGTCCCTGCTTATAGTTACATGGCACCCAGCCCTAGGGGCACATAGGGCACACCTTAGGGGTGACTTATATGTAAAAATAAGGTAGTTTAAGACTTTGGAACTACTTTTAATTCCAAAGTCGAATTTGCATATAACTTTAATTTAAAAGCAGCCAGCAAGGTAGGCCTGCCTTTAAAATGACACTGGGCACCTCAGCAGTGCACCTAGGTGTGCACCACCTATGCTGTGGTCCCTAATCCTACATGCCCTACCATATACTAGGGACATATAGGTAGGTTAACTTAGCCAATTATAATTAGCGTAATTTGCATATCCATTTTACACAGAGCCCAGGCCCTGGGACTGGTTAGCAGTACCCAGGGCACCATCAGAGTCAGGAAAACACCAGGAAAAAGTGGAAAATGGGGGCAAAAAGTTAGGGGGCCTCTGCAATCAGCCCTGTTTTCTCACACAAGCCCCCCCCAGCCCACACGCCCAGAAGACTCAGCCCAACTCTGGGAGAGTCTTCCTGCTTGTTAGGCGAGGAAGACAGTGAAGAAAACTGGCTGTCTCTTTGCAGGGCCTACTCTGCCTTACATCCTCCTGTCATGGTCACTCCCTCTGGCTAGTGAAGCCATCCCAACAGTGAAAGGACCCATCTCAAACTGAAACTTCCCTCTAGGGGGGTCTTCCTCCTCTCTCTCTGCCAGCTTGGGTAGTGAGGTGCCCACCTCCCCTACTCCTAACTTTGCTAGGGCAACACCTAGCTTACCCAAAGAGGTCACCCAACACTTGAGCAACCCCACCATGACCAATAGGGTCAGGGGGCCTACTTTGCTATTGGCCCTGGGGTCTGCCTCCCGGGCCAGGTACAGTGCTGCCAGGAAGGCTAGCACCCAGCAGAGGCTACTGACAGCTGTCAGTACCCAGAACCACACCCTAAGCTCTCCACTGACAGGTGGCTGAGCTGCTTTAAGGGCAATTGTGGGGCCCTGGCACCCCTCTTGCTGTCTAGAGTGGGGGGCTACCACCTCCTGTGACAGACACCCTCCTTCCACTCTCCCTTCTGTCAGTGCAGGGGCAACACCCTGCATCTGGACAGCTGCCTGACTACTCAGGACCTCCTTGGGGTCAGGTGAGGCCTCACCAGTGCCAATTCTGGGTTCCCCCCCTACTGGGGCAGAAGGCCTTTCGCTCCCTGGAACTCTCTTTAAGAGTGGCCTACCCTTCCTTTTCTTCTTTCCTTTTCTTGGGGACCCCTGTCTCCTAACTGTAGGGACTGACTCCCCAGGACTTTGGGTTGGGGGGGCGCCCTGGGCGACCGCCCCATCTGGGACCAGACCCACCTCTGGGAGGTCATTGCCCAGGATACAATCTAGGGAGAGGTCAGCACTGACTACCACCCTAATCCAGTCAAGGATACCCTCCCTCTCTAGAGGCACTATGGCTACAGGTTTGGAGGTGACCTCCCCTGTGGCTATCCTGACTTTCCTTGTCTCTCCTGTGACATTCATGTATGGGGTCACTAACCGGTCACTCACTATAGTGTGACTGGCACAGGTGTCTCTCAGGTCAGTGGTAGGGATCCCATTCACCTGAATGGGGTGGAAGTGCCTACTCCCACCCTCAGGGATGACCAGCTTACCATCTGGTCCTGTCTCCCAGCTCAATGCTAGGAGGACTTCATCATCTGAGGAGTCCTCCTCCATGGCTACACTGGACAGCCCAGTGCTAACCACCTTCTTTGGACAGGCTGCATCTCCTCTGAAGTGACCTGTCTGCTGACAGTCAAAGCAAGCCCTACTGTCCAAGAGCTTTTTTAACCCTGGGTCTTCCTGTCTCTGCTTATCAGAGTGGGAGTGGGATTTACTCTCCTCCTTCTTAGGGTTCTGGGGTACAGAGGGAGTCTCTGTGGTGGGCTTACCACCTCCCTCCTTAGGTTTTTGGGGACCTGCCCCCCCCTTCTTGGAGTCTCCCCCCTGGGACTTGACAACCACCCTGGTTCTCAACCACTCATCAGCTGCCTCCCCTAGCTCCCTAGGGTTGGTCTGCTTAGAGTCCACTAGATGCTGGCGTAACCTTTCTTGGGTACAATTGGTCAAGATGTGCTCTCTCACGATCAGATTGTATAACCCCTCATAAATATTTACTTTGTTACCAATAATCCAGCCCTCTAGTGCCTTTAGTGAGGTGTCTACAAAGTCAACCCAAGACTGGGTACTGACCTTCTGGGTGTCCCTGAACTTCATTCTATACTGCTCTGGGGTCAGACCAAACTTCTTGGTTAAGCACCTCTTCATACTAGGGTACGAATCTGCCTCCTCCCCCCTTAAGGTCAGAAGCCTATCCCTCCCTGAGTTGGGGACCAACTCCCACAAAAGGGAACCCCAGTATTGAGGCCTAACCCTTCTCATTTGGAGTGCCCTCTCAAAGGCCTCCAACCACTTGTCTATATCATCCCCCTCTACATAAGCAGGAACCACCCCCTTCGGTAATCTGGGGCAAACTCCCCCACCCATGGACACCTCAACTTCTCTGTCGCTGCCACCATCTCTTTTCTCTTTCTTTGCCCACTTTTTCTTTTCTAGGGCCAGCTTGTCTGCTTCCAAAGCTATGTATGCTAGCTGGGCCTCCAGCTCTCTTTCCCTGATGGATGGGTTCTCTCCTCCTGAAAGGACCCCCTTCCCCCACTAGCTTTGGGTCTGCCCCTGGTGACTGTATGTACTGAGGACCGGTCTTCCTCATCCTCACTTAGGCTCAGATGCCCTCCCTCCCCTGAGTGGTTAGAGCTAGCATCCTCCCCTGTTTCTCCCTCCTCTGGAGCTTCCCCTGGGTCTACCTCTTGGGTCTCAGCCCATGCTGTCAGGGATTTGATCAGGACTTGCTTCCTGAGGTCAGTGGTTGCAAGCAACCCTCTTTCAGTACACAACCCCCTAAGCTGGACTACTGTCAGTGTGGGTAGGCTAGCCAGATCAAGCTCCATGGTTCCCTAGTTTTGTGTCAACAAAAACTTTTTGCAAAAATTGGAAACAATAATTTAGAAAAATTACAAAAATTCAATAATAGAAATTAATCCAAATTAAAAATTGTAAATGTTTTTTTTTTTTTTTTAAACAATTTTTGCACTAGGACAATTTAAATGATTTTTAATTTGTTTTACTTAAAACTGTAACGTGATACTGAACACAAGTACAGGATCCCACCGCTGCCACCAAAAATGTTGGAAAATGGGTTATTGGTAAGGGCAGGTAGGTACCTACACCTAGCAACAAGCCGCTAACCTCTATTTAGGTCCAGTTAGGTCTCAGTAAATTAACCCCAGCTCAAGCCTTGGTAGCTTGGCAACGAGCGTCAAGGCTTAACTTAGGAGACAGTGTGTAAAGCATTCAAATATCACAAAACAGTAATTAAATAAAACACAGGAAACTGTTTAAAAATCCAAAACCAATTTATAAAAATAGTTTATATTTTTATCTTTAAAATGACACAAAAACGAATAAAATCGGATAAAGGGAACCGGAGATATGAATTTTTAAAGAATTATTATTTTTCTAGCGCTTAGAAACAAAAAGCGCCAATCTGGTCATCTGGTTGCACCTCGACCGGGGCAAAGTCAAAGTTTCAGGCCGACCGCGATGGAGCCCTGCTCGGCTACAGGTCGCGGGAGGCCTTGGTTAAAAAGTTACCTTCTGACTTAGTCTTTATTTTGAAGATTTTCTTCAGCGGGGCGAGCCTGCCAGTCCAATCCGACCTCCTGGAGCCCTTCTCCGGATACGTGATGCTGGATTCCTCGGTGGAGATTTTTACCTTCGGACTTAGTTGTTTTTTCGAGGTGAAAATCCTTCGACCGGGGTAAACCTGGATCTTGATCCGACGTCCATGGAGCCCTTCTCGGATACGATGGCTGGGAGGTCCCGGTCAACTTTTTACCTTCGGACTTAGTCTCTTTTTCGGAGATTTTTCTTTACCGGGACGAACCACCAAGTCAGGCCAGGTCACGGTTGAGGCAAGCCGGCTAGAATTTCCGCGGCGGGTCGGTCCCTCTCTAGAGCTTTTTTACAAAAATTCTCAAATCTTCTCCAAACTTCTGGGGCTTCACCCAGATGTTCTTTTAAGGTTCTTTTGGGGTCCACAGCTCACCCCAAGGGTCCAGAAGTTCTGAGATGGTCCTTGGGGGGTGCGGACTACAACTCCCGGAATGCACCTGGCGCAAACTCCTTTTTGGCCACTGGACAGTGGTCAGCTGGTCACTTTCTTCAGGAGTTGGTTCAGGGGACTCTGGATAGCAATTTTTCACCTGTAGCAAACAGGGAGTCCCTCCTTGAACCAGTTGAAGCCAGGCAAAGTCCTTCTTGTGGTGAAGCCCAAGTGTGCAGCTGGTGCAGTCCTTCTGAGTGCAGGTTCCAGGTGCAGGCCAGGGGTCCAGCAGGGCAGTCCTTCTTCTTCTGTTGTTCTTCCTTGTTGGATGTGGTAGGGAACTGAGGTGTGGGTGCAGGTCTGCCAGTTTTATCCTTGCTCCTGGGTGAAAAGCAGGGGGGTCCTGGTTCTACAATCAGGTACAGGGTCGTCCCCCTGTGATGACCACTTCCTGGGAAGTGTGGCAAAAATCCATCCCAGAAGGCAACATTCTCTAAAAATCCAACATGGCTGAATCTGATTTTTGGAGGTTACATCTGGCTGAGCCCACCCACTGGTGTGGCTAAAAATCATAAACACACCCCTCTCCTATTCTAATCAAGGGGGCACCTAGTTGTCTGGGGTTGCAGGATGTGGGGGTGTTGCTGGGTGCTCCAGATGTCCTTCTCTGCCTTTGAAGACCAGTTTGGCAGCCCTCCCCCTTCCTGCCTCACCATCTGCTGAGGGGAGATTCTCTCCCACAGGCACATTCCTTTGTGTGAAGCCAGGCCACTTCACACCTCATCAAGGCAGCTTGGCTAAGCTGCTGCAGGCTGGCCAATCAGAGCACAGCAGCAAAAACAATGCAGGGCTGAAATTGGCAACTTTTTAGGTAAAGTCTATAGCTTTTTACCTGAACAAGTTATATTAAATCCAACAACTGGAAGTTGTGGGATTTATTACAACAATTAATTTGATACCAAATTCTTGGTATGCAACATTTAAGGAGACTTTAAAATTTAAAATAAAGTCTCTCCATTCTAGCCTATGAAGGCCATTTACTTCAATGAGGGAAAAACGAATGTGGCTGTTTTTACCTCACCAGGGTTTATAAATCTATTTTTATAAAGTCCCTGCTTATAGTTACATGGCACCCAGCCCTAGGGGCACATAGGGCACACCTTAGGGGTGACTTATATGTAAAAATAAGGTAGTTTAAGACTTTGGAACTACTTTTAATTGCAAAGTCGAATTTGCATATAACTTTAATTTAAAAGCAGCCAGCAAGGTAGGCCTGCCTTTAAAATGACACTGGGCACCTCAGCAGTGTACCTAGGTGTGCACCACCTATGCTGTGGTCCCTAATCCTACATGCCCTACCATATACCAGGGACATATAGGTAGGTTAACTTAGCCAATTATAATTAGCCTAATTTGCATATCCATTTTACACAGAGCCCAGGCCCTGGGACTGGTTAGCAGTACCAGGGCACCATCAGAGTCAGGAAAACACCAGCAAAAAGTGGAAAAAGGGGGCAAAAAGTTAGGGGGCCTCTGCAATCAGCCCTGTTTTCTCACAGGAGACATTAAAATTATCTACTACAAAACAGCCTAGTTTTGTAAGACAGTTACCTGTGTATTTGGTCCTGGGCTCGACGGCCATATAGTGAAACCTATTCTTTTCGTTTGAAAAATTCGATGTGTCCACATTGTATTTTGGGGCATTTCCTGTCATGGGCACTAGGCCTACCCACACAAGTGAGGTATCATTTTTAAGAGGAGACTTGTGAAAATGCTGGGGGGAAGGATGTTTGTGGCTCCCCTCAGATCACAGAATTGTGCAGCATAAAAATGTGAGGAAAAAATGTTTTTTTAGCCAAATCTTTAGGTTTGCAAAGGATTCTGGGAGACAGATCCCAGTGTGATCCCTAAAGTTTCTCTATCCTGGATTCCCCTAGATGTCTAATTTAAAAAAAATGCAGAGTCTTGGAAGGTTTTCCTTGGTGCCTGCAGAGCTAGAGGCCAAAATCCACAGCTAGGGACTTTTAAAAAAACACATCAGTTTTCACTGAAAAATGTGATGTGTCCATGTTGTGTTTTGGAACATTTCCTGTTACGGACACTAGGCCTACCCACACAGGTGCAATTCCATTTTAATTGGAGGACTTGGGGGAATGCTGGGTGGAAGGAAGTTTGTGGCTCCCCATAGGTACCAGAACTTTGCAGCACCATAATGTGAGGAAAAGTTTATTTTTAGCCACATTTTGAGGTTTGCAAAGGATTCTGGGGGACAGAACCCAGTGAGAGCCCCACAAGTCACCCCATCCTGGATTCACCTAGGTGTCTAATTTTCAAAAATGTACAGGTTTGGTAGGTTTCCCTAGGTGCCAGCTGAGCTAGAGGCTAAAATCCACAGCTAGGCACTTTGCAGAAAACACATGAGTTTTCAATGGAAAAATGTGATGTGTCCATGTTGCGTTTTGGGGCGTTTCTTGTCGTGGGCACTAGGCCTATACACACAAGTGTGGCACCATTTTTATTATGAGACTTCGGGGAACACAGAATAGAAGAAAAAGTGTTAGTGCCAATTGTGTTTCTTTACATTTTTGCCTTCCAAATGTAAGGCAGTGATTAAGAAAGAAGTCATTTTGAGAAATGCCCTGGAATTCACATGCTAGTATGGGGACCTCAGAATTTAAAGATGTGGAAATAACCACTTCTAAACTCCTTATTTTGTGCCCATCTCAGAAATATTTAGGTTTCCTTAATACCTATTTTTCACGCTTCATATTTTACCAAATGAATTGCTGTATACCCGGTATACAATGAGAAACCCATTGCAAGGTATAGTTCATTTATTGGCTCTGGGCACCATGACTGAATTTTGAAGTGCTTGTTAAGGAATTTATGTATGCTACACAAGGACCACCATGATTGCCAACGAAAACCAGAGTAAGTGTAATAAGTCAGCTAATTGTCCTTTAGGACATATTCACCAACATTTCTACTTGTTTGAAAGTGTGCAAACTCAATTTGTAGTTTTATTTTCAAAGCAAAAATAGAAGTGTTGGTGAATGAGTCTACAGGATGTTTGTTTGACTTTTTACTTTAGAGACCCTAAGATGTATTCACCATCATGCCAGCCTTAGTTTCAATGGTAAATATGCTTGCTTAGTTTGAGGAATAGTCCTCCCAAGACATACTCAAACACCCCCTACTTGCTTCCACAAACTGGAAGGAGCTTCAAGTAGCTAATGGTGAAAGGCATTAGGATAGGTTCACTGGGCTATAATACAGGATTAGCCAGGACTCTGATGAGGACAGAGACATGAACGGGTAAGAAAAGCTTATGGTAGTTGTGCTTTCTCAGGGATACTGCACATATAGAAGGAAGATATTAAATGCAGTACAGATGCACATCACCTACACCTGTGGATTCAAACTCATTGGTGCACCATGGCAGAGAAGGACAATGACATGTATGGGTCAGTGTTTGACCTGCTTGCCATGTTCAGCCTCCATCAGAACTTAGTAGATGTTCAATTTGCTGTATGATAAGTGCATTACAGTCACAGCACTGGAGAAAAACCAGATGCTTTCTTCTGTAGCACCTTTTCCCATTTAAACAAAAAACAAATCTTAGCTGTATTTTGGCTACAGGGGAACACACAAACTGTGGGTACCTTTACAATCTCCAGAATAGTGAAAAAAGGACTAAAATTTGGCACAGATAGATTTACTGGAAAAGAAGTTATAGGGGCCTAAGCGTGAACTACCACAAATATCCCAAAAAGAGCTAAGCACTGAGGGGGAAAAAAGGTCCAGCATCTAAGGGGTTAAAGACACTGTCTGCTGACTTGTCAGTGTTCAGCAAATATATACCTCTCATTTTCCTTTCCCCAGTAAAATCGTAAAGAATTATGTGAATAAAAGACTCTTCAGATTTTTGGTCGAGCACACACTACTGAATGAGACCCAATTTGGGTTCCATTCCCTTCACAGTCCGGAAGGGGCTTTGGTTACGGCAATAGATTTGTGAATGGTGGCAGATCAGGGTTATCAGGTTGTTTTAGTACTACATGACCTGTCCACCTCATTTGACCCTGTCAACCATGACGTCTTGATTTCAAGGCTGGCCGAGATAGGTGAAAAAGGAAGAGATTTGCAGTGGCTGTCATCACTCCTGGAGAGAAGGATGCAAGCAATTCATCTTCTCGCTTTTCACCCCTCTATCAGTGCAGTTGGGTAGAGAGTTCCTCAGGGCACTTCTTTTAGACCGATATTATTTGATGTGTACTTAACACGTTTGGCCAAGTTAATCAGATCTCATGGTATAAAGTTTGTAAATCATACCGAGATATACAATTAATCCTTATATTGGATTACACTTCACAATCCCCAGTGGCTTATTTTCATGATTGAGTGCATGATATTTTGCACTAGTTGATGGCTAATTCACTTAAACTTAGTGGGGATGAGACTGAAAGACTAAAGTTATGAGCTGTTACTCAGGGACATGTCTGTATCCTTCGGCAGTGGACATCGGCCTGAGGATAATTCCGTTCCACTTGTTGCAACGTCTGTTTGGAACTTGGAAGTCTACATGGTCTCTCTCTAGTCATGTAAATAGACTTTCCTCAACTTGCTTTGGTCTAATGAGGGCCCTCTGCAAAATATAACCTTTCTTGCCAACACACGTTCGCCCTTCTCGTGGTGCTAAGCACCAATCTGAGCAAACTGGAATACAGTTTTATGTGTACAAGGTGATCTTGTTCAAACCCTGCATCAAATATACTCTGCAGCTGAAAACGTGCAGTCCCTCTGCCATGTCAGACTTCTTTCTCAGCTGTTCTGGACTCTGCATTCCGCCTAGATCTCTACACTCAGCTAACGTCAACATCGTGAAGGTTCCCAGATGTAATACAGTTCTAATGGGTGGTACACTGCTTTCCGCGCAGGCGGCGGCAGGATGGCAGGGTGCCAGCTCGAGCTATATAAGCATATCATAATAATAATAATAATAATAATAATAATAATAATAACAATAATAATAAATCAGCTATTGAAAAGTCACTGGTGCTCAAAAATAGAACACTGCTTTATAAATAGCAACCAAATAATCTGGCATTTATTCCTTTTAGTAATCCCTTTTAAGTGTTGCTTTATCATGGTAAAGTTAACTTGTATAAGTCATGAAATATATACTATTTTATTTGCCATAGTAGAACATGTTTATTTCAAGAACACATCCTCATAGAAATAAAACCGAGAACTCATTTACTGTAGGTGTCTGATAAAGCAAATGCATAAGTGAATCCATCCGTCATGCTGTCATTTACTCAACAGGAGTGAACATTCCAAACCAGTTGGGGGCAAGTCAAATAGCTATTAAAACGAAATGCAACATTATATTCCACTCTGGGATTCCGTGCGATGCATTCTTAACATATTCACCACACAGCGATTTGTCCTTTCAACAGAGTTCACGGGCATTTCATTTAAAACATCTGATTTTCAATGTAGAACAAACACACTTATTTATTTCTTAGAAGTGGCCATTCCCTTTACAAAATGTGGTGTTTTGGTCCTGTTGCAAAATAGCACAAGTAAAAAAAAAAATACAATTTGTGGATTAAAGGCTAATAAGAAAACAGTCTATTACGCCTGTTTCAGGTTGTTATTGCGATCTATAAATTCATCCTGTGGAGAATAATACACGATACACCGCTTATCACAATAGTGGATAATCAATGGTGCTGGAGCAATTTTTAGATTGGGGGTGATTCCATAAATTTTATATCACTGGTGTTATAGGGATTGTGAAAGATCCAAGCGTCATACAAAGAACAGTGTAGCACACTTGCCATGCCCATTCAGCTGGAGAGTGATAAGTGTGTAATATCAATGTGCATTTTGGAGCACTGGTGTGGTAGCGCTCTGTCATTTACAGAAAACCCAAAATGGCCACTAAATGTGCATAAACATGCAACTTTACTGGTGAGAATATGTGAGAAGGTAGCCTCTTTCTAGCCTTGTTACCCCCACTTTTGGCCTGTTTGTGAGTGTATGTCAGGGTGTTTGTCACTGTTTTCACTGTCTCACTGGGATCCTGATAGCCAGGCCTCAGTGCTCATAGTGAAAACACTATGTTTTCAGTATGTTTGTTATGTGTCACTGGGATCCTGCTTGTCAGGACCCCAGTGCTCATAGGTTTGTGGCCTATATGTATGTGTCACTGGGACCCTGTCACACAGGGCCCCAGTGCTCATAGGCGTGCATGTATATGTTCCCTGTGTGGTGCCTAACTGTCTCACTGAGGCTCTGCTAACCAGAACCTCAGTGGTTATGCTCTCTCATTACTTCCAAATTGTCACTGACAGGCTAGTGACCATTTTACCAATTTACATTGGCTTACTGGAACACCCTTATAATTCCCTAGTATATGGTACTGAGGTACCCAGGGTATTGGGGTTCCAGGAGATCCCTATGGGCTGCAGCATTTCTTTTGCCACCCATAGGGAGCTCTGACAATTCTTACACAGGCCTGCCACTGCAGCCTGAGTGAAATAACGTCCACGGTATTTCACAGCCATTTTACACTACACTTAAGTAACTTATAAGTCACCTATATGTCTAACCTTTACCTGGTAAAGGTTAGGTGCAGAGTTACTTAGTGTGAGGGCACCCTGGCACTAGCCAAGGTGCCCCCACATTGTTCAGAGCCAATTCACTGAACTTTGTGAGTGCGGGGACACCATTACACGCGTGCACTACATATAGGTCACTACCTATATGTAGCTTCACCATGGTAACTCCGAATATGGCCATGTAACATGTCTATGATCATGGAATTGCCCCCTCTATGCCATCCTGGCATTGTTGGTACAATTCCATGATCCCAGTGGTCTGTAGCACAGACCCTGGTACTGCCAGACTGCCCTTCCTGGGGTTTCACTGCAGCTGCTGCTGCTGCCAACCCCTCAGACAGGCAGCTGCCCTCCTGGGGTCCAGCCAGGCCTGGCCCAGGATGGCAGAACAAAGAACTTCCTCTGAGAGAGGGTGTGACACCCTCTCCCTTTGGAAAATGGTGTGAAGGCAGGGGAGGAGTAGCCTCCCCCAGCCTCTGGAAATGCTTTGTTGGGCACAGATGTGCCCAATTCTGCATAAGCCAGTCTACACCGGTTCAGGGACCCCTTAGCCCCTGCTCTGGCGCGAAACTGGACAAAGGAAAGGGGAGTGACCACTCCCCTGACCTGCACCTCCCCTGGGAGGTGTCCAGAGCTCCTCCAGTGTGCTCCAGACCTCTGCCATCTTGGAAACAGAGGTGCTGCTGGCACACTGGACTGCTCTGAGTGGCCAGTGCCACCAGGTGACGTCAGAGACTCCTTGTGATAGGCTCCTTCAGGTGTTAGTAGCCTTTCCTCTCTCCTAGGTAGCCAAACCCTCTTTTCTGGCTATTTAGGGTCTCTGTCTCTGGGGAAACTTTAGATAACGAATGCATGAGCTCAGCCGAGTTCCTCTGCATCTCCCTCTTCACCTTCTGATAAGGAATCGACCGCTGACCGCGCTGGAAGCCTGCAAACCTGCAACATAGTAGCAAAGACGACTACTGCAACTCTGTAACGCTGATCCTGCCGCCTTCTCGACTGTTTTCCTGCTTGTGCATGCTGTGGGGGTAGTCTGCCTCCTCTCTGCACCAGAAGCTCCGAAGAAATCTCCCGTGGGTCGACGGAATCTTCCCCCTGCAACCGCAGGCACCAAAAAGCTGCATCTCCGGTCCCTTGGGTCTCCTCTCAGCACGACGAGCGAGGTCCCTCGAATCCAGCGACACCGTCCAAGTGACCCCCACAGTCCAGTGACTCTTCAGCCCAAGTTTGGTGGAGGTAAGTCCTTGCCTCACCTCGCTGGGCTGCATTGCTGGGAACCGCGACTTTGCAAGCTTCTCCGGCCCCTGTGCACTTCCGGCGGAAATCCTGTGTGCACAGCCAAGCCTGGGTCCACGGCACTCTAACCTGCATTGCACGACTTTCTAAGTTGGTCTCCGGCGACGTGGGACTCCTTTGTGCAACTTCGGCGAGCACCGTTTCACGCATCCTCGTAGTGCCTGTTTCTGGCACTTCTCCGGGTGCTACCTGCTTCAGTGAGGGCTCTTTGTCTTGCTCGACGTCCCCTCTCTCTGCAGGTCCAATTTGCGACCTTCTGGTCCCTCCTGGGCCCCAGCAGCGTCCAAAAACGCCAAATGCACGATTTGCGTGTAGCAAGGCTTGTTGGCGTCCATCCGGCGGGAAAACACTTCTGCACGACTCTCCAAGGCGTGGGGGATCCATCCTCCAAAGGGGAAGTCTCTAGCCCTTGTCGTTCCTGCAGTATTCACAGTTCTTCAGCCTAGAAAGAGCTTCTTTGCACCAACCGCTGGCATTTCTTGGGCATCTGCCCATCTCCGAGCTGCTTGTGACTTTTGGACTTGGTCCCCTTGTTCCACAGGTACCTTCAGACAGGAATCCATCGTTGTTGCATTGCTGATTTGTGTTTTCCTTGCATTCTCCCTCTAACACGACTATTTTGTCCTTAGGGGAACTTTGGTGCACTTTGCACTCACTTTTCAGGGTCTTGGGGAGGGTTATTTTTCTAACTCTCACTATTTTCTAATAGTCCCAGCGACCCTCTACAAGGTCACATAGGTTTGGGGTCCATTCGTGGTTCGCATTCCACTTCTGGAGTATATGGTTTGTGTTGCCCCTATCCCTATATTTCCCCATTGCATCCTATTGTAACTATACATTGTTTGCACTGTTTTCTAAGACTATACTGCATATTTTTGCTATTGTGTATATATATCTTGTGTATATTCCCTATCCTCTCACTGAGGGTACACTCTAAGATACTTTGGCATATTGTCATAAAAATAAAGTACCTTTATTTTTAGTATAACTGTGTATTGTGTTTTCTTATGGTATTGTGCATATGACACTAAGTGGTACTGTAGTAGCTTCACACGTCTCCTAGTTCAGCCTGAGCTGCTTTGCTAAGCTACCATTATCTATCAGCCTAAGCTGCTAGACACCCTATACACTAATAAGGGATAACTGGGCCTGGTGCAAGGTGCAAGTACCCCTTGGTACTCACTACAAGCCAGTCCAGCCTCCTACATTGGTTGTGCAGTGGTGGGATAAGTGCTTGAGACTACTTACCACTCTTGTCATTGTACTTTTCATAAGAGAAAAATATACAAAACAAGGTCAGTGTATATACACATAGCCAAAAAGTTTTGCATTTCCTCTTTTCACTCTTTTCTAAGTGCTGAAAAGTACTTCTAAACTTTCAAAAAGTTCTTAAAAGTTTAAAAAGTTTTTTCTGTCTTTCCAAAAAGTTCTGAAAACTTTTTTCTCTTTGTCTATCACTTTAACTCTCTCTAAAAATGTCTGGCACAGGCCAAAAAGTTGAACTGTCCAAACTTGCATATGATCACCTTAGCTGGAAAGGAGCAAGGAGTCTCTGCATAGAGAGAGGTTTGAGTGTAGGGAAGAATCCTTCTTTAGAACTGTTAATTAATATGCTTAGAGTACAGGATAAGGCCATAAGTGCCCAATCTGTAGAAAAAGTAGCTAATGGTTCTCAATCTGATCCAGGGACTCCCCCAGGAAAAGGTTCAGGAAAGAAACTTCTCAGCCTGCCCATTACTAGACAGTCTAGCATAGTTGGTACAGAGGTTGAATCACATCATACTGATGATGTGCTCTCACATTATACTGGTAGCCAAGCTGTTAGGGTGCCCTCTGTAAGGGACAGGTCTCCTTCTGTTCATTCCCATCATACCTCTGTATCTAGAAATGTCCCTCCCACCCACCCTGATGACAGATTGTTGGAAAGGGAGCTCAATAGATTGAGAGTGGAGCAAACCAGACTGAAGCTCAAGAAGCAACAGCTGGATTTGGATAGACAGTCTTTAGAAATAGAGAGGGAAAGACAGAAAATGGGTTTAGATACCCATGGTGGCAGCAGCAGTATTCCCCATAGTCATCCTGCAAAAGAGCATGATTCCAGGAATCTGCATAAGATAGTTCCCCCTTATAAGGAGGGGGATGACATTAACAAGTGGTTTGCTGCACTTGAGAGGGCCTGTGCTGTACAGGATGTCCCTCAAAGGCAGTGGGCTGCTATCCTATGGCTATCATTTAGTGGAAAGGGTAGGGATAGACTCCTTACTGTGAAAGAAAGTGATGCCAATAATTTTACAGTTCTTAAGAATGCACTCCTGGATGGTTATGGCTTAACCACTGAACAGTACAGGATAAAGTTCAGAGAGACCAAAAAGGAGTCTTCACAAGACTGGGTTGATTTCATTGACCATTCAGTGAAGGCCTTGGAGGGGTGGTTACATGGCAGTAAAGTTACTGATTATGAAAGCCTGTATAACACAATCCTGAGAGAGCATATACTTAATAATTGTGTGTCTGATTTGTTGCACCAGTACCTGGTAGACTCTGATCTGACCTCTCCCCAAGAATTGGGAAAGAAGGCAGACAAATGGGTCAGAACAAGGGTGAACAGAAAAGTTCATACAGGGGGTGACAAAGATGGCAATAAGAAGAAAGATGGTGAAAAATCTCAAGATAAGCATGGGGATAAGGGTAAAACCAAAGATCCCACTTCAAATCTTAAACACTCTTCAGAGGGTGGGGATAAAACAAATTCTTCCTCTTCTTCCCAACCTGCACACATTAAAAAGCCTTGGTGCTTTGTGTGTAAAAACAGAGGCCATAGGCCAGGGGATAAGTCCTGTCCAGGTAAACCCCCTGAGCCTACCACCACTAATACATCAAGCTCTAGTGCCCCTAGCAGTAGTGATACTAATGGTGGGACTGCTGGCAACAGTCAAGCAAAGGGTGTAGTTGGGTTCACTTATGGGTCCATAGTGGAAACTGATGTAATCAGTCCCAAGACAGTTTCTGTCACACCTAGTGGCACTGGCCTTGCCACACTGGCTGCTTGTCCCCTTACAATGGATAAGTACAGGCAGACAGTTTCAATAAATGGTGTTGAGGCCTTGGCCTACAGGGACACAGGTGCCAGTTTCACTTTGGTGACTGAAAACCTAGTGCCTCCTGAACAACACATCATTGGACAACAGTATAAGATTATTGATGTCCATAACTCCACTAAGTTTCTTCCCTTAGCTATAATTCAGTTTAGTTGGGGTGGAGTTACTGGCCCTAAGCAGGTGGTGGTATCACCTAGCTTACCTGTAGACTGTCTCTTAGGTAATGACCTAGAGGCCTCAGGTTGGGCTGATGTAGAGTTTTATGCCCATGCAGCCATGCTGGGCATCCCTGAGGAATTGTTCCCTCTCATTTCTACTGAAATGAAAAAGCAAAGGAGAGAAGGCCTGAAAACTCAGGATCCCTCTCCATCAACAGGTAAAAAGGGTATCACAGTATCCCCTAACCACCCTACCATTCAGGATACCATTCCTGTGGTGGGAGAAACCTCTCCTGGGGTGGCACCTGTTCTAAGGGAATCATCAGCTGGCAAAGCTGGACTCCCTGAGGTGGAAGTACCTCTCTGTGGGATAACTAACATTGGTGAGAAAAACAGCACCATTTTAGTTAACATGGAGCATCCCTCCAACCCTTCCAGAGAAACTTTAGTGCAGAAACCCTGCACTACCTCACAACACTTAGGACAGCATCCCTGCCCTAGTGTGGAGCTCATAGGACAGCATCCCTGCCCTGCTCCAACTCAAGAGAAACAGCATCCCTGTTCTCTCTTCCAGCCAGATGGACAAAGTTTTTGCCCAGCTATGGCTTTTCTGAGACAGCATCCCTGTCTGGCATTTCCATCACTACAAATAGGTTCAGTGGACAATTCCCACTGCTCTAAACTAAAACTTACTGATAGAAACTCTGAAAATACATCTTCACATTGTTGCTTAGCTAAAAAACTTCAAACAGGGTGGTTTACATCCCCACAGGGAAGTAACCATATAGTGGATGATAAAGGGAGTAACCAGTCTATTGCAGAGCTACTCTCTACTTATCACCACTTAGACAATAAAGTCTCAACTGGCCAAGGTTAGCCTTATTGTCCTTCGTTTGGGGGGGGGTTGTGTGAGAAGGTAGCCTCTTTCTAGCCTTGTTACCCCCACTTTTGGCCTGTTTGTGAGTGTATGTCAGGGTGTTTGTCACTGTTTTCACTGTCTCACTGGGATCCTGATAGCCAGGCCTCAGTGCTCATAGTGAAAACACTATGTTTTCAGTATGTTTGTTATGTGTCACTGGGATCCTGCTTGTCAGGACCCCAGTGCTCATAGGTTTGTGGCCTATATGTATGTGTCACTGGGACCCTGTCACACAGGGCCCCAGTGCTCATAGGCGTGCATGTATATGTTCCCTGTGTGGTGCCTAACTGTCTCACTGAGGCTCTGCTAACCAGAACCTCAGTGGTTATGCTCTCTCATTACTTCCAAATTGTCACTGACAGGCTAGTGACCATTTTACCAATTTACATTGGCTTACTGGAACACCCTTATAATTCCCTAGTATATGGTACTGAGGTACCCAGGGTATTGGGGTTCCAGGAGATCCCTATGGGCTGCAGCATTTCTTTTGCCACCCATAGGGAGCTCTGACAATTCTTACACAGGCCTGCCACTGCAGCCTGAGTGAAATAACGTCCACGGTATTTCACAGCCATTTTACACTACACTTAAGTAACTTATAAGTCACCTATATGTCTAACCTTTACCTGGTAAAGGTTAGGTGCAGAGTTACTTAGTGTGAGGGCACCCTGGCACTAGCCAAGGTGCCCCCACATTGTTCAGAGCCAATTCACTGAACTTTGTGAGTGCGGGGACACCATTACACGCGTGCACTACATATAGGTCACTACCTATATGTAGCTTCACCATGGTAACTCCGAATATGGCCATGTAACATGTCTATGATCATGGAATTGCCCCCTCTATGCCATCCTGGCATTGTTGGTACAATTCCATGATCCCAGTGGTCTGTAGCACAGACCCTGGTACTGCCAGACTGCCCTTCCTGGGGTTTCACTGCAGCTGCTGCTGCTGCCAACCCCTCAGACAGGCAGCTGCCCTCCTGGGGTCCAGCCAGGCCTGGCCCAGGATGGCAGAACAAAGAACTTCCTCTGAGAGAGGGTGTGACACCCTCTCCCTTTGGAAAATGGTGTGAAGGCAGGGGAGGAGTAGCCTCCCCCAGCCTCTGGAAATGCTTTGTTGGGCACAGATGTGCCCAATTCTGCATAAGCCAGTCTACACCGGTTCAGGGACCCCTTAGCCCCTGCTCTGGCGCGAAACTGGACAAAGGAAAGGGGAGTGACCACTCCCCTGACCTGCACCTCCCCTGGGAGGTGTCCAGAGCTCCTCCAGTGTGCTCCAGACCTCTGCCATCTTGGAAACAGAGGTGCTGCTGGCACACTGGACTGCTCTGAGTGGCCAGTGCCACCAGGTGACGTCAGAGACTCCTTGTGATAGGCTCCTTCAGGTGTTAGTAGCCTTTCCTCTCTCCTAGGTAGCCAAACCCTCTTTTCTGGCTATTTAGGGTCTCTGTCTCTGGGGAAACTTTAGATAACGAATGCATGAGCTCAGCCGAGTTCCTCTGCATCTCCCTCTTCACCTTCTGATAAGGAATCGACCGCTGACCGCGCTGGAAGCCTGCAAACCTGCAACATAGTAGCAAAGACGACTACTGCAACTCTGTAACGCTGATCCTGCCGCCTTCTCGACTGTTTTCCTGCTTGTGCATGCTGTGGGGGTAGTCTGCCTCCTCTCTGCACCAGAAGCTCCGAAGAAATCTCCCGTGGGTCGACGGAATCTTCCCCCTGCAACCGCAGGCACCAAAAAGCTGCATCTCCGGTCCCTTGGGTCTCCTCTCAGCACGACGAGCGAGGTCCCTCGAATCCAGCGACACCGTCCAAGTGACCCCCACAGTCCAGTGACTCTTCAGCCCAAGTTTGGTGGAGGTAAGTCCTTGCCTCACCTCGCTGGGCTGCATTGCTGGGAACCGCGACTTTGCAAGCTTCTCCGGCCCCTGTGCACTTCCGGCGGAAATCCTGTGTGCACAGCCAAGCCTGGGTCCACGGCACTCTAACCTGCATTGCACGACTTTCTAAGTTGGTCTCCGGCGACGTGGGACTCCTTTGTGCAACTTCGGCGAGCACCGTTTCACGCATCCTCGTAGTGCCTGTTTCTGGCACTTCTCCGGGTGCTACCTGCTTCAGTGAGGGCTCTTTGTCTTGCTCGACGTCCCCTCTCTCTGCAGGTCCAATTTGCGACCTTCTGGTCCCTCCTGGGCCCCAGCAGCGTCCAAAAACGCCAAATGCACGATTTGCGTGTAGCAAGGCTTGTTGGCGTCCATCCGGCGGGAAAACACTTCTGCACGACTCTCCAAGGCGTGGGGGATCCATCCTCCAAAGGGGAAGTCTCTAGCCCTTGTCGTTCCTGCAGTATTCACAGTTCTTCAGCCTAGAAAGAGCTTCTTTGCACCAACCGCTGGCATTTCTTGGGCATCTGCCCATCTCCGAGCTGCTTGTGACTTTTGGACTTGGTCCCCTTGTTCCACAGGTACCTTCAGACAGGAATCCATCGTTGTTGCATTGCTGATTTGTGTTTTCCTTGCATTCTCCCTCTAACACGACTATTTTGTCCTTAGGGGAACTTTGGTGCACTTTGCACTCACTTTTCAGGGTCTTGGGGAGGGTTATTTTTCTAACTCTCACTATTTTCTAATAGTCCCAGCGACCCTCTACAAGGTCACATAGGTTTGGGGTCCATTCGTGGTTCGCATTCCACTTCTGGAGTATATGGTTTGTGTTGCCCCTATCCCTATATTTCCCCATTGCATCCTATTGTAACTATACATTGTTTGCACTGTTTTCTAAGACTATACTGCATATTTTTGCTATTGTGTATATATATCTTGTGTATATTCCCTATCCTCTCACTGAGGGTACACTCTAAGATACTTTGGCATATTGTCATAAAAATAAAGTACCTTTATTTTTAGTATAACTGTGTATTGTGTTTTCTTATGGTATTGTGCATATGACACTAAGTGGTACTGTAGTAGCTTCACACGTCTCCTAGTTCAGCCTGAGCTGCTTTGCTAAGCTACCATTATCTATCAGCCTAAGCTGCTAGACACCCTATACACTAATAAGGGATAACTGGGCCTGGTGCAAGGTGCAAGTACCCCTTGGTACTCACTACAAGCCAGTCCAGCCTCCTACAGAATATACAGCATAAAATAGAATATAAGTGGAAATCAGGTTTAAGTGAATATTTATCTCTTGTGCCTCACCAAGTATAGAGGCATATTTATACACTATTTGCCCCAAATTTGCATAATTTTTTAAAAACATATTGGGTGCAAAACTAACTCCATATTTTTGCCGGAGTTTGCACCATTTTTTCGATGCGTGAACCTACATTGCGTCAATGAGATGCAAGGTAGGAGTTCCCATCAAGATGGTTCTAACCCCACAGCTCCATATTTATCTCCATGCTAAAATGACACACCGGTGGGAGTAGGAGCTAAATAATGGTGAAAAGCTTGTTTTGCACCATTATTTAACACCTGGGTCAGACCAGGCATTAAGGGACCTGTGGATTCATTTCCATGGTTAAACACCATGGAATGGGCCCACAGGTGCCCTCCTCAAGCACCAGGAACACCCACACCAGAGGGACACCAGAGAATGGGGGACCCCAACCCAGGTAAGTAGGTTAAGTAGAGGTAAGTATTTAAAAAAAAAATTAAAGTGCCATCAGGGTCCAACTTTGGGCCCCGTGTATGGCACAGGGTACAATGGCCATGCCCAGGGGACACTGGTCCCCTGTGCTGGCCATTCGGGTGGTGGGCATGACTCCTGTCTTTTCTAAGACTGGAGTCATGTGGTATGGATGGTTTTGCATCAGAAAATGACGCTAGGCTGTTTAGAGGAATTTGTTTTGCCTCTAACCAGCCTAATGTCATTTTGTGAAGCAAAACCCCCATCTCCATTATCGCCACCCCCACCCGGCTAACATCATGTTTTTTTATGCTAGCCCACCTTTTGCACCGGCTTGCACCATTCCATAAATATGGCACTCGGCTGGCGCTCAGAAATGGTGCAAGCCAGTGATAAACATTTTGATGCAAAAGTGCAGTCTAATGATTCACAAATGTATTAGTACAAGATTCTCAAAGCACTGCAACGTATATGTACAGTGAAATATACTACAGGATGTCCTTTGGGGGGCAGTAGTACATATAGCAGGAGCCAGAATGGGGCACAGTGATCTGACAATAGAGATTCCAAAGGGAACAGTCATTGGCCATAGACATAGGGAAACAGGCTGCCAAGTACAATGTCCAACAGAAAACTGTAATGTAAAGTGAAGTTACAGTGTCTTCCTGTGTGTCACTGGAAGTACTGCTGTGTTATGTTTGTTCTGTTGTCCACATCTTGTTCCTCTGCCTTCTCTTCGTCACTGTCCACAGGCTCGACCGCTGCCACAAGACCATTTCCAGGCACATCCTCCTGCAGAAAAGGCACCTGGCGTCTCAAGGCCAGGTTGTGCAACATACCGCATGCCACAATGATCTGGCACACCTTCTTGGGTGAGTAGTACAGGGATCCACCCTGTCAGATAGAGGGACCGGAACCTGGCCTTCAGGAGGCCGAAGGTCCATTCTATAATCCTCCTTGTATGCCCATGTGCCTCATTGTAACGTTCCTCTTCCCTTGTCCTGGCATTCTGCACTGGGGTCAGTAGCCATGAGAGGTTGGGGTAACCAGTCACCTGAAGATTTAGAGGGATAACTGTTAGACACACACTAACCCTTAGGGGCAATCCCATACCCATACATCAACATGTACTCAGATAGGGACCTTTGGCCCACCTATTAGCCTCACCCGGTGCCTCTGGAGTTGGCCCATCACATATGGAATGCTGCTATTGCTCAAGATATAGGCATCATACTCAGAGCAAGGTTATTTGGCTTTCACATGGGAGATGTACTGGTCTGCCAGACACACCATCTGCACATTCATCGAGTGATAGCTTTTTCTATTCCTGTAAACCCGTTCATTTCTCCAGGAGGGGAGGGGACAAATGCTACATGTGTACCATCAATGGCACCAATGATGTTGGGGATATGTCCCAGGGCATAAAAGTCAGCTTTCACTGTGGCCAGATCCTCCACCTGGGGGAATACAATGTAGCTGTGCATGTGTTTTAGCAGGTCTGACAACACTCTGCTCAACACGTTGGAGAACATTGGCTGAGACATCCCCAATGCCATGGCCACTGTTGTATTGGAAGGAACCACTTGCCAGGAAATGGAGCCCTGACAGGACCTGCACTAGAGGGGAGACACCTGTGGGCTGGCGGATAGCTGACATCAGGTCTGGCTCCAATTGGGCACACAGTTCTAGGATTGTGGCACGATCAAGTCTGTATATAATAATGTGTCTGTCTTCCATTTTTGCAAGGTCCACCAGGGGTCTGTACACCGTAGGATGCCGCCATCTCATATGTTGCATCAGCGGTTGAAGCCTATGGAAGAGAACGGTGAGCAGGGGGTCCACATCTTTTGCACTAATGTTGATTCTTTTTACTTTACAGAAGCAGTATGTGAACTCGAGACTCAGTTGATGTGCCAATGTCTGCTGTGATGCAGTTAGGTGCCATGCCCTGAGCAATACTGAAATGGCAGCTGCCTGACCTGTGAGGAGGGACAGGTGAAAATGAGGTAATTGCACTGGCGTTGTGCGCTGTCGCGGTGGGCAGTCGATGACCGCCGCACAACTTTGCATTGGTTATCATGAGGTCCTATGGGTTCCAGGAGCCAATGGCGATGTACGCCGGCGGTGATGGTACGCTCCGCCACAGACGTGACCGCCATTTTTTAACTATTCACTCACTTGCTACCTGACCTTCAACAGGAGAGGACCTAAACTGCAAGTTCTGCTATGACCTGTGTTGGAAAGCGACAATGGCTCATCTGTTTGGGGAAAGGGCCCCTGCCTTCACTGCGGAGGAGTTGGAGAAACTAGTGGATGGGGTCCTACCCCAGTACACATTACTCTATGGTCCTCCAGACAAACAGGTGAGTACACTGTGAGCATGATGCATGGGCCATGAATGTATGGACTGCTGTGTGTGTAAGCCACATGTAGAGGGGGCATAGGGGTCCTGGGCAGAGTGCTGCAGGTATGGTGGTCAATGTATGTGCGTAAGGAGATGCAAGGGATATGGTGGGCCATAAGTATGACAGTCCAGATGGTATGACTAACCCTTTTTTTCTACTACCTTCTCCCTGCAGGTCAGCACCCACCAGAAGAAGGGTATTTGGTGTGCCATCGCCAAAGGAGGTGCGTACCCTGGGGGTCTTTCACAGGTGGAGCACCCACTGCCGCAAAAGAAGGGAGGACCTGTGCTGCTGGACAAAGAAGACGGCGGAGGCCCAGCTGGGGCTGGCCTCCCAATGTGGAAGGGGTGCCCGTCGCACCATGACCTCCCCTAATGTTCTGCATCATGGTGGTGGCCTATCCGTAGTCGGATGGGTGCTTGAGGGCATCACAGCAGCCACAAAGGGGTGAGTACAGAGTCAGAATTATGACTTTGCGCGCGTTAAGGTGTTACCTGGGTAGGGGATGTGGGCTGTGGGTGCCCCTAGGACAGGGCGAACATGGCAGTGTAGGTCCCTTGTTGGGCAGGCTCTGGAGCACTCCTACTCCAATAGTGTAAGTGGCATCTACTACTGGGCAGGGTCCTGTGGGTTTCTGGTGTCCAGATTCTGGTGTTAGGCATTGTACCCCATGGGTTGGTGACTAGCTGTGTAACTGGTAGTGCATGGCCTAGTGCATGGGGATGGTCCCTGTGTGTAGTGTTTGCCAACAGTTGTGTTGTTGCTGGCATTGACCAAGTGTATCCTCTGTCTATTACCTCCCCTTTTTGTTTTGTCACCCTGTCCTATGTGCATTAGCATCATCTGGCAGAGGAGCAGAGGCACCGGAGGGAGCTGCATCCCACATGGGCCTGGAGGCCGAATCCACCGAGGGTGAAGGCACCAGTGGGACTGAGGGCGAGGGGAGCACCACGACATGGACAGGAGGGGAGACCACAGAAAGCAGCTCCTCCTCCAATGGAAGCTCCCTGGCGGTGGCGGACACCTCTGTGCCCACCCCAACAACAGGTACAGCTGCCACCCCCCACCAGCACCGTCCTCTCAGAGCCCCTCAGCTTGTTTCCCGTGCCCGCTCACCCAGGAGGGTGGGCATCTCCTTCACCCCAGGCACCTCAGGCCCCGTCCCAGTCAGCCCTCCTGGCTATGGACCTCCTTAGATCCCTCTCTGTTGGGCAGTCAACCATTCTGAATGCCATCCAGGATGTCGAGAGGCATTTGCAACAAACAAATGCATACCTGGAGGGCATTCACTCTGGCGTGGCAGCCCAACAGAGAACATTTCAGGCTCTGGCCTCAGTACTGATGGCAGCCATTGTCCCTGTGTCTAGCCTCCCCCTCCAACTTCCTTTACCCAGTGTTAATCCCCTCAACCTCAGCCTATCCCAAGCACACCTTCAGACCAGCATTCACCCAAATCAACACACGAGTGGCTCAGGCAAACATAAGCACCACACCTCATCTCACAGGCACTCACACAAGCACCATGTCCATGCAGACACACCACCATCCACTGACTCCACCGTGTCCCCCTCCTCCTCTTCATCCACCTCCCTCCCAGTCTCGTCTCCACTCACACCTGCATGCACAACATCCTCATCCACTACCTCCATCACCAGCACGCCCATCACAACATACCCCTCACTGGCAGTCACCACCCCCACAACCATCCACACGTCCCCTGTGTCCTCTCCCAGTGTGTCTGTGACCCCTCCTCCCAAAGTACACAAACGCAAGCCCCCACACACCCAACAGTCATCCACCTCACAACAGCATCAAGCCCATGCACCTTCATCCAATCTCAGCAGACAGACACCTCCTAAACCACTCCCCCTTCCTCCACTCCCAAACCCTCTCCATCTTCCCGTTCCAGTGTGTCTAAGAAACATTTCCTGGCTAACGTTGACCTCTTCCCTACCCCTCCCCCCCTGTTCTTCCCCTTGGCCAGGGTGTCCAGATCCCAGGCCAGCACATCAGCCACCAAGTCGGCGTTCGATGTGTTCACTGCAACTCCCAGAGGATCAAAGGGGGCTCCCGTCAGGCCAGACAGTGTGCCACCGACCCCTGCAAAAGAGCAACACATTCTGCCACCTGCCAAGGTGAATAAGGGGCCAGCATGCAGCACGGGCAAGGAGCACGACCCACCCAGCAAGGCCTCCTCCAAAACTCAACTGCCAAGGTCCCAGCGGCATCTGCCAAGGAGAGGAAGGGGCAGTAAAGCCAAGGAAAGGTACTTCAGGCCTCGGCGGCACCAGGTGAGGGCCTGGTGCACACCATCAGAACCGACAGCCCTGCCATTTGTACCGCCGCAAGCACCGCCACCTGCACAGCCACCTGCACCGCCGCTGCCAAAACAACTGTCAGCAGCAGCATCCCCAGTGGGCAGCCATCCGAGGCTGCAGGAGACGGGCTGGTGCCTCCCTCCACCACTACCAGCATCTCCACAACGGAAAGCACCGCCAGCATCCCCTCTGCAGGCACCACTACCTGCCCTGCCGCTTCCACAACAAATGTCAGCAGCAGCATCCCCAGTGGGCAGCCGTCTGAGGCTGCAAAAGATGGCCTGGAGCCTCCAACCACCACTGGAAGCACCCCAGTGCATCACCGGTACTACACCAGTATGCAGCCTTAGTCGCCGCAAGATGGAGTTGGGCCCTGCCTCCATGGAGTATCATGCTACATGTTCCCTGCTAATCTTGTGCCTCAGACACCCAGGTGCGGGAATGTGAACTGCCACACGCCAAGTGCAGCATCACTGGACACCTAGCCCCCTCCAGAACCAGTGGAGAAAGGCATTCACTCCCCCTATCGTTGGCAGGATGAAGCACACTGGGCACAAAGTCCCCTCCAGAACCAGTGGAGAAAGGCATCCACTCCCCCTATCCTTGGCAGGATGAAGCACACTGGGCACAAATCCCCATCCAGAACCAGTGGAGAAATGCATCCACTCACCCAGTCCTTGGCAGGATGAAGCACACTGGGCACAAAGCCCCCTCCAGAACCAGTGGAGATGTCACTCCCTTGAGAGACTGTAGTTTTGCCCTCCCCAGGACCAAGCAGTGGGCAAACCACCCACTTGAGAGACTTGAGAGACTGTGGCTTTGCACTCCCCAGGACCAAGCAGTGGGCAAGCCACCCACTTGAGAGACTGTGGCTTTGCCCGCCCAAGGACCAAGCAGTGGGCAAACCACCCACTTGAGAGACTTGAGAGACTGTGGCTTTGCACTCCCCAGGACAAAGCAGTGGGCAAACCACACACTTGAGAGACTGTGGCTTTGCACTCCCCAGGACATCGCTGTGGGTATGGCGCCCCGTCGAGGAGCAGTGGCATAGTACCATCTTCTGGCTGAGGTGACCTCCCCTTCCCGTCCCCCTGAGGTGCCTGTGTGTTTTCTACTTGACACCCCTGCAGTGTTCTCTCCGTATTGAGGCAGGAGTCAAGTGTGGGCTTTGCCCATGGTTTTTGGCCCAGTGGGCCACAGACATTCACAAAGGATGGTGTATGGCCTTCTGTACATATTATAAATAATTGTATATACTGTTTTTTGGATTTGTTAGGTATATCTGCCTATTTCTAATATATGAAAGATTTGACTCAATTCCTTTTGTCCTTGCGTGTTGTGGGTGAGGGTGGGGGTGTTGCGTTTTGCGTGTGTGTGTTACTCTCTTTTTCCTCCCCCACTCCCCTGTGTGCTAGGTGCAGTACTCACCGTGGTTTTCGCCACCGCCTCCTGTGATATTCCTCGTGTATGAGGAGGTAGACCAGCATGTGCAGAACGTGCAGCTCGGGCTCCATGGCATCCTGGTTCTTCGTTGAGTGTCGAGAGGTGAGTGGTTTCCCTTCCAAGTCCTGTTTCCGCCGTGCTTTTAATGGCATTGGCACCACCCCGGAAATCTGGTGCATTGGCGGGTTGTGACGGTGTGGGCGGCTCATTGTCTTCCGCCTGTCTGTTGGCGGTGACGGCCGCAGTGTTTGTTGCTACCACCGTGGCGGTCAGTGTGTTAAAGTGGCACTCTGTGTTTGTGGTTTTCGCTGTGGTCGTGATCCCATTTGTTTTACCGCCAGCCTGTTGGCAGTATTACCGCTGCTTTAACACCGACCGCCAGGGTTGTAATGAGGACAAATTTCTTAATTTTAACATGGAATGCACCTTCTAGGATAGAGAAGAAATCAAACGCTGCCTTCACTAAAATATGTAGAGCACAGCCATTGGTTCCAGCAGCATGGCACTGCAGCATCACACACAACTGATAAAAAAACAACTTTCCTTTCCAAACCACAGTTCTCCTAAAAAATCTAAATCAGAAACATCCCCGGAAATATCCTGTACAATGAGCAAATGTCAGCAATGATATTCTGAAAGATGATCAAGAATCAATGTCAAGTAGCATGGGAAAATAGAACAGTGGGCAGAACTCATTAGGATGAACAAGTAAATGGAACAATTTTGGCCAGATAGACCAATCTGTCTCATTATATTGTGGAGAGTAGCATGATGATGACAAGCATTGTATCCAGGAAAGTTCAGGAAATAAACATTATTGAGAAGAGGAGGATACTACTTCAGTTTGTATGAGTCTGATGAATATTTCTTCAGATGGAGCCACTGAATATGAAGGTGGAATGTGCATGCTTGACTAGTAACAATGAAATGACTACTGTAAAAAAAATATCAAAACAACTGATCAGTATTCATCTATATTCTTTTGTGTGTGCCAAGATTTGTAAATAATAAATGGACTTGCTTACTCAATGCCCAAGGCAAACACCAGTATTTTGGCAAGGTGAGAAAAAAAATGTAAGGGCAACTAATTCAGTGTAAAGGTCAAAAGCCGACTTTTCAATGAATAATAACCTCTTCAATGAACATACAATCTGTACACATGCATCCAGGAGACTCTGAGACTGGTTCTGTAAGCCTTTATTTACTTGCACACCATAAAATGTTACTCAGTCTGCCATCTTTTTTTCCTTTTGAAATCTCTCAGTTTACTTTGAATTTTGGGGTTTCATTTCAAGTAGCCTGAGTTTGATACAATAATTTTAGCATTTGAAATTGAAGTAGTTATGGTTTGTTAGAATTATGGTTTCTGATTGGCCAAGGTATGCATCCTGATCAAGCAGGAACCACATTCCTAGTCAGGATAAGTCACAAACACACCGAAAATTAACCTGTGCTCACCCTCTGGTAGCTTGGCACTTAGTAATCAGGCTTAATTTAAGAGGCAGTTTGTAAAGTATCTGTGCAACACTTGAAACAGTAAAATAGTGAAAACACCACACAAAAAATCACACCCGGTTACAAATATAGAACTTAATTTAATAAGCAAAACAAGACCAAAGTAACACAAATCCAACAAGTAGAGCCTGAATTTTTTACTTTGTCCCAGTCCGACACGACCAGATAGCCCAGACTGACGAGTTTTGCTTCCACCCACTTTTCTACAGTTTATTATTTTAAAATGTAGAAAAGTGGGTGGAAGTTAAAGGTGTCAGCCTGGGCTATCTGGTCGTGTCGGACTGGGACAAAGTAAAAAATTCAGCTGACCACGATGGAGCACTGGCCAGTTTCAGGGGCCCAATCGGCCCAGCTGAACCAAAGTACCTTAAATCCTAGTGCGGGAGCATTGCACTAGTTTCGAAGCACACCGCAGAGGAGATGGACCGATTCTCCCCAAGCAGTTGAGGAATTGTATTGAAGTTCCCCACAAAGTGGTGGTGCTGCACCAGAGATGAGATGTGATGGAGATCGGTGCAGGTGCCAGATGCTTTAAGGTCGAGGCGATGAACTGATCCTAGAAGTCCAGTGACTTCAATGCGTGTTTGTCTTTGGTGTCGTCATCCAGGCTGTCATCGATGGGGATGCAGGGACCTTGAACCAAAGGAAACACTGCAGTGTTGATTCCAAATGTGATGCTCCTGTTATTTATGTGTATGGAAAAAGAGAGGAAAACCCCTCTGAATTGGAACAGTATGAGTTATATGGAATTATGATTCAGTTGCTTGAGTGACAAATGGAAAGTGATTACTGTGAAAAAACAATTTAGGAGTTTTTCACTGCCAGGACATATAAAGCTGAAAGGCTCATAGCCTACCTTTTAATTACGTACCACCTTGCCCTATGGGGTACCTAGGGCCCACCTTCAGGGTGGAGTATATGGAATGAAAGGGAGTTTAAGGTTGGAAAGCAGTTTAACTGCCTATCAAAATGGCAGTGTTACACTCCATTCAGACTGCGATGGCAGGTCTTAGACATCTTTAGAGGGCCAACTAAGTAGGTGGCACAATCAGTGCTGCAATCCCACTAACAGCATTTAATTTACAGCAGGCACTGGGCACATGCCGTGCGCTTTACTAGAGACTTATAAGCAAATTAAATATTCAATTTTGGTATATGCCACACAAACGATGTTTATGTTTAATGTTAAAGTGCACAGCATCCTAAAGCAAACAAAACCGAATTCAGCAAAATTGGAGGCAAGCAGGCAAATGTTTGATAGAAAACTACTCAAAGGCTGACAGGTCTAACAGTATTCATCCAATGCAATGGTTTTTGGGAAAGAACATACTTATTTGTTGGCTTTCCGCATCACAGTCCACATGTTATGATATGATTGTTTTCTCGGTTTACATTCACCTGCCTACTTGTCAAGAAGGGTGAAGTTGTTATCATAAAATTCAACAGTGCTCAGAACTTCGACTACTTGGTGAACTGGGATTTGTTTTTGGATTGGAAAACACTGACCCACTCATAATTAGGGCCTTGTTTTAAATTTATTTTCTTCAATATATTTTGTCTTGTTTAAAAATGCTCTCTCATATCTGGAAAAAAGGAAATGTGTCTATTCAGACCACAATTACCAGAGGGAGGGTGCATCTTCTGTTATGTAAGTGTATGGGAAAAGAGGAAAACACCATCTGAATTGGAAATGTATGACTTTTATGGAATTATGGATCAGTTGATTGAGTGACATATAAAAAGTAATTGCTGTCATTAATCTGGAACATATGAGCAGCTTATGAAAACCATCATTTTAAATTTAGCTTATATGCAGCTGCTGTCTTGTAGTAGTACTAGATTGGTAACTATTTAACACTGCCTATACCAACATATGCTCCTCAGTATGATAGTCATTTGGTTGTTTTGAGACCTAATAGACCCTGTTTACCTTAACCGTGATCTATTTTTCATTCAACAGGTGTTCTGCAAAGAAATCTTGATGTTGCTTCTGTTCTTTGGTTCATCTCTGCTCCAAAGGTTGACAATGCCAGGATATATTTGCACCACTTCTTATGTATGTACACTTTTAGTTCTACGTACATTTGACCTATGTGTATCCACTTTTGTAAGAATGTGGGATGTAAAATGTGTTTAAGTTTCATTAACTTAAGTGTCATCTTCTTTCCAAAGTAAATGATCCATGCCCACGGCTGAAGGACGTGACTTACCCAGTAGTTGCCTGATTCCCAAATCCAATTCCCCACAATTGTATGAGTTATTGTGCTAGAATCTATTTCTGAAATCAACGGGTTCCAAATGTAGTGGGCAGATATGGTATAAAAAATGTTAAAGAAGGAGGAGTAAAAAAATTATCCAAAGTTAATCACATTATCCATATTACCCTGACCATAGGACATCTTCGTAGACTAGTGTAATTTTTGTCTCATAATGCACTCTGAACAGAGAATCAATTTGCTGAAATGTCAGACTTGTACTTTTTACTGAAGGTGTTTTTGTTGGCCTTAGGACTTTATGCACTTTACCACTGATAGTCAGTGATAAAGTGCTTGTGCTGTCTCACTAAAACATGGTAACATTGGCTGATATCCAACTTGAATCTTTAGTTTACTTAGACGCCCCTAGTAAAGTGAGGTTCAAGTGCCCAGGGCCTTTAATTAAATACTGCTAATGGGCCAACAGCACTGATTGTGTCACCCACTTAGATATCCCTTTAAAATGTCTCAGGCCTTCCCTTGCAGAGCCTGTGTGCAGTTTAAACACTTTACTAGGCTAAACCCTTTTTCGTACATGTTGTTATACATTCCTAAGAATTAAGTAGTACTGGGGATTGGGTCAACATAAACTTCTGGGTGTAAGGACTCAGGTGCTCATTCTGAGTTTGGCCGTCATACCCAAAGACCTCCGTGCAAAAGGCAGCTGGAACACCGCCAGCGATGGCGGAGTGAAGCCTGCCGTATTACAAGTGACCAACACAACACTGCCAAATTGTGATCGGAAAAACAACACAGTTGGCCCAAACGATGGAAAGAAGGAGGCGGTTGCACCACCACCACTGCAACACCGAGAAAATGCTGTCTGCCAAATTCCATAACACAAATCAGCAACCCAGAAACCAACACGGTGGTAATCCATTGGCGGTCCAAACCGTGGTGGAAAAATAAGTAGCCACCACCGCAGCAACACTGCACCAGATAGGAGAACACTAATAGCAACACCTGAAACACATACACAAACCTGTCCACAGCACTACAAAACACACCCTCACACATCCCCAGAATCCCTTGCAAATTAAAACCCAGGTCGAGCCAGAGAAGGACACACTGAAAGGAGGCACTGCACCTAGATACCACAGGCACCATCATACTAAGCCTGCAGCACACAACACATCACTGCACTCAAACACCACAGAGCACACGCACATATCATTACACATATTCACAACTACAAACAGCACACCCACAATTGCTGCACACAATACACTCCTACCCACAACACAACCACCATGGCACCACTAAAAAAAAAACAGATTCACTGAAGAGGAGCTCATGGTAATGGTCGAAGAAATTGTCAAAGTGGAGCCGAGACTGTTTGGATCACTGGTCCAGCAGACTTCCATAGCCCAGAAGAATTACTTATGGCAGAGGATAGTCAACAGGGTGAATACAGTGGGGAACCATCCACGCACAAGGGAGGACATTAGGAAGAGGTGAAACGACCTGAGGGGGAAGGTACTGGCCATGGCTTTCAGTCACCAAGTGGCCGTCAAGAGGACTGCCCAGAAATGGCACAGTGGGAGGAGATGGTCCTGGCCATACTACATCCGGAAGGCCTGACTGGAATTGCTACTGGACTGGACACTGGTAAGTCCACTGTACTCACTGGCCACCATGCCCCTTTGCACAGCATATACCCCCACTACATTCTCACCCCCTCAAACCACACAAACGTGCACAATCCCATCATTGGCCCTATACCCACACTTGCATGTCACATCTCCCCACTGACGCCATTCCCTCACAGCCCAACCTAGTGCAAGTATTCCTCACACAGCAGAAAGTACCACAACTACCACAATGCAACACTCCCTACCCTTGCCTGACTGCTACGTTCATATCACATCTCTGCAATTGCACGTTAAACCAAGTCACTCCCCATCACCAGTAAGTGGTAGGAATGCACATCAGTACATGGCAATGACAGTAGCAAAACAAATGTAAATTGTACTCCAAATTAGGACCATTGCAACCTTACACTGATGGGAACACAAGCAGTGGACTGCAAACTGTCAATGCTAGTATTACCCTGCAAATACAGTGAAGAGGGAATACAACCATGTGTGTCACCGCATAAATAACATCATCTGACACAATACCTCTCATCTCACAGGTCTCTCAAGTACTGAGACACAACAGAGGATCCCAGTGACAGGAAACCCAGGCCTGGATGCAGCACCAATAGGGGAGAATCCACATGCAAGTCTGGATTCAGACAATGAACCTGGCCCATCAGGCATAAGTGGCCAGTCCACCACCACCAGCCTTACCCTGCCCACAACCCAAACCACCTATTCTGTGGCAGCCAGTGCACAGCAGAGCCCACCTTCCCATACCTGTGTCCCAAGTTCACATCAATCATCAGTGTGCCACACAGAACAGGAGTCAACAGTACAAATGCAAGACAATGACTGTCCTGGTGTCAGTCAGAGGGGGCACACTTTACCAGGGGCACAGGCACAGGGGGCAAGGGCCAGTGGGAGGACAATCGTGGGACAAGGAACTTAGCAGGTCCAGGACACGACTGGCCAGGAGGCTGTCTCCAGAGTCCTGGGAGCCTACCAGCAAACCCAGGACCAGTTGGGCCAGATACTCACCACCTTGCAGGACACACAGAGGCTGCAGGAGGAATACCACCAGGAGGCCAGGCAGCAGTGGCAGGCACACATTGCCACCATGGCCTCCATATTAGGGGAGTTCAAGGAACTCAACTGTATCCTGTGGACATTCTCCACCCAACAGCAGTCCCCATCAAGTAGTCAGTGAACACCACTGTCCTCAACTTCAGCGCCTGCTAATGGAATGGAGGCACAGCAGAAGGACCCACAGGACAACAGCACCCCTACCCCGGCAGCTGAGGAACCCCCGTAAAAGAGGTTGCCAATCCAGACATCCTGCAGGACCCCAGGCCAAGACCAACCCCCTGCCAGGAAGTGATCCCTCTTCTGATATGTCACCCTTGTATGCCACTGTAACACTGTGTTGGCTGTCCAACAACAAGGTCACATAATTCCGAGGCTAATGGTCACAGGACCTATGAACCTAACAGCTGGACTACCCACTCTGATCATCACCTGGACCACTACCCCACTCCTCTGGACTGTGAAATGCTACACTAAATAAACACATATAACCACCAGTCATGGTGCATGTCTCTTTCTTGTTAGTTTTGCCAAATATGTTGAAGAACAAAAACATAATACACAGGTCTACAAAACACAGATGTCCAAGTTACATATGAATTGCAGTAGGAATAAATCCAGGAATATCATGTCAACAGGGAGATTCCATCTAGATTTTGGCCACTTCTCAATTTAGAGCAACATATAGGTAACCCTTAATAACTGTGAGAAAACAAATAAATATATGACAACCCAAATAGATATATGGAAGATATAATTCAGAGAAAGCCCAAAGAAAAAAAACACAACAAATTTAGTCCAATAGTCCACTGGTATATTTATTACGTTTTCTACTGGTATAGATCTAAACCAAGCGACTTATTTCCAAAAAACGAAATGACTATACATAATACTACTATTGCCGACACTTCTTCACAATATTCTGTTCTTGCTGCAGTCATAATTTGAAAGTGATAGCTTCTGATGACAATATTAACTGAGAAAAGACCTTCTAATTCTCAAAGTTAAAAGTTACGATGTTGCTGATTATTTCTCATTTTAAGCTGTAGTCAAAAACTATAAAACTGGCTCAAATCAATTACATCTGTTCTCCGCATGGTTATGCTCACATCATGATTATATTGTATCCTTCAGGCTTGTTTGAAAAAATACATATTTGGCAAAATGGACCCCCCCATCTAACTGAACATATCTTTTTTGGGGGTTGATACATAGATGTTGTTTTAATGATTTGGACAGGAAGAGAGTCACTATTGACAGAATTTGCCAATCATATTAATACAAATGATTTCAATATAAAAATGACATAAGAATTTAATAGGAATCGGACACAATTTGTAGATTTGGAAATTTTCACTGAGGACAGTACAGTTCACTCTCAAACATATTGCAAACCACCATCTTGTAATGCAGTATTACATGCGAATAGTTCACATCCTAGGGCCCAGATAAATGCCATACCTTTAGGTGAAATGATCCTATAAGATAAATAAGTTACCAAGATCCTCGCTTTTGAAAAAATTGACTAAGGCAAAAAATTCCACATTTCAAAAGTCAACATGTTTTTGCACATCGTTCAGTCAGAACAGTCAAGATGTCTATAAGATTCTACTTAGACATTGGAACATTCTACATACTGACGGTACTTTAAAGAAAATCTGATTAACTAAGCCCAAAATGATTCATAAGAGGGGTACAACTATCGGGGATATGGTTTGCAACAGCTTTCTACCACCAATTAAGGCCAATCTGAACACTTGGATGCCGGTAAAACCAACAGGCTTCTACAAATGTAGCAATTGTGACATGTGCCATATTGCCCTGCACAAAACATTTGCTTTCAATTTCAACAATAGCAAATCCTACAAAAGTCAATCTTTTACAAACTGTAATACTAAATATGTTGTGTACATATTACTATGTGATTGTGGCAAGATATATGTAGGGAGCACCATCAGGTCCCTGAAAGAGAGGGTACAGGAACAAATGCGATCTTTAAGAATCAATGATTCTCCATCACCTGTTGTTAGACATATGAATAAAGAACATGTGACATCGGAGATTCCTGTGATTAAATATATGGGCATTAGTCAGACACCTTTACATCCCAGAAGAGGGAATCAAGAGAATGAACTTAGTAAAAATTATGCCAGGTGGATAATTAGACTTAAAAGCGTCGAATTGGGCATGAATCTGGACCATGAAATGCATCATTTTTTGTAAATGTGTGACCAACATGTATCATTTTGATCTAGAGCCCTAGTTGTTGACATCAGCTATTTATTTCCACAACAGCTGAATGATAAGATCTTTGTGTAACAACTAAGAATAATGGCAACAGGGTGCTTTGTTGTTCCATGAGATACATGTCATCTGTACCGCACATTTTTTTCATATAATGTCTTCTACATCTAATTTCTTTTTTCTCTTTTTATATTTATCCTCTTTTTGAGAGTGTTTGATTTGTATTAGTATTAGTACTATGCATTTAACAAGTTTAAGGTGATCCCATATGTCTAAATATGTTTCTCACTTTCTATGAATTAACACACCAGTTCACTTTCTAATGGGATATTGTCCCTTTGTCTTGTACTAAGATTTGTTAGATTTTGAAATGATACTTTGATATATGTTTTATTTTATAACTTGTGATGATTGGTTATGGTCATACTAAGAATTCTAGAAAAAGGACATATAACTGAACCCATTGGGTGTATATGAGCTGATTTTATTTGTAATTATGCGTATTATGGCTCCTTTTGAGGCAAATTCAAATATGGCCGCCATATTTGCAATGACTATGTTGAGGATTGCGGGTCTACTGCAAAAATCTGGATCTGGAGGTTAAATTTCAATATTTAGATCGTAAACAATCGTATAAATAGTAAATGTGATTTTATGGTATGTTGAGACTTTTCTGTTCTTTCTTCACAGAGAGTTGAATGCCATCAACTCTATTTGGGATTGATGTAGGTAAATGTGATTACATCGGCTGGCAGTGTATATGTTGTGTTTTTGTCGACTTGCTTTGGATGGGCCGTTGAACTGTAGGTTATCATGTATTCTGGGTCGTTTGTTAACAGGCAGCAGCTCTATGTCGATTATCGTGTAGTGCATTAGCGACTTCCGAATGGATTGAATAAGTGAGGGTAACTCAAATATGGGGACCGCTATGATTGAAGCTTTATCTGACGCTCTCTTGATGACATTAGCAGACGCTTCTGAATACAGTGGCTAGTACTATTTGAAGGCAGAACACGCTTTTTTTGGATTGTTTGGCGTCTCGAAGGATACAATATACTCATGTTGTGAGCATAACCATGCTGAGAACAGAGGTAATTGATTTGGGCCAGTGTTATAGTTTTTGACTACAGCTTAAAATGAGAAATAAACAGCAACATCATAACATTTAACTTTGAGAATTAGAAGGTCTTTTCTCAGTTAATATTGTCACCAGAAGCTATCACTTTCAAATTATGACTGCACCAAGAATAGAATATTGTGGAAAGTGTTGGCAATGGTAGTATTAGGTTTAGTCATTTCGTTTTTTGGAAATAAGTCGCTTGGTTTAGGAATATACCATTAGTAAACGTAATACATATACAAGTGGACTATTGGACTACATTTTTTGTTTTTTTTGTTTGGGCATTTGATGGATTATATCTTCCATATATCTATTTGGGTTGTCATATATTTATTTGTTTTCTTACAGTTATTAAGGGTTACTTATATATTGCTCTAAATTGAGAAGTGGACAAAATCTAGATGGAATCTCCCTGTTGACATGATGTTCTTGGATTTTTTCCTACTGCAAAATTGGATCACATTCGCTTAATAGACGACTACCCAAAAGGTTGGTGTGAGCAATGGATTGTTTACCCAGGGGTAACATATGTTGGCACAATATGTGGTTATATGACATTGGTCTTTTCTCCTCTACTATTAGTGGTGGAACAGAAGAAAATGGATTACATTTCATGTTAAGAGGTACATTTCAAAAATACATAACAATTACCATCTTTGAATACAGGAGACAATATCTATTTATAAATGATTGGCTTGTCACACAACTGGAACTAACTCACCATGTGGTTACAATGGGTTGTATTGTTTTTTTGGGGCAGCCTGTCTTACTTTATTTGTGTTTTATTTTTCACCAGATTTTAAAAAATGTCGGTGTTTGGTGTAGGTTTGTAAATAGTTTTAACTAATCACAGGGTGTTTTTCATGGGTATGTGGTTTCTAATATTGGTATATATGTCGGATTATTTCAAATATCTGTATATATATTGTTGGTTTTAAAAATTTAACGCAATGTGACCTGATAGTTTTATAACAAGACCTCTGTTTTGTGAGGCTCGAGATTTTCAGTTTGGGTAATAGAAATTGAGATTACTTTATTTTTGTTAATTATAATTCTTTCATATTGTTGTATTTAATCAGCCTTGAAAAAGTCCTATAATAGGACGAAACATGTGTCAGCTGAATCCTGTCAACTTGAACTACTGGATGAATCCTGTCAACATCAGCGAAGACTGCTCTTAGTTGGACCTTTTATGAACTGGCCACAAATGCGATTGAATATTTGAATCTGGTTTTCAACTATACAATTCTTAATGTTACTTTAGGTTTGTTAGGTGTCTTGCGTTCTTTGATATGGAATTGTTTTTTTGTGTTTAATAAAATGTTTGATTTGAATTAATTTACCACATACCCATTCTTATTCTTGTGTATAAATTATTTTGTAATTAGATAATAAGTCTGTACTGATACATACATTTATATTGATACTGTATTTTTTGGTGAAGTTTAGCAATTGTGATACATGTGTGCTCCACTAGTTGTTTTTTGGTTTTTGAATAACTGGTTGAAATGTATTTCTTTACCAGTATGTGTACTTTGGCAACAGGTACCTGTATAGTGTTTGAGCACCGTTTGTTTAACTATTTGAACTGTCAGGAATGTGCAGCTAAAAAAGAGTCATTGTTGCCATAATTTTCAGCATTTTGGCATTGGGGGCCTCCCCTGTTGTATAACTTCCTGGTGGTTGTCCCTCTGCAGCTACTGTAGCTTCCCTGTCATGGGAGGTACCTGGCCCATCACCCCTTGGCTCTGTTGATAAGTGCCCAAGACTTAGAAGATGGTGTCTTGGCCAGATGTATCCCTAGCAGTCTCAATCCATTGGCCCACACTGTCCCCCCATGCACCCTACCCCTATGTGCCTGTGCCCTTGACACAGTTTTTCCACTTCCACTGTTGCCAGGTCCTTTATTGTCTAGGTTTTCTAATGGTGACTCTGGTACCTGTACTGGGGGCACATGATGGTAGTTACTGTCCTTGTGACACAGGTTTATGGGTGAATGGTTGCCTGGGATGTATATTCTGCAGGGCTGGAATGAATCGATGTAGGCAGGGTAAGGGTGACAGTTGTAGTATGACGAGGTATCTGAGATGGGCCAGAGTGGTCCTCATTGTCCTCATATCCAGGGGTGCTCTTCTCACTGAGGGCTTCATCTGGGGAGGAGGTGGCTATCTCAGGTGTCCTCTCCATAGTCCTAGTGGTCTCAATGACTATGTGACCTGTTGAAGAAGTGGAACAGACAGTTACAGATTCTAATGTAACATGTGTTACAAACTTTGACAGGCAGGTATGCTTTGAGGCATATACAGGAAGGCTTTGCTTGATCACCTGATATGACAGTGACACCTGCTTTCATTTCTGGGGAACAGCTATGTGGGATACAAAGAATTTGTATATCAGACACTTTTCTACAAGATGTCAGAGTATCTGGGCAGTTGGATCTCTTTTTTGGACTCTAATTAGTCACCAATGTAGGCTTTCTTATTTTCTTGTTATCTACCGGATAGCAGTAGTTCAGTATTGAGTCTCCTGACAGCTGCACATGTAAAGTGTAAACTGACCTGGCCATCAGACTAGGTGTAACCATTCTGCCTGGTCATATGTGCCAGGTTACACCAAATACAGTACACTGCATATATATATCTGCCCCACAGTTAAGTACATTTCAAGAGATGATGGGAGGTAGAAGGGCCAGTTTAGCAGAGGATTTAGCTGTAGCTGTGTGTTGTTGGTATTGTGTAGGCAGATACCCACAGCATTGCTGTCATTGCCCTAGGCTGTACAATTGTGGAGCATTCAGGTGTGTTTAGTTGATTGTTAGTTGACATGCAAGGCAATTGTAATTGTGGTACACTGTTCTGTTTTTTTTGTAATAGTGGAACAGTGTCTGCTGGGAGTTGTAGTGCTCTCAGTCCCCGTACTACTCACACCATGCACAGGCACTGTGGCCCCATGTGAGTTTAGTTAACATGTGGGATGCCAGATAGGGGTATTTGGACAGTTGGGCACAGGTTTGGAGAGTGGGTTGGCAGTTCAAATGGCAGAAGGTGATCAGTGAGCATGTGAGACAGAACCTTAGGGTAACATTATTATTGTAATGACTTACCAGACTTGACTCCCCCCGGTATTCCTCTCAAGCCCTCAGGATGCAGGGTGTCCAAGACCTTCTCCTCCCATGATGTGGGAGAAGGTAGGAACCCACCGCCAGTCTTGAGGACTGCCAGCTGGTACCTGGTTGCCATGGACCGTGCCTTTCCCCTGTGGTTGATCCACCTCCTCTTGATGTGCTCCCTTTCGCATGCGCAACTGCCTACTGAATTCACTGTGTTGGCTATTCGTTGCACACTTCATTTTCCTGGGGATACAGGTTTGCTGGACTTGAGTTTCAAATAGGTGTGGCTCTAGTTTGATGATTTTATCCTCCATGACCCTCAACTTATCATCTGTGAAGCAGCAATGTTTTTGTGGGGACATGGTAGTGTTCGACAACATGAAAAAAAACAATGAGTGAAGAGGTGTGGGTGCTGTGTTGTGAGTGGGTAATGGGTAGTGTCTGATGTGTGGAGTAAATATTTATGTGTTGTGTATGATGTGCAGGTGTGGGATGAGTGGTATTTTAAGTGCAGAGTGATGCCTATTCTATGTTTCAGTATTTTTAAATGTCACTCTGTCTTCTGTGTGTGGCATTGTTGATGCAAAGGATTGTGGTGTGTGAAGGAGTGTGTTTTATGGTGCAGTTTGTAGGTGTGTTTGGTGTGTGGATGTGTGTCAAGTGTGTGGAATTCAAACTATCCAATGTGGTGTTATATATTACTGTGTTGACCACCGCACCACCGTGGAAGAACTGCTATTGTGATTTGTAAGTTGTAATAGGTTCGAATGATTTTTGACAGGCTGGTGGTGCCAGTGGTGGGATCACCTCTTTCCCATCCTCCAGAATCCAGACAGTGTCAAAATTCTGGCTGACTTTGGTGGGCTTGGCTGTGTAACTCTTAATATGGCGGTCTGTGTAACCACCAACATGGTGGTCTTTTGGTAGCCACCAACGCTGGATTCTTGCAATCAGACCGCCAAACTTGTAATTAGGTCCATAATATTGTAAACATTTTTTGGAACTGACTGAAAAAATGTAGTTTTAAACTTTTTACAGCTTCCTCAAATTTATTTTGCATGGAGTGGGAAAAGTAAATGTCACCCCTTTAGTGTCCAACATCTTCCCCAAGTTGGTGTAGGTTGGAGTGGAAATAATACAATTCACTCTTTTAGTGTACAACATCTTCTATGAGTTGGTTTAGATTGGAGTGTGAATAGTAAAAAGTCACCACTTTCGTGTCCAATATTTTCCCAAGTTCTAGGCTGCAGTCAGAATACTAGATATCACCCTTTTAGTTTCCAACACCTTCCCAAATGTGGTTAGAATGGGGTGGAAATTGTGAATGTCACCCTTTTAATGTCCAGCAGTTTCCTGAAGTTGTTTTAAATTGGAGTGGGAATGTTTCACATTTTAGTGTCCAACATCCTTCCCAAGTTCATGTAGGTTGGAGTGGGAATAGTAAATGTCACCCTTTCAGTGCACAACATCTTCCCCAAATTTCCTTAGACTGGAGTGAGAGCAGTAAATGTGAGGGAAGGTTAATACCCAACACCTTTCCCAATATGGTTAGGCTGGATTGGGAATTGTAAATGCCACTCTTCTAGTGTCCAACCCCTTCCCCATATTGGTTTATGTTGGAGTGGAATAGGAAATATCACCCTTTAAATGCCTAAAACGTTCCCCAAGTTGGTTTAGGTTGGAGTGAGAAAAGTACCTCTCCAAGTTGGTTTACATTGGAGTGAAAATAATGTGTGCAACACTTTTCTGAGTTCATTTAAATTGAAATAGGAATAGTACATTTCACCTTTTTGTGTCTAAGATTTTCACAGCATTTAGTATAATAAGTAGGTCACACATATTTATACTTTTCAACATTTTCACAATATTGTTTACATGTGTATCATTTTTAATATGTTTAGTAGTTTTCTTTTACATTATCAACCATTTTTAATTTTTTTACCATTTATTTCAATGGGGACATAGTACATTTTTAGTTTCATTGGGCAGCCATTTTTTACCTCTACCTTCTATTTTGCAGTCTATTGGTGTTGTTTTGGGTCATTTTATGAGTTTGAGGGTAGGTGGGTTTTAGGGTGGATGTCTAAAAGTTGAGTATAGTGTTGTTTCAGAGTTAATGGTATATTTAGATGTGTTTATATTAGTATGTTGCACTATTTTGTCATCTCTTGTTACATTGTATTACTAAGGTATAATTGTGTTCTGGTAAAATATGTAATGTTAATTATCTTTTAATGATTAAATGTAATGTATGTGTACATTTCAGAATCGTATTAATTGTACAGGTGGGTTCATTTACAGGTTTTTATCTACAAACCATTTCAATGAGAATTTGGAGTTTATGATTTATTTTTAAAGGAAATCCATTTTGGTTTATTATAAACCAATCGTTTTTACTTCATTTTTGTTTGTGGGTTTCCTGGAGCAGTTCTGTTTTTCTTAAACAATTTTGGGGTTTATTTATGGAACCTGACATTTTGGATTGCTTGGAGGGATTCCAGTTGGATTGTTTATATTTTTGCACTTTTTGGGGGCTTTTTAGAATAATTTTCCTCATTTATTATGGATTAAGATTGTTAGTTACATAGATGTAGAGAAAGATCTCTAACTACAAAATGGTAAATGGTATATTGATATTTTGTTGTGGACAGGAAATGTTATATATTGTGTATGTTATGCTTATGTTATTATTATAAGAAATTGTTTGGATTATATGTTGTATTTATTCAAGGTAGTGGTTTCAATTTGTTTTTAAGTTGGTTAGTTGCTTGGTAATTAATTTGTTCAATACTTAATATGTATATTTTACTATTGCAGTGTTTGTAGCTTTTTTGATTTCATATCATTATTTGACTGATGTAATATAATATTTAAATTATTATTATAAAAGAACATAAATCTGATTAATTGGTTTAGAGTATGTTGAAGTTTTAGAGGTTTTTAGTGTTTTAAAGGATAGATTTGGCTATCACTTCCAAGTATTCTAGTCCTTTGTTATTTACAAAGATTCTGACTTTGCATTGTAGCGTTTCATACCTTTTTTTTGTTTGTTCATTAAGTTTAGAGCCAATTTGTTCTTGGTGGTTTTGCTCCTTTTGCATTGCTTCAATACATTTGTATAAGGCAGGTTGAAATCTGTCTAGTGTGGATTGGAAGGAATTGTGCCATCCTTCAAATGTGTGGTTTGGCTTCCTCTGCTAGGGTGCTTTTCCACCATGGTATTTGGAATTTAGCTTGATTTCTGTGTCCGACCAATGCAGCCTACCAAGCCATGTGTCTTGGAAATAGCCCATTAGTGTTACTAAGAGCCTCATTACGAGGACCCTGGAGCAGGGCAGCGCAGCAAGTGAATTGCTGCACTACACTGAGCAAACAGGAAACGGCAGAAATGCGCTACATCTGCAAGATATGGTGCATTTCTGTCTTCTTACCCTGTGCTGGTACAAATTGCTGCCTAGCACCAATGCAGGCACCTTTGCACCATGGTACAAGGGTGCCTGCATTGTGGGGATGATTGTTTTTGTGTAGGAAGGCGTCCTTTCCTGCACACAAACAATCACAAGAGGTTTTTACCTCTTTCTATGTATTTCTCCCTGTTCCATTATTTTTACACAACCCTTGAGGTGGTGTAGGGATCTGACACATTCCCAGATTTGTAAATCTGGGAATGCCCAGATTCCTTTGGGTTCAATTAGTGTTGCAAGAAAACACAGCAAGCAACACCCATGAAACTCCCCTTTCACACAATGTTATGCATGAAGGAGGTCCACATTTTCAAGGCAATGAAAAGGCACGCAATGTGGCTTTGCATAGCCTTATAGCTATGAACTGGAACACTGTGGCATTGGAGTATAAAAAAATTGACGCTCCGGTGGCACAGTGTACCTGTTGGGCCTTGTAAATGAGGCCCTAAGTTTGTCTTCATTTTGTTGATAGGAAGGGATTTCTATTAGTAACTTATAGTGGTTGACTAATTCTATGACAGGGATGCAGGCTAGTGATATCATGATTTTGATTCCAAAGGCAAATTGGCTGTTGATGGAATATTCTATACTAAGTAAAGATTTTTGTAGGTATTGCCACTCAATGATTAAAGTGGTAGTAGCATCCTTGTATGGCTGTGTGGAGGTATAATTTTAAAATAGTTTGAATCATAGCTTGTTGAAAGTGTATGGTTATGTTTTGGAGGTAGTAGATATTTATTTGTTGCTTTATATGTTTGGGAGTACATATTAGGGACTGCTTGGTTTATCTGGTAGTAAAGCATACATGAAAAGGATGTTGATGTGGTGATATTTACCATGTATGTATGGTGTATATTAGAATGAATGGTGTGAGACACATTTTAAACTTCTTTCAATCATTCACCTTTGGCATTGGGTGAGTTTCATTAGGTTATTTGCATTTGAGAAGGCCAAGGTTTATTTTTTGCTATTTAGACTGTCAAGTAAAAGGAAGGGTTCCTCATTATGTGTAATTGTCAAATGGTCTGGTATCTGTATGACTTGGTATCTTCTAGGAACAGGTCGGGTAACACTGGTGGCTCTTTTAGTGGAATAAATTAGATGTTTTAAAGTGGGCATAGATCGTAATTAGGCTGTTAGGTGTTTGGTGAGTTTGGATAGTATATCCTAAAGGATTTTGGTTGTTGGTTTCTGAGAACTAATGTTTGCTTCTCAAATGACTATTTCAGTCAAATTTGGGTAGTGGGTGTGCTCTTTAAGCCCGTTGGTGCCAGGCCTTTTCTCCCTCAGGTGCCAGTCTTTTTTTTGGCTGTTTGAGGCAGTTCGTGCTAAGGCCCTCAGAACATTTTGTCCACATAAGCAACCCATGCCAAATTTGCGTCCTTTTTTTCCAACATCCTAGGGATTCTAGATGTACCCAGAGTTTTTGGGTTCCCCTGAAGGAGACCAAGAAATTAGCCAAAATACAGCAAAAAATGTGCACCTTGCAATGGTTTTTCATTCTATACCGGGGATACAGCAATTCCTTTGCTGAAATATAAAGAGTGAAAAATAGGTATCAAGAAAACCTTTGTATTTCCGTAATGGGCACAAGATAATGTGTTGAGAAGCAGTGGTCATTTGCACATCTCTGTGTTCCAGGTGCCCATACTAGCATGTGAATTACAGGGCATTTCTCAAATAGACGTCTTTTTTACACACTGTCTTACATTTGGAAGGAAAAAATGTAGAGAAAGACAAGGGGCAGTAACACTTGTTTTGCTATTCTGTATTCCCCCAAGTCTCCCGATAAAAATGGTACCTCACTTGCGTGGTTGGCCTAATGCTCGCAACAGGAAACGCAGCATGGACACATCACATTTTTTACATTGAAAAATGACGTGTTTTTTGCAAAGTGCCTAGCTGTAGATTTTTGCCTCTAGCTCAGCCGGCACCTAAGGAAACCTATCAAACCTGCAATTTTTTTAAAAACTAGGGGAATCCAAGATGGGGTTACTTGTGGGGCTCTCATCACGTTCTGTTATCCAGAATCCTTTGCAAACCTCAAAATTTGGCCAAAAAAAACACTTTTTATCACATTTCGGTGACAGAAATTTCTGGAATCTGAGAGGAGCCACAAATTTCCTTCCACCTAGCGTTCCCCCAAGTCTTCTGATAAAAATAGTATCTCACTTATGTGGGTAGGCCTAGTGCCCGTACCAGGAAATGCCCCAAAACACAATATGGACAAATAATATTTTTCCCAAAGAAAACAGAGCTGTTTTTTGCAAAGTGCCTAGCTGTGGATTTTGGCCTCTAGCTCAGCCGGCACCTAGGGAACCTACCAAGCCTGTGCATTTTTAAAAACTTTACACCTAGGGGAATCCAAGATGGGGTGACTTGTGGGGCTCTCGCCAGGTTCTTTTACCAACAATCCTTTGCAATCTCAAAATTTGGCCCAAAAAAATACTTTTTCCTCACATTTCGGTGACAGAAAGTTCTGGAATCTGAGAGGAGCAACACATTTCCTTCCATCCAGCATTCCCCCATGTCTCCCGATAAAAACGGTACCTCACTTGTGTGGGTAGGCCTAGCACCCGCAACAGGAACACAAAGTGGACACATCAAAATTATCAAATGAAAAACGACCTGTTTTTGCAGGGGTGGGCACCTGCGTTTTTGGTCCTGGGCTCAGCAGCCACCTAGGAACACCTACCAAATCAAGACATTTGTTAAAACTAGACACCCAAGGGAGTCCAGGAAGGTGTGACTTGCGTGGATCCCCCAATGTTTTCTTACCCAGAATCCTCAGGAAACCTCAAATTTAGCTAAAAAAAACACATTTGTCCCACATTTCTGTGTGGGATCACCACACCAGGACAAATTTCCTACCACCCAACGTTCCCCTCAGTATCCCGGTAAAAATGATTTCTCACTTGTGTAGGTTTAGGCTGACAAGTGCAGCAGAATTTTTATCGGTATAGATGAGCCAATGTTGGGTGGTAGGAATATTGTGGATTCCTGCAGATTCCGGAAGGTTCTATCACAAACATGTGTGAAAAATGTGTGATTTCCAGCAAAGCTGGAGGTTTGCAGGGCATTGTGGGTAAGAAAATGGTGTGGGGTGCTTGTGAAGTACACCACCCTGGAATCAACCAGATGTTTAGTTTTCAGATGTGTCTAGGTCTTGTGGATTTTTCTACATGGCAGCATCCCAAAGTCAAAAAAGAACAGCCCTCACCATTTCAAGTGGTACAATTTTGAGACTTACCAAGCTCTCATGGCCCAAATGTAAAAACAAAACCCAAATTAATCAAATATCCTCTTGCTTGCCATGGGATAAGCTGTTTTGGTGTGTGGGGGAGAGCTGAAAGACTGTTACCCCCTTCAGTTGGGGTGGTGGCATAACCAGGCCCATACTGGTTGGTAGCCACCGACCCACAATTCTTTTTTTTTTTAAATTCCCTGACATCTAATATACTGTCTGTGCCCTTGGTGTGTGGATAGGGGGTAATTGCCCTATCTGCCGACTGGTGGGCAAAACTACTTTAACCCCATTTATTTGGGTTGGGGGTATGGCCACACCTCCACCCTCTTATTTTAAAAAAGAAATCTTCCCTGGTCTCTGGAGGGCTTTCTGCCCCCCAGGGGGGCAGATGGTCCCCCCACAAATAAGCCACTCTATCCACAAGGGGGGTTGATATGGCCAACACTAATATGCCCCCATAGGGAGCGACCCTTGCCCAAGGGGCTGCTCCTCCAAACAAAAGACACACATACAATTGCTGGTGTCTAGTGGTCTAACACAAATAGGCTGATCTGCCCCAAGGGGGAATACAATTTGCCCCCCAGGGGAGCGACCCTTCCCTAAGAGGTCACTCCCCATACATAAAAACATAAAGTAAATAAAAAATATGTATATCCCTGGTGTCTAGATGTTTCTGCCCCACCCGGGGCAGATTGGCCTGATTATATTAGACCTATCTGCCTCCGGGGGGTGAAATGGCCTGAAAATAATTTGCCCCCCCACCCGGGGAGCGGCCTTGCCTAATATAAAGTACCACATATAAAATAAATAATTACAAATAAATAATTATCCCTGGTGTCTGGGGGGGGGGGCAGAAATGGCTTAAAAATAATTTGGCCCCCTGGGGAGCGACCCTTGCCTAAGGGGTCGCTCCCCACATATTAAAAACATTAAGTAAATACAAATATGTGTATATCACTGGAGTCAAGAGGTTTCTGCCCCACCTGGGGCAGATCAGCCTAATTATATTAGGCCTATCTGCCTTCAGGGGGTTGAAATGGCCTAAATGTAATTCCCCAGGGAGCGACCCTTGCCTAATATAAAGTCCCACATATAAAATAAATAAATGTAAAAAAAAATAAAATATCCCTGGTGTCTAGGGGATTTCTGCCCCCCCCGGGCCGTTCCCCTTATGCGTAAGTATAAAAAAAATAATCCCTGATGTCTAGTGGTTTCTGCCCCTACCCCCCCCGGGGGCAGAAACGGCTTGAAAATAGTTTGGCCACCCGAAGAGCGACCCTTGCCTAAGGGGTTGCTCCCCACATATAAAAAATATATATATATCCCTGCTGTCTAGGGATTTTCTGTGCCCCCTGGGGGCCGAAATGGCCTAACAATAATTTGGCTCCCTGGGGAGTGGCCCTTGCCTAAGGGCTGCTCCCCTTATGCGTAATTATTGATAAAAAATAAATCCCTGGTGTCTAGTGGTTTCTGCTCCCAGGGGCAGAAATGGCCTAAAAATAATTTGGCCCCCCGGGAGAGACCCTTGCCTAAGGGGTTGCTCTCCATACATAAAAAAATAAAAATAAACAAAAAATATATATCCCTGGTGTCTAGGGTTTTTTTGCCCCCCCCCCCCCAGGGGCAGATCGGCCTAATTATATTAGCCTGATCTGTCCCCGGGGGGGGGGGGACACAAATGGCCTAAGAATGATTTGGCCCCTTGGGGAGCAGACCTTGCCCAAGGGGCTGCTCCCCTCATTAAAATAAAAATCCCTGGTGTCTGATGGGCATTTCTGCTGCCCGATCGCATTGGTCTTTATTTTCCTTTCATGTCTTTCCTGCCCCATCTCCCAGTCGGAAGAGAAATGCTTTTGCATTTCTCTTTCGAGATCGCTTGAAGCATGCTTCCAGCCCGATCCGAGGTGACCTCTGAAAAGGTTAGTGTGCAATTTGGGCGCTGACGTCATCAGACGTCACTGGTGGGGTGGGGGTGTAAGGGGTGGAAGGGGAAGTGATTCATCTTCCATCCCCAACAGGGGATGTGGGAGGGGAGCCCACGGGGGGAGCACTAGCACATTCCCCATGCCCCAGGCACCCAGGGGGTTAACAATCATTACAACATGTTTGTTTGTGGTAGTCCTTACATAGCATTAATTAGAGTAATATTTAGTACATTTCAGTTTATAGTTTCTGTTGATAAACATTGTGGGGTGCAGGTGTAGCCCATGTAACTCAATATTTGCTTTCCATTCTGTGAACTGATGAATTTGGCACCTTCTGTCATTACATCCGTAAGTAGTTCAATAACATAAATATATTAAGACTTTAAACTTTTGCATTTTATTTATTCATATATTTAAAAATGCATTTACATTCATTTTATTTACTTACTTGTATGTTTAGTTGAGAGGTTTTGCACTGTGTAGCAGCCTTTCTTTTAAGTTTGTTTTAACATTGAGCAGGTGCTTATTTTCTGTTGCAAGAGTTAAAATTCTGACTTATTTAAGATAGTTTAGATATTGCTAGTTTGCTGAGGTTTAAGGAGTTCAGAATTTTTTTTGTCACTTTTTGGGTAAGTTTCTAATTTAGTAATTTTCTATACTTACTTTTTTTTATTCCTTTTATTTCCTTTTACGTAGTCTACGAAAAATGATAATAGCTGAGGAGTGTGTTACTAATCAATTGTCAATTTATATTGTTAATTTTAGTAAAGGTTATTTTTCAGTTTGAATATAAATATTACTTACTTGGATATTTAGTTTTAGAGATGTATATATTATTTTATAGTTGTCAGTTCTAAGAATTTGGCGAACTTTCGTCTTCTTGCAGCATTTGTTGTTTTTGGAGTATTTATTTCCTTCAATTAGTACCTATTGGCTAAAGTTTTTTTATGGTGGTATTTTGTTGGTTGGATTGGTTTTGTTTAATTTTATTTATCAGTTAAGTCCTTATTTGGTAAACACTAATTTATATTTTTTTTTCTAATATAATGTATAGTTCTATATTACAATATATTTTGTTTTTGTTTTAATGTTTATAACTAATAATGTTTTTGGTACATTTATTGCATGTTATTTATGTTTTTTGGGGGGGCGGATGTTTAATATGTGGTTGGTGTAATATTTGTAATATTTAATTGTAGATATAAATAATACATGCAAGGTTTATTGAAAGTAAATGTTTTACGTTAAAATCAGTATTCTGGTGTTTTTGTGTATTTATCAGTTATGTTAATGATAATTTTGTTGTCGATATTGTGTTAATTGAAATTTGTGACAGGTTACATGTTAATTTATAGCTGACAATATTTGACTTTCTTATATTTGTGTAGTAGATATTTGTAAAAATCAGGGTTTTTTACAATTATATTTGTGTGCTTGATATTAGTGTTTATGTTAGTTAAATATACAAAGGCAAGTTGGCGTGGCTTGGTGGCAGGCAAGATGGCCGCATTGTAAGGGAGCTCCGATAATCACATATAATTAATCCCAATATCTGTTCAAAATCCGACAACATCGGCACTGGAGAACCTGCCCTATAGCAGAAGAAGCAACACCCCAGTAAACTGCACGGGTGCGGAGTCCAGCTTACAGGCTGGTGGCTCAGTGTGGTGGCCGCGGCAAGAGAGTGGGCCGTGAGGTATGCCAGAGAGGGACGGTTGCTGGTGCCTGTGGAAGAGGAGTGCTGCCGAAAGGCAAATGGTTTTGAAACTTTTTTGACTCGGGTTGTCAGTATGCAATGGGGGAGGATTGCCAGGTGGCAGTCATCCTACTATGAACAAAATAATGATTGTTTGGTAGTCAGGTGGAGCTGATGTTTGGTTACTAGAGATAGACAAGGGGTATAGGGCGTGCATATCCACTTTCTAAACACTGATTGGTGACACCAGCCAGTCCTTTACTAGTTAAATTGTTTTAGGGTGACAGGTGCTCTGCAAGTTGGGGAGGTGGGCAAGGTTGAGTCCACATTGAAGGGTAGCAGGGTGCGGGGGAGTTTTGGGGTGGGTTGTTCAGGGACAGTTCCCTACCCATTAGCAACCTATTGTTTTAGCTCAGCAACCAAGACACTTACAGGGTGGGGGCATGGTTACGGCTTGGGAGGGGGTGGCGCCCATGAGCACGACATGTCACAGTAGACTAAAACAGAGGTCAGGATTATGACCTGGAATGTCAATGGCCTTGGCATAAAAATTAAGCGCACTGTAGTCTTACAATATGTCCGGCGGCATGCACCGGACATTATCCTGCTTCAGGAAAATCATTTGAAAGGGAACAGGTATAAAGTACTAGATTGAATGGTCTAGTCCCTAATTGCACATGCAGGTTATACAACTAGTTCGAGGGGGGGTTGGAATAATGGTCAGCACACAGGTGTCATATACCCCGGGTGATACGCACCAGGCCCCTTGGGTAATTTTGTACTGCAGACAGGTAGCTGGGAGGTTCAAACGATAAACAATTGCTCACTTTATGTGCCTGCCAGGCTGCAGGGGGAAACGTTCTGATGGCTGGGTGGGAGCTACTGGGACTGTCCAGGGGCATCTTGATCCTGGGTGGAGATATGAATGATATTATGGATTCCAGAAGGGACAGGCTGTCGGGGTATAGAGGGGTGCGGGGGTGAGAGTCCCCTTATGATGTTTGTGGAGGTGTTGGGCCTGGTGGACCTCTGGAGGAAACATAACCGGGGGGGGAACCAATATACATACTTTTTGACAGCACACAACTGTTTTTCATGAATAGATTACATCTTTATGTTCTATCCCAGGTTAGACAATTCCATCGGGCAACTCATCTTGCAAGGGGAGTCTCGGATCACTCCTCAGTGACGGTGGTACTCAGGGGTCCAAATGAGGGACATCGGCTCCCTCCAAGGTTAGACCCTTGGCAATTCATAGATCTGGAATTTAGGGATGAGGTAAGAGACAGACCATTTCGTACTTCCAAGAAAACAACAGGTCTGTGGCCTCACCAGTTACTCTATGGGAGGGGTACAAAGCAGTGATCTGAGGCCAGGTGGAGGCGCTGAGAGGCGGAATGAAAAAGGAGCAACTCATCAAAGTAGAGGGTCTGGAAGCTTAGCTCAGGGCACTCGAGATGGCAGCCGTGCAGGGCGGTCGGCCGTGTCCTGAACAATGTCATGAACTTAGGCTTTGCCAGCAAGAGTTGAGGGATTTGGTAGATGGCAGGGCAAGGTCACACATGCTTGCAACTCAGTGACAACTCTCCGATGTAGGGCATAAGGCCAACAAACTAATAACCTGCCTTGAAAGGGGAGATGGGGAGAAATTGGGTTGTGACGGTCCGAGATGCGGTGGGGCAGGAATGCAGGACCAGTGCAAACATCACTGAGGCCTTTGCGGCCTACTACGAGAGCTGTATGAGTTCAGGGTTGAGTTCACCGGGATGGAATGTGCGGACCTCCTGCGGATGTTTCTCTGTGGACCCTCACTCCTGAAGACTGCGATGAGCTGGAGGAAGAGCTGGAGGAAGAGGAGGTTGGTCAAGCCCTCCGAGAGTGATAGTCTGGAAAGGCCGCCGGGTCCAATGGTATCCAGGCCGAGCTGTACAAGTGTATAGTCAAAGAGGCTGCAAAGTTCATGCTGCAAATGGTCAGGGCAGCATGGGCAGAGGGGATCCTACAATGGGGTCAGACAATAGCCACAATAGTGGTAATCCCAAAGAAAGGGAAAGACCCCGAGGCCTACAGTTTGTAAAGGCCCATTTTGTTGTTAAATGTGGAGGTTAAGGTCTTGGCAAAGATCCTAGCCAACAGGCTGTGGAAGGTAATCACTAAACTGATTCACCCAGACCAAGCAGGGTTTATGCCCCAGAGGGGAACTAGACTCAACCTCCGTCGCCTTTATGGGGTTCTACACATGACTAACGAAGCAGACCATAAAGATGCAGTGTAGCTGGCGTTGGATTCCAGGATGGCATTTGATAGTATAGAATGGCCATATTTATTCGCAGCCCTGGATAGGCTGGGATTCAGCCCTGGATTCTGCGAATGGGTGCAGCTCCTCTACTGGTCCCCCCTGGCAAGGGTGCAGGTGAATGGGACAATATCTCGCCAGTTTGAACTCAGCAGAGGGACGAGACAGGGATACCCCTTGTCTCCCATGATTTTCATACTGGTGCTGGAATCGCTAGCTGCGTGTGTACAGCAAGACCCCTTGGTATACGGGATAATAGCGAAAGGGAGATGGGAGGAGCGAATCTCTTTGTATGCAGACTATATTCTGCTCTACTCTGCAAGACCGAGAGTGACTGTGAATAGGCTGCTTCAGATCTCCAAAATATTTGGCAGTTACTCAGGATACTAAATTAACTGGGACAAATCAGTGGTTTTCCCGCTCATGGGGGTGACCTGGAGCTGCCTATGCTGTGTTTCGCCCTAGTGGTGATGGAAGGGTTTCGTTACCTAGGTATTTATGGCACACAAAATGTGCCCAGGTTCCTGGAGGAAATCCTGCTAGTGAAGCTGAGACGTCACCAGGCAGATGTCTTGCATTGGTGGGGGCTCCCAGTCTCTCTGATGGGATGTGCTGTGCCCTTCAAGATGATGGCCCTGCCGCGGCTTCTGTATTGTTTGCAGAATACCCCGTATGAAGTGCCACCCAGAGTGTTTCAAAATGTTAACAGTGAACTGAGGAAGCTACTTTGGAACGGGGGCAGCTCACACATATCCCTGACTAAACTCCAGAGGGGAGTGTTTGAGGGAGGACTGGTTGTCCCGGATATACATACATATTACTGGGCAGCACAATTGTGCATAGTCAATCACTGGGTGTTTGCAGCATGAGGGGACCTGGCATTTCGGGTGGACAGAGAGGCAATGGGACTTCAAGTCTTCCATACGCTCTTATATGGCTGCGAGCAGTTAGGTCAACTGCTGTTTCATACACAGTTGGTGGTTAGAGCCTGGAGGGCAGCCAATAGAGTCTTAGGATAGGAAGGGAAACTAACAAATAGAACTCCACTATGATCCAGTGCACTGTTGCAGGAGGTGGGGAAACTCCAGGGATTTAGGAAGTAGGAGCTCATTGGGATAGAATACCTGGGGAATGTGTGGAGGGTGGAGCGTTATTGACATTTGAGGACCTTGAGCGGGAGTATGAGATGGGACAGTCAGAACGCTATAGGCTATTACAACTGGGACATGCAATACACAGACACATAGTAGAGGGAGAGCAGCTACCACTGTCATGGCACCTGGAAGATAGATTACTGACAGAGCACATGACGAGCAAGGCTATCTCCCTTATATATAAGAAAATTATGAATAACTCCCAAGACCCTCTGAAAACTTTGCGGGCCGCCCGGGAAAACTATCCAGGAACTCTCGAGGATGAGGAATGAGTGGAGGCGGTGCAGAGCCCCAGGGAGATAGTTATAAGGGCCAGTTTCCATCCCATACAGTTGAACACAGAGCATATTACTCCAGAACATTACTGCATAAGATGGGCCGCACTGACTCTGACCGATGTGCCAAAGGATGTGACACGGCGGGGTCCTTCTTCCACACCCTGTGGAAATACCCAGTGATTCAGGAGCGCTGGGAAAGCGTGGCTCAGATAATGGGAAGAGTAACTGTGCTGCACTTAACATTAGAGGCGAAATGGTTGCTACTGGCCATTACAGGTGACGAAGGTTGGCCCAGACACTCAAAGATTTGGCTACAATTAGGGCTGGCGTGGCTAAGTGAAATATTGCATGGGGATGGGGTGCGAGGGACCCTCCGCGAATTGCAGACTGGGAGAGCGACTTGAATTGGAGCCAAAGGGCAGAACAAGTGATATCCAAAAGTAGGGGATGTGATAAGAAATATAAAAACATATGGTCAAAATGGGTGGCATGTAGAGACACAGTTGAATAGCTAAGAAGGAGCAGTTATCTTATGGGGTCTCAGGGGCACGGGGATGCAGGAGGGACTGGGCAAGGCATAAGAGATGATTTAGGCTCTGTAGTCGTGTAATGTTGATTGATGGCCAGATACTATTGTGTACCTTGTCTGAGCTACTATGCCTATGTAACTGAAATAGGTTCCGTTTGTATGCTGAGCAACATTTTTGCTCTCAATTTTAAATTTCCTACATTTGTTTATTGATATTTATTTTTAGATCGATATTATATCAGTGATCCCAAAGTTCAGGTAGGTGAAAGATGGTCCGTTTCTTCATGCTGGCACAATAGAAACACACTTCACTCTTGCCCTCAAACACATGCGTTTCAGCTAAAATGTGTTATTATTTTACTTCAAACGTTTCAAAATATGTTTTGGTGCCCTCCTAACCTCTGTCAAGAAAAGGAAATAAGGGAATGAAACCCTGACCTTTAGGAAGCGCATTTACAGAGTCTGTACTGCAAAATACATTTGTCCTAGTTCGAGAACCCTTTTAGAAGTCTTTTTGACTTTTATTGTGTTCCGGATGCCTGAAACTTGAAGTCTGCACAAACAGTAGATAACAGTAGTTTGGAATTAATGCCTCACAGTGAATAACATCATTTATCACGTCATAAGCAATTCAGTTGACACATTCTGTGTTGAGCATGTGTTCCCAATTTGTTCGTGGGTGCATTCTGAACATGTAATGCTCAGTGAGGTTAAAAAAATAGTGTCACTTTTTTCATTCAGTTGGAGAGCAGATGGTCTGCTATGTTTTCTGCATTTTATTTAGCTTAGCGAAATTCACATATGCCAGACAATGCTCTTTTTTACGTAGATCAGCATAGGTTCCAAGCACAAGTTGGCTTTTGAGTAGCTTGGAACTAATCCTTACAAATGACCATGGCTGAGCAAGTCCCAATCCTTTCTTCAATGAAATATGCATGGAGGCATCCTGTGCTGCTAGTAGCGCCCGCTTGCTATGTCCCCTCTGTAGCCACCCTTGTACTACTACATCATTGTACTCAGAGATGCTAAGGGGCATATTTATACTCCGTTTGCGCCGAATTTGCATCGTTTTTTTCGACGCAAATTCGACGCAAAACTAACTCCATATTTATACTTTGGCGTTAGACGCGTCTAGCGCCAAAGTTCATGGAGTTAGCGTCATTTTTTTATGTGAACACCTTCCTTGCGTTAATGATATGCAAGGTAGGCGTTCCCGTCTTAAAAAATGACTCCGATGCATATGCGTCGTATTTATACTCCCGGGCAAAAATGACGCCCGGGAGTGGGCGGGTCTAAAAAACCCGCATTAGCGCCGGATTTTAGCGCCTGGGTCAGGGCAGGCGTTAAGGGACCTGTGGGCTCAGAATGAGCCCAGAGGTGCCCTCCCCTGCCCCCAGGGACACCCCCTGCCACCCTTGCCCACCCCAGGAGGACACCCAAGGATGGAGGGACCCACCCCAGGGACATTAAGGTAAGTTCAGGTAAGTATTTTTTTTTTATTTTTTTTGTGGCATAGGGGGGCCTGATTTGTGCCCCCCTACATGCCACTATGCCCAATGACCATGCCCAGGGGACAGAAGTCCCCTGGACATGGCCATTGGGCAAGGGGGCATGACTCCTGTCTTTGCTAAGACAGGAGTCATTTCAATGGGGGTTGGGAGTCGTAAAAAAATGGCGCAAATCGGGTTGAGGCGATTTTTTTGCCTCAGCCTGACTTGCACCATTTGTGGACGCCCATACTCCATTTTCCCCCTACGCCGGCGCTGCCTGGTGTACGTCGTTTTTTTTAACGCACACCAGACAGCGCCGGCGGCTAACGCCGGCTAACGTCATTCAATAAATACAGCGCCCGCATGGTGCTTCAGAATGGCGTTAGCCGGCGCTAATTTTTTTGGCGCAAAACTGCGTTGGCGCAGTTTTGCGTCAAAAAGTATAAATATGGCCCTAACTATGGTGACTTGCATCACTCACTCGCGCTAACCTTATAGTGGCTCACCTTATCCCACTGCAGCACCACGACTATTTTAGGATCATGCAATACTGTTTCGTCCTACTCTGCATGTTACATTCCTTACTCCTGTACACCAGGCGTCTCTTTAGTAGGAAAATAACATTTTTCCCCTCCACTCTTCTGCGGTCACACTTGCTCTAGGAAGCACTCATGCTTCTTGCAGAAGGCTTACGTCACTCCCTTGTGCTGTAATTCCTGTTTCCCTTGTTGTCTTAGCATAGCACTGCTTCCCTGCAGGAGGTCTAAAGCACCCACCAGTTGCACCATCCTTAAGGCCCCCATTTGCTTTAATGTGACATCTGTTAGCTAAACCCAACCTCCAGGTGTCCGATTGTGCATATGTGACACTGGTCTCTGCAACATTCTCTGTTTGCACCCTTGCCTTTGCTTCTGCTGGAGATAGTGCTCATTGCAATAGGCTTGCAATGTTGTGCAATCTCACCCTCCTTAATAAACCCTGTGCTTCAGGGCCACATGGTGTTCCTCGCACACCCAATCCGGCTCTCATGCCCTCTCTCATTCAGTTCCCTTCTTGCTCAAGTGCGATAAATTATTCAGAGCTGCAGTCGTGCAAAACTCAGTGGTCTGCACTTCATGCTACTACTGCCTTTGGCAGAGCATAGTGATCTCTCCTACAGGCCTGGATCACGCTGTCCAAGGATCGCTAGCCTTGAATTGACGGATGGACTACCGCAACTGTGGCAGCCCAACCACCACATTATAAACCTGGCCGGCGGAGCCACCAGGGGACCCCCATCTCCACCAGGAATGTGGTTCCCGACCGTCTGACGGTGGTCTGAGTTCTGCTCAGCCGGAGCAGCACTGTGTTCAGTGTCACCTAGCTGATTACAACTCAGCCATGAGAAGGCTGGTGGAAAGCCAGTACTTGGGTCCACAGGGGGACCCCTGTATTGCCCTTGCCCAGCACCGTTTGAATGCACACTGTCTGCATTCTGAGGGTGTTGTGTGCTATGGTATTGGTATCATGCCCCCCTAAAGGAGCAGAGGACAATATCATTGCACTGTTCCCATCAGGCAGACCAACAGGAACTGCATACTAAAGTATTCCTGCCGTTCTGCCTGGCGGGAACATTGTAATACACTCAGGGGGATGCCACCACCATGGGAGTGGCATCCTCCCCACGAGTTTGGCGGTCCCACGGTGGGGCAACCAAACTTATAATGAAAATGTAAGTATTAAGTAAGCACACATCTCAATATCCATGTTATGATATTATGAGTGTCAGAGACAACTGTAACCTTGCACTGAATTTGTTGCTATAATTACTGTGGTTAATTATTATTAATATTAATCTTATTATTGTTACTATGATTGTTGCAGTCATTACCATGCATGACCATTACTACAGAGCAATTATCATGCATATGCCTTCACCACGCATGCCTTTACCACGAATGCCTTTACCACAAATTTATCATTACCATGCATGCCTTTACAATGAATTTCGTTGTAAAGGCATGAATGATAAAGGGATATGTGTGGTAAAGGTTTTGCAGGCAACTACAGGTAAGTATTAAGGGACATATCTAAGAGCCCCTAGCAACGTTCTAACACCACATAAATGTCATTTTCTGATGCTAATGTGGCATTAGAAGACCAAAAACACTACGCCATATTTACAAAGTGCTGCAATGCAGCTAGCTCAGCGTGGATAGCACTGTGCTGATCCTATGCTTAAAAACTTTGCTAGATAAGCAGACATTTGAGGTGAGCAAATCTAGAGTGTCGCTGGTGTTGCAGGGTGCTCCTTACGAGAGCTGTCTCCACCTAAATTTAGGAAATTCCCAGAGTTCTCCTTTGTTTTTTGCATAGTTTATGTGTCACTCTAACCCTGAAAGGGCCTTGATTTGACTTATACTGGGTGCTCCCTTGTGTCTGGACAAAGCTAAACTCCTCTGAAGAGCTCTAATGAGCGTGAAACACGTGTCAGGGGTTGCTTTACTCATTCCAGGTTGGCTTGGACGGTATTTCACCAGTCCAAAGCTGTAAGGCTATGCCTGGAGTGGTAAATGGCTTTTGTCATTTTACAGCTCGGTGAGGATGACACTGTGTCAATCCTATGCTTAAAGATTTTGCTGTACAAATGGCAAAAGACTTTGTCACTGTCTAGCTCGGCGTGGATTGCACTGTGCTGATCCTATGCTTAAAAACTTTGCTAGATAAGCAGACATTTGAGGTGAGCAAATCTAGAGTGTCACTGGTGTTGCAGGGTGCTCCTTACTAGGGCTGTTCTCCACCTAAATTTGGGAACTTCCCAGAGTTCTCCTTTGTTTTTTGCATAATTTATGCGTCACTCTAACCCTGAAAGGGTCTTGTTTTTTTTTAAAGATTTGCCCCAGGGAGTGGTTGTCCCTAGGGCAGCGGGGGCCACACGGCCCCCTGCTCCAAATACAGTGTTGCCTTGGTAGGCTGCGGTGTGGTCCCCCGCATTATATTACGTGAACACACCGGGGAGGTGGTAGTCCCCGAGGCAGTGGAAGGGGGCTGTGTGGCCCGCCGCACATCAGAACAGGGAGGTGGTGGTCCCCAGAGCACCAGGAGGGGGCCAGGAGGTCCCCCTGCTTTTATACACCTAAGCCCTCTAGGACTTGGCCCATCGGGGGAATGATACTAATGAAGCGCAGAAGCACACGCTTCATTTTTTAAAATTTTATGACAGAGTGGCAGATCCATCATGTAGCCATCCATCAAATAAAGGAAAATACTTTTTACCACAGAGAGGGTCACTTTGAGACCCCACCATCAGAGCGAAGGGGTCAGGGTGTTCGTATCCTCGCCCCTTTTCTTTTTTTTATTCTTTTTTGGGGACTCAGCTTCAGCTAAGTCCGAAGATGGCTGACAACACTTCAACGACTTCTGTTGTTGAAGTTTTATCAGCCAATCAGATCTATGCCAGAGATCAGGAGGGGTTGCGAATCTTTGCGTCCCTAGATGCACAATTTAGATTTTCTTTAATTTCTCCAAAACTACTGAACAGAATTACACCAATACAAAAAAAAAGCCCTCTTTCTGGACCAGGACCTACCATCCTGCCAAATTTGGTGTAATTCCATTCAGCAGTTTTTGCCCTATTGCTGTTCAAAAATGAATGGGGAAAATTTATTTTGGGACCCACCCTTTTTCACAGCCCCCCCCCTTTGACAAATCACCACAAAACTTTCCAGGCAGCAGCAGCTGATGGTATTGGCAAATTTTTTTGGAACATTTTATGAAGATTTCTCAGGCGGTGCCAAAGATATAGGCAAGAAAAAAACACTTTCATGTATAAACTAGGTCCTAATTGTAACAACTTAGGCAATATATATATATATATATATATATATATATATATTACGTACAGGCGGTCGCCAGTAGGTAGTTAAAATTACATCAATGTTTCCATAGAAAAAGCATTTTTGGACTTAATCTTTTGTACTGTTTGACGAATCTTCACAAAATTGTCCAAAAAAGTATCCTGGTGATTCTTGTTGCACATGGAAAGTTTTGGTTTGGTCCATCAAGTGGGGACAGAGGTCAATGGGCTCAAAAAACATTGCGTTTCCCATGTTAATTCCCATTGGATCTTTCAACAATTCTACAGGCCAAACCGCTGGAGAGAATTACACCAAATATGGCCGAAAGCTAGCTGCCAGTACACAGATCGTACTTTTTGTTAATTAGTGTGAAGACATTCAGTAGTTTTTTTAGACATTTTGGGAATTTCAAATTTGTATATCTCTGGCAACGAAGTATTCACAAACAAAGATGAGCTTGTGCAGGAAAATGCTGATTGGCTGCTAACACTTCAAACCAGGCAGTGTTGGCAGCCATCTTGGGACTCGGCTTGAGAAAAAAAGTTTTTAAAAAATCAAAAAAAAGGGGCGAGGGTAGGTAGAGACACCCTGACCCCTTAGCACAAAAACTTTTTTTTTAATTTTCCTTTTGCTATGAGTTTGTGAAATTTGTGACAAAAATGTTAAAAAAAACAAGTGCAGGTTCCCATGATTGCTTTTTTAGGGTCCCTGGGTGGGCCAGGACCCAGATGCATTAAAAATGTTGTGTGCCCCCCCCCCCAGCCATGGACCTTTCATTTCATTATATACGGGGCCCCACAGCCCCCCGCTGCTGTGGGAATAACCACCTCCCCAGCGCTTTCATTTGTGAAAATGCGGGGGGCTGGCGGCCCCTCCCGCTACCCTGGGGACTGCCTCCTCCCCAGGCCTATCGGTATTATTTATGTGGGGGGCCTGTGGCCCCTACTTTCACTGCCCTGGGGACCATCACCTCCCCAGGGCTAATAGTATATAAAATGCAGGGGGCCTGCAGGACTATCTCCTCTTGGAGCCCGTAAAGGGCTTTTTATTTTTCTCGTGGTCCCATATAGCCCATAAAGGGCTGAAAAAAAAATGAAAATAAAAAAAATCGACCTTCACACTGAGTTTTGGGGGCTTGAGTCAAGCTGGACTCTTTTCATTTTTATTTATTTATTTATTTTAAAATTATTATTTAAAACAAACAAATACATTTTTTTATTTTACATTGGAGACGTCATTGTAATTATATCAGACATCAAAATCTGCCTCTCTCCCTCTCACTTTTTCTCACTCTCTCTGTCTTTCTTTTAGTCAATTCTCCCACTCACACACACACTCAGACACTTACACACATGCTCACAGACCCACTCTGACACTCATGCACCCACTCTCAGAGATTCTCAAACACTCATAGCCCCAGCCAGGCAGCTCTCACACAAACAATACAAGTTGCCCCAGTGAGGTAGTGGTCCGTGAGGCATGGGGGGGCACGCAGCCCCCGCATTTTAATTACTCATTGCCCCGGGGAGATGGCAGCCCCTGGGGTTAATGGAAGCCGTAGGAAGGGGGTCCTGTGTGCCCCCTCCTTATTAAACTCTCCAGTGTCCCCTACACCTGGCCCACCTGAGGGCAAATAAAAAATCTCAGAAACATCAGTGGATCCAGATCTATAGATTTTTCTGAGATTTTTGTTTAAAAAAATGCTTTATAGCCCTTGTGGGGTCCCTCAGGGATCCCAGCACCAGAGCTAATGAGTCCGGGTGGCTCCTCCCTGGCCCCTTTTTTAATTGTTTTATTTTTGTTTTTGGGACTCGGCTGAAGCCAAGTGCCAAGATGGCTGCCAGAATAGTTGGAGGCCAATCAGATATTAGCACGTGGACAGTTGGATCCGCATCCCTAGATATCTATATGTTTGGCCTTCAATTTACTCAAACTACTAAACAGGTTCACACCAAACCACAAAACATGTAATCTGTGGAACATGATCTACCTTTGTGCCAAATTTGGTGTAATTCCATTCAACAGTTTGGGCTGTAGGCGTGTCTAATGACCCGACGGAAAAATGAATGGCAAAACCCCCCTTATCTCGGCCCCCATTTGACCACCCCAAATCTTTCAAAACAAAAGAAGATTTGTTAAGCGGCGCCAAAGTTATAGGCAAAACAAAAATGATCTGTCTATGGAAACTAGGTCCTAACTATAACTAGTTAGTGACCACCACTAGGTAATATGTTTATATATATATATATATATATATATATATATATATACACATACATATATATCAGTGTATGCATGGCAATGACCATGTGTTGAAGTGACGGCGTTGTAGAGGCATGTATAGTGTATGCATGTGTAGTTCTGTCATACATCCTCTGACGCATTGTCATCGATGTGTCAGATTTCTTGCACCTGCCGCACATCCCCTAATGCATCCATGGATGCATTGCATTTACAATACGGAGCTCCATGTCTCACATTTTCAGAAATGGGTCTGAATTTTTTTTGCATCTGTTGTTATTAAAGTGACGCATTGATGGAGTTGTGTCATTAAATTAACACAACCCGAGAGGAGTTGCATTGGAAAAAGCCCTGTGTCAATTTTATGCCTGGTCTCAGCAGTGAAGTAGAAGAGTGACTCAGTGAAACATTGTAAATTTCACTGCATCAGTTCTACGTGGCTTTTTCCATGGGAATAACTACCCTACATACATTAAACCTGCCACAGGTATAATGTAACGCAGGACTTTACAAACTGACACATTGGGCCTAATGCTTCAATTTGTAAATATGAAGCAGTGTAGTGCACTATTAGCGCGGCAACTGCATCAAAACAATTGAAGCAGGGGCAGCACAAGGGGCTTGTAAATGATGCCCTTAACCTTTGTCAAAAACACCTCATTGCTGAAACTCGACCAAGTACAACTGTATGCATTTGTAAGACCTCGGAGAAGGAACTGTCTGTCAATATCTACTTATATTCGTTTCTACAGTGTTTTGAGTTGGTGGCCCTTAGTCAAACAATCCTTGCCAATGTCAGAATGCAGTACAGAAAATTTAGCTCGAGTGCTCACCAGAAAACATTTGCTTTCCTCTACAAGCTCACATCTTATGAACTACTTAGAATTGTATTGCCTAATGAAGCCTTACAAAGTAATGTATTAGGGTACATGGAACCTTTGTTATGTTATGCTATATCGCCATCTTTCCTTGTAGCTGGCTAAAGAAATGAGCCTTTGACCAATTCCTAAATGTATCCTCTATGTACTTTTTAATAGTGAAAGGGTGCTTAGCCTTTGTGCAAAAGAATTACTAATACAAAAAAACGCACCTTCCCCTACTTTGTTGAGTTTGTGAGCGATTGATGACAGCTTCAATTTGGGAGTCTCAGCTTACTACGATATAGGACATCTCAAAAGTAATGTATATCACAGGTATATACTGCATTAACTTATTTCAGAGGAATTATCCAATATGTCCATGTCCATGTCATTTTTAACCAGAGTAACTCCTACACAGCACATAAAACAATATTACAATGGTTACAAAGGGGATATTGCATTTATTTGACTGCAACTCAAACATTGTGATTATATATTTTGCTGGTTGCCAGGAGTGGGCCATGTTTTGTGGGGTTCTGTGTCACGTTGTGTTTAATGTGTGCTAATGAAGAATCACTTAAATATTTAGAACAGTCTCTACCAATGTCATACTTTGCTCAGATTGCATTGCAAAGTGTGACTTGCCAATTGGGATCCAAAATAGTTGTGAAAGTAGTATGACCCACATCGCATAGGGGATGACATTTGCTTTTCAGTACTAAATGGTGGACAGAAATTCACATAGTTTGCTTTTGCATAGTTATGAACATTTTCAGGAAGATTCTATGAAATTACACCAACTAAAGCGATATACAAATCTATCAGTTACATCTACAGTTTGAAATAAAATGATTCCTCCTTTCATTTTTCGATGCAAGAAAGCATTTCACGCAAGGAAATAGCGCAGAAACCACAATTGCCCCAAACAACAGACACTCGCATTCTGGTTGTTTTTGTTGTTCCCGTGCTATAGTTTTGCCAAAACTAGTGGCAACATTATGTGATGTGGTGTAATGGAATAATTTCGGATTTTTTACATCACAAGTGTAATGTGAAATTCCTAAATCTACGAGAACTGCACCAGTGTAATGTAAATTTCTCCTGGGCTGAGTGGACACCAACAACTGTGCAGAGGAATACTAGTAACCTCTAGATACTTATGCATTTGAACAATCTATGGTTAAACCCCAATTTCATTATCATTAGCATTACCTCCTCAACCCTATTTCTCATCTCAATACTTGGTTCAATGATGAGTTTCACCGCTACACAGGCCCACGTTGCCTAGCCAAAACCAATCAAAAAGTTCCTCTTAGCCCATCCCCCATCCCCTCTACACTCCACATACGTTTTACCCATAAATAGGCAAAGAGCCCAGAACATGACCTGTTTTTTCCTGTCTGCTCCGGTCCTCGCTGTTCCTGACAGGTAAACCCTGGAAGGCTGGGCCTCTTGAGGTTATAGTGGTTTATTTCCCCTGAGTGTAGATTTGCTGGGGCTTTGGGGTGAAGGCCTGGAGGGGCTTGGGTTTTGTATGCTTGCCTGTCTGCTCTCACTTACTATGTTAACTCAGCTTTTCTTCAATTTCTTCACAGTGCTGCTGGTTAATTATTGGTTTTGTCTCCTCATGGGGGCCACTAGTTCCTTGTTTGTGCTTCTCAGCTGTTGGCCTGGTTTCTTTTGCAGGTTTTATTTTTATTGGGGCTGTGGTCTTGTCTACTCAGGGTCCTTCTTCTGCCCATACATCTGTGGTTCTGTGCTTTCTTCTTATGTTTATTTCATCATGGATTACAGGAAGAAGTCTGCTAAGCGCCGCCATTGCTCAGTTGACACCAAAGAAGGGAGGAAGCGTTCGTGGGCTGAGGAGGCTCTACCTGGCACTTACCATTCCCTGGGTGTTTCAGAAGATCAGTTTCAACTGCTTTTGTCCTCTCTCTGACGCTTTTACGAAGTCTAAAGACTCTTGGGGTTTGCATTATTCTCCATCCCTGCCCACCTCTTCAGTATCCTCCTTTCTGGTCTCTTCTCCTTCTTCTTCCTCTTCTTTGCCTTCTCTGGACTATGATGAAGATACTGACTAGCCTCTGGTGGAGCTGATGCCTTGCTCCAAATTTCTTAAAAAACAGTACCTTTTGGCTCTGTTTCGCTATTTGGGTGACAATCTGGGTATTCCTATGAAAGATGATGTACTTGGGCTTAGTTCTGGTCTGTTCCAACAATTCCATTCCCATCCTACTTTTTTGGTTGTTAACCCCTTCACTGTCAGACCTTTTCCTCCTCAGGTGCCAAACCTTTTTTTTGGCTGTTTGGGGTAGTTTGTGCTCAGGCCCTCGTAACCTTTTGTCCACATAAGCTATCTATGCCAAATTTGCATCCTTTTTTTCCGAACATCCTAGGAAGTTGAGAGGTACCCAGAGTTTGTAGGTTCCCCTGGAGGAGACCAAGAACTTATCCAAAATATAGCTAAAATGTAATTTCATTTCTTTTTAAAACAAATGAGAAAAAAGGGCTGAAGAAGAAAGCTTGTGTCAAGACGTGAATCAGAAAACCACATTTTTTTGACACGATTTTGGTATTTTACTGGGACATCCCCATTTTCACTATTTTTTGTGCTTTCAGCCTCCTCCCAGTTAGTGACAGAGATGTATGTGAAACCAATGCTGGATCCTGGACAGCAAAACATTTCTGAAAGGTAGCCAAAATTCTGAATTTCACGTGGGGTCATTTGTGTAGATCCTCTAGGGTTTTCCTACAGAAAGTAACAGCTAAAATAAAAAAGATTTTGAAATTGAGGTGAAAAAAGATCTATTTCTGTCCATGTTTTCTTCTATAACTTTTTCCAGCTATGGCAGATTTTTTAAAGCCATATACCATTACGTCTACTGGACTTTTCTGGTTGTGGGGAAATATAGGGCTTGTTGGTTCATCAAGAACCCTAGGTTCCCCGAGCCAATAAAGGAGGTGCACCTTGCAATGGGTTTTCATAGTATGCCGGGTATACATCAATTCATTTGGTGAAATATAAAGAGTGAAAAATAGGTATCAAGGAAACCTTTGTATTTCCAAAATGGGCACAATATAAGGAGTTGAGAAGCAGTGGTTATTTGCACATCTCTCAATTTCCCGTGGTCCCCATACTTGCATGTGTATTACAGAGCATTACTCAAGTACACTTCTTTTTACACACTGTCTTACACTTGGAAGGAACAAATGTAGAGAAAGACAAGGGGCAATAACAGTTGTTGTGCCATTCTGTGTTCCCCCGAGCCTTCCGATAAAAATTGTACCTCACTTGTGTGGATAGGCGTAATGCCCGCAACAGGAAACGCAACAGGATACATCACATTTTTACATTGAAATCTAACGGAATCTTGGAAAGTGCCCAGCTGTAGATTTTGGCCTCTAGCTCAGCCGGCACCTAGGGAAACCTACCAAACCTTTGCATTTTTTAAAACTAGACACCTAGGGAAATTCAGAATGGGGTGCCGTGTGGGGCTCTCACAAAGTTCTGTTACCCAGAATCCTTTGCAAACCTCAAAATATGGCAAAAAGAACACGTTTTCCTCACATTTCGGTGCTGCAAAGTTCTGGAATCTGAGGGGAGCTACAAACTTCCTTCTATCCAGCCTTCCCCCAGGTCTCCCGATAAAAACTGTATCTCACTTGTGTGGGTAGGCCTAGTGCCATTGACAGGAAATGCCCTAAAGGACACATCAAAATTATCAAATACAAAACCGCCTGTTTTGCGGGGGGCACCTGCATTTTTGGTCCTTGGCTCAGCAGCTGTCTACGGAAACTTACCAAACCCAGACATTTCTGAAAACTAGTCACCCGACGGAGTCCAGGGAGGTGTGACTTGCGTGGATCCCCCAGTGTTTTCTTACCCAGAATCCTCAGCAAACGTCAAATGTAGCCCAAAATTTTCCCCACATTTGTGTGTGGGATCACTGCACTGCAACCACTTTCCTACCACCCAATGTTCCCCTCAGTCTCCCCGTGAAAATGATACCTCACTTGTGTAGGTGGGCCAATTGCCTGTGACAGGGATGAGCCAAAAACATTTAAAAAATGAGGGGGAACCAAAGCGGGTCCAAAAGGGCAGTTTGATGAAAAAAACTTTTTTAGGCTGACAAGTGGGCAAAATTTTTATTGGTATAGGTGTGAAAAAGCTGGGTGGTAGGAATTTTGTGGATTCCTGCAGATTCTGGAAGGTTCCATCACAAAAATGTGGGAAAAATGTGTGATTTCAAGCAAATTTGGAGGTTTGCAGGACATACTGGGTAAGAAAATGGTGCAGGGTACATGTGAAACACACCACCCTGGACACACCCAGAATTTTAGTTTTCAGAAGTGTCTAGGTCTCGTAGATCTTTCTCCATGGCAGCCTCGCAAAGTCCAAAAAGTGCAGCCCTCACCATTCGAAGTGGGATGATTTTGAGAGTTAGACAAGCTCTTATGGCCCAAATGTAAAACTAAAACCCAAAATAATCAAGTATCCTCTGGCTTGCAGTGGGATAAGATCTTTTAGTGTGTGGGGGGAGAGTTGAAAGACTCAATCAATCAATCAGGAAATTGTAAAGTGCACTACTCACTTGTGAGGGTCTCAAGGCACTGGGGGGGGGGAGAAAGGGGAGGGAGGTGCTGCTACTGCTCGAACAGCCAGGTCTTGAGAAGTTTCCTGAAGGTAAGGAGGTCTTTGGTCTGGCGCAGGTGGGTGGGAAGAGTGTTCTACGTTTTGGCGGCGAGGTGCGAGAATGATCTACCGCCGGTTGTAATTCTGGGGATGCGTGGGACGGTTGCGAGGGCGAGGTCGGCGGAGCGGAGATGTCGGGTAGGGGTGTAGAAGGAGAGTCATCTGTTGAGGTATTTTGGTCCAGTTTTGTGCAGTGCTTTGTGAGCGTGGTTGAGGACTGTTACCCCCTTCAGTTGTGGTGGGAGCATAGCCATGCCCACACTGGTTAGTAGCCACCATCCCACTATTTCCTTTTTTAATTCTCTGGCTTCTAGCAGGCTTTCTGCTTCCCCGGGGAGTGAATTGGGGGTAATTGCCTCATCTGCCCACCGGTGAGCAGAACAACTTTGTCCCCATTTATTTGGGGTGGGAGTATGGCCATACCCCACCCTCTTGTTTTGAAAAAAAAATCTTCCCTGGTGTCTGGTGGGCTTTCTGCCCCCCCTTGGGGGAAGATGGACTTTACATAAGTAGGCCGATCTGCCCCCAAGGGGGGTAGAAATGGCCAACAGTGATGTGCCCCCATGGTGAACCACCCTTGCCAAGGGGCTTCCCCCCAAACAAAACACATACACACTCACCAATCCCTGGTGCCTAAGTGGTTTCTGCCCCCCCTGGGGCTGATCGGCCTAATAGAAAGAGGCCGATCTGCCCCCAAGGGTGCAGAATTGGCCTAAAATAAAATTGCCCCCCAGGAGAGTGACCCTTGACTAAGGGGTCGTTCCCCGACTGTAAAGATATAAGAAAAAATCCCTGGTGCCTAATGGTTTCTGCCCCCAGGGGGAGCAACCTTTGCCTAAGGGATCTCTCTCCTTGCGTGAAATTGACGTAAGAAAAAATCCCTGGTATCTAGTGGTTCCTACCCCCCTTTGGGGCAGACTGGCCTCATAAAAACTATTTGCCATCAGGGGAGCGACCCTTGCCTAAAGAGTCGCTCCCCACGTATTAAAATTCTTTTTTAATATTATCTCTGGTGTCTAGTGGCTTCTGTCCCCCCTGGGGGCAGATCGGCCTAATTAAAATAGGGTGATGTGCACCGGGAGGCAGAAAAAGTCTAATAAAAAGATGCCCGCCAGAGGCGCGACCCTTGTCCAAGGGGTCGCTCCCCTTATAGATAAACACACAAAAAACAAACATCCATGGTGTCTAGTGGGCATTTCTGCCGCCTGATTGCTTTACGATCGGGCTGCAGAAATGCTCACAAAGACATCAAAGGAAAGGAAAAGCCTGTCCTTCCCTTTGATGGCTCTCTGCCTTTCCGCACCCCAGATCGGAAGAGAAACTAAAGCATTTCTCTTCAGATCGCATTGGAAGCAGAGCTTCCAGTGTGATGAGGGTGGTGTCTGATGACGTCACTGGGGGTGGTGGGTGGAATGGGGAGAGATTCCTCTTCCATCCCTGCCCAGGGGACAGGGGTAGGAGGTCCTCCGGGGGAACTCTAGCGCTTCTCTCGAGGGCCGGTGTAGGAGGCTGGCCTGGTTTGTAGTGGGTACCAGTGGTACTTACACCTTACACCAGGTCCAGTTATCCCTTATTAGTAGAGTGCAGTAGTGTTCTAGCAGTTTAGGCTGATAGAGATAGCTATAACAGAGCAGCCAAGGCTGAACTAGGATACATGCAAAGCTTCTGCAATACCAGAGTTACTAAAAATAACAGTACTTTATTTTAGTGACAAAAATATCTCAGTGGATATACTCCCTTGGGAGGTAAGTAACATACACAAAATATACACAAATAAACAAATCAGGTAAGTAAAACAGTCAGAAAGTAGTGCAAACACTGTAAAACACAATAGAATGCAATAGGCCTAGGGGCAACACAAACCATATACTAAGTAAGTGGAATGCGAACCACGAATGCACCTCTAGGCAAGTGTAGTGTGTAGCGGATCGCTGGGAGTGTGAGAAAACACTAAGGGTGTAAAGGAGACCCCATCCCAGGACCCAGGAAAGAAGGAGTAAAGTAATACTATTTCCCCCAAAGCACACTACAGTCATGATAAAGGATTTTGCAAGGACCACAACAGACTGCAAAGCACTGAAGATGGATTCCTGGACCTGAAGACCTGTAAAGGACGGGGACCAAGTCCAAGAGTCGCTAAAGTGTCCAGGGGGGCAGAAGCCCACTAAACCCCGGATGAAGGTACAAAATGGCTGCCTCTGGTTGGAAGAAGATGCTGGCTTTGCACCAACGAAAGCAAGAAGGAGGTTCTGCTTTGTGCAGAAGGTGTCCCACGGCATGCTGGTGGATGCAGAGTTGCAAAATACGGCAAACAACCCTTGCTTTCTGCAAGACTCTGGGTTGAAGAAAAAGGGTGCTGCCGAGGCCCAGGAAGGACCAGGATGTTGCCACTCAGGAGGGGAGACAGAGGGGGCCCTCAGCAACTTAGAGAGCCCACTGGATGGAGGAAAACACCCACAGGAGTCCTTAAACACGGGTTCAAGAAGACTGAACACAGCAGTCATTTCAACACTGCAAAGAGAGGTCCCACGACACCTGAGGTGAACTCAGGGAGCTGAGCATCGCAGGAGGGAGTGCTAGGGAACTAGGCTCGGCTGTGCATGCAGGATTTCTTGGAAATGTGCACATAAGCCCTTGTAACTGTGGATCACATGGAGCACAGGATCACTGTCTGGGGAGGGGAGGCAAGGACTTACCTCCTCCAAATTCGGACAGTTGGACCACTGGACAGTTGGAGTCACTTGGGTCCACCACCTGTGTTCCAGGGGCCACGCTCATCAGGATGAGAGGCGACCCAGAGTACCAGTGAGGCTGTAGTTTGTTGCCTGCTGGAGCAGTGGGAAGATTCCGTTGACCCACAGGAGATTTCCTCGTGGCTTCCAGTGCAGGGTGAAGTCAGGGAGCCCCCGGAGTATGTACTACCAGGAAACAGTTGAGAAAGCCGGCAGGATTAGGCGCTACAATGTCACTGGTAGTCTTCTGGCTACTTTGTTGCAGTTTTGCAGGCGTCCTGGAGCAGTCAGCGGTCAATCCTTGGCAGAAGTTGAAGAGAGAAGTGCAGAGGAGTGCTGGTGGATTCTTGCAAGTTGTAATCTGAAAAGAAGCCCACAGGAGAGACCCTAAATAGCCCTCAGAGGAGGATTGGCTACCTACCCAGATATTCACCTATCAGGAGGGGTCTCTGACGTCACCTGTTGGCACCGGCCACTCAGAGGCCTCCAGAGTATCCCCACACCTCTGAAAACAAGATGGCAGAGGTCTGAGACCACTGGATGAGCTCTGGGCACCACCCCTGGGGTGGTGATGGACAGGGGAATGGTCACACTCCTTTCCTTTGTCCAGTTTCGCGCCAGAGCAGGGACTGGGGTTCCCTAAACCGGTATAGACTGGCTTATGCAAGGAGGGCACCATCTGTGTCCTTCAAAGCATTTCCAGATGCTGGGGGAGGCTACCCCTCCCCAGCCTGTAACACCTATTTCCAAATAGAGAGGGTGCAACACCCTGCTCTCAGAGGAAATGCTTTGTTCTTCCTTCCTGGGACTAGGCTGCCCAGACCCTAGGAGGGCAGAACCCTGTCTGTGAGGTGGCAGCAGCTGTAACTGCAGTGCAAGCCTCACAGAGCTGGTTTGGCAGTACTGGGGGTCCATAGTGGAGCCCCCAGGATGCATGGAATTGGCTCCCCAATACCAAAATTGGAATGGGGGGACAATTCCATGATCTTAGACATGTTACATGGCCATATTTGGAGTTACCATTGTGAAGCTACATATAGGTATTGATCTAGATGAAGGGCATGCGTGTAATGGTGTACCCGCACTCACAAAGTCTGGGAAATGGCCCTGATCTATGTGGGGGCACCTTTGCTAGTGCAAAGGTGCCCTCACACTGAGCAACTTTGCACCTAACCTTCATCAAGTGAAGGTTAGACATATAGGTGACTTAGAAGTTACTTAAGTGCAGTGAAAATGGCTGTGAAATAACATATGCGTTATTTCACGCAGGCTGTAATGGCAGTCCTGTGTAAGGATTTGTCTGAGTTCCCTATGTTTGGCAAAAGAAATGCTGCAGCCCATATGGATTTCCTGGAACCCCAATTCCCTGGGTACCTGGGTACCGTATAGTAGGGACTTATAAGGGGGGTCCAGTATGCCCATTAGAATTGGTAAATGTAGTCATTAGCCTATAGTGACAAATTTAAAAGCAGAGAGAGCATGAGCACTGAGGTTCTGATTAGCAGAGCCTCAGTGACACAGTCAGGCACTACACATGCATACACATTAGGCCACAAATTATGAGCACTGGGCTCCTGGCTAGCAGGTTCCCAGTGAGACAGGCAAAAACATACTGGCATACATGTAAAATTGGGGGTAACATGCCAAGAAAGATGGTACTTTCCTACAGCCGGGTGCAGGATGTAACGGTTATGTCCTTGGCACCCGAGCAGTGCGCTGAGGACATAACCATTATGTCCACAGCACATAATAAAGAAGTGTTGGATCTTCTTTTGAGGGAATGAAAGGACCCAGAGAAGGAAGACCTTTCTCGGTTTTTGACCCGCCTTTATCCTCTGGCAAAAGGTGATACTGAGTTCTTTCCTCCTTGAAGATTGATCCCCTTCTTTCTCGTTTGGATGGTCATCCATCTATTTTGTCAGAGGAGGTTTCCATTTGTGACTTTGTGGGTCGTAGGGTGGAGGCCTCCTTGAAGAAGTCCTTTTCTGGTCTGAACCTGGCAGTCCGAGCTGCTATTTATGCAGCATACGCCTCTTAATCTTTAGTCAAAGAGTTTCAGTCTCTTATTCTGGCCTTACAGGATGGCATTGAATGTGCTTTCTTGTTCTCACAAATGGAGACTCAGGCAAAGATTCTGGCAGATGTGTTGTGATGTTTCAAAGGCTTCAGCTTCTGCCATGGCTTCTGTTTCAGCCCGCTGTCATGTATATATGTGTGATTGGAAGGTGGACGCAGCCCTGGGTTATTGCATATGCCATTAACTGGTAGTAACCTTTTTGGGGATGAATTAGAACTTATGCTCCATAAAGCCTTTAAAAACCAGAAACATGCTCAGTTATTTCGGTCTCGCTCCAGGAGTGACCAGTCAAGAAAAGCTCCTTCACAAAGGCGTTCCCGTGGTTTTTGTAGACGTTTCTGCTTCAAGCCAAATGGCAAGACATCTACTTTTTCTGCTTATTCTTTCTGCAAGCCTCCTCCCCTTCCCTCTCCCCAACCCCCCCAAGCCTGGGAAGCTTTCCTGACTATCCTGCTCTTCCGGTAGGAGGTCTGGCTGCTTTTCTTCCTACCTGGGAAAGTCATATTTCAGAAGCTTGGGTTTTACGTATCATCCCTGTCGGTTATTCTCTGGACTTCAACAGTCTTCCTTCTCCTTCAGGCACTCTAGAGCCCATTGCAAGCACCTCAGATCTGTCTGTACTGTTGCAAGAAATTGCTGATCTTGTCATGAAGCATGCTGTGGTTCCTGCCCCAGTGGGGCAAGAAGGAAAGGGGTTTTACTTCACAGTCCATTAGGTTCCCAAGCTAGGGTAAAGGTTTGAATCACTTTAATTCTCCAACTCCTGAATCAGTTCCTCAAGAAGCCTCAGTTCAAAATGGACACTTTGCAACATATTATTCCTCTGATTCATCCAGTGGAATGGCTTGCATCCTTGGACTTAAAGGGTGCATATCTTCACATTCCTGTTGCTCAGTTCCATCAACAGTTCCTCTGTTACTGTGTGAACGGTGTCCATTGGCAGTTCAGGGTCCTTCCCTACGGGCTGGCCACCTCTCCCAGGGTGTTCACCAAGGTTATGGCCCCATTGGTAGAGTACCTTGATGTGCTGAGGTGATGATTCATCCCTATCTGGATGATTGGCCCCTCCACCATCCTTGTCTGTTGGTGCTTCTGTCCCAGATTGTTCTGGTTTGTCACACCATGGAGTGCTTTGGCCTCCATTTGAATTGGGACAAGTCTCATCTGACTCGACGCAGGATCTGCAGTTCATTAGGGCTCATTTCCATATGGCTGTGGGCAGGGTCAATCTTCCTTGTGACCGTGCACTGGTGTTGCACATTCTGCTTTGGACTCTGGGTGGGAATAGTACTGCAACAGCTCAGGAGTGGCTGCAAGTTCAAGGTCACATGGTATGTTGTCTTCTGATTCATTTTTTTAATTTTGTGTTCCTATCTGTGGTCAGAGGTTCTGACTAGTGTTGTTGTGTTCTTTCTTTCAGGCTTCCTGCGTCTTTGTCATCCCCTGGGCTCACCTGCACCTGGGTCCACTAGTCCGGTGTAGGAAAATGCCACTGTTGGCATGGTTACCCCCTAATGTTTTGCCTTTTGTTGATGCTGGTTATGATTGAACGTGTGCTGGGACCCTGCTAGCCAGGTCCCAGCACCAGTGTTCTTTCCCTAAAACTGTACCTTTGTCTCCACAATTGGCACAGCCCTGGCACACAGATAAGTCCCTTATAAATGGTACCCATGGTACCAAGGGCCGTGTGGCCAGGGAAGCTCTCTAAGGGCTGCAGCATGTATTAAGCCACGCTGGGGACCCCTCACTCAGCACATGCATACTGCCTCACAGCTTGTGTGTGCTGGTGGGGAGAAAAAGCTAAGGGCCTGATTACAACTTTGGAGGAGGTGTTAATACGTCCCAAAAGTGACGGTAAAGTGACGATATACCACCAGCCGTATTACGAGTCCATTATATCCTATGGAACTCGTAATACGGCTGGTGGTATATCCGTTACATTTGGGACGGATTAACACCTCCTCCAAAGTTGTAATCAGGCCCTAAGTCAACATGGCACTCCCCTCAGAGTGTCATGCCCACAACCCACTGCCTTTGGCATAGGTAAGACACCCCTCTAGCAGGCATTACAGCCCTAAGGCAGGGTGCACTATACCACAGGTGAAGGCATAGCTGCATGAGCACTATGCCCCTACAGTGTCTAAGCTAATCCTTGGACATTGTAAATGCAGGGTAGCCATAAAGAGTATGGGGGTCATTACAACCTCGGCGGTCTGCATGGCAGACCGCCGAGGTTGTGGGCGCCAGAATACCGTCATTGCTGGCGGTATGGCTGGCTCCCTATTTTGACATTTCCGCTGGGCCAGCGGACGGTAACTCTGTTGGCCCAGCGGAAAAGTCACATCAACATTGCCGCTGGCTCGTAATTGAGCCGGCGGCAATGCTGATGTGCAGCGGGTCCAGTAGCACCCGTCGCGCGTTTCACTGCCCGAAATTCAGGCAGTGAAATGCGCGATGGGGCTCTGCCTGGGGGCCCCTGCTCTGCCCATGCCAAGTGCATGGGCAGTGCAGGGGCCCCCAGGGGCCCCCTGAGTCCCCTTACCGCCAGCCTCTTCCTGGCGGTGCAAACCGCCAGAAACAGGCTGGCGGTAGGGGAGTCATAATCCCCAGGGCAGCGCTGCTTGCAGCGCTGCCCTGGCGGATTATCACCGCTGGCCCCGGCGGTGCGACTGCGGCGCTACCGCCGTGGTCAAAATATGCCAGGAGGCACCGCCAGCCTTTTGGCGGTGCTCCCGTCGTTTTGGCCCTGGCGGTCAAAGACCGCCAGGGTCATTATGACCCCCTATTTGGTTTGGGAGTTTGTCAAACATGAACTCCACAGTTCCATAATGGCTACACTGAATACTGAGAAGTTTGGTATCAAACTTCTCAGCACAATAAATCCACACTGATGCCAGTGTGGGATTTATTGGGAAATGCACACAGAGGGCATCTTAGAGATGCCCCCTGTATACCACCCCAACTACTAGTGCTAGGCTAACCAGTTTCAGCCAGCCAGCCACATCCAGATGGGTTTCTGGCCACATGGGGTAAGTGCCTCTGTGCACTCTGTGACCGGGAACAAAGCCTGCACTGGGTGGAGGTGCTTTACACCTCCCTCTGCAGGAACTGTAACACCTGGCGGTGAGCCTCAAAGGCTGAAGCCTGTTGTTTCAGAACCTCAGGGCACTCCAGCTAGCAGAGATGCCCGCCCCCCAGACACAGCCCCCAATTTTGGCAGCAAATCCAGGAGGAGATAATTAGAAAAACAAGGAGGAGTCACCCTCTAGCCAGGGCAGCCCTAAGGTGTCCTGAGCTGAGGTGACCCCTCCCTTAGAAAATCCTCCATCTTGCTTTGGAGGATTTCCACTAATAGGTTTAGGGATGCGCCCCCCCCTCCCCAAAGGGAGGAGGCAAAAGGAGGGTGTAGCCTCCCTCAGGGACAGTAGCCATTGGCTACTGCCGTCCATCCCTAAGCACACCCCTAAATACCATATTTAGGGGTGACCCTTAACTCAGGAAAACAGATTCCTGATGACCCGAAACAAGAAGAAGGACTGCTGACCTGAAAGCCCTGCAGAGAAGACGGAGACAACAACTGACTTGGCCCCAGCCCAACCGGCCTGTCTCCAGACTCAAAGAACCTGCAACAGAGATGCACCCAGTGGGACCAGAGACCTCTGTTGACTCAGAGGACTGCCCTGTATCCCAAAGGACCAAGAAACTCCTGTGGACAGTGGCTCAGTCTCATATTCAAAGAAGAAACCCTCTTTGAAGGGACTCCCACCTCACTCCTGAAGTGTGAGTCCCCAACACTCCGCACCCGATGGCCCTGGCTCGTTTCTAGGGAAACCAACACTGCAGTGAAAACCCCCAGGTGACTCCCACAACGTGGACACCCTGAGATGACCTCCCTGTACCCCACGGCGATGCCTGCATAGATAATCCTGAGGCTCCCCCTGACCGCGACTGCCGGTAACAAAGAACCCGAAGCCTGGAAGAAGCACTGCACCCTCAACCCCCAGGCCTGAGAGAAACCAACTACCGGTGCAGAAGTGACCAGCTGGCTGCCCCCATCGTTTCCCAGTCAGTGGCTGGCCCGAAAAGCCCCCCTGTGCCCTGCCTGCATCTCCAGAGTGACCCCCAGGTCGCTCCATTGATTCCTATCTAAAACCTGACACGTACTTTGTACACTGCACCCGGTCACCCCTGTGCTGCTGAGGGTGTATTTTGTGTGCCTTATTGCTCTAAAACCCCCCCCTGGTCTGTTCCCCCAGAATGCAGGTACTTACCTGCTAGCAGACTGTAACCGGAGTAGCCCTGGTCTCCATAGGCGCCTATGGTATTTGGGCCCTACTTTGACCTCTGCACCTGACCGACCCTGTGTTGCTGGTGCTGGGTGTTCGCGGTTGACTTGAACCCCTGACGGTGGGCTGCCTATGCCCAGGAGACTGAACTTGTAAGTGCTTTACTTACCTGATAAACTAACTTGTACTTACCTCCCCCAAGAACTGTTGATTTTTGCAGTGTCCACTTTTCAAATAGCTTATTGCCATATTTGTCAAAACTGTATACCTTATTGTTTTACTTCAAAGTTCCATACTTACCTATGCCAAGTACCTTACAATTTATGTATTTACTTGAATTCTGAATCATGGTTCTAAAGTAAATTAAGAAAATAATATTTTTCTATATAAAAACCTATTGGCCTGGAGTTACGTCTTTGAATGTGTGTTCTCATTTATTGCCTGTGTTTGTACAACAAATGCTTAACATTACCCTCTGATAAGCCTAACTGCATGACCACACTACCACAAATAGAGCATTAGTATTATCTATTATTGCCACTATTAACCTCTAAGGGGAACCCCTCAACTCTGTGCACACTATCTCTCACTTTGAGATAGTATATACAGAGTCAGCTTCCTACTTCCGGTATCTGCTGTCTAATTGGACTCCACATCAGCAGTCATTGGACTCACTGGGTCCCCCGCATTTGGCACTTGTCCAGTGGTGGCTAGATCACTGGAACTTGATATGGGGTGTACCTCTGGCTCTCTATGGCCCGAAGGTGATTACTACCGATGCCAGCGGTCTGAGTTGGGGGGCCAATTTGGACTCTCATAAAGTACAGGGAATTTGGTCTCTTCAGGAATACAGGCTTTCTTTGAATTGGAGGGGCTGAGGGCAGTTTTTCTGGCTCTGGTGTATTTTTCTCCCATAATCAGGGTCACGTGGTGCTCGTCAGGACGGACAACACATGCCCAAATCATACATTAGCTAATAGTCCGGCACGGGATCCCACTCCCTTGCCTCTCTGACTTTCTAGGTGGGGTGTTGGGCAGAGTATCACCTTCTGTCCCTGTCCGCCACGTATAGTTGCAGGAAAGCAATGGCCTAGCCGACAAAGTCAGCAGGGTTTTTCCTTGAATTCTGTCTGGATCCCGGTATTTTTGCTCTCCTGTGTCAGAGGTTCGGCACTTTTCTGATGGATCTCTTTGCTTCTGCTGAGAAATCTCTCCTACTAACCTTTTTCTTAAGGTCCCTAAAACCGGGTTGTAGGGGGGTTAGATGCTCTGGGCCTCACTACGACCCTGGCGGGTGGCGGAGGCCGCCCGCCAGGATGCCGCCCTCCATAATACCGCTCCGCGGTCAGAAGACCGCGGAGGGTATTATGAGTTTTTCCCTGGGCTGGCGGGCGGTCTCCAAAAGACCACCCGCCAGCCCAGGGAAAAACTCCCTTCCCACGAGGATGCCGGCTCGTAATCGAGCCGGCGGAGTGGGAAGGTGCGACGGGTACAACTGCACCCGTCGCGTATTTCACTGTCTGCTATGCAGACAGTGAAATACTAGCGGGCCCTCTTACGGGGGCCCCTGCAGTGCCCCACGACAATCCTTACCGCCATCCTGTTCCTGGCGGGCGAGCCGCCAGGAACAGGATGGCGGTAAGGATTGTCAGAATCCCCTCGGCGGCGCAGCGAGCTGCGCCGCCTTGGAGGATTCTTAGGGGCAGTGGAAAACCGGCGGGAGACCGCCGGTTTTCCCTTTCTGACCGCGGCCAAAGCGCCGCGGTCAGAATGCCCAAGGGAGCACCGCCGGCCTGTCGGCGGTGCTCCCGCCCCCGTTGGCCCTGGCGGTTCTCTACCGCCAGGGTCATAATGAGGCCCTCTGTCTTTTTCTTGGCCTCCTGTTCTCTTGTATGCCTTCCCTCCGTTCCCTCTTTTTCCCAGGATCTTGTTCAGGCTTCGGAGAGAGGAGTTGTCTCTCATTTTGATTGCCCCATTTTGGCCTCAGATAGGGTGGTTCCCTCTGTTGCGGTTGATGTCAACACCGCCAGATTGAGTTCGGCCATGCCATCCGTGTCCTCTCCGGACACCAGTTTTCGCGCCTGCCACTTGTCAACTGATGGTTCTGGTGGTTTGGCTCTTGAGAGGAGGGGTTTGAAGTTGCACAGCCTCTCCTCTCCTCTGGTGGTCTACATTCAACAGTCTTGAAAAGGTTCTACTAGGAAGGCCTATGCTCATTGTTAGAAATGGGGTCTTTGTTTGGCAGTCAGGTTACCCCCTGTCCAAGCAAGGACCCTCACTCTAGTCAGGGTAAGTCGCACACAATCCAAATTATCCTGTTCCCACCCTCTGGTAGCTTTGCACTGAGCAGTCAGGCTTAACTTAGAAGGCAATGTGTAAAGTATTTGTGCAACAAATCATACAACAACACAGAATAGCCACTCATTATTGGTCTTCTTTCACTCAGTGGTGTACTGGTCACTCTTTGGATCCGGTCTCGTTTCCTGCTTTAGGTGTTTTTCAATTTCTGCAGGATGGGTTTCAGAAGGGTCTGGCAGTGGCTACTTGGAGGGTTCAGTGGGCTGCTATTACGGCCCTTTGTTGCCCGTTCATTATACCAGAAATTATGTCTCTAGGTTCCCATCTTTTGAAGGGGTTTTCTCTGTTGAAACCTCAGGTTAGTTCTGTGGTTTCTGCTTGGGATCTGCCTTTGGTTCTTCGGGCCCTTCAGTCGGCACCGTTTGAACCTCTAGCTGATGTGGATTGAAAGTTTCTTTCCTTAAAAGTGTTCTTTCAGGTCGCCATCACCTCAGCGCGGCACTTGGGTGAACTGGCTTCTTTGGCTATCCGGCACACCTATTTGCAATTGTTTTTTGATAGATTGGTTTTGCATCTGGGTCCTGGTTTTCTTCTCAATGTTGTCTCTTCGTTTCACCAGTGCCAGGATATAACTTTGCCTTCTTTTTTCCACACTTTGCTACTTCTGAGGGAAAATCTCTCCAAACTTTGGATGTGGTTCGGGCCGTTTCTGTTTTTCTTACTCACACTCATGCTTTTCGCCAATGCGAGAAACCTTTTGTAAATTTTGGTGTTTTTCAACATGGCCTGAAAGCCTCTATTCCTACTTTGAGTTTTGGGGTTTGCTATGCAATTTCTCTGGCTTATGCTTCTCAGTGACTCCCTATGCCGGATGGTGTCCAGGGGCATTTCAAAAGAGGCATGGTGGCTTCCTGGGCCGAAGCTCAGAGCGTTTCCATTCTGGACATGGGCCACCCCCTCTACTTTTGTTTCTCATTATAGGTTGGATGGCCTTGATCCCGTGACCTTTGGCTCCCAGTTGATGGCAACAGTGATTCCCTTTATAATTTGGTTTCCCATTGCCCTGCCATGCTGCTTTGCCTTAAAGGATGTGCTGCATTATCCAGTGGTTTGTGGCTGTTTTTTCTTGGAGTCAGGTTGTTCTGTTTTTTCCTTTGGTATATCCTCATTGAAGTAAGTTTTGAGACGAGAAATAGAGTTAAGGGGGTAATGAATTCATTACTTACCAATAATCCTCATTACTTTAAATACCCTGTTTCTCATCTCAATGCTCATGTCCCACCCCCCCTTTTACTTTGCGGTTACCAACCTGACTCCTGCTCAGTTGACTTGGGCTTGGGCTTGGAATGTTCAGGTCGTGTTCTGGGCTCTTTGCCCTTTTATGGGTAAAGTGCATGTGGAGTGTAGGGGGGAGGGGAGGGGCTAAGAGGAAAATTTTGATTGGTTTTGGCTAGGACACGTGGGCCTGGGAAGAGGTGAATCACCTCATTGAAGTAAGTATTGGGATGAGAAACAGGATATTTGGTGTAATGAGAAATACTGGTAAGTAATGAATACAGTACTGACAAGTCGGTCCCAGTCCTAATGAGTAGCTTCATTTCGATTGGGAAAAATGTGGCGCAGTGGGGAAAGGTTGGATAGGGAATGCCTACGGGTTTCCAAAGAGCAAGAAGTACATTTCGATGGCAAGCTACGGGGAATAAATATTTTCAGGAGATCTTACACATCAGCAGATTGACAGACTGTTGTGAGTTGGAAATGTTGCCAATGAGACATGGGAAATGGTACGAGAGTGATGAGCTTTGAATGAATGCAGCCAGTGCTTGAAAGAGAACCTTCTCTATTTTTTTTGTTGCAAGAATTCTTTAGTGGTATATTAATGATATTCCGGCTGCGTCAAACGCCTAATCATCTTGTATGGAGTCTCATCACAAACTCAGACACAATTCATGGATTGTCTGTCATTCTTCAACTGGTTTCTGAAAACACCATAGCTGTACAAAAAAAAGACACTCCTGTCAGCAGGCAGGAGGGCTCTCTGCCCATGGCTCCCGCTCCCTTACACAATGGAGATGGATGTTTACTGACTACACTCGGATGTTAATGCACTGAATTGCATTCTTCACTGTTGATACCCTGTACAGTAGCCCAGTTTGAATTCCCTACTTTGTATTGTAATCGTGTAACTGCTGTAGCTCTTTGTTTTGAGTGTATACTCAAATGTGTGCTGTTTTCTTCTCAGGGTAGGAAACAATTCTGTATAACCCCCAAATATGCATTTGAACTAACCTAAATAGTTGCTAATGTTACTGAGAGCCATAACATAGCGAGAAGACTAGGTCTGAGGTCATGTAGTTTGTGATGTGTACAATGACACCAACAGATTATGGCTGTTCAACTGTAGATTTTAAATTACACCTAAACCAGGCTAGAAAATATTTTGAAATAATTTTTGCAGAGCCATATAAGGCTAGTGGGAAGTGGGAAGTTGCTCATGGCCACCACCTTTCAAGGCACCCTTCTTAAAGTGCTTGGACATTGAAAAGATACTCAATCTCCCTGTCTCTTCTATGTATCGACAACAGCGATGTAACAAAACCTGAGGGCCCCCTCCCTGCACAGTATATGGAAGCACCCCTCAGACTCACTCAGGAGCTCGCAGGCCAGGGAACTGTACTGAGTTGTCGCCCTGCCGGCCACGGCTCCCCCCTCACCACAGGGTGTATGCAGGGACCTTTGTTACATTACTGGTCAACATCGGATTCTGGCTCTACCTGTTCCTACGTATCCGCAGTCAATCTTTTTAGCTACCTCTCTTTTTTCTCTCCCTCTGTCATCTTTCTCCAATACTTCTCTCTCTACTTCTCTGTCCAGCTACCTGCAACTTACCCTTGTCTACCTATCTCTACCTTGCTTCAATTTATACCGCTCACCTCTCCTTCAATCTGAGATTTCTGTACTCCATTTTATTCTGTATCCTTTTGCTTTTCTGCTCTTATCTCCAGCAATCTTATATTTTTCAACACACCATCTTTGCACGCCTTTCACAACTTCATCTCCCTCTCTCTGCCTCTCTTTGTGCTAATCTCTCTATCTCTATTCTGTCGGTTCAGCTCAATTCTGTGTTCCATACCCCTTTCGCTGTAGCTCACTGTTTCATTTCTATCTCACCTCTGTGTATCTCTCATTTATCTGCTTCACCTCTCTCTCAGCTCAACTCTCTTTACCTCACCTCACTGTATCCATCTCTTCATACTTCATCTCGTTCTACCCGTTTCTCACCCTTCTGTCCTTTTCCACTTTATACCCCACCCCTCACTATTCTTTTTCTCTAACATCTCCCTCCCTACATCAATTCTCCACCTCCTCTTTCTCTTTCAATCTTCCTCTCTCACTCTCTTTTTTCCATATAATTTTTGGATTTTAATATGATACAATATGCCATTCCTTTAGACAGTAATAAAAATGATGTCTACAAGCGGGGTGTGGTCTGGCTACGATCCAGGATGGCGGCCTAGGGGCTGAGCTCCGCGAGGCGGTGGGCCGCAGGACGGGAGTGGTGGCGCTGGGGGTGCGTCGGGGCCCTCCTGTGCAGCGCCGGAGGGCATCTGGGGGATCGGGGTCGGTGGGGGGCCCATGCCCGGCGCAAAGCAGAAGCGCTCCCCCCTGATATACCGTAGGGAGAGCGGAGCACGGACCTGAGGCCTGCGGCAGGAGCACGAGCCGCGGCCTCAAGTGGTGGGCCGGCCGCGACGGAGGGACGCGCCTCCAGAGGACTTGCGGTAAGAGGCACACCCCCCCAATCTGCCCTCGCTGCCGCGACCACTGGCATAGGCGCCGATCGGCCGATGCCTCACCCGCCTGCCCACATGTGCGACGAGCGCTCTCCCCTGCAGAGAGCGGGACACAGATCCACGGCGAGGGGGCCGCGACCCCGAACAAACCCGGCACCGGAGACACACCTTTTCCCTTCTTGGACCCCAGAGGCGGCGGGCATTGTTGTTGGGCTCTCCCAACGGCACCCCCCCTTCTCACCTGGCCGGAGATCGGAGGCCGCGCATCCATGGCCTCGTGGTGCGTTACACTATGGCGGAGATCCACGCGGGGGGAATACAGACAACCGACAACAGTAAATTGAAAACAGAAAACGAAAAACAAAGCACAGCAAGACGAAATACAACAGAGGGAAAACAAATTAAAACAGGAAGCAACCAGGAGATAGGGATGTGGGGCAGGGAGGGGGGGGAGAGGAGAAACAAAAAAAAAGAACAAAGAGACGGGGGAGACAACGGGGGCACCCACAGTCCACCAGCAGGAAGGACAGCAGGATATTAACAAGGGAGCAATTAAACTAAGGGATACAGAAGGGGAAAAAAAAAAGAAAAAAAAAAACGAAAACGAGGAGAGAACTAACGAACATTGAAACAAGGGGAAGAGCAACAAGGAGCAACATAAGATAAACATAATAAAAAGGCAAAAGTACAATAACAAATAAAGGAAAAGGAAAAAAATAAGACCCAACCAAGCACGAACAGCGCACAAAACAGCCTAAGGAATAAAACAGAGCCAGACAACAGTACGCGGGAGGAGGAGGGAAACAACCCACTGCAAGAATGACAAAACAAGAGACTACACAAGTACAATACAGCAAAGGAGGGGGAGGGACGGACGGTGGGAGAGGGGGAAGGAGAGGAAGGAGGAACGCCAGGACCATCCGAAGTGAAAGTACCTCCAGGCAGCCAGGAGGCCCAACCCAAGAGACGCACCTCATCCTCACTCCTACTCCCTCTCCTTCACCGCGACCCCCCCAAGCCAACGCAGGGCGTGGAAGATGGCATGAGACCTCTCTCTCTCCACCCACCGCCCCCCTCTGAACTGACGAGGCACAGTCTACATTCAAACCCGTGCCCAGACTTACAGTTTGTCCAAGCATCTGGATGTCGACTTTCTGAGGTCATCTAGAAGGAGCAGCTATTGGTCGTTTGAACTTGCTGCCTGACTAGGGCTTCCTTTCTTTTCAACACCCCCCCACCTCTCACATCACATCACTTTCTACGCTCCGAGCTAGTGCTAAGACCAGGACAAGTACCTGGATGTCGACTTTCTGAGGTCATCTAGAAGGAGCAGCTATTGGTCATTTGAACTTGCTGCCTGACTAGGGCTTCCTTTCTTTTCAACCCCCCCCACCTCTCACATCACATCACTTTCTACGCTCCCAGCTAGTGCTAAGACCAGGACAAGTACCCTCCAGATCCCCACTAGCACTGGGAAATCTGCAATGCCTAGGGACAAGATGACAGGCAAAGCACCGGGTAAACCAGCTTGTCAACTGCTTTTCTCTGAAGCCCTGCGTCAGCAGAAACACTCCCGCGTAGTGGACCCCCTCACCTCCCGGCACACCAACATGACAGAGGATACGGAAAGTGCATCAATGGATCGAATACTACAGGAGATATCAGCGGTGGGCCGCAAACTGGAAGGTATGGACAATGCCATGGTGGCGCTGGCGACGGAGACAAGATCTATGCGCCTAGAAATAGCAGGCTTCCAGTTGCAAATCTCCGGGCTGGATCAACGAGTGACGACAGTGGAAGCCCAAGCTGCTTCCTGGGCCAACAAAGACCAGGAACTCCTGCACCTCTGCAGCAGGCTAACGGATCTAGAGGACAGAAGCAGCAGAAACAACATCCGCCTTCTCGGAATCCCGGAAGGGACGGAGGGCGTGGACATCCCCTCCTACCTGCGAGACATGCTCCCCAAACTAACTGACATAACATTTGACCCACCTCTGGAATTCCAACGAGCACATAGACTCGGTCCCAAGAGACAGGATAGGAAGGGCCGCCCTCGTCCAATCATAGCCTGCATGCTGCGCCATGGACAGGCTCGCCAACTACTACAGACAGCCTGAACACAAGGCCCACTCCGGCTGGGTACCCTGGAAATACAGCTCTCTGCCAACTTCTCCAGAGAGACCGCAGAACGAAGGAGAGCTTTTCTCTCCCTCCGCCCTTGCCTCCGTCACCTAGACGTGAAATTCGGCTTATTCGAACCAGCCAGGACGTGGATCACCAAGAACGAAGTGTCCCGGACCTTTTATGACCCAGAGGAGCTAAGAATTTATTTAGAGGGACTGCAAGACATGTCACAAACCATGGAAACAACGGCACAGTCCTCCTCCCCTTCCCAGGACATACAGGGCCAGGCCCTGGGAGCTGGCCAGCCAGAAGTTGTACTAGACCCTGACAGAAGAACAGCTACAGATTCTCAAACCAGGGGGAGAGACCTGGAGATACTAACAAAAAACTATGATGACAGGGGTCAAGTACTACAGGCAGTGGCGATGTATACGCAGCTGTCCGATAGAGATAAATCCCGTTCCCCTTTGAAACGCACAGGGCCCTCCGCCTGAGGCAAAGCAGGCACCATCCTCCCCTGTGGATCTCTGCCGTCGTGAATCATGGACTATCGTAGAAGTGTTATAGAGGCCCTACAGTGGAGGTGGCCAGATGGAGAGATGAGTACCGGTTCTATGTGCATCTCTAAGACACTTTAACGCTGAGTGCCAGTGCCTTTAACAGACTTCGAATGTTTTTGACTGTTTGGATTGTTCTTGATTGCTACTTATGCTTTTGCTTATTCCCACTTGCCCCCGGATGCCCCTCCCCGCCCTCTCCTCACTCAGAGGCCCAGACCCTCTCTGGCGATCTTACTACGCAAAACCTTCCCTTTCACGATCATCAAATCATGGACCGGGCCAGGCCAGGCTGAGTATGCACTGCAGAGGCTACAAGGGAGACACTGCGATCAAGGCGGGAAGGCCGGACGACTGCTAGCAGCCCAACTTCGTCAAAGAACAGCCGCTTGGCTAACCCGGCTATCCGATCCTCCTCTGGGGAAATACTGACGTACCCGCAAGCTATTTGTAAGGAAATGCCTCCTTGGCATGGTTACCCCCTGACTTTTGCCTTTTGCTGATGCCAAGTTATGATTTGAAAGTGTGCTGAGGCCTGCTAACCAGGCCCCAACACCAGTGTTCTTTCCCTAACCTGTACCTTTGTCTCCACAATTGGCACACTCTGGCATCCAGGTAAGTCCCTTGTAACTGGTACCCCTGGTACCAAGGGCCCTGATGCCAGGGAAGGTCTCTAAGGGCTGCAGCATGTCTTATGCCACCCTGGGGACCCCTCACTCAGCACAGACACACTGCTTGCAAGCTTGTGTGTGCTGGTGGGGAGAAAAGGACTAAGTCAACAAGGCACTCCCCTCAGAATACCATGCCAACCTCACACTGCCCATGGCATAGATAAGTCACCCTTCTAGCAGGCCTTACAGCCCTAAGTCAGGGTTCACTATACCATAGGTGAGGGCATAGGTGCATGAGCACTATGCCCCTACAGTGTCTAAGCAAAACCATAGACATTGTAAGTACAGGGTAGCCATAAGAGTATATGGTCTGGGAGTCTGTCATACACGACCTCCACAGCACCATAATGGCTACACTGAAAACTGGGAAGTTTGGTATCAAACTTCTCAGCACAATAAATGCACACTGATGCCAGTGTACATTTTATTGTGAAGTACACCCCAGAGGGCTTCTTAGAGATGCCCCCTGAAAACATGCCCAACTTCCAGTGTGGGCTGACTAGTTTTGCCAGCCTGCCACACACCAGACATGTTGCTGGCCACATGGGGAGAGTGCCTTTGTGACTCTGTGGCTAGTAACAAAGCCTGTACTGGGTGGAGGTGCTTCTCATCTCCCCCTGCAGGAACTGTAACACCTGGATGAGAGCCTCAAAGGCTCACCCCCTTTGTTACAGAGCCACAGGGCATCCAAGCTAGTGGAGATGCCCGCCCCCTCCGGCCATGGCCCCACTTTTGGCGGCAAGGCCCAAGGAGATAATAAGAAGAACAAGGAGGAGTCACTGGTCAGTCAGGACAACCCCTAAGGTGTCCTGAGCTGAGGTAACTCTGACTTTTAGAAATCCTCCATCTTGCAGATGGAGGATTCCCCCAATAGGATTAGGGATGTGCCCCCCTCCCCTCAGGTAGGAGGCACAAAGAGGGTGTAGCCACCCTCAGGGCTAGTAGCCATTGGCTACTAACCCCCCAGACCTAAACACACCCCTAAATTGAGTATTTAAGGGCCCCCAGAACCTAGGAAAACAGGTTCCTGCAACCTGAAGATGAAGAAGGATTGCTGACCTGAAGCCCTGCAGAGAAGACAGAGACACCAACTGCTTTGGCCCCAGCCCTACCGGGCTGTCTCCCCACTTTGAGAAAAACTGCAACAGCGACGCGTCACCCATGGTCCAGCGACCTCTGAAGCCTCAGAGGACTATCCTGCATCTAAAAGGACCAAGAACTCCCGAGGACAGCGGCCCTGTTCCACAAAGACTGAAACTTGCAACAAAGAAACAACTTTTAAAGGACTGCACTTTTCCTGCTGAAAGCATGAGACTTTCCACACTGCACCCGACGCCCCCAGCTTGACCTGCGGAGAAACAACACTAGAGGGAGGACTCCCCGGTGACTGCGAGCCAGTGAGTAGCCAGAGTTGACCCCCCTGAGCCCCCACAGTGACGCCTGCAGAGGGAATCCAGAGGCTCCCCCTGACCGCGACTGCCTGTTCAAAGAACCTGACGCCTGGTAAGGACACTGCACCCGCAGCCCCCAGGACCTGAAGGATCCGGCCTCCAGTGCAGAAGCGACCCCCAGGTGGCCCTCTCCCTTGCCCAGGTGGTGGCTACCCCGAGAAGCCCCCCCCCTTGCCTGCCTGCTTCGCTGAAGAGACCCCTGGGTCTCCCACTGAAACCAATTGCAAACCCGACGCCTGTTTGCACTCTGCACCCGGCCGCCCCTGTGCCGCTGAGGGTGTACTTTTTGTGCTGACTTGTGTGTCCCCCGGTGCCCTACAAAACCCCCCTGGTCTGCCCTCCGAAGTCGCGGGTACACTTGCTGGCAGACTGGAACCGGGGCACCCCCTTCTCCATTGAAGCCTATGCTTTTAGGGCACCACTTTGACCTCTGAACCTGACCGGCCCTGAGCTGCTGGTGTGGTAACGTTGGGGTTGCCCTGAACCCCCAACAGTGGGCTACCTTGGACCCAACTTTGAACCCTGTAGGTGCTTTACTTACCTGCAAAACTAACCAATACTTACTTCTCCGAGGAACTGTTGAATATTACACTGTGTCTAGTTTTAAAATAGCTTATTGCCATTTTTGTCAAAACTCAAAGTTCCTAAGATACCTGAGTGAAATACCTTTCATTTGAAGTATTACTTGTAAATCTTGAACCTGTGGTTCTTAAAATAAACTAAGAAAATATATTTTTCTATATAAAAACCTATTGACCTGGAATTGTCTTTGAGTGTGTGTTCCTCATTTATTGCCTGTGTGTGTACAACAAGTGCTTAACACTACCCTCTGATAAGCCTACTGCTCGACCACACTACCACAAAACAGAGCATTAGAATTATCTCTTTTTGCCGCTATCTTACCTCTAAGGGTAAGGACTCTGTGCATGCTATTTCTTACTTTGAAATAGTGCATACAGAGCCAACTTCCTGCACTATTGCAAATTAATTTGCGCTGTTTTACAGATGTCTCTATACACCGGAAACAACAGCTAGCCTGACACAGACTGCCACCTTCCTAGAAGACCTTGTCCTCCCCTCCTTATCAGAGGAGGGACGCAGTCTCCTGGAAGGGGAAATAAGCAGGCAGGAATTAGATAGAGTCATCTCTGACCTCCCCTACCACAAATCACCCGGGGAGGACGGATAACCGGCAGAATTCTACAAGTGGGTAGGGAAAGAAGCAATTGATATCCTGCACGAGGCCCTGAATGAAGCCTGTGAAACCCAGGCACTGGTAGCCATATCCAATAACGCCACGATAGCCATTATACCAAAACCTGGGTGGGAGCCTCTACTATGTGGCAGCTACCGACGCATCTCTCTCCTAAATGGAGACATCAAAATTTTAGCAAGCGTTTTGGCAAACAGACTGCGCAAAGTAATACCATCCTTAATTCACCATACGCAGGTGGGATTTGTACCAGGCCGCACCTCTAGGAACCACCTGCGCACCCTATGTCATACTCTATGGACTGCAAGGTACTCACCGGAGATGGCGTTAGCCCTGTCTCTAGACGCTGAAAAGGCGTCTGACCGCATAGAATGGCCCTACCTGTGCGCGGCTATGGAGAGATTCATCCTGGGAGATAAATTTAGCTCTATGGTACGGTTGCCTTATGACCAGCCTGCGGCCAGAGTCAACTGTGGAGGCTTCCTCTCGGACCCTTTCCCAATCCGTAGAGGCACACAACAGGGTTGTCCCCTCTCGCACCTTTTGTTCCTACTAGCGGTGGAGCCCTTGGCCTTGGCTATTCGATCCTCCCCCCTTATATCCGGCCTACCGTTAGCTGGAGGTATTTCCAAAATCTAACTGTACGCCGATGACGTCCTACTAACCCTCACGGACCTAGAACGATCCATACCAGCCTTGCTAGAGGTCATCGAGGAATTTGCAACCCTATCTGGCTACTGCATTAATTGGGATAAGAGCGAGGCGCTCCCCCTTTCGCGAGTAACCACAAAGGCAGCACTTCTAGGTTACCCATTCCGCTGGACACCGAAACGCCTCAAATATTTGGGAGTATTAGTCAACCCAGGCTTGGCACACATGGTGGCGGACAATATTAAACCCCTCATTGCACGGACTAAACTGGACTATGCAAAATGGACCCAATTGGGCCTCTCAATGTGGGGCCGAGTGCAGGCGGTCAGGATGGTTACAGTACTCCGCTTCACCTACATCCTAGGACTCCTCCTCTTACAGGTACCCTCTCCACACTACGAGGCATAGATGCGCTCATTAGATCATTCGTATGGGGCCAAATGAGACCGCGACTATGACCTGCCAAGCTCCTAGCCCGCCGTTCACACTGGGGCATGGGGCTCCCTTCGGTGGAGCATTACTCTCTAGCTTTACAACTGTCCCAACTGTTCCAAACATTGTCAAAAGCACCAGATCCGCCTCTATGGACCACAGTGGAAAGACAACTGTTGTTTGCGAATGAGGGCCTCATGGAACCTTACCGTGACGATCTTCCATCTGTCACCTCGGTGAATCCTATTCTGAAAGCATCCAGGGCAGCCTGGGGAAGGGTCCACAGATTACTTGGGGTTCATCCCCTCATCCATGACCAGGCGCCCTTATGGCGCAACAGCGGCCTCCGGATAGGCGGTGAGGTACTCAACTGGCTACAATGGAAGAGGGCTGGCATCCTTACCCTCTCGCAGGTCCTAGAAAACGACACGCTCAAACCCTTCCCCAGGCTGCGGGAAGAGTTCGGTCTCCAGGCCAAGCCGGGAATGGAGATATCTGCAACTTAAACACTGTGTCTCCTTGGGAGGTGACGCTGTCCGACGGGGGGTCCCAATCCTCCCCGTAGTGGCCTATTTGCAACAATGGGGGCAACATAAGGGAGTAATGGCAGGCCTCTATGACCTAACCACCCGACAACTCTATTCTAGCGGATAAGCTACATTTGCAATGGCAAACCCGATTGCAGGTAGTCCTAGACCCAGCCGACTGGGAAGACACTCTGGAAGCCTTGGACAGAAGTACACGGGAGGCACGCTTAAAGTTCTGTCTCTTTAAGGTCTTACACGACTGGCACTGGTCCCCAGCGAAACTACACAAGACAGGGCTCCTCCCACATGCGAAGTGCTGGAGATGCCCAGAGACATCCTGTGATCTGTGGCACATTTGACCGACTGTCCCACTTTGGGACGTTGTGAGCCCCACTCTAGCCGAATCTATGCTGCTACCGTTGCCACTCCTCCCTTCTCTCATACTCTTGCATGATACGACCTCCCTACCAGAACTCTCTAGACCGCACAAAAGATTAGTACACACCGCACTAGCTACTGCAAAAATATGCATACTCCGACATTGGCGGTCAGAGGCCTCACCAGCCCCGGAGGAGTGGATCGTAGCCATGACCCGTACGGCCACACATGAGAGAATTATCTATAACCTACAGGACCGAGCCCAAGTATTTACCCAGGTATGGGCTCCCTTCCTCACAGTGGGAAGATAGCGAACCATCCGTAAACTACACCCACCCCCCACTCTTCCCCAGATCCCTTTCCCTCCCCTCTCCCCTCCCTACCTCCTTCCTATCTCCTTCTTCCTCCTCCGTCTAGCATTCTTTTTCTCTCTCCTCCTTATTGTTCTTATTCCTCTCTTTCCTTTTCTTTTCTTCTCTATTCCGATTCCCTCTTTTTTCCTTTCTCTTTCTTAACCTCGCTAGAGGCTACATATTGATTGATTCTCCCCATCATCCTCAAGTGACCTTTTTCGTAGATTCCTCAACACGGGCCATGGGTAGACAAATGGCACCAGCCTGAATTAGCCAAGACCCATATCCTATTATTTTCACCATGCGGTTCCCCTGACAATCTACAACCCTAGAGCATACTAATATATACGGGTCGCAGAAAAAAAAATGATGTCTACAATGCTTCACGCACAGCAAATGTCAACAGTACCAAGTCAAAGGCATTCAATCCATGGGAAGTCATTGCGGTAATTATGGGATTTCAAGAATAATTTCAGTTTGCATGCACAGCAGAGTTAGCCTGTGGATTATCTAATTTTTTTCCCACGAACAGCATCAAAATCTTGCCCTAGGAATGAATATGAGTTGGTGTGTGTTCTCGGGGTGGCTGTGAGTCACTCCAAAAAGCGTGCACTGTCATCCCAGTCTATCTGCTCCCAAAGGGAATCTACACTTTAATCATAGTTAAAGGTAGCCCCCATGTTAACCTAAGAGAAGGACAGGCCTTACAACTGTGAAAAACGAATTTAGCAATATTTCAATGTCAGGACTTATAAAACACATTACTATACCCCTCATTACAACCCTAGCAGTATGTGTTAAAGCGGTAGTAATACCGCCAACAGGCCGGTGGTAAAAAAAAATGGGATCACAACTTCAGCTGGAACTGCCAACACATACAGGCACTTTAACACTCCAACCGCCACAGCGGTAGCAACAAACACCTCGGCGGTAACCGCCAACAGACAGGCGAAAGACAATGTACCACCCAGCCCATCACCACCCACCAATCCGCCATCTTTTCTGGGGTGGTACCAACGGCATCAAAAGCACAGCGGAAACAAGACTTGGAAGGGAAACAACTCACCGCTCAACACAAACAAAGAACCAGGACGCCATGGAGCCTGAGCTGCAGGTCCTGTCCATGCTGGTCTACCTCCTCAACTACCAGGAACACGAAACGCGGTGGCAACGACCACAATGAGTACAGCACCTAGTACACGGGGGGAGAGAGTGACATACACGTAAGATGCAACACCCCCACCCCCACTCTCACCCACAACACCATACACACAAAAACATGCATCAACATTACATTTACACCCAGTAAACCCCTGGAAGAACGCAAGGACAAAAGGAATAGAATCAAATCAGTGATATATTAGAAATAGGCAGATATACGTAATAAATAGAAAAACAGTATTTACAAAAATATACAATATTTACATAAGGCAGTGCATTATCCATTCAAAATGTCCGTGGGCCACTGTGCCAAAAATCATGGGCATTGCCCACACTTGACTCCTGCCTCAATATAGAGAGAACACTGCAGGGGCATCAGGTCGAAAAACACACAGGCACCTCAGGGGGATTAGGATGGAGGGGCACCTCAGCCGGAAGATGGAATAACACCACTGCTCCTCGAGCGGGCTCCATGCCCACTGCTTGGTCCTGGGGAGTGCAAAGCCACAGTCTCTCTAGTGGGTGGTTTGCCCATTGCTTGGTCCTGGGGAGTGCAAAGCCACAGTCTCTCAAGTGGGTGGGTTGCCCACTGCTTGGCCCTGGGGAGTGCAAATCCACAATTTCTCAAGTGGGTGGTTTGCCCACTGCTTGGTCTGAGGAGTGCAAAGCCACAGTCTCTCAAGTGGGTGGGTTGCCCACTGCATGGTCATGGGGAATGCAAAGCCACAGTCTCTCTAGTGTGTGCCTTTCTCCACTGGTTCTGGAGGGGGCTTTGAGCCCAGTGTGCTTCATCCTGCCAAGTATTGAGTGAGTGGATGCCTTTCTCCACTGGTTCTGGAGGGGGCTTTGTGCCCAGTGTGCTTCATCCTGCCAAGGATTGGGTAAGTGGATGCATATCTCCACTGGTTCTGGAGGGGGCTTTGTGCCCAGTGTGCTTCATCCTGCCAAGGATGATTGGGTGAGTGGATGACTTTCACCACTGGTTCTGGAGGGGACTTTGTGCCTAGTGTGCTTCATCCTGCCAAAGATTGGGTGAGTGGATGCCTTTCTCCACTGGTTCTGGAGGGGGCTTTGTGCCCAGTGTTCTTCATTCTGCCAAGGATTGGGTGAGTGGATGCCTTTCTCCACTGGTTCTGGAGGGGGCCTTGTGCCCAGTGATGCAACACTTGGGGTTTTGCAGTTTACAGTCCCTCACCTGGGTGTCTGAGGCACGAGATTTGCAGGGACCAGGTTGCATGATAATCCATGGACTCAGGGCTAGAGTCCATCCTGCGGCGGCTAAGGCTGTATGCTAGTTGTAGTGCTGGTGCTGGTGGAGGTGCTGCCAGTGGTGGTGGGAGGCTCCAGCCCTTCTCATGCAGCCTCGGATGGCTGCCACTGGGGCTGCTGCTGCTGGTAGTGGTACTACTGTCAGCGGTGCAGGTGGCGGTGCTTGTGGCGGTGCTAGCGGCGGGGCTGCTGGCGTTGCTGGCAGTGGTGCAGGTGCTGGTGCTGCCAGTGGTGGGTGGAGGCCCCAGCCCTTCTCCTGCAGCCTTGGACGGCTGCCCACTGGGTCTGCTGCTGCTGACAGTAGTGGTGCTTGCAGCGGTGCAGGTGGCGGTGCTTGTGGTGGTGCTTGCAGCGGTGCAGGTGGTGGTGCTGGCGGGTGTGCTGGTAGCCACCAGGCCTTCACCTGCAGCCTCCGATGGCTGAAGTGCCTTGCCTGTTTTTTTCTGCCCCTTCCTCACCTTGGCAGATGGTGGTGTCACCTTGGGTCTGGCAGCTGGAGTCTTTGAGGTGGCCTTGCTGGGTGGTTGGTGCTCCTTCCCCTTGCTGCATGCAGTCCCCCTCTTCACCTTTGCAGGTGGCGGAATGGTTTTGTCCCTGGCAGGTGTTGGTGGTACACTGGCTGGGCTGACGGGTGAACCCTTTGCACCTCTGTTAGCTGCAGGAACCACAGCGGACGTCGACTTGGTGGATGAGGTGCTGGGCTGGGCTCTGGACACCCTGGCCCGAGGGGAAGGAAGGGGTGGGGGAGGGGCAGGGAAAAGGTCAATGTTTGCCAGGAAAAGCTTCTTAGAGACTCTTGGGCGGGAAGAGGGAGAGGGTTTGGGAGGGGAGGAAGAGAGAGTGGTTGTAGGAGGTGTCTGTCTGCTGTGTCTGGGTGCAGGTGCATGGGCTGGATGCTGTTGTGAGGTGGATGGCTGTTGGGTGGATGGGTGCTTGTGTTTGTGTACTTTGGGAGGAGGGGTCACAGACACATTGGGAGAGGACACAGGGGAAGTGTGCATGGATGTGGGGGTGGTGACTGCCAGTGAGGAGTGTGTTGTGATGGGTGTGCTGGAGGTAGTGGATGAAGATGTAGTGCATGCAGGTGTGAGTGGAGACGCTACTGGGAGGGAGTTGGATGACGGCGATGAGGGGGACACAGTGAAGGCAGTGGATGTTGGTGTGTCTGCATGGGGATGGTGCTTGTGTGAGTGTCTGTGAGATGAAGTGTGGTGCTTGTGCTTGCCTGAGCCACTTTTGTGTGGTGATTTGGGTGAATGGTGGTCTGAAGGTGTGCTTGGGATAGGCTGGGGCTGATGGGACTGGGTAGAGGAAGTTGGAGGGGGGAGGCTAGAGACAGGGACAAGTGCTGCCATCAGTGCTGGGGCCAGAGCCTGAAATGCTCTCTGTTGGGCTGCCACGCAAGAGCGAATGCCCTCCAGGTATGCACTTGTTTGTTGCAAATGCCTTTTGACACCCTGGATGGCATTCAGAATGGTTGACTGCCCAACAGTGAGGGATCTCAGGAGGTCAATAGCCTCCTCACTGAGGGCAGCAGGACTGACTGGGGCAGGGCCTGAGGTGCCTGGGGCGAAGGAGATGCCCACCCCCCTGGGTGATCAGGCACAGGAAACACGCTGTGGGGCTGCTGGGAGGGCGGTGCTGGTAAGGAGGGTGGCGGCTGTACCTGTTGTTGGGGTGGGCACAGAGGTGTCCACCACCACCAGGGAGCATCCATCGGAGGAGGAGTTGCTGTCTGTGGTGTCCCCTCCTGTCCCCATCGTGGTGCTCCCCTCGCCCTCCGTCCCACTGGTGCCCTCACCGTCGGTGGATTTAGCCTCGAGGCCCATGTGGGATGCAGCTCCCTCCGTCACCGGTGCATCTGCTCCTCCGCCAGATGATGCTAATGCACACAAGGACAGGATGACAAAACAAAAAGGGGGGGAGAGACAGAGGATACACTTGGTCAATGCCAGCAACACCACCACTGTTGGCATGCACAACACACAGGGAGCAGCCCTATGCACTAGGCCATGCACTACCAGTTACTAAGATAGTCACCAGCCCATGGGGTACAATGTCTGCCTCCAATCAGCTGCACACCTGAAACCCACAGGACCCTGCCCAGTAGTAGATGCCCACTAACACCATTGGGGTAGGAGTGCTCCAGAGCCTGCCCAACAAGGGTCCTACCCTGCCTTCTTCGCCCTGGCCTAGGGGCACCCAAATCCCACATCCTCCACCCAGGTAACCCTTAACACTCGCAAAGTCAGGATTCAGAATCTGTAGTCACCCCTTGTGGCTGCTGTGATGCCTTCAACCGCTCTTCCAACTCTGTTTGCAGCAGTGGGTGCTCTGCCTGTCAAAGACTCCCAGGGTCCACACCTCCTTGGCGATGGCACGCCAAATACCCTTTTTCTGGTGGGGGCTGACCTGCATGGAAAAGACAGCAGAAAAGGGAATTAGTCAACCATCCGGACCGTCGCATTCATGGCCCACCAGATCCCTCCCATCCCCTGACGCACATACATTGACCACCATACACGCAGCACTCTGGCCAGGACGCCTCTACCCCCACTTACATGTGGCTTACACACACAGCAATCCCTACATTCATGGCCCTCGCATCAAGCTCACAGTGTACTCACCTGTTTATCTGGAGGACCGTAGAGTAACATGCACTGGGGTAGGACCCCATCCACCAGTTTCTCCAACTCCTCCGCAGTGAAGGCAGGGGCCCTTTCCCCAGACACATGAGCCATTGTCGCTTCCAGCCACAGGTCACAGCAGCACTTACAGTGTAAGCCCTCTCCTGCTGAAGGTCAGGTAGCAAGTGAGTGAACAGATAGAAAATGGCGGTCACGTCCACGGCAGTGCGTACCGTCACCGCCGGCATACATCACCATTGGATCCTGGAACCCATAGGACCCAATGATAACCAATGCGAAGTTGCCCGTACCGTAACAGTGCACAACGCCAGTGGAATTACCTAATTTTCACTTGTCCCTCCTCACAGGTCAGGCAGCCGCAATTTCAGGGGGGCACAAGGCATGGCACCTAACTGCGTCACAGCAGACATTGGCACAGCAACTGATTTGCGGATTCACATACTGGTGATTCACATACTGGTTCTGTAAAGTAAAAAATGCATCATAAGTGCAATAGATGTGTGTATGGTCCCACTGATCATCGTTTTCTTCCATAGGCTTCAACCGCCGAGGCTGAATATGAGATAGTGACATCCTCCCGTGTACAGACCCCTGCTGGACCTTGTGACAATGGAGGACAGACACATTATCATAACATACAGACTTGATCGAGCCACAATCCAAGAACTGTGTGCCAAATTGGAGCCAGACCTGATGTCAGCTATCCGCCAGCCCACAGGTATCCCCCCTCTAGCGCAGGTCCTGTCAGTGCTCCATTTCCTGGCAAGTGGCTCCTTCCAAACTACAGTGACCATGGCATCAGAGATGTCTCAGCCAGTGTTTTCAAACGTGTTGACCAGAGTGTTGTCAGCCCTGCAACACATGCACAGCTACATCGTATTCCCCCAGATGAGGATTTGGCCACAGTGAAAGCTGACTTTTTTGCCTTGGGACATATCCTCAACATCATTGGTGCCATTGATGGTACACATGTGGCATTTGTCCCACCCCAGAAATGAACAAGTTTTCAGGAATAGAAAGAGCTTTTACTCTGTGAATGTGCAGATGGTGTGTTTGGCGGACCAGTACATCTCCCATGTAAATGCCAAGTATCCTGGCTCTGTGCATGACGTCTTTATCAGAGGCACCGGGTGTGGCTAATAGGTGAGCCCAAGGTCCCCACCCAGCATAAGTAGGTGTCTGGGTATGGGGTTGTCCCTAAGGGTTAGTGTGTGTCTAACAGTTGTCCCTCAATATTTGCAGGTGACTCTGGTTACCCCAACCTCTCATGGCTACTGACCCCAGTGAGGAATGACAGGACAAGGGCAGAGGAACGTTACAATGAGGCACATGGGCGAACAAGGCGGATAATTGAAAGAATCTTCGGCCTCCTGAAGACCAGGTTCAGGTGCCTCCATCTGACAGGTAGATCCCTGTACTACTCACCCAAGAAGGTGTGCCAGATTATCATTGCATGTTGCATGTTGCACAACTTGGCCTTGAGACGCCAGGTGCCTTTTCTGCAGGAGGATGAGCCTGGAGATGGTCTTGTGGCAAGGGTGGAGACTGTGGACAGTGAGGAAGAGGAGGCAAGGAAGAAGATGTGGACAACAGAAGTAATATAATACAGCAGTACTTCCAGTGACACATAGGTAAGACACTGTAACTTCACTTTACATTTCAGTTTTCTGTTGGACATTGTACATGGTAGCCTGATTTCCCTATGTCTGTGGTCACTTACTGTACCCTTTGGCATCTCTATTTTCAGATCTCTGTGGCCCACTCTGGCTCCTGGTGTGTTTACTGGTGCCCACTAAAGGTCATTCCAATGAAAATGTAACTGTACATATGAATTGCTATGCTTTGATAATGTTGCACTAATACGTATTTGAATCATTTGACAGACTCCAGATTTGTATTTGTTCCCAGGGTGTTTATTTAAGTGCTCATAAGTAGAGAAGGATGAGCAATGGGCTGGGGTGATGGTGAAGGAAAGTCCAGGGTAGAGTCCAGTCTATTTGTATCACAGGTGTATTGTCCAAGGGGGCATAGGAAGTGGAGCAATGGCAGTTCAATGTGGACAGGGTGACAGAGTGGGACAGAAGGGTGACAATCAGGAGAGTCTTATTTCCTGCAGGGGTCTTGGCAATGTTCTCTGGCTTCTGCCTGGATTGCGGGGACCGTTTGTGGGGTGGTTCTCCTTCTGTAGGGGGTGGGGTGCTGGTGGCCTGTTGGTCCTGTGGTGGGGCCTCCAGTCCACTAGCGTCGGCAGAGGTGGAGGGCTGTTCTTCGGTGGGGCTAGTGTCAGGGGGCCGTTGGTGTGCCACTGCCTCCATCATGGTCTTGCCCATGTCTGCTAGCACCCCTGCAATGGTGACCAGGATGATTTTTTTAGGTCATCCCTGATCCCCAGGTACTGTCCCTCCTGCAGCCACTGGGTCTCCTGCAACTTGTACAGTATCTGGCCCATGGTCTCCTGGGAATGGTGGTATGCTCCCAGGGTGTTGGTGAGTGCCTCATGGAGAGTCATTTCCCTGGGCCTGTCCACCCCCTGTCGCACAGCAGTCCTCCCAGCTTCCCTGTTGTCCTGTGCCTCTGTCCCCTGAACCGTGTGCCTACTGCCACTGACCCCAGGTCCCTGATCGTCCTGGGTTTGTGGGGTTACCTGGGGTCCCTGTAGTGGTGGACACACTGCTGATTGACGTGTCCTGGGACAATGGCATGGGCCCGCTGGGTGGGTGCTGTGCTGGTGTTTCCTGAGGGGGGAGGTTCTGTGGTGGGTTGGGACTGTGGCAGGGTAACCAACTGTCCGGAGGTCCCTGATGGGCCAGGTTGGTCATCCTGATCCAGGCATGCAGAGCTGCTGTCATCACCGTAGGCCTCTTCTAGGGGGGACTGGATGTTACTGGCACCTCCTCTGCGGTGACGTTGAGTAGGGGTCCTGTGGGGATGAAAATGCAGTGTTATTGTATCTGTGTGTGCCATCTTATGCATGGGTTTGTTTCCCAGTATGGTTGGGATAGCCCTGTCAGCTTTGCCTGACGACACAAGTGTGTGCGTGGTGATTTTGTAGGCTAGGTGATTCTCTCTAATGGGCATGCTTTGGTGATGTGGAGCCACAAGCAGCTCCAGCTCCTTAGGCAGCAGTGGCCCTTCGTTCGGTGCAGTAACCCTCGCTCAACCAGGGGGAGGTAGCCAAGGAAAGCAATTAACAGTCCGTAAGGCTTTGTACTACGTGTATCCAGTACTGATGTTTCTCAGGGGTAGCAAGCAGTGAACCTCCAAGTTCTGCCACTTGAAGAAGAGAAGCAACAAGATGACAAGAAGTTGGAGTGTGCCCCCACATTTCTAATGCATCCCTGCCTCGTAAATGCACTTCCCTCACCCTTCAGTCACTCTCTCATCCATGGAGAGGGGATCCAGTCCTGGATGTCTCCACTCATAGGAGGACCCAGAACCGATCCTGGACCGCACTCTCCTCCAGTTTGTCCCCTCTACCTCATTGGCTTCCCCGGGCCTACTGTTTCCTGCTGCAGTCAGGCAAAGGGTGTCAGAGGAGAAGCAACTGGCCAACTCCAGTCCACATACAAGCCTCATCACCACAGTCCCAGCCCGCTCACTCCTTAACCTCTATGTGTGCTGTGAGACCCAGCACTGCAAGTCCAGTGGGGTCAGATCCAGGGCTTCGCACAACAGAGCTGAAGTCTCAGGAGGGAACCCCTTCAGGCTCCAGAGTCACTCCCCACCCTAAGGCAGCCCAATTAATTCAGAATACAGGCCTTCTCCCTAGAGCTCTATCGCAGTGCCTCTGTCTTGGCCACACCACCTTTCTCTCTCACTCTCTTACTCCTTTGCCACTACCTTTCTTTCACAAGCTGCACCTCTCTGCTTATATATCTGTATGTTTCTCTGCTCTCTTGATCATCTCCTTCTATACCCCTTCTCTTTTTTTTTTAATTCACTTTCTACCGCATATCTTTCCCTGTTTTACACATCTCTTTCTCTTACTTGTATGTCTTTCTCTCTTTTGAATGTCCCACTTTTTCTCTCTCTCTGTCCTTCTCTGTCTTATCTCCCTTTACGTCTGTATCAACCCTACCTTTCTTTCTCTATATTGTCCCATTTTCTCTCTGGACCTGAATTTTCTTTCTGCCTTTAACTCCCTCTCTCTACCTTTCTCACTGAATTACTATATTTGTAATTAACCTATATTCCTATATCTCACTTCTCATTTTGCTGCATTACCTCACCCCTCTCTCTAGATTGCATCTCCGTTAACCTATTTCACTACATCGCCTCTGTGCCTGACTAACTCTATCTTCTTCTAAGTCACCTCTCTTTCTACCTTAGCTTTCCCTCTACCTCTGATGTACCGTAGTCCTCTCCCTCTCGCGGCAATTCCTTCTCCTTACGTCTAGCTACCTCTGATTATCTGTAAAACGTTATATATTGCTATACCTTTCATTCTTTATCTATCACTTCCTCCTTTTACCCCTACACCTTTGTCTTCGTGGTTACCTCATTTCTCTCTAATTACCTGGCCTCTCTCTCGTCCTCACCAACTCCTTGCCTCATCTCTGTCCCTCCCTCCCATCTTCACACACCTTCATATGTTTTCCTCTTCATGTATTATCTGTCCTTCCCCTATCTCCTGCGTTCTTCCATTTCTCTCGCGCAACAGAGGCAGAGGTCACTGTCCAGCAATAGACGTGTACGCATTGAAAACGTAGCGGAGGGACCAAGAAAGGCAGGATGAATAAATATCATATTTCACAGAATGGTGAAAATCGTAGGAACAAAGCTTTAGTTTTTTTCTGTTGCAGCAAGAATAACAGACACGATGGGGAATGTGTTTATTTCTGAATATCCAGCAATTAGAGCTACAATTTTTTGTGCTGGTACATTTTCGTATTTTAGTATGTGCACTATTCCGCTAAACATCCACCAAGTCACCCTTCCCATGTCTTTCATACACTGGGAGGTAGCCAGGCAAAACACTGAATTATTATTATAGGTAAAATGATGTTGCAAGACAAAACAAAATCTACAATGAAGTACAAAATAAATTACTTGATCAATCATTGTTTAAGCTTTCTTTGGGTACTATTTGGTTGGTAGACACTTCACAATTTAAGCTTTTTGCATGACCGCATTTCTTAAATGTTAATGTATAATTCAATGTTGTATGGCAATAAGAGGACTTGACTTAGCTGGCACCTGGATAATGCATTATCTGGGCCCCCCAAAAGTCCTTGAGGTGCCACTATATTAGATTTTTTTTCAAGTACATTCTGTTTGGTCCCCTAGATTATATTGCAGTACATTTTATAACATTTAAAATAAAATGTAAACATGCCCCTTTCTAGCATTTCTTCCATGTCCCAAAAATGTGGATGAGTTTAATGTACAATTAAAGTGCCCCCCTCCCCATAACATACTATATTAAACTGCCCAGACAGAAAGGATGCGTGTGAGAGATGCAGGAAGGGACCATTGGCAGCAGAGTGCAAATAAATGAGAGTCATGAAACTTTTAATTTTGGAAGTTGACAGAGATATGGCACATTAAATTCTGCAATTCGCCATAAGAACCAGTTAAAACAACAGAAATTATTTTATGGAGTCAATATTTAGCTGCAATGGAAGCCTGTATTCAGGCAGTAGTCTCAAATGTTCTTAAGTGTGCTAACCAAAGTCGTTAGGTTCAAGAAAGTTTACCTTATAAACATTAAGGTCGGGACTGGAGTCAATGTAGCCTAGTAAGAAAATCAAACATCTTACGCATTGCTCAATTTTATTTTAGGTTGTTTTGAACAAATTATATTTCACCTCTGAGGTAGCTCAGGCCTTCGAATCAGACCCATCACCGTGTGCCCCTGCCTAAAAATGTTAGTCAGCTGTATATGACTGCAAATGCTTCACACATCCACATTGTTGAAACCCAATAGGGAATGTAAAAATGGTTTCCACACTTACATCTTGTAACAGAAGAACACATGCATGATAGTATATGGTTGTGCGGTAGGCTGCAGGCCTTTGTTCTGAAGAAATGAAAAATATTTTGTGAAAATTGCCATTTTTTTTATTTCGCATGCAACCGTTTATAACTGTTTTTCACAGTTACATAAAGCTCAAATCTGGGATCTAATCAGCAGGGCATGGTATATAATTGCCATACTTGATACTTTTGCTATAAAAGTATGGGATTGTTTTGTACAGTTACAGCGTGCTCAAAACTGCATTATAAGCTAAAATTGATGGTTTTCCTACTTACATCTGAAAAGGTAGTGTGCTTTAAGGTTCTTGGTGCAACATTCTAGCTTTAGTGCCATTTTTCTTACTTTGGTAGGAAATGTTACAAACCTCAAAATCACAGTGTGTGGTTAAAGAAGTAGGTCAAAATCAACTGAAATGGTATATTGTGAACATCTACCTTATCTACACTCCTTGACCAAATTTATATTTTGTACCTTAACTCTGCCATGGCTTCTCACAATCGCTCGCTCCCACACCCATCCACTACAGGTCATGGGCATTATTGGACATCACTTGCCCACGGCATTGTCATCCAAGATGTGTGCACTGCATGACATGGGTCATGCTGCCCAGGAATGTGGTCTTTGGATTTGTGCTGTCCAATCATTACCCCTGCACTATCAGCACAGCCAATTCTGCCCTCATGTGGGAGCCCCAAATCGTTTTCTATCCAAGTGGTAAGCTACAGTGGGATTCAAGGGTGAGATTCATTTCCAGAAAAATTCAGTTTGTTGTGCTTCTAAAAAATCTTTCAGCAATGTCACCTCAAAGACTTTCCTTGTGAATTATTCGACCTTCCCCAGCACTTCTTTCAGAGGCCTCAGGTTAGTGGCAGCTAAGGAGATTCAGAAATCCCTTGTTTCGATTGTGGGCCTCATGTTGAGTAATGGCCCCTGCACCTACGTACTAGGATTCTGTCACGCCATCATATATGTGTTGTAACAAAGGTTTCTTTGGCTTCCACAGTGTTATAAGCAGATCCTGTATGAACATTTGTAACTCGTTGTAGTCTCCAATTGTGGTGCATTAGCAACATCTATTGGACATCTTAACGAGATAGTCTTCATTTGGCCTTAATAAGCTAAAAGTACTGTATCATTGATAAGTTGATTGTTAGCATAGTGTATTAAATGTTGTAGTGAAATGTGTGATGCCATTCTATTTAAAGAAGAGGGTGTAGACAATCAATAGAGAAAAACCTCTGCTTCTGCAAGATGTCATGTCAGCACCCACAACACTACAGAGGAAGAGGAGATTGCTGCCCCCATGCAAGATGACATCTCATAGAACACCGTATTGCCAGTCAGGAGTCCCCCTCCTCTGGTGTTTTTCTGAATTGCAAGTGTAGCGGTAGAAGAAACAGGGTTGGAATCCTTTTACCTGCCATGCAGGACTCACACCAACCCATCACACCCTACACTATGCAGGTAATCCAGTTGCCTCAACTGTGCAACACTTATATTCAGGTGCAAATCTGGTTTTCTCCCCATCTTCGGATGGTGAAGGGTGCCAGCTGAGTCAGGTTTCTGTCCCATTGAGCAATCTCCACCAGACAAGCTCTGAGGGTTGGTGAGCTGTTGCATGGCAAAAGCAGCCCTCTATGAAGATGCTTCATTGAAGAACAGTTCTCTGTAGAATGTGAGATCCATGAAATGGGGAACAGGTGCATTTATGCCCACTTGGCAAACATTGCTATCCTCCAGCAAGACCTCCGAGGATTGATGAAGAGATCGACCTCAGTCTTGGAGAATCTGCGTAAAAGTCTCCAGAATCTCATTTATTTTCACTGGAACTATCACCAGGAGTTGATGAAGGAGAATGAAAGGCACCAGATCAAGATTGTATAGTTCATATAGGTCCTAACTCATGGGGCCCATCTGTAACTGTAGGGATAAATCAGGTGCCTCAGAAAACTGGAGGTCCATAACTATTTATAAAAGCCACCACCCTTTTAACCCATGCAATGTACAACCTGATTTCAAGCTGAATATGGGCTCGGATGACCATCCTGTGGGCAAAGACAGCAACCCCTAACCCAATTGGACTGAAAATATCATCTTCACAAATCAACCTGTCCGACCACTTTACATTTATGTTGATACTTTTCCAGGATATATTTGAAAAATAAACACTTTTGGCACCTACCTTTTTTTGATCTGTTATCTATAGCTGCATCTAAAGATGGGAGCACATTATAACTGTGATGTAATGTGAGGAGTAATCTTGGACATACGCTGACTTTACTCAGTTGTTCACATGCATATCAATCAACAGGTATACTCACATAGTGAGCATACAATGATAACAGAAAACAACATTTTAAATAAGAAATTTAGAAAAATATGAAATCTAGTAGTGAAATGCATAACTAATGTATTTCCTGAATTCAGGTAGGTGAACTGGAGGACTACTAGATAGTCATGCACACCTTGATCTCTGGGATGTGGCCTAGCTCACAAACTGGAATGGGGCAGGGGTGAAGGTTTATTGCGTATATGTACCCACAGTCATACAATATTGTGCATATGCATTTGGATACTGTGACTTCCAAACTACTTCTGGGGTGTCTACCATATGATCAAGGCTTCTGAAGTGAAATTTCAGCATTCTAAATTGTGCTAACTGAAGTCTTACATGCTTGTTTGAAGCCTGTTTTACCTTTTTGGAAGCAAAGTGGTTGGATGTGAGAAGAAGGTGAGGAGATGAGAAGAGAGGCCATCCCTAGCATCACCAGCAACAAAGACAAGTGATAATAGGTTGAATATCTGAAATCAATGCTACTATCAAAGCAGGAATTGTGAGAACTTATGATTGTATTTATTCCAGAAGTAATTCTCTTAGAATGCATACAGTCCCAGCATGAGTTAGGTCAAATTACCTAATAGTCACTGGTCACCAACATTCTCAATACCAACTGACGTGCAATAGCAGACTGGCAGAAAATGTAGCTACTCTTTATTTAGGGTACACATCAGTAAATACATCCCAGTCATTGCATACAGTTTACTCTTTGACGGAGCACCATCCACATCTGTTGCTGAAATGCTATCTCCTCTGCCAGATGTCGGAGTGCCATACAAGTGCGATTGATGGCACCTAAGACCCTTGGGAAATAGGCAGTGGCATAAAATTTCCATTAAACCTCCTTACACTCAGTAACTATGGCACAGCAGTTTACTGGTGCACTGGCACAAGCACAAGGATTAGCTTGCCTGTGACAAGATTGACAATATTTTCACAGCGGTGCTCTGAAAATACCTAGGCCCATATTTATACTTTTTTAACGCCGCATTTGCGTCATTATTTGATGCAAAAGTGGCACAAACTTACAAAATACAATTGTATTTTGTAAGTTTGCGCCGTTTTGCGTAAAAAAACGACGCAAATGCGGTGCTAAAAAAGTATAAATATTGGCCCTAGTACCTAGGATGAGGAGATGGGCTCATACTTTAACATCCCCAAAAATGGCATTGGAGTGAGCTATAAGTGGAATGGGGTCCCACGTCTACTCTGCAACCATGCCTGATTAAGCATTCACTAAGGTGCTGAAACCCTTGGTGTGGCTGTGGCTTACTTTCCTATGCAGGTGCAGCTCTGTGTATGTTTGATAGTGTGCCGTTTTTTTTCTGAAGACGATTGTGGTATAGTCAGGATTGTTAATTCTCCATGCCTCTACATTGATAGATGTGTTCAACGGAAATGCATTTTTTTGGTTATGTGTGGTCCACTCAGTCTGAAGTGAATATTTTTATTATGTTTAATGCCTCTTGTGTGTGTGTCTAATTTGCTAACTCTTTAGGTGTGTTCATGTAAGAGATGGCCTGTGTCTGAGTTTCTGCATTTATTTATTAATTGTTTCATTTTACATCTGGACTGCTTATGTTAACCCATGTCTTCACTGAATTATATGTGATTCCTTTGCAAAACCTGTGAGTGGCCATGTAGTATGTGTGACTTACATCAAGGTTTGGCTAGAAATGACTTAGTGACTTACAACTAAATTCGTTTCTGTATTTTCATGTCATTCTCTGTACCTCATTTTATTTTTACTTCCTCCTCCCACTTTGAAATAGTCACAATTTTCCTGACACTCCCCAATATCACTCCCAAAGTTACTACTAAAATATGTACGGAGGCGTTCAGAGTTCTGCGTACTAGTAGTGGAGAATTCTGTAACAAGGTGTAGACAGTCTAAGGGGAAATCTCCATCCAATGAATTAGTTTTTAAGTACATGAACTTGTAGAACTGTAATGCTGCAAGACATACTCATAAATGCATTAGTGATTTGATTCCACTAGGCACTATTTCACGGGTTGTGTGCTAGTGAAGACGGTCAGTTATGGAATGAACTGTATGTCTTGCAGTGCTACCAGTCATCCATGACACACGCACCTTGCTTGGATGTTTGAACTGTACATGGGTGGGAGTGAATATGTGAAGAATTTGTCACGGTAGAACACATTAGCACACATAGATGTTACCGGACCATTTACATTCACTGATTGAGTTTTCCTTTCTTTTAATATGTTTTTATCTCCGGGTTCTTAACACACATATATAGCACACGACAGGTGTGAGAGCCTTACGCCTCAGGTCTGTAAGTGTAGTGCATGCAGTGGTTAGGAAGAGAACTATTAGGCCCTGAGGAAGACCATAGACCCGTGATAGCTTGTAAATCAGTCAATAACTGTTGGCAAAAAATGAATTAATGAACCATTGTACTTTATTAAAAAATCCTCCCAATGCTTTCTTCTAACTGTATCGAGGGTTCCCATCAATAAAGGGAAATCCTTTGGTTTAACACTTAGCTATTTTTACTACTGCGTCCCTTCCTAAGTCTACAATATAAACCATATTAGAACTCCTTACATGGTTAAGTTAGCCAGAGGGGTATTCACCTACCCTGGTGTGGTGCGAACTCCTAAGAAGAAGCATGCCACGATCATTTGTAGGTGAAGCTTCCCCTCCAATATCATTTGGATTTCTCAGATTTATAGTGAGTATTGCAACTGGTACCTAAGAAGGCCACTAAAAGTTTACTTTGTGCGTGCAATCACCTTTTGTGATATTATTTACCTCTTTAGAGGTTGTGCCTGAACACAGATTCTCTTGCTCTCTTTTTGTGAGTACATGGAAATATCTTCTCATTCATTCAGATGTGAACAGATATAAATAGGGCATCATGTCCTGTCATCAGGCAGAGTGCTTACCAGACAAGACAAATACATCTTCAAGAACATTTGGCAAACATAATCTGCATGAAAGGTGAACTAAAAGCAGTCTGTATTCATCTTTGATCTCGGGCAGTGGATTTCTAGCTACCAGTTTTGGCTAGTAGGAAATATTTACAGACCAATGTTATGATTGCTTTTGCCGACATATGGTGATTCTCCTTGCCATTTTGCTACTTATTTTTTGTACTAGGTGGAGGTACCGAACAAGCTTCTAGTACATCAACCCACATGTGTTCGTCTGTAACTAAACAGAGGAGAACTCACCAACAGCAGGACTACTAGTCAGTCCCATAATAGTCCCATCCTTAGGTTGGATAGGGTGGGAAGGGCCATGGGACACCTGTTTTTTTTTTGCTCTGCACTGTAATTAATTACACTTTCGTAGCACGGGGGCCACTTTACCAGACGCGATCAAACTCCTCAGTGAGCAACAGTTAGACGCAGCAATGAGTACATGGATTTCGGAACTGACAAGAACATAATGAGACAAGAATACCAGCGGGTATAAACACTGAGCCATGGTCAGTGAAATGCAGGAAACCGGGGGGTTGGGGGGTGAGGGGGAGATAGGGAAACAATTATACAAAGACAGGGAGCATTTCCACAAAGAGCACATCATCCACAAACACAGGGTAGTTTCGTGGAAAATATTTTGATGGCGAATAAAAAAATATGACTCCGTTTCAAATAAGCAAATATACACAAGGTTTGCAAGTTTCCAGACGTACATTCGTTAATTGTTTAAAACGTGAGGTTGTGGACCTGCTGAATTCTGATTTATGACTTTCCTTCAGAACTGGACCTAAGAAGACATATGCATTTACAAATGATGAAAACGGGCCAGTGAGGAGGGTTATGAGGAAAGACAGAAACTCATGGATGTGTATTGGACATGGACAAGTTGAGACAAAGGAAGACATAGGGATGAAGGTACATATGTAAACATGAACCTCTGGAGGCTAGTACACAGGTAGGCACCGATTCTGCCTAACGTTACCTCCGTTCCTCATTCTTCATTTTGACTACGGGATTTCACCTCTGACAGAGCGGTCCGTAGTAATAATTTTACCTGTTTTCGGACGCTCTTTAGGCCGATGAATCTTTTGACTAAGTGGGACTCTCTGTACTCCTAATCGGTCAATTTTATCAAATCAATAATCAATAACGAACATAAGCAATACCTTGATCGACATAACACTTAACAATTAATCCAGAATACATTTCGGCGAACCCTGACCTTTCAGTCAGGAATAACCACACCAGTTTATTGCAAGTTAGTGAATTTATTTCCCTATATTAACAAAGCTAGCACAATATAAATGTGTCTCAACACCAAATGATAAACATAAATGAACATTAATAGCTGTCCATAACGGCGAAACAAGTGCAATCTATGTAGCATTTGAATCACAAGGCATTCGATAATAGCTATGCAAATCACTAATACGATAATCTGTAATGAACTAATGGCATACATTTAGTCAGCATAACAAGATCTCAAATTGCATCGTGCGACAAAAGGAATCCTCATCTAACCTCAAATTAGCATGGGCATGTGGGACTTCATGCAAAAACGATTTAGCAACATTAATTTAGAAAAACTCCTAACTAGGGATCTTATCAAAATCAGCAGTTGGTTACCTAAAAGAAACACAATGCAATTTTACAATTTCCTTTCATATTTACCAATTACGATCAGCAATCAAGGAAGTCTTCGTCTCAAAGGTACCGTTTCTCGATCAGCATGGGTACCGTTTCGATCAGCATAGGATGGGGCAAAGGGGCAGGGGTGGACGGGGCAATTGCCTCACGGCGGCAAGGTAGAACTACTACTTCATGCAAAGGGACAAATCAAAGTTAAAGTCTCTAGGGCAAGAATCATTTAAAGTCTCTTTCTCTCGATTAGAGAAAGCATCAAAGTCTCTTTCAAAATGGCGTCGCAGGAAAGTGGGCCATAATAGCTGCAATGTCCTGCAAAATGGCGGGATGTCCAGTAATGGCTACTTTCTTCTCGTGCACCTGGTTTTTATAGACAACAGTTCAAATCCAGTAGGGTCGTCCATTGGAGGGTTCATAGGTTAGCTTCAAATTGTCCAATCAAAAACGACAGTTCTCAAGCTTTTACTTAAGCATACATTATCCTTGGAGATGGGTACGCAAGTTGCAACATTTTATGCCAATTAACTCACTTTCAGAGCTTCCATTGTCCGCACCTGCAAATCGACCTTGGAATAAAGAGAAATATGCCAGGCTGGCACGAAACCTTAAGATAAGCATGTGAACGATCTCAGTGGAAAAGTACAGCTTCAAGCAAAAATACACGTTTATTAGCACAGTGGAAAAATACGAGCATCTAAACCGTGAGACCAGGCAACTAGGCCAAAGCCTCCGCTAAAGTTATGCTAAGCTAAAACATTTCAAACAAGCAAATCGTAGCACACGTTTATGATTATGTCGGATTAGTGCAATTCTAGTACACCACGTTATATAAAGCACGCGTATAAATGTTGGCAAACTACTCTGAGGGCATATTTTGTCCCCGTACAATCTTTATTAGTTCGGTTAAAGTCACACATGATTATGTCACACTACGTTAACGCTCTAATAAATGTAAAACCTTCATTTTCTGCTTCATCAATCCCTCCTCTGATGACTACTTGTCATCACACCAAACCATGCCCACAAATTTTATTCCATTAAAATTCTGTCAGTTCTCTTTTCCTTTTAATTCCCCTAGTTTGCGCTTTGTATTCCTCTGCCATTCTTTTCATAATTTTCTCTTCTTTTCTTCTCTTAATTCTTTCCATAATCATTATTATTCCCCTTTTTATTCCCCAAATTCCAAATATGCAAATTATAACTATTAAAATTCCCTCTATTATTTTTAACAGTATTCCATTCCAAATTCCTCCAATCCAATGTCCCACTGAAGCAAGTCCTTTTCCAATCTTCTCCCACACTCCTGGTTCTTTCAGTTCCTTCAAATCTGCACTTTCTTTTGTTAGATTAGCAAGCATAGTTTTAATTTTCACACTATTGTCAGGAATATAAGTACAACAGTGGCGCGCACCAAGCATTTTGCAAACGCCACCATCCTTTGTTAAAAGAATGTCTAAAGCAAGCCTATTTTGAAGAGTCATAGATCTTTCCGCTGCAAGTTCAGCATCTATCAGGATTATAGCACCTGAAAACTTTGTCAACATGTTATCCACTATAGTAGACAACTTTCTTATTTTGATGGAATTCAGCACAACTCCCAACGAAGGAATCATGGCTCCAAATATATCTCCTACCACAGCAGCTGCGGTCTCTCTTTTCTGGATACGATGGGATCCAGATGTCTTTTGAATCATCGATAGGTCATCCAGTTGATAAACCTTTGGGAACACTATTCCCAAATAACATCTCCCCCACCACCCCTTTGGAAGACGATAATAGACATTATACCTACAAATGTAATATACACCTGGAATGACAGGGTCAAGTCCGTCCATCATGAATGTCCATTTGGCCTTAAAGATAAACGTATGTTTACACTCACTTGCTCCTACAAAAATATTGTCATAATAGGATTCTCCTCGATATATACAAAATTTCCCTACATGCCATGCATCTAAAGCTATTTTCCCTTGTGTCTTTATTGCAGCAAAATCATAATTATCTACTGAAGTCCTCTTATGTAGCTCTTTTTCTAATTTCGCCTTCATTTGTGCCCTTCTATCATCTGTGCGATCTAAAAAGCTTATTTCTACTGCAGAGAGCGAGCAGGTAAGATTTTCCCTATGAGCGTGAGCCGTTTCAAAAGGTTGCATTGGCTTGAAAAATTCCCTCATTATTTTAGCATCCCAATCTTTAGCAATCTGGCTTAGCTGCGCTATTATAGGAACATATGCAAAGGTAACATCATAATTCGAATAAAAATACTGTATGTTAGTTTGACCATAAAACCTAGACATTACTATACTACACGTAATCCCGTATGTAAGTGGCATGTGTTGATAAGTCACCCCTTCCTTTACTGATGTCGGTATCTGTGTACACACGTAACAATCCTTCGCATCCATAGTATCAACATATTCTGTTAGCAAGCGATAGAAAACGTTATACGAAAGCTCTTTCTTATCGTGCAAGAGCCTCTCATCCAATGCTAGTCTTTTCAATGCGGTTAGTTCAGTGACAGTAACAGGAGCAAAAGTAGAAGCCTCAATATTCTCATTCTCACCCTTTCCATGCATTCCAAGCACAATTGCCATTATTATTAGTACACATGTAATTACCAAGCCTATACACACATATTTACAATATTTCTTTCTATTGTTTTGCGTCATGATCTATATAGAATCAGAGAGCTAGAAGCACCTATAAATGAAACTATTTAGCAATTCAGTTACAAAGCTGAGCGAGTGCAATGTTCACACCGTCTTCTTCAAGAGGCCAGTCACTTATCGGTTAGCAGCATTTGTCTCAATTCGGCAATAGTTGGCAATCAGGTTTTCAAAAGTCTTATCAGGTTAGCAAATGTCTCATCCGGTTTAGCAATGTCTCAGCTGGTTGTTTGTTTCACGTTAGATTGTAGCAAGCAATATCATTTATTACCCTTTCAATCAACGGAGTCCATAAAACTTTTCTTTTCTATTGGTATCTCTTCTTCTTCTTCGTTCTCAATGCTTAGAGATACAAACTCGTCAGTCCAATCGTCATTGACTGCATATGCCCATTCAGGACCGGAATATCTTCTGTTCGGTATCCTTTTCCTTTTCAATTTTGCTTCTCTTTTCGATTCTGCTTCGCTGGTACTTTCCTCTTTTGTCGAGTCTTTTTCTTCACTCGGGGATGACGCCCCGACAATTACTTCTTTTCTTTTCTCTTTCACTTTTGGCCTTCCTCCCTCGTTCAAACTTTCTTCAGTCCTTTGTTTTATTGGTGATATGCTTAGTCTTCTCTTTGCACCATGTCCATTTGATGGACCTGCGATCTTTTCTGTGGAAGCTTGAACCTTTTCGTTCTGTTCTGCCTCGTCCCCTTCTTCTGGGGAATCAATCACGTTCTCTTTTTCTTTTTCTGTATCGTCTGCTTCTGGGAAAGCCCTCCTCTGATCAGGCTCTCCTGCTTTTTCAACTTTTTCGAGCCCTTCGTCACCGTCACTTTCGTCAGGCTCTTTATCACTTTCAGCTGCTTCAGGTTCTTTGTCACCTTCAGCTGCTTCAGGCTCTTTGCTACCCTCAGCTGCTTCAGGTTCTCTGTCACCTTCAGCTGCTTCGTCGCTGTCTGAACTTTCTCCTTGGTCTTCCCCAAGCAAGTTGGTCTCTTCGTCCTCAGAGAATATCTCTTTCTCTCCCGTTTCTGCCCGTTCGCTTTCAGTTCGGTTTTGCTCTGTCTCAGCACTCAGCACTGTTTTGTCAGACACTGGCAGTTTTAGCGCTTCAACTTCCTCCTCTGTGGGACACAACACTTTCTTTGTGTGACTGGCGTGAATCCAGTTGGGAACCCCCGCACACTTCACAGCGGTAGTTGTCGTCAGGATCACTTGGAAAGGGCCTTTCCAACGGGGTTCCAGACACGACTTTCTCACATGCTTCTTTACCACGACCCAGTCACCTGCTTTCAGTGCGTGTCCTGGACCTTGAATCGGTGGCAAGGTGGTTGCTTCCACCTGGTGAGAGAAAGAGCGAACCACGTCAGCCAGTCCTTTGCAGTAGTCTAACACCATATCATCTGTAATATTCAAAAGCGCGTTTGCGGGAACTGCAGGAAGTCTCATAGCCCTGCCCATGAGAATTTCGTGCGGAGACAATCCAGTCTTTCTATCAGGGGTGTTTCTCATTGACATTAGCACTAAGGGCAATGCGTCAGGCCATTTCAAATTTGTCGATGCGCATATTTTCGCCATTCTTGATTTCAGTGTACCATTCATCTGCTCCACCAGTCCTGAGGCTTCAGGGCGATAGCTACAGTGCAGCTTTTGCTCAATGTTCAGCGCTTCGCAAAGTAACTTTATCACCTCGTTATTGAAGTGACTTCCCCTATCTGATTCTAAAGAGATCGGGAATCCGAAACGTGGTATTAACTCTCTCAACAATAGCTATGCAACTGTAAGGCTGTCATTTCTACGTGTGGGGTATGCCTCAATCCAATGACTAAAAATGCACACAATCACCAACACATATTTCAGACCTCCATGCACAGGCATCTCAATGAAGTCCATCTGCATTCGACTAAAAGGCCCGCTTGCCCTACCAATGTGGCTCGCGTTCACAACTGTTCCCTTTCCTGGGTTCATCTGCTGGCAAGTGACACATCGATGGCAAACTGCTTCTGCAGCTTGACGAAATCTGGGGTTAAACCAATCAGTTTTGAACAATCTTATCATGGCATCTCTCCCTAGGTGAGCCTGCCCATGATAGACCCGCGCAAGCTGTGATAAGAGACTATTTGGCAAAACAAATTTTCCCTCATGTGAAACCCATAACTCGTCTGGTCTCTTTATACATTGTGATTTAATCCAGGAATCTCTTTCATCCTCCCTGACATTATTCTGTAGTGCTTTTAGTTCATCTATTGTATCTACGACCTTCAAGGCAAATGCTTCAGCTGGTTCGAGTTCCGGCTCACTTATTGAATTCCATTCATCTCTGAGTAATATACAGTTCAAGGCACAAAATCTTGCGACTTGATCCGCATATGCATTTCCCAGAGAAACATAGTCCTGTCCTTTCGTATGAGCACTACACTTTACCACTGCAACTTCGGCTGGCGCTTGAATGGCGTGTAACAATTCCCTTATCCTCTCCCCGTTCTTCACTGGGGATCCTGAAGAAGTCAGGAAACCTCTCTGTGACCATAGTTGTCCAAAATCATGCACAATCCCAAACCCGTATTGACTATCAGTGTAAATGGTGACTTTCATCAATGCAGACAGTTGACATGCTCTGGTAAGGGCTACAAGTTCTGCTACTTGTGCAGAATAGACTCCTTGAAGCCATCCCGCTTCTAAGACCCCTGTTACAGTACATACAGCATATCCTGCTTTCAAAATCCCCATCCCATCTCTTAGACATGAACCATCCACAAAAAGGATTTGATCATTTTCATCAAGCTTAGTATCCTTAATGTCCGGTCGGGGTTTTGTGCAAAATTCAGTCACCTGAAGGCAGTCATGCTCGATGTCTTCAGCGTTCTCAATTTCGGCATTTTCTCCAGGGAGCAAGGTTGCTGGATTCAACGTAGTGCACCTTTTCAGCTGCACATTCGGTGAGCCCAGAATTATCGTTTCATACCTTGTGAGTCTTGCTCCAGTCATGTGCTGCGTTCGGGAGCGGGTCAAAAGTATCTCGACTGAGTGAGGGACCATGACTGTTACTGGGTGTCCCATCACTATTCCTTCACTCTGAGTGAGGCTGATACCAACTGCTGCTACGGCGCGCAAACACCCTGGGAGTGCTGCTGCGACCGGATCCAGAGTAGCTGAAAAATACGCTACCGGTCGGTTTACGCCACCATGGGCTTGAGTCAAGACAGACAGAGAACATGCATCACGTTCATGACAAAACAATGTGAAAGGCTTTGTGTACTCAGGCATACCTAAAGCTGGAGCCCTGCACATGCATTCTTTCAGTTCAACAAAAGCATCCATCTCATCTCCTTTCAACTCAATTTGATCCAAAGCATCCTTCTGGGTCAGTTTCAGTAGAGGCTTTGCTAGAGTCGAGAAGTTGGGAATCCACTGGCGACAATAACCCACCATTCCCAAAAACTTCCTCACCTCCCTCCTTGTCTTTGGTGGACTCATTTGGAGTACGCTGGTTATTCTTTCCTTCATTATTCTCCGTGACCCTTTCTCTATCTGGTGACCCAAGTATTTCACTTTCTTCTGACAGAACTGTAATTTGGAAGGAGACACCTTATGTCCATTCCTTCCTAAATGATTCAACAGAGCAATAGTATCGGCTGTGCAGCCACTTTCTGTCTTTGATGCAACCAGTAAGTCATCAATGTACTGTACTAGAGTTGACTCGAATGGCAATTCTAATACTTCCAGGTCTTTCTTTAGGATCTGATTGAAGATGGACGGTGACTCAGAAAACCCTTGAGGAATTCGACACCAACTGTATACTCTGTCCAAGAATTTGAAACAAAAGAGAAATTGGCTGTCCTCATGAAGAGGCACCGAGAAGAACGCTTGTGACAAATCGATGACTGAGAACCATTCGGCATCGCAAGGGACCTGGAACATTATCACAGCTGGATTCGGTACTACTGGGCAGCATATGACTATAATGTCATTTATTTTCCTCAAGTCCTGCAAGAGTCGGACCTTTCCACTCGGCTTTATTAGTCCCATTATTGGCGAATTACATGGACTGCTTAACACTTCTTTCAGTACCCCCTGTTTTACAAATTCGTCAATAAGTTGAGCAACTTTCATGAGGGTGTCTTGTGGCATGTGGTATTGTGGGGTCTGGGGAAAGATTGCATTGGGCTTTACAGTCACCTTCACTGGTTCCACTCCTTTCATCAATCCCACCTCTTTCCCTGTCATGTCCCACACTTCCTTTCCGACTGTCTCCCGTAATTCGGCTGGAATATCTTCTTCAGTTATCATCGGGAAAAGACAAATCAGAAGATACTCTTCATCTACAGTTTCCATCTCGTCCCCCTCTACACTGTCCTCTTCTTCCCCATCACTGCTCGTCTGGATTGTTATTCCCTCGTTCGAACACATGATCGAACAACCCAATTTGCACAATAGGTCTCTCCCTAATAGTGCTATCGGGCTTGAGTCACATACCACAAACTGATGTACCCCTTGATAGTTACCGATGCTGACTGGTACCGGATCTGTTATTGGGTTCGTCAGATGTCTGTTTGCTACTCCCACCACTTGAACTGTCCTCCCTGAGAGTGGCAAATTTGGTACTTCACTGCTCTTAACAGTTGAACGTGTGGCTCCCGTGTCAACCAAGAATGAGACACGATGACCCATTACTCTTCCCTCTACGTACGGACCCCTTTGATCAACTTCCAAGGATGCTGCAAGCACACAATCTCCTTCTTCTTCTGAACTTTCACTCTCCCATACATTGTTTATTCCACTCTCACTGTGTAATGGGAACTGTTGTACGGTGCCATTTGTACTCATTACCTGACCCGAGACCTGTGGAGGAACCATCACTTGCTGCTGACCCATTGGTGCCAAGGGTAATTGCATTTGCTGATTAGGTACCATAGGTAACTGCTGTTGCATTGGCTGCATTTGCGTCATCTGCAAACGGGGCATCTGCATCTGCTGCGGCTGCATAGGTTGTAATCCCTGCAACTGATTGATGGTCTGAAAATTTGGGCTTGACCTCTCATTTTCGGTCCCCTCATTGTCTGAAATGCATTGACATCATTGTTTTGCTGACCAACACCTGCACCTGTACCTGCACCTTCCTGCACCACCATCGGGCACTCGCGTTTCCAATGACCTACGATTCCGCACACGTGACACGGCATCACCTTCTTCATTGCCTGCACACCCGTCACAACAGTGTTCAAATCCGGACCATTATTCACAAAACCTCCTCTGCCTCTGCCTCTGGCCTGTGGCTGAAACGCCATATTTCCCTGTAACTGCGGCTGCGGTTGCGGTACCTGCTGTTGGAACCCTTGCATCCCTTGCAAACCTTGCAAACCTGTCTGAGCTGCCTTAAGCTGCATCATCATCACCTTCTCTTTCAGCTTCTTCTGTTTCACCTCAATTTCGTCGCTACAGTATTTCCCATAATTCAACACCTCATCAATAGGTTTCGACTGCCAGCAAATCAAATGCGACTTTATCATCTGACTTATCTCTGGCCTCAGCCCTTCCACGAATCTAAACACAAAATGAAGCATGTCCTTCGCCTCTATTGTTTCCGTGCCACTGTAGTTCTTGAACGCCTTCAACAACCTCTCATAGTAACTATGAATCGACTCTTTAGCCTCTTGGGCCGTTCGATCGATCTTCTGCCAATCCACATTTTTCGCGGCGACCTTCGTCTTCAAATGCTCAATTACCTTATAGTACAAGCTCATCACCATAGGTGATGGTGCACCCGTCTCCCTGTCTCTCTCTGGTTCACTTGTCGGCCAACCTACCGCTCTTTTGCAATCCTCCCACAAATCTGCTGGAACCACAATCTCAAAGAGAGTATTCAGGTCTTCCCAGAGACATTTTGCAAGCTTCACAAACCTATCAGTCTGTTGATACCATTCGATCGGCTTCTCCCTCAGTTTGGGAAAATCGTCCGTAAAAGACTGAATGTCACTTCTGTGCCATGGTACATGTATTAATTTTCCCCCTGCTGTCTCCCTCATTGGTAACATGGTTACTGTTTCGCTGCTTTGTGGTCTTTTCTCATTATGCTCTGTAGCACTGTCCCTCCTCTTTTCCTTCCTCTTTACCCATCTGCTTTCCCACTTGTCTAAACACCTCCACACTTGTGCACTCTGCAGCAATTCTCTAAGGTGTGCCTTCATGCCTGCTGACCTCATGTGTTCAAAATCGGTGGTCCCAAAATCCAACCTGTAGCTTCTGCTCAAGTGTTTCATCTTGTCTATGTCAACCCCGTTTCTGTCAGCTGCTTCCTGCAAACTTTTATGTACCTTGTTCACTTCCTTCGTAATCCTGGGACATAGATACCTCAGCTCTTCTTCCGTGTAGGACTCTAACCTATTCACACCCATAGTCCCTTCCACCAATTCTTGTGCTTCCATGTTCAACCTGACCCTATTCATATAGTCTTCTCCTTTCCCACTGGCTGAACTTTGTGTGGAATTTAGACTGTTGAACCATTGTGTCAGCTGTTGCGCATTCAACCCCATCAGCGTAGCGTTCACATCGACTGCCATTGATAGTTGCGGCAACTTTTCAGTGTTCGATGTTAGAGGTATTATCAGTGGGGGACTCGACCTCACCAGTGTCGACTGAGCACATATGGGACTAAACTCCATCAAGGTCCCAGATCCATTTGGCTGAGCCACTATCGGAGTTATCCCTGGAGTGTTTTCTATGCACCTTCTTTCTGTCCCATTCTGCAGCATTGTTCCCTGACCGCTCATACCTAAATTAGGCTGACTGTACAAAGGTACCGGTGGACCTACAGTAATGGGTAGCGATATCGCATCTGGGTTCTGTCCATTCCCCATGTTCTGAGGCATGTTCATTCCCACACCATGGGTCATCATTGCCGGCATGCCCATCTGGCTCCCCGTCATCTGAGTATGTGCGTTTCCCCCTTGTATCTGCTTTTGAGGCATAAAAAACTGGGTTGATTCGGCTTGTGACAATGTCTGGTTGTGACCATTCTGTACTCCCCTTACGGTTGGATCTAGAATCATTCCTGCACTGTTATCACTGTTGTAGTACCCTGGCATCTGCGGCTGATAATTTTCTGCTGGTTTCAACACGGGCACATCTGGATATATTCTCCTAACCTGCGGTATCTGCGGGGTGAACAATAAACTCGGGTCCTTAGACCCCGATGATGCTCCTGAACTCTGAGTTTCACTGTTCTGTACCGATGCCGGAGGGGCAGAACTGGTACTTGGACCTTGTCCATTCTCCGCATAAGGTGGTGGACGGTCGTTCAGCAATTGCATTATTAACTCCTCATCCTCTAACTCCTCTTCTCTTCTCAACTTTTCCTCGTCCTCTCTATCCTTGGAACACTTCCTGTCTGTCTTACAGGTAGCTTTCTTACCTGTCTCCTCTTCTTCCTTAGTAATTGCTGGAAACAGTTTTATCCCCTGCAATACATCTGACCTCCACACCTTCTGTGCATTATCACACCTAGAGTCCGCTAGTGTCTTTTCTACCTTCCTCATCCTTGTTTCAAACTTATTTTTCTGTTGCTGTCTAGCCATTAATTCCCAAATCGCTAGAGCCTCAAACTGGGCTGGCCTTGGAGGCACCTTCATGTCATACATCGTGAATCTCAAATTCTCTAGGATCCTTATATTGAATGTCCCATGTATCGGGAATGCTACGCTCCCATGTTTCTCTGTCAACTTGTGCCATTGCTTTAGCCAAAGGCACGGAGCTACCCCCTTCTCTTCCATTACAATGTAAGCTGGTGTACCTTCGGGCGGCGTCTCCTCTCCTACGCTCGCTTTAATGTAAGACTCCCCCATCATCGCACTCCTAAATGCTTTAAAGAATTTCATTTTCTCGTCTTTTTATTTCACAAAGTTTGTAATCAATAGGTGACTTTAATTCCCGGAATACTCTTCGCTTGCCTTTCCCCCTTCCAATCGAGCCCCACGGACTGCGTCCACTCCGTGCGCGACCCTTCTCTGCAACCAACCTATCCCAGCGCGGCTCCTAGTGACGTCACACTCACACACTGCGGCTGACAAAGCCTCGCGGCTAGTCTTCCTTCACTCAGCTCCTCTCGTAACAACTTCTTGCATGTATCGCGAGCTACCAAAAACTAAAACAGATCTGTCGGTTTACTACAGGAAGGGTAACACAGTCGCTTCAGGACCTTAGGGACCTTTCACTAGCCTCGGCCGCTATTCCGTCTTTCTCTGTCCCCACGTTCGCAAGCAAATCTGACCCGCAGACCTACTCTCAACTTGTCAATGATCTATTCTAGTGCACATAGAATCTTGTCAAAGCCCGAAGTCGAAGTTTCTTTCACTCCCTAACACACGTACCGACCCGTTGACCACGCCCGATCAACCTACTAAACCGCCCAGACCACAACATGGATCAACATACTCCGGAGTCTCTTGACCTCGCAGGGCCCGTCTCAACAACAACAACCACGTGGACCTTTTTATGCACAAAGCGCCACACGCACATGAAGTTCGACGACTTCCCTACTCCCACACTCGGAGCCGCACCTCCGCTATTTCTGTGAAGTTCGACGACTTCTCTACTTCTACACTCGGAGTCGCACCTCCGCTATCCTCTAAAAGAAAAATTCAGTCTCGCAACCTTTTCACACACCCTGCGGCAATAAGCTGTGCAAGCACAAAACCCTACCTTCACTCATACCATCACTAGTACCGCCAACGCTGATTCCACACCTCCATTCTCTCCATTCGCAAACTCCGAGATCCCGGGAAAGTCGCGGTGGACCTAGCCCATCATCATTCTGTCAATCAGTTTTATCCAAGAAAAATCTAATTCAACTTCTCGAGTGGGGTCTCAAAATGCGTAACCGTTAATTCAACACCATGTACTCTAATAGTACAGGGTCCCAAAAGACGAAACCGTCCTCTGCTACCATCTACTGATAGAGCGGTCCGTAGTAATAATTTTACCTGTTTTCGGACGCTCTTTAGGCCGATGAATCTTTTGACTAAGTGGGACTCTCTGTACTCCTAATCGGTCAATTTCATCAAATCAATAATCAATAACGAACATAAGCAATACCTTGATCGACATAACACTTAACAATTAATCCAGAATACATTTCGGCGAACCCTGACCTTTCAGTCAGGAATAACCACACCAGTTTATTGCAAGTTAGTGAATTTATTTCCCTATATTAACAAAGCTAGCACAATATAAATGTGTCTCAACACCAAATGATAAACATAAATGAACATTAATAGCTGTCCATAACGGCGAAACAAGTGCAATCTATGTAGCATTTGAATCACAAGGCATTCGATAATAGCTATGCAAATCACTAATACGATAATCTGTAATGAACTAATGGCATACATTTAGTCAGCATAACAAGATCTCAAATTGCATCGTGCGACAAAAGGAATCCTCATCTAACCTCAAATTAGCATCGGCATGTGGGACTTCATGCAAAAACGATTTAGCAACATTAATTTAGAAAAACTCCTAACTAGGGATCTTATCAAAATCAGCAGTTGGTTACCTAAAAGAAACACAATGCAATTTTACAATTTCCTTTCATATTTACCAATTACGATCAGCAATCAAGGAAGTCTTCGTCTCACAGGTACCGTTTCTCGATCAGCATGGGTACCGTTTCGATCAGCATAGGACGGGGCAAAGGGGCAGGGGTGGACGGGGCAATTGCCTCACGGCGGCAAGGTAGAACTACTACTTCTTGCAAAGGGACAAATCAAAGTTAAAGTCTCTAGGGCAAGAATCATTTAAAGTCTCTTTCTCTCGATTAGAGAAAGCATCAAAGTCTCTTTCAAAATGGCGTCGCAGCAAAGTGGGACATAATAGCTGCAATGTCCTGCAAAATGGCGGGATGTCCAGTAATGGCTACTTTCTTCTCGTGCACCTGGTTTTTATAGACAACAGTTCAAATCCAGTAGGGTCTTCCATTGGAGGGTTCATAGGTTAGCTTCAAATTGTCCAATCAAAAACGACAGTTCTCAAGCTTTTACTTAAGCATACATTATCCTTGGAGATGGGTACGCAAGTTGCAACATTTTATGCCAATTAACTCACTTTCAGAGCTTCCATTGTCCGCACCTGCAAATCGACCTTGGAATAAAGAGAAATATGCCAGGCTGGCACGAAACCTTAAGATAAGCATGTGAACGATCTCAGTGGAAAAGTACAGCTTCAAGCAAAAATACACGTTTATTAGCACAGTGGAAAAATACGAGCATCTAAACCGTGAGACCAGGCAACTAGGCCAAAGCCTCCGCAAAAGTTATGCTAAGCTAAAACATTTCAAACAAGCAAATCGTAGCACACGTTTATGATTATGTCGGATTAGTGCAATTCTAGTACACCACGTTATATAAAGCACGCGTATAAATGTTGGCAAACTACTCTGAGGGCACATTTTGTCCCCGTACAATCTTTATTAGTTCGGTTAAAGTCACACATGATTATGTCACACTACGTTAACGCTCTAATAAATGTAAAACCTTCATTTTCTGCTTCATCACCTCCACTCGTTTCAGTGTCGGGACTGGGGCCAATTACACAATATTACCTCCTAAGGGCTTCTACGTTCGCCTTTACCTTTTACAGTTCGGAAAGATTGGCCCATTTGTTGTAGTTCCTCCAGGTAAAGATCCACAACTCTAGAACCCCAAAACATCATAGTAAAATATAAAGTTTTCTGATTTTGTCTACTTTAAGATTTGCCATAGGAATATGGTAGACCATCCCTCTATAATGGTATTTCTAGTTCTACTTCCCCACAACCGACAGGTATAAAGTAGTCGTTCGTACAGTAAAGAGAAATACTGCACAGTAGGTTCATTTTTTATGGTGACGAAATGTTACGCAAGGAATACAGTCAAATAAAGAAAATATATCTAGATTGGAGTTTCACATTTAAGAGTGAGTTCAGACCACTGTGCCTTTGATTGACTTGCCATAAGTCATTCATCAAACCTGCTATTGATTTTCAATGAATGGCATCTTAATCTTGCATTGATAAAGACAATGATGCTAGGGTAGAATGATATATTCGCTGTTAAAGAATGGGCAGAGGTAGGGGCTTTTCATTCTTTCAGAACAGCTAATTAAGCAGTGCTAACAATGAAAGCTACACCAGCTGTAGACATCCTCAGTTATTTCAACCTTAATTGATGCTAGTCTGACCAGACATTTTTATCAAACTGTGACTATTCGGTTATTTACATTGTTGTTTGTTGGACCTGGCCCTCTTTGCAGGGTCATCCACAAACTTTTTGCCTTCATCCCTCTCTTTTTATGAATCCGTTTTTGTTGACTTAAGGACTGCACAATTTACTACTGCTAACCACTGCTAAAATGCTGGTGCTCTTTCCTCTAAAAATTGTAAAATTGTCTCACATCCAATTGGCACATTTAATTTACTTGTAAGTCTCTACTAAAGTGGTACTACATGTACCTAGGGGATGTAAATTAAATGCTACTACTGGGCCTGCAGCACCTTTTGTGCCACCCAATTAAGTAGCCAATTTAAACATGTCTCTGGCCTACTATTGTAGCCTGTGTGTGCAGTTTTAAACTGCCATGTCAACCTGGCAAAGTAAACCTTCTGCCAGGAGTAAACCTTCCTTTTTAACACATGTAAGTCACCGCTATGGTAGACCCTAAATTGTCCATAGGGCAGGGTTTGATGTATTTAAAAAAGTCTGATATGTATTTTTAAGTTTTACATGCTCTGATAGTAAAACATATCTCAAAATTGTTTTTCGCTATTGCAACGCACACTCTCCCATTGGATAAAATTGGGTTGCCTTGTGACATTTAATAAGAGATAACTTTTGTTTTGAAGCAAGTAGGAATGTCATGTTTAGTGTCTGTGGAATTGTAACGCAAAATCTTCTTTAATGGTAAAGTCAGAATTTAAATCACAATTCTGAAAATGCTACTTTGCAAAAGTTGGCATGTTCGTGCCCTAATCATTTGGTGCCTGCATCCTGTTTATGAGTATCATGATTAGGTGTAGTTGATATTTGTGTATTTCTCCCTGAAAGCCAAATAATAGAGGGCCCAGGTGTTGGCAAGATGGTCCATCTTGACTTGATGCGGGGTCAGAGCTGTCACCAGGCAAACGTACACTGCAAAGATACTGCCTCAGCTCACACCCAAAGGACTTCGCTCTAACCTTTTTGTGACTTCAGACAGACTGGGACCAGGACAGGGAGGAACAAAATTCCAAACACGTCTGTAGGGGGAATAATCCAGAAGTTTCTTCCACTTCCAAATGGACACCAGAGAGGACCCTCAGCCGCAGTTTTTAGTTCACTGCTGAAACTGTGGATAATACAGAAAAGGGATAGACAAGGTGCCCTGCTGTATGAAATGGATGAGTGGAACTGCACCCATCATCCCAGGCTGAAGTGACTCCAAGGTTCAGTTGATTGACCTCCTATTCTGAGTTATAGGGACACAAGAAGCTCCAGAGGCCTCTCTGCAGATGTCTAGCTGGTCCTGTGACTGGACCTGCCTGAGCCCTGGTGGCCTCTGCTGAAGTGAGTAACTGATCTCCAAGAGGTGCCCCCCAGCTCCTGGACACTCGGTATACCATCAGCTGCTCTCCTTCAAGAAAAGGAATCCTGAAGTTTTGGGTTCTTTGTGACCACGAATGGGTTCATTTGCACCAAGATCTTGCCACCTGCACTGACTGCCAATGCGATGCTCTGGTAATCCCACCTCTTAATGCTACATTGACTGCCAGCAACAGCCAGCAGCATGAGATCATTGCTAGAGCTCTGACAGGCTGCAGTGACCACCAATGCGATGCTCCAGCAATGACTGTCCGTGACGCCCAACAGGTTGTTTGCGCTACAGAAGCTGCTTAATAAATTGCAACTAGTCCTAAATGCTGCTGTTCACCTCATCTTAAAATATCCTATAAGACTATCATCTATGCAAAACCTGAAGACCTTGCACTGGCTTCCCATCTAGCAGATGATATTGTTTAGGGCTCTCACTATCACCTATAGGGTTCTTCATTTTTCTGGTCCTATCTGTTTACGAAGGAGATTTGAACAGTATGTTGTTAGCAGAACTCTTCATTCCTCTAACAAGGGATTAGTATGCATCCCTAAGATACACAAAGAGAGGTAGGGATTGCTCCTCTGTGTTCCTGAGAGCAAAAAATTGGATCTTTCTTCCTAAAGTACTCAGAGAACGGGACACTGAAAAAGCTTTTAAACTGTGTTAAAAACTCGTCTCTTCAGAGAACTTTAATTATCTGTTTCCAGTTTGCAATGATTGAGCACTGGGATGCATCTGGTGAAGCAGCTTTGCCCTAAATAAATGACATTTCATTCATTCAGTGATGACTGTCCACAATGTCCTGCCTGCCCTTGGTGCTACAGCGACCACCATCTGCTCTTCCTCGCCTCCTCCAACGTGAACAGGACTCTTTGCGTTGGACTTAAGAAGTTTACTGTTCAGCGGGACTAACCTGGACCTTGTATTTGGCTTGTGCTCCATCAAGGTCAGCTTGAACTCATCACTTTCACCTGGTTTCACAAGACCAGCCCACAGTGTTACTCACTGCTTTATGAATTTAGGGACTAGTTACCTTAAATCATTGCGATTGTACATCTCCAGTTCTACTGATTGGAATTTTGTTGTTTTGGTGTCAAATAATTTATTAAATTCTACTCAATTTTTCATATTTTTTGTTTTCACTTTACTACTGTTGAAGTGCTGCCTAAATATTTTACACAATGTCTCATCTCTAAGGTAAGTCTGAATGCATTTGTGCAAAATTACCAGTGGGTCATTCTGACAAGGATTGTGGCTGTTGCTTGAGAAGGATTAACATCCTCCTCTACCAACAGCTTTATTCCTCAAATGGGAACATTAGAAATGAACATATGCTGCTATAAAAGCGCATATAAGTTTTAATAAAATCAAACGTGTAGGTTTCAGGATAAGCAGCAATCATTCCCCATTCCTCTCCTTGCTTTAATGATGAATGCCCTTAATGTCACTATGTATTTCTGTCACCATTTGTCATCTTCTTGTCTTCAATATGAGTAAGCAAGTCCTTCTTGAAATTAACGAGTGAACATAAAGAGTCTAAAGAGATTGGCATTTAAACGAAAGAACATTGAATATTGGTGTGCAATTGGGAGAATCAAAACAAGAGGCAGTCAAAGAAATAAAATGTGTACATTTGGCTTGGGACATTTCACAAAAAGGAAGGAGGAAAGGTAGCAAGGTTAAGGCAAAATACAAGGAACTATAGAATAGTCAATGAATTTTGATCAATAACTGAAGTCATATGCCTAGATTAATTTAGACTGAGCGCAAAGACGTATGACAAGTAAACTTATGGACAATGTCTTTTTTGTTTCTAGGACAAACGTTTTGCATATTACTGCTCAAACAAATCAGAGAAATGTGACTTTAATGTATACATGTTAACAACTTTTGACTGGGTTCTTTCCACTTTTTTCTTAAGGCATCACTTGAAAATATATATGCTATTCTACCTGCTGCAACTGGGAGCATTTAACAATTATTTGTTTTTATGTGTGCATGGAATACATCAATATTCACCTCTGTCCCATGCATGTCACTTATGCCATGTCACATAATGAGGGTAGAATTACAGAATTAAGATTAAGGACCCAATCATGGCTGTTAGAAATTGGGTTTTTGGTTGGCAGTCAGGTTGCCCTCTGTCCAAGCAAGAACCCTCACTCTAGTCAGGGTAAGTCACACACAATCCAAAATCAGCCTGTGCTCACCCTCCGGTAGCTTGGCACGAGCAGTCAGGCTTAACTTAGAAGGCAATGTGTAAAGCATTTGTGCAATAAATCATACAACACCATAGCATAACACCACAAAAATACACCACACAGTGTTTAGAAAAATATATAATATTTATCTGGGTATCTTCAGGTCAAAACGATCAAAGTTGCAATACGAATTTGTAAAGATATCACTGAAAAGTGATAGAAAGTGTCTTAAGTCTTTAGAAAGTAAACAAAGTCTCTTTCAAACACAAAGTACCTGGTTTCTGGTGGAAAAATCTCCTCAGAGGGCCACAGGAGAAGAGGTGCGTTGGAAACTGGTGTGTGCGTCGATTTCTCCTCAGCACACACGGACTTGCATCGTTATTTTCCACGCGGGGAGTCGGGCGTCGTTTTATTGGTGCGCGGACAGTCTCTTACTGTGGTTTGCGGGGAGTACCAGATGTCCCGGGTCTGTGCGTGGATTCTCCTGCTTGTTTTCCGGCTGCGCATCGTTCTGCGGGGCTGCGAGTCGAAATTACGATCTCACGGCAGGCGTTGCGTCGATTTCTCCTCTAGACTTCGATCTGCGGGACTGCGTGTTGAAATTAAGATCTCACGGCAGGCGTCGCGTCGATTTCTCCTCTAGAGGTCGGGCGGTGTTGTCCTTGCGAGGCCGTGCGCCGGATCTTCGATCGTCCCAAGAGCGTCGCGTCGATCAGCGTCGGAGTGCGGCGTTTTTCTCGCCGCGAAACAAGCTGTGCATCGAAATTTTCTGCGCACGGAGCGTCCAAGTAAAAGAGAGAAGTCTTTTTGGTCCTGAGACTTCAAGGAACAGGAGGCAAGCTCTATCCAAGCCCTTGGAGAGCACTTTTACAGCCAGACAAGAGTTCAGCAAGGCAGCAGGCCAACAGCAAGGCAGCAGTCCTTTGTAGAAAAGCAGACAGGCGAGTCCTTTGAGCAGCCAGGCAGTTCTTCTTGGCAGGATGTAGTTTCTGGTTCAGGTTTCTTCTCCAGCAAGTGTCTGATGAGGTAGGGCAGAGGCCCTGTTTTATACTAAGTTGTGCCTTTGAAGTGGGGGTGACTTCAAAGAGTCTCTAAGAAATGCACCAAGCCCCCTTTCAGTTCAATCCTGTCTGCCAGAGTCCCAGTAGGGGGTGTGGCAGTCCTTTGTGTGAGGGCAGGCCCTCCACCCTCCCAGCCCAGGAAGACCCATTCAAAATGCAGATGTATGCAAGTGAGGCTGAGTACCCTGTGTTTGGGGTGTGTCTGAGTGAATGCACAAGGAGCTGTCAACTAAACCTATCCAGACGTGGATTGAAGGGCACAACAAGATTTTAGTGCAAAGAAATGCTCACTTTCTAAAAGTGGCATTTCTAGAATAGTAATATTAAATCCGACTTCACCAGTCAGCAGGATTTTGTATTACCATTCTGGCCATACTAAATATGACCTTCCTGGTCCTTTCAGATCAGCAGCTGCCACTTCAACAGTGTATGAGGGCAGCCCCAATGTTAGCCTATGAAAGGAGCAGGCCTCACAGTAGTGTAAAAACGAATTTAGGAGTTTTACACTACCAGGACATATAACTACACAGGTACATGTCCTGCCTTTTACCTACACAGCACCCTGCTCTAGGGGTTACCTAGGGCACACATTAGGGGTGACTTATGTATAGAAAAAGGGGAGTTCTAGGCTTGGCAAGTACCTTTAAATGCCAAGTCGAGGTGGCAGTGAAACTGCACACACAGGCCTTGCAATGGCAGGCCTGAGACAAGGTTAAGGGGCTACTGAGGTGGGTGGCACAACCAGTGCTGCAGGCCCACTAGTAGCATTTAATCTACCTGCCCTAGGCACATGTAGTGCACTCTACCAGGGACTTACAAGTAAATTAAATAGTCAATCATGGATAAACCAATCAGTAGTACAATTTACACAGAGAGCATATGCACCTTAGCACTGGTTAGCAGTGGTAAAGTGCCCAGAGGTCAAAAGCCAACAACAACAGGTCAGAAAAAATAGGAGGATGGAGGCAAAAAGTTTGGGGATGTCCCTGTCAAAAAGCCAGGTCCAACATGACCCCCTACCAGCCTAAAGCCAGGGGAGAACAATCACTATCCTGATGTACTTCCCTGTTTGAGGCGACAGAACAAGGACCCAGGCCCACAACAGCAGGGGCATGCTCCAGTTCTTCGCCTTCCTGACTCCAATTGGATCACTCTGTCCATACTCTCAGGGCCCACTAAGCCAACCCATGGGGAACCTTTCTCCTTACCTGCGGATCCCATCTGTGCAGCACCTAACCTCACTTTGCTCACAGATGTATCCCAGGAGCAGGATAGTACCACCATGACCAACACAGTGGTGTTGCCCACTCTACCCTCGGGGTGTGACACTTGTCCCCTCCCCAGGGATAACTCTGTCCACCCGGACAGCAAATAACAGTGATTACTGACAGCTGTCAGGGATGAGAGCCAGGCCCCAGGCCTCTCAAAGCTCTCCAACCACTGTGGCTGTGGAGAGTGGGGGGCGGTACCCCCAGGTGCTGGGCACCCTTTAACCACTCTCCCTTCCACCAGGTCAGGGATGACAGCCTGAACCTGGTCCTCCCCTCTGGGGCTCTGTACCCTCCCTCCTGGAGCGGTACCCCCAGAGCCCAACATGGTCAGGGTGCTTACAGAAGTCGCCCTGTACCATTCCTCCACCAGTGCAGGGCTGTTAACCTGCAACTGGCCCTCCAACCTGGGGCCTGTACCCTCAGGTTGGACTAGGGCCCGGGGTGAGGCTTCCCTCCCCCTGCCCTCCTTTCTGGGGTCCAGCACCCTCCAACTAGGAGTGGCCTCCTCAGAAGACAACATGGTAGGGGCACTGTTATCAGTAGCCCCTCCCTCCAGGTCCGGGGGGACACCCTGAACCTGGTCTTCCAGCCCAGGGTCTGTACCCTCAGACTGGATCACTGCCTGGCAAACCAGGACTTCCTGGGAGGCACACCTACCCCCCACCAGGTCAGGGTTTAACCTCTGCACCTGACCATTCAACTCAGAGTCAGCACCCTGAAGTTGAACAATTGCCTGGCACGCCAGGACTTCCTGGAGGGCACACTGACCCTCCACCAGGTCAGAGTTTAACCTCTGAACTTGGCCATTCAACTCAGAGTCACCACCCTGAAGTTGAACAATTGCCTGGCACAGCAGGACTTCTTGGGTGGCACATCTACCCCCCACCAGGTCAGAGTTTAACCTCTGAACCTGGGTATCCAACCCAGAGTCACCACCCTGAGGTTGAATCTTTGCCTGGCATGCCAGGACTTCCTGGGGGGCACTCTCACCCCCCACAAGGGACACACCGTCCCCAAGGGCCACACAAGAGTCTGGTTGGCGCAGGTCTCCCGACCTCTGCCCATCCGGCAGAGTCTGGGTTTCCCCCAAACCAGAAACGGTTTCACCTGGGTCATTCCTGGGGGGCTCTGCTCTCAGAGCTGTCCCCTGACTCTCAGGGTCCTCCACTGGGGTCTGCAACTCCCTCTTAACCCTATGTCTGGACTTCTGCACCCCCTCACTAGGAGGGGTACTGCCAGACACCAGAACTGTTTGGATGCTGGCTACAGTCACCCCCCAAGTTCTTCTGACACTGCGGGGCTTCCCTCAAAAGGTGGCCCTACGGTACAGGCTAGGCTTCCCTCCTGGTGTTCCCTCATGGAACCCTCTAGGACCTGGGACCTACCTGGGACACTACAATCCTTTCCCACCACACTCGGTTGGGAACCACCTAGACCACTCCCTTCAGGAGCACCCCCAAATGCCTCTTCAGACTCTCTGGTACTCACCCAGAAGTCTGCCTCCATTGTAAGTTCCCTGGGGTCAGAGAACTCACACTCCACCTGGTGTTGGCGTAGCTCTGGAAAATAAGGACCAGACATATGCTCTCCAGCAATTACATCACTCTGCCCTTCACATGTATTAACCACAGTACCCTTCACCCAACCACCCAGTAACTCAACCTTGGAAAAGCACTCTACTTCACCCTCCTGAGACTGGTGAGACAGTATCTGTCTGTCCCTGACACTCAACCCATACTCTTCTGGGATGTCTCTACACTCTATATCCAGGACGTCCACCAGGGGGGAACCCTTTTCTCTGTCACACTCTGCTAGAGTCAGTAAAGTGTCCCTCCCCCCAGTGGGAATATGACTCCCTGTGCCAGTCCCCCAATCCTTCTCAGGGACCCTGTGCATAACGGGAACTACCTCATACCCTTGAACCGCCTGGGGTGTGTCAACTCCCTTCTTCAAGTTGGGCACCACATCTCTGGGCTTGTGCCCTCCTTCAGCAGTACTAGATGCAAGATTTTTGCTGCCACCATCTGAACTGGACTCAGCCCTTCTGGCCTCGAGTTTCAGCTCTTTACAGCTCAGCTCTTGAGCTGCAACCTTTTCCTCTTCCAGGGCTAAGAGTCTTTTTGCCTCAACCTCTGCAAGATACTCCTCTAATTGTTGCTCCTGTCGCCTTTGACCTCGGAGCCATTCATCTATTTCTGGGTCACTGTCCAACTCTGAGTAGTCTTCCTCCTCATGTGAGAAGTCTTCCTCCTCCTGTGCGTAGTCCTCCTCCTCATCTGAGGGGTATTTAGTCATTTGGTTTTTTGCTGCCTCTCTCTCTGCCCATCTTTCCTCCCCCCAGACTATGTAGTGATGGAGCATCTCCGCCTTAGTAGATCTCCTTGCTACAGGAAGGCCCCATTTTCTGCAAAGCTTCCTTAGGTCAGCCTTAGTGAGGTGGTCAGTACGAACAAAGAATGAGTAGGTACACAATCCCATTTTGATAAGATCTTATCAGCAAAAACCAAAATCCAAAGTCCAAAATATCAATAGTATATCCAGGAGGACATCAGAGAACCAAGAGCCAAAAAAGATGAAAAATCAAGTTGACCTTCAACTGTGGGTAGGTAGTGAAATACTTAGCTACTGTATGTCACTGCACAAACACAAGTCCTATCCTCACCGCTGATCACCAATGTTAGAAATGGGGTTTTTGGTTGGCAGTCAGGTTGCCCTCTGTCCAAGCAAGAACCCTCACTCTAGTCAGGGTAAGTCACACACAATCCAAAATCAGCCTGTGCTCACCCTCCGGTAGCTTGGCACGAGCAGTCAGGCTTAACTTAGAAGGCAATGTGTAAAGCATTTGTGCAATAAATCATACAACACCATAGCATAACACCACAAAAATACACCACACAGTGTTTAGAAAAATATATAATATTTATCTGGGTATCTTCAGGTCAAAACGATCAAAGTTGCAATACGAATTTGTAAAGATATCACTGAAAAGTGATAGAAAGGGGGTTATTACAACTTTGGAGGAGGTGTTAATCCGTCCCAAAAGTGTCGGATATACCACCAACCGTATTACGAGTTCCATAGGATATAATGGACTTGTAATACGGCTGGTGGTATATCCGCCACTTTACCGTCACTTTTGGGACGGATTAACACCTCCTCCAAAGTTGTAATAACCCCCAAAGTGTCTTAAGTCTTTAGAAAGTAAACAAAGGCCCTCATTCTGACCTTGGCGGGCGGCGGAGGCCGCCCGCCAAAGTCCCGCCGTCAGGTTACCGTTCCGCGGTCGAAAGACCGCGGCGGTAATTCTGACTTTCCCGCTGGGCTGGCGGGCGGTCGCCTTCAGACCGCCAGCCAGCCCAGCGGGAAAGAGGCTTCCACGATGAAGCCGGCTCGGAATCGAGCCGGCGGAGTGGAAGCTGTGCGACGGGTGCAGTTGCACCCATCGCGTATTTCACTGTCTGCGCAGCAGACAGTGAAATACATGTAGGGGCCCTCTTACGGGGGCCCCTGCAATGCCCATGCCAGTGGCATGGGCACTGCAGGGGCCCCCAGGGGCCCCGCGACCCCCCCTACCGCCATCCGGATCTCGGCGGTCCGACCGCCGGGATCTGGATGGCGGTAGGGGGGGTCGGAATCCCCGCGGCGGTGCAGCAAGCTGCGCCGCCGCGGAGGATTCAATGGGGCCGCGGTACACTGGCGGGACCCCGCCAGTGGTGCCGGTCCGACCGCGGCTTTACCGCCGCGGTCGGAATCCCCATTGGAGCACCGCCGGCCTGTCGGCGGTGCTCCCGCGGTCCTCCGCCCTGGCGGTCAAAGACCGCCAGGGTCAGAATGACCACCAAAGTCTCTTTCAAACACAAAGTACCTGGTTTCTGGTGGAAAAATCTCCTCAGAGGGCCACAGGAGAAGAGGTGCGTGGAAAATTGGTGTGTGCGTCGATTTCTCCTCAGCACACACGGACTTGCGTCGTTATTTTCCACGCGGGGAGTCGGGCGTCGTTTTCCGGCGCGCGGACAGTCTCTTACTGTGGTTTGCGGGGAGTACCAGATGTCCCGGGTCTGTGCGTGGATTCTCCTGCTTGTTTTCCGGCTGCGCGACGTTCTGCAGGGCTGCGCGTCGAAATTACGATCTCACGGCAGGCGTCGCGTCGATTTCTCCTCTAGACTTCGATCTGCGGGGCTGCGCGTTGAAATTACGATCTCACGGCAGGCGTCGCGTCGATTTCTCCTCTAGAGGTCGGGCGGCGTTGTCCTTGCGAGGCCGTGCGCCGGATCTTCGATCGTCCCAAGAGCGTTGCGTCGATCAGCGTCGGAGTGCGGCGTTTTTCTCACCGCGAAACAAGCTGTGCGTCGAAATTTTCGGCGCACGGAGCGTCCAAGTAAAAGAGAGAAGTCTTTTTGGTCCTGAGACTTCAAGGAACAGGAGGCAAGCTCTATCCAAGCCCTTGGAGAGCACTTTTACAGCCAGACAAGAGTTCAGCAAGGCAGCAGGCCAACAGCAAGGCAGCAGTCCTTTGTAGAAAAGCAGACAGGTGAGTCCTTTGAGCAGCCAGGCAGTTCTTCTTGGCAGGATGTAGTTTCTGGTTCAGGTTTCTTCTCCAGCAAGTGTCTGATGAGGTAGGGCAGAGGCCCTGTTTTATACTAAGTTGTGCCTTTGAAGTGGGGGTGACTTCAAAGAGTCTCTAAGAAATGCACCAAGCCCCCTTGTAGTTCAATCCTGTCTGCCAGAGTCCCAGTAGGGGGTGTGGCAGTCCTTTGTGTGAGGGCAGGCCCTCCACCCTCCCAGCCCAGGAAGACCCTTTCAAAATGCAGATGTATGCAAGTGAGGCTGAGTACCCTGTGTTTGGGGTGTGTCTGAGTGAATGCACAAGGAGCTGTCAACTAAACCTATCCAGACGTGGATTGAAGGGCACAACAAGATTTTAGTGCAAAGAAATGCTCACTTTCTAAAAGTGGCATTTCTAGAATAGTAATATTAAATCCGACTTCACCAGTCAGCAGGATTTTGTATTACCATTCTGGCCATACTAAATATGACCTTCTTGCTCCTTTCAGATCAGCAGCTGCCACTTCAACAGTGTATGAGGGCAGCCCCAATGTTAGCCTATGAAAGGAGCAGGCCTCACAGTAGTGTAAAAATGAATTTAGGAGTTTTACACTACCAGGACATATAACTACACAGGTACATGTCCTGCCTTTTACCTACACAGCACCCTGCTCTAGGGGTTACCTAGGGCACACATTAGGGGTGACTTATGTATAGAAAAAGGGGAGTTCTAGGCTTGGCAAGTACCTTTAAATGCCAAGTCGAGGTGGCAGTGAAACTGCACACACAGGCCTTGCAATGGCAGGCCTGAGACAAGGTTAAGGGGCTACTGAGGTGGGTGGCACAACCAGTGCTGCAGGCCCACTAGTAGCATTTAATCTACCTGCCCTAGGCACATGTAGTGCACTCTACCAGGGACTTACAAGTAAATTAAATAGTCAATCATGGATAAACCAATCAGTAGTACAATTTACACAGAGAGCATATGCACTTTAGCACTGGTTAGCAGTGGTAAAGTGCCCAGAGGTCAAAAGCCAACAACAACAGGTCAGAAAAAATAGGAGGAAGGAGGCAAAATGTTTGGGGATGTCCCTGTCAAAAAGCCAGGTCCAACAATGGCTTTATCGGAGAATTAGATGGCCTTTATCACATGTGATAAAGTCATACTCCCCAAGATTCAGAATCTAAAATAATTCCAGAGTGTGGTAAATAACTTATAGTAGGGAAATCTGAGGTTTTTGTGCAAAAGTCCAAAAACACTGATCAACTCATAATCAGGGACTAAATAACTGATTTAATCTTTGGCAGACTGACCATCATAAGGTTGAAGTGGGATGACATTTGCCACCAAAGAAAAAGCTAGCCCAATCCACTTAAAGTTCGCTGCATGACTACAGGCCATGAAATTCTGCATCCATAGTTCCTTCATTCATGGCAGTATCTATTTCTGGGAGAAAAAAATGTGACAGGACCAACTCCATAGGAGGGCGTCGAGCTTGGCCTTTTTTGCAGGTTCATCTCTAGATTTTGTGCTCTCTCTTTCAAACATGAAAAAATTGACGTACACCTAATTGGCACATTTACCCCTAGTAAATGATACTCACTACATGCAGCCAGGGTCTTTAAATAAAATGTTACTCATTGTGCCACACACTAAACTAACCTTTTAAAACATGTCACAGACTTGCCACTGCAGTTTGTACTGCATTTTTAAACTGCCATTCATCCTGGCAAAATAAACCTTTTGCCAAGCGTAAATCTTAGTTTTCAATACTTATACATCACCCCTAAGTTAGTCCATTGAGTCTCATTGTATTAAAAAGGTAGGAAGTGTGTGTGTTAGCTTTACATGTCCTAGCAGTAAAAAACTCAAAAGTCTTTTTTCGCTGTCGTGAAGCCCATCTCTCCCATTGACCAATACTGGGTTACCTCATTACATTTAATCAGTACTAATCTTAGATTGGGAGCAGGTGGAGATATGTTGTTTACACTCAAAGGAATTGTAATTTAAATTCCTCTTTAATTGTAACGTCAGATTTTAAGTTGCAATTGTAAAAAGCCACTTTAAGAAAGTTGGCATTTTTTTGTCCAAACCACTTGTGCCTTCTGCCAATACCCTGGGTCATATCACTTTGAATGGCTCCGCTTTTGAATTTTGTGTATTGCTTCCAGACAGGAACACAAAGGCCCTCATTCTGACCCTGGCGGTCTTTGACCGCCAGGGCGGAGGACCGCGGGAGCACCGCCGACAAGCCGGCGGTGCTTCACTGGGGATTCCGACCGCGGCGGTAAAGCCGCGGTCGGACCGGCACCACTGGCGGGGTCCCGCCAGTGTACCGCGGCCCCATTGAATCCTCCGCGGCGGCGCAGCTTGCTGCACCGCCGCGGGGATTCTGACCCCCCCTACCGCCATCCAGATCCCGGCGGTCGGACCGCCGAGATCCGGATGGCGGTAGGGGGGGTCGCGGGGCCCCTGGGGGCCCCTGCAGTGCCCATGCCACTGGCATGGGCATTGCAGGGGCCCCCGTAAGAGGGCCCCTACATGTATTTCACTGTCTGCTGCGCAGACAGTGAAATACGCGACGGGTGCAACTGCACCCGTCGCACAGCTTCCACTCCGCCGGCTCGATTCCGAACCGGCTTCATCGTGGAAGCGTCTTTCCCGCTGGGCTGGCTGGCGGTCTGAACGAGACCGCCCGCCAGCCCAGCGGGAAAGTCAGAATTACCGCCGCGGTCTTTCGACCGCGGAACGGTAACCTGACGGCGGGACTTTGGCGGGCGGCCTCCGCCGCCCGCCAAGGTCAGAATGAGGGCCATAGTGTTCTAATGTGTGGACAGGGTAGGCCATCCTGGGAGAATGACACTTCAAAGAGCTTTGCCTTCTGTACCCACAAATGATTGTCACCCCAGGTAATTTGAGGATCTGATGGGGAAAGTAGAAGAACATTCCAGAACCACATGTGGTGGTAGGACAGTGAGTCCCTCACACAAAGACTGGGACCAGGCATTAATATTGGTCCTCCCGAGGTACTCATCAAAACACTCCTGGGCCTGTGGAATTTACATAAGGAGGACTGTCATGCTGCCAAAGGGCTCCCAAGCTACTTATGGTCTGAAAAGGAAAATTGGACCTACATATTTTCACCATAGGCTAACCAAAACCTGTAATAAGATGAAAGTAATAGACAACATTGCAGGAAACAGTTTTTAACCCCTTCGCTGCCAGGCCTTTTCCCCCTCTGGTGCCAAGCATTTTCTTGGCTGTTTGGGGTAGTTCGCACTTAGGCCCTGATAACATTTTGTCCAAATAAGTTACCCACGCTGTTGGAAAATGGGTTATTGGTAAGGGCAGGTAGGTACCTACACCTAGCAACAAGCCACTAACCTCCACCTAGGTACAGTTAGGTCTCAGTAAATTAATCCCAGCTCAACCCTTGGTAGCTTGGCAACGAGCGTCAAGGCTTAACTTAGGAGACAGTGTGTAAAGCATTCAAATATCACAAAACAGTAATTAAATAAAACACAGGAAACAGTTTAAAAATCCAAAACCAATTTATAAAAATAGTTTATATTTTTATCTTTAAAATGACACAAAAACGAATAAAATCGGATAAAGGGAACCGGAGATATGAATTTTTAAAGAATTATTCTTTTTCTAGCGCTTAGAAACAAAAAGCGCCAATCGGGTCATCTGGTTGTGCCTCGACCGAGGCAAAGTCAAAGTTTCAGGCCGACCGCGATGGAGCCCTGCTCGGCTACAAGTCGCGGGAGGCCTCGGTTAAAAAGTTACCTTCTGACTTAGTCTTTATTTTGAAGTTTTTCTTCACCGGGACGAACCTGCCAGTTGAATCCGACCTCCTGGAGCCCTTGTCCGGATACGCGATGTGGGTTTCCTCGGTGGAGATTTTTACCTTCGGACTTAGTCGTTTTTTCTAGATGAAAATCCTTCGACCGGGGTAAACCTGGATCTTGATCCGACGTCCGTGGAGCCCTTCTCGGATACGATGGCTGGGAGGTCCCGGTCAACTTTTTACCTTCGGACTTAGGGGGTCATTCTGACCCCGGCGGTCAGGGTCGGCGGGAGCACCGCCGACAGGCCAGTGGTGCCCCGCAGGGCATTCTGACCGCGGCGGTTCGGCCGCGGTCAGATGCGGAAAACCGGCGGTCTCCCGCCGGTTTTCCGCTGCCCTTGTGAATCCCCCATGGCGGCGGAGCGCGCTCCGTCGCCATGGGGATTCTGACACCCCCTACCGCCATCCTGTTCCTGGCGGGTCTCCCCTGGGGGCCCCTGCAGTGCCCATGCCAATGGCATGGGCACTGCAGGGGCCCCCGTAAGAGGGCCCCACTTTGTATTTCAGTGTCTGCTTTGCAGACACTGAAATACGCGACGGGTGCCACTGCACCCGTCGCACAATTCTGAGCCGGCGTCCTCGCGAGAAGGTTGATTTGCCCTGGGCTGGCGGGCGGCCTTTTGGCGGTCGCCCGCCAGCCCAGGGCAAATCCCAAAATACCCTCAGCGGTCTTTCGACCGCGGAGCGGTATTTTCGTGGGGGAAGTCTGGCGGGCGGCCTCCGCCGCCCGCCAGACTCAGAATCACCCCCTTAGTCTCTTTTTCGGAGGTTTTTCTTTACCGGGACGAACCACCAAGTCAGGCCGGGTCGCGGTTGAGGCAAGCCGGCTAGAATTTCCGCGGCGGGTCGGTCCCTCTCTGGAGCTTTTTTACAAAAATTTTCAAATCTTTTCCAAACTTCTGGGGCTTCACCCAGATGGTCTTTTAAGGTTCTTTTGGGGTCCACAGCTCACCCCAAGGGTCCAGAAGTTCTGTGATGGTCCTTGGGGGGTGCGGACTTCATCTCCCAAAATGCACCTGGCGCAACCTCCTTTTTGGCCACTGGACAGTGGTCAGCTGGTCACTTTTCAGGAGTTGGTGCAGGGGACTCTGGATAGCAATTTTTCTCCTGTAGCAAACAGGGAGTCCCTCCTTGAACCAGTTGAAGCCAGGCAAAGTCCTTCTTGTGATGAAGCCCAAGTGTGCAGCTGGTGCAGTCCTTCTGAGTGCAGGTTCCAGGTGCAGGCCAGGGGTCCAGCAGGGCAGTCCTTCTTCTTCTTTAGTTCTTTTCTTGTTGAATTCTGGAGGGGATCTGAGGTGTGGGGGCAGGTCTGCCAGTTTTATCCTTGCTCCTGGGTGAAAAGCAGTGGGGTCCTGGTCCTCCAATCAGGTACAGGGTCGTCCCCCTGTGATGACCACTTCCTGGGAAGTGTGGCAAAAATCCATCCCAAAAGGCAACAGTCTCTAAAAATCCAACATGGCTGAATCTGATTTTTGGAGGTTACATCTGGCTGAGCCCACCCACTGGTGTGGCTAAAAATCATAAACACACCCCTCTCCTGCCCTCTCCTAATCTAATCAAGGGGGCACCTAGTTGTCTGGGGTTGCAGGATGTGGGGGTGTTGCTGGGTGCTCCAGATGTCCTTCTCTGCCTTTGAAGACCAGTTTGGCAGCCCTCCCCCTTCCTGCCTCACCATCTGCTGAGGGGAGATTCTCTCCTCCAAGCACATTCCTTTGTGTGAAGCCAGGCCACTTCACACCTCATCAAGGCAGCTTGGCAAAAGCTGCTGCAGGCTGGCCAATCAGAGCACAGCAGCAAAAACAATGCAGAGCTGAAATTGGCAACTTTGTAGGTAAAGTCTAAACTTTTTACCTGAACAAGTTATATTAAATCCAACAACTGGAAGTTGTGGGATTTATTACAACAGTTAATTTGGTACCAAATTCTTGGTATGCAACATTTAAGGAGACTTTAAAATTTAAAACAAAGTCTCCCCATTCTAGCCTATGAAGGCCATTTACTTCAATGAGGGAAAAACGAATTTGGCTGTTTTTACCTCACCTGGGCTTATAAATCTATTTTTATAAAGTCCCTGCTTATAGTTACATGGCACCCAGCCCTAGGGGCACATAGGGCACACCTTAGGGGTGACTTATATGTAAAAATAAGGTAGTTTAAGACTTTGGAAGTACTTTTAATTCCAAAGTCGAATTTGCATATAACTTTAATTTAAAAGCAGCCAGCAAGGAAGGCTTGCTTTTAAAATGACACTGGGCACTTCAGCAGTGCACCTAGGTGTGCACCACCTATGCTGTGGTCCCTTAACCTACATGCCCTACCATATACTAGGGACTTATAGGTAGGTTAACTTAGCCAATTATAATTAGCCTAATTTGCATATCCATTTTACACAGAGCACTGGCCCTGGGACTGTTAAGCAGTACCCAGGGCACAGCCAAGAGTCAGTAACCACCAGTACCTATCCAAAAAGTGTGGGGGTGATCAGGCAAAAAAGGAGGACTTTCCTACACACACCAAATTTGTGTCCTTTTTTTCCAACATCTTAGGGATTCTAGCGGTACCCAGACTTTGTAGGTTCCCCTGAAGGAGACCAAGAAATTAGGCAAAATACAGCAAAACATTTGTTTAAAAAAAAAAAGTGGGTAAAAAGTGCTGAAGAAGGTTTGTGTTTTTTTCCCTGAAAATGGCATCAACATATTGTTTGCAGTGCTAAAATCACCACATTCCCAGTATTCAGGAACAGCAAGACTTGAATCGGAAAACCCACTTTTTCAACACAATTTCGGCATTTTACTGGAACATACCCCATTTTTAAAAAATATTGTGCTTTCAGCCTCCTTCCAGTTAGTCACAGAAATAGGTATGAAACTAATACTGGATCCCAGAAAGCTAAACATTTCTAAAAAGTAGACAAAATTCTGAATTCAGAAAGGAGTAATTTGTGTAGATCCTACTAGGGTTTCATACAGAAAATAACAGCTGAAATAAAAAAATATCGAAATTGAGGTGAAAAAAGCAGCCATTTTTCTCCACGTTTTTCCTGCAATGTCAGATTTTTTAAAGCAATCTACTGTTACGTCTGCTGGTCTCTTCTGGTTGCAGGGATATATAGGGCTTGTAGGTTCATCAAGAACCCTAGGTACCCGGAGCCAATAAATGGGGTGCACCTTGCAATAGGATTTCATTTTATACTGGGTATACAGCAATTCATTGATGAAATATAAAGAGTGAAGAATAGGTATCAAGAAAACCTTTGTATATCCAAAATGGGCACAAGATAAGGTGTTGAGAGCAGGGGTAATTTGCACATCTCTGAATTCTGGGGTGCCCTTCCTAGCATGTGAATTACAGGGCATTTGTCAAATAGACGTCTTTTTTACACACTGTCTTACATTTGGAAGGGAAAAATGTAGGGAAAGACATGGGGCAATAACACTGGTTTTGCCTTTCTATGTTTCCCCTAGACTCCTGATAAAAATGGTACCTCACTTGCGTGGGGAGGCCTAATGCTCGCAACAGGAAACGCAACGTCGACACATCACATTTTTACATTGAAATCTGATGTGTTTTTGCAAAGTGCCTAGCTGTAGATTCTGGCCTCTAGCTCAGCTGGCAGGAGTAGATCAGGGGTTAATTGCCCCATTTGCCCACTGGGGGGCAGAACAACTTTGGCCTCATTTATTTAGGGTAGGGGCATGGTCATACCCCCACCCTGTTATTATGAAAAAAAAAAATCCCTGGTCTCTGGTGGGCTTTCTGCCCCCCTTGGGGGCAGATGGGCCTTCCAAAAATAGACCGATCTGCCCCTAAGGGGGGCAGATATGGCCAACAGTAATGTGCCCCCATGGGGAGCGACCTTTGCCCAGGGGGCTGCCCCCCAAACAAAACACACCCATACACACACACCAATCCCTGGTGCCTAAGGGGTGTTTGCCCCACCTGGGGGCAGATCGGCCTAATACAAATAGACCAATCTGCCCCAAGAGGGACAGAAATGGCCAAAAATAACCCCCCCCCCCAGGGGAGCCACCCTTGCCTAAGGGGTCCCCCCCCTTCTGTGAAATTGACGGGAAAAAAAAAATCCTGATGTCTAGTGGTTTCTGCCCCCCGGGGGGAAGATTGACCTAACAAAAATAGGCCGGTCTGCCCCCAAGGGGGACAGAAATGGCAGAGATACAATTTTCCCCCCAGGGGAGCGACCCTTGCCTAAGGGGTCGCTCCCCATACAAAAAAACAAAAGTAAACCTAAAAAAAAAAAAAATCCCTGGTGTCTAGGGGTTTCAGATCGCCCTAATTATATTAGGCCAATCTGTCATCAGCAGGGGCAGAAAAGGCCTAGAAATATTTTGCCCCCCTGGGGAGCGGCCCTTGCCCAAGGGACCGCTCCCCTTATGCACAAGTATAAAACAAACAAAAAAATCCCTGGTGTCCAGTGGTTTCTGCCCCCCTTGAGGGTAGATTGGCCTAATAAAAATAGGCCGATCTACCCCCAAGGGGGGCAGAAATGGCCTAAATACAATTTGCCCCCAAGGGCGCGACCCTTGCCTAAACGGTCGCTCCCCATACATCAAAATTTAAAGTAAATGAAAAAATATATATATCCTTGGTGTCTAGAGGTTTCTGCCCCCAGGCCTCCCGAGCGGAAGATAAATGCACAGCATTTCTCTTCCACATCGCGCTGGAAGCATGCTTGGCATCCAGCGCAATGGGAGGTGACCTCTGATGAGGTCTGACGTCATCAGGCGTCACTGGTGGGGTCCCCCATGCGCTTCCCCCGAGGGCCTATACCAGGATGTAGTGGTTACGTCTGTGGTGCCTCAGCGCTGTGCCACCGGACGTAACCACTAGCTCCTTGGCGGGGAAGGGGTTAAATGCCATGGCCCCTTCTATAGTGCCAAAGACCTAGTCTGCACCTTTTATTGGGCAGATGAGTGAAAAGCCTAAGCTCCTAATTTGAGACTGGAAAATTAACCTCCTTAAAAAGAGATGGATAAAAGCCACTCTTGCCAAAACCAGATTTAATGTTGCTTAGTAGCCCATGTACCCAACTAACTAGCCCAATTGCCTCAATGTTATCACTGTGGTGATTGGGGTCACTTTGCTTAATTTTGTTCAAAGAGAAAGAGACTAACCTGTGGAAATTGGGATGGTCCATTTTCCATTATATTGGAGAGCAACGGGAAACTCATTGTCCAATTAAAGTAAACTGAGAAACTTCTATCTCCTTAAATAAATATCAGTTACAAACAACCCACTATTCAAAACCAAAATATAGCACCAGAGGAGATAGATCACAGAAAATGAATTAGTATTACACAGGAACATGGTGGTAAAAAAGTTTGCTCACTGACCAAAGTCACAAAAGGGGCCTTATTTTCAGTCTCATAGAAGCTCTGATAATTGATACTGGAAGAGCTCATTTTCATAATTTACTTTGAGACACCCTAACACAAGTGGAGTTGTGGCTAGAAAAAACACCATTTTCTAAAGATGATATCTCAACAGTAAACATAAACCAACTAAAATCAGATTGAAAGAGAAGGATAGAAAAAAGGGTCCCAATCGGATACTCAATTCATTGGAAACCAGGATATCTTGGAAAATATTAAGGACTTTAGGGCAGCCCAAACAGAACACTGTCAATTATGAGAAGTCTAGTAATAGGCACATGAACATGAAAATAACCAGTAAGTAGGACTTTATGTTTTATACAAAATGGGCCATTATACAGGAAAATCAATAGAAAGCAAATTAGCAGTTTCGGCTCATGAAACATTTCTAGCATCTCATATCGTATATGTTGACCATTCCCATCTAGTTGGTACTTGGAGTTTTGTAAGAAAAAAATGAAAAAAAAACATTTCAGGTCCGTTTTAATAGCCCATTTTTTCTCATGTAGACAATATTTTAGACAGTGCCCTGTGTGTAAAACCACAATTCAGAAACTTCTTCTAGGGCTCCATTATAGATTATTTGTATAATTGACCTACAAATCCAAAGGGTGGACATAGACTTAGTGAAGCCCCCTAATATCTTCTATCTGGAATTGTACTGTGTAAGAAATCTGGCTTTGGAAAATATGACTTCAGACCCACCATGTGTAGTCTGAAGGCAACAGCCTGAAGACCTGCTGGTAAACCAGCCAAACTGACAGTTTTTGGCAGGTAGGAAAGCCTGCTTTTAAGAAGTAATACATCACCCATAAGTACACTTTGTTACACACAAGGTAGGTTGCGTGATATTTAAAAGGTGAACATGTGTGCAATTAAGTTTGGCACATTCATCAGGCGACTAGGTTCCAAAAGGTATTTTCAATGGCAAGGATGTAGCTGTATCCTAGAGAATATCAAAATATAGATTATAAATATATATTATAGACGTTCATCAGTAATATTTGGCAGGAAACAACAAAAATAGTAATTCAAAGATTATTTTTCATATTCTAATTCATTGAAGTTTGATCTTTTTATGCACATTTGGGATAAGTACCTTTTAGAAAGTCTGATGCGCCTGGAGGCTAATTTGCATTAGTTCTTCAGCAGCAGCCCAGGCAGGTATGGAAGCCGTTGACAGAGTGGTAACAATGACCTGGGTATCAGGAGATATTTTTCTTCCCCTTATAGGAAGTACAGTTAGAGGGAATGTAGGAACTTCATTAACTCATAAAGGGGCCTGCTGTATCACAAATAAATGGAAATGAGACCTGGAAAAGGCAACCCTTTGCCCCACCTCGTGCAAGAATGCCACCACACTCAGTTGAAGTGGAGCTACCCCCAGAGCTTGGTTTTAGCCACCAGAGTCAAGGGGGCTGCTCATTTCCCTGGCCATACCTCTGGGCTGGCACACAGTCAATGAGGTGCAATGTGAGATAGTTTGCCAAAAGGAAACAAGGATGTGCTATAAAAAGGTGGGATGGTTACCCCCAAGAACTTTCTCCCCATTCATTATGTAGTCCAGGAGTCACATACATCCACTTGCTTGTGCCAAACATGAATGTAGCACTGCAAGGAAAATTCCTAAAATCATATGCTGAACCAACAGAAGCTAAGAAGAGGAGTAGACATGCTTTGCTTGACCTACTGTCAGAAGGTCTAGACCTGCTACCTCTGATAGCCAGGACACAAAAGTAGACGCTAAGGCCAATATTTATACTTTTTGAGGCAAATCAGCGCCAGGGCAGATTTGCATCAAAAAGTTTACAGTTGGCTAACGCCATTCCAACCCGCCAGCCGGGCTCCTTATTTATGGAATGTTGTTAGCCGGCGCTGCTGCCTGGTTTGCAGCAAAATAATTGACGGTAACCGGGCAGCGGAGGCGAAGGGAAGACTAAGGGGTTGTGCTCCAAAGAATAGTGCAAGTCAAATTAGAGTAAAAAATATTGGCTCTCACCTGACTAGCACCATTTTTTGACACACAACCCCCATGGAAATTACTCCTGTCTTAGCAAAGACAGGAGTCATTCCCCCCTGCCCAATGGTCATGCCCAGGGGATTTCTGTCCCCTGGGCATGGCCATTGGGCACAGTGACATGTAGGGGGGCCAAGGTAGGCCCCCCTATGCCACTTAAAGAAAAATATAGATATACTTAAATGCACTTACCTGCACTCACCATGGATGGGTTCCCCCATCCATGGGTGTCCTCCAGCGGTGGGCTAGGGTGGCAGGGGGTGTCCCTGGGTACAGGGAATGGCACCTGTGGACTGCTTCCATGGTCTCCCACCATGGAAATTAGCCCACAGGTCCCTTGACGCCTGCCCTGACCCAGGCGTTAAAAAGCAGCACAAATCCGGCTGGGCGCCTTGATTTAAGGCCTGCCTCCTCCTGTGTGCCATTTTGACACCGGAGGATAAACAAGACGCACATGCCTTAGAGTCATTTTTTGCACGGGAACGCCTACCTTGCATATCATGAGCGCAAGGTAGGTTTTCATGTACATAAAATGACTCAAACTCCATAACTTTGGCGCTGGACAGGTCTAGCGCCAAAGTATAAATATGGAGTTAAGTTTGGGCCGTATTTGAGTTAAAAAAAAAAGAGTTTTAATAAAGTTAGTCTTTCTGTGTGTAATTACGCACCATAGGAATTAATGGAGAAATATTTTCTAAATTCACAGTAAATCAGGCAATGTGTTTACGAATGTGTCCTTTTGCAGGTACCTTGAGGTCATCAATGGGAACTCTGGAGCTGGAGAAGTTTGGGCAACTCCTGGTTCTGGCAGGAGCAGCTGCAGAAAGGCGATGTGCGGGTGCCAGGCCCCTGCAGGAGACCACTTGGAAAAGCACTGCACAGGTGGACTTAAAAGTAAGTCCGGTGGTTCTCCTTGGGGTGTAGAAGTTGCAAGAGTGGGGGACCCTTAGTGCAACACTGGATCTTGGGTCCAGGGCACAGGGTGGCTGGGTGCAGAGCAAATTGGTGAGCCAGGAAGGTGTCCTTGGAAGAAGATGGTAGGTCAATTGGAGGGTTGCTTGCAGGTCAGCAGGGGCACTCTGTTCGGAGGTCCAGGTGGTTCCTTAAGTCCCTTGACTGGGTATTCCTTCTGGTTTGGAATAAACTGTCCTTTTGGGTGTTCGACGTGAGGTGACCAGTACCTAGGGCTATTGCACGATCTGGCAACTGGCAGGTGCAGTGCCACCAAACATGGCACACTTGCAGAATTTGTCCTCACCGTCCAACAGAAAAAGTTTGGTCTGGCTGTGGCATCCGGTTCTGTGGTCAGCAGCCAGTCAGTGAAGTGGGCTTCACTGGGTCTTTTGTTCCTCATTGTTGCAGAGTGATGCCTAAACTCTGGAGGAAGATCTTTGGCAATTTTCAAAGAGTGGTGGTCCTCTGGGGGTTTGTAGAGTATGTTCAATGTCCAAGCAGCCTCTCAGTAGTGATTGTCGACTCCTTGGTGCAGCAGGCAAGGTTTGATGCTTTTTCTTGGTGCAGCAGTACTTCAGTTCTCAAGTCTTAGGTCTTCTGTCTTGCTGGTCTTCTTTTGTCCTCAGAATCTGATTTTGTGGTCTACGGTAACCCACTAAATACGGTATTTAGGGGTTGTTTTAGGGGTACCTAGTAGTGACCAATGGGTCATCTACCTTGGGGTTCCTACACCCACTAAGTGACTACTTCCTATGGGAAGAGAGGTCATCTCACATGCAACACCATACGGTTTGTGCAAGCAGGGGGTGACCACTCCTTCTTCCCTCTGTCTGTTTTCCCACAGTTGCTCCCACCGAAAGTGTGGATTTGCAAGAAGGGGGCCATCTGCTGCTAGCAGCAGGCATGGGGGTTGAGTTTTAAGGGTGGTTAGCCCTTTGAAGCTCGTTAGCAGGGCAGTGCACATTCCTGAAGGAGGAGGTGTAGCACCTCCACCCAGGAAGGACTTTGTTCTGAATCCTAGAGAGCAGGAACTCTCACCCGGGGATTCAGAATCTTGTCTGGTTGTGGCAGGCTGGTTGTGACTAATCAGCAACCATGCCAGGGTAGTTAGCTTTTGCAGGGGGCACCCCTAAAGTGACCCCTGGGTATATTTTGTAATAAATCCAATACTGGTACCAGTTTGGATTTATCATTCTGAGTTGTTTGATCTCAAACTACCCAGGGTTCAGGGAAACCATCATGTAGCTGTGAAACTCATACTGACCAGTGTCCAGCCCATGCATTAAAATGCCTTCCCTGTTCACGTACTATGTTCCAGGTTTGGCAAGGACACAGTAGGGGCATATTGCTCCTGCATCTATGCTCACGCATGCCACATAGTGGACCCAGCCTTAGGACTGGAAGGCCGACCAGAGGGGTCACTTACCTATAGTGTATGCAGTGTGTAGAGGGCAGGGCACACAGACTGTTTGCCATGTTGAGTGTGTCTTTTAGCATTGCATCAGAACACTCAGCCTTCAATGGCAATGCTGGATGCTTCTGAATACATGACCCTAGAGGGTTGCACAATCTGTGCTGCTGCCCTCAGGGGCCCACCCTTAGTACGCTAAGCCCTGGGTATCTAAGTACCATTTACTAGGGACATATAGTGGCAGCTAAAGGTGTTGCCCATTATGCTAATGCATCACATCAGTTTTAGGGAAAGAGATCTGGCCCAGGTCCCTGATCCTGGTTAGCAGGACCCTGGGCACTAACAACTGTGAGACTGCATCAAGTAACAGGCAAAAAGTGGGGGCTAACTGTGACAAAAGAGACTATTTTTCACATAGACCTGTTTACATCAAATCTGGAAAGTACTCAAATAGTACAACATCATACTGCTATGGAGATGGGAAAAGTGGTCCCCCAAAGATCTCATAGAATAACTGTAGTTCATACAAAGACAGGAGGAAAACGTTCCAACTACTAATCATGGAAACTGCAAAAAAAGTGAATGGAACTCCCCTGTAGTCCTTATAGAATGAATGATGGTTCTAAAAGACTGCATCAAATTTCAAAAAGTCAGTTAAATCACTAAATGTATTACTTATCTGCTAATCTGGATAGATGGAATGATTGATCATCTATGGGGGGTCCAGTATGCCACAACTCTAACAATGGAATATTGTCAGCTCACTTAAATCATGCTATTAATGAAAACATAGGTTCTTCCGCTGCTAAAGAGCTGTATGAATTCACAGTGTTACTTTTCAGATTTCATGGATCTATGTCCAACTTTCAAAGACTTTTAAACACCCTAACAAAGTCTCACTGGACCTATGCTTCTGCTTACTGTGATGCCATTATCGTAAATAGTAAGACTTAGCAAGAATATCTTAAGGATTTAGAAATAATAAATTAAAGGAAGCACAATTACATATGAACCCAAAAAATTGTGTTCACCACTACCCAAGTTAGGTATCAGGGATGTTTATTGGGGCAAGTACTTATAAACCTACAGGCAGTAAAAACGTCTTGCTTTTAAAGAAATACGTTTTCCTCAAACAAAAAATGAACTGAGAATGTTCTTTGGAATTAATGGTTACTACAGCAACCTCATCCAAAAGTTTTCCATTATAGTGGCCACATTACCAGATCTATCGCCAAAGGAGAAAATGACCAGACATCTTATTGTTTAGGAAAAACTTTATTAGCTTTTCAACAGCAAAAACATGCAATTTGTTCACAGCCTATATTCCATTCTCTAAATTTCACCAAAACATTTCTATGACAAACTGAAACCTCTGTAATATTTCTTGAGCAGTACTCTTTTAGAAGAATGTGTGCTGCCAATAGAATCCTATTCTTTATATCAGTCAACATGTAGTCTAATGGAATGAAATGATTTGGAAATTGAAAAAGAATGCCTTTCAATAAAGTGGACTAAAAAAGCTCTGAGGCGAGAGAACTCCTATTAATCTGGCGCTCCCAAAATAAAACTATAAACCCTAGGAATTTAAAGTACTACACCCATAAGCACTACAACTTTTACATTTTCAGAAAAGCATGGAGCTGGTAAAGCCCAAATGAATGCAGACTTTTTCTCAAGATTTTCAGTGCATGTTCTTTCTGATTGGAAGAATTTAAGGAGGGAGGGATTTAAGGATGTGAATTACCCAACAAGACACAGGCCCTCATTCTGATTCTGGCGGGCGGCGGAGGCCGCCCGCCAGAATTCCGCCCTCCAAAATACCGCGCCGCGGTCAAAAGACCGCGGCGGGTATTTCAAGTTTTCCCCTGGGCTGGCGGGCGGCCGCCAAAAGGCCGCCCGCCAGCCCAGGGGAAAACGACCTTCCCACGAGGATGCCGGCTCGTAATCGAGCCGGCGGAGTAGGAAGGTGCGACGGGTGCATTTGTACCCGTCGCTTATTTCACTGTCTGCCAAGCAGACAGTGAAATACTTGTAGGGGCCCTCTTACGGGGGCCCCTGCAGTGCCCATGCCATTGGCATGGGCACTGCAGGGGCCCCCAGGGGCCCCGCGACTCCCCCTCCCGCCATCCGGTTCCCGGCGGGAGAACCGCCAGGAACTGGATGGCGGGAGGGGGAGTCGGAATCCCCAAGCTTGGAGGACTCCTGGGGGCAGCGGGAAACCGGCGGGAGACCGCCGGTTTCCCTTTACTGACCGCGGCTAAGCCGCCGCGGTAAGAATGCCCCGCGGGGCACCGCCGACCTGTCGGCGGTGCCACCGCGTCCCGCGACCCTGGCGGTTCTATACCGCCAGGGTCGTAATGAGGGCCACAGTCTCCTGAAAGGGAGCCTGTAACAAAAACATGAAAGCATTAACAGGAAGAAAGACTTCCGACATGGTAATTAAAAGGAAGAAAACAATGACATCAAGATGCTAACATTGAGACCCAAACATGAGCAACAAAAGCATCTCTAGCTGAACAGGAAACAGCAAGAATAAGCTACAGAAGCTACAGGAAGAAAAACATCTCATGAAGAGCTCAATTATAGAAGGAATGAGCAAATTGAGAATCTAGAAAAGGAGCCAGAAAAGACCTGGAGTTAGGATTTGTAGTTCCCCACTCTCGCTTCAGTGGGAAACTCATTGCCACTCGATGGCTCAAGGGAAGAGGTGGATTTAAAAAATAAGGGAATAGTTAGCAAAATGTTGTCACCTTATTTATATTGAATAATTAATAATACTGTGCCATGATATATTTAAAGTGATGGGCATGGTATTAGAATACTATAGAATTATATCTGTGAGTTACAAAGATATGAACTAGAGGTGTAAAAAGTAATGTTACAAATACAATTAGTTGTCTGTGTGGGGCATTATAGTACTGGAGGTTTGTATCATTACATACCCAACAGTAGTAAAGAAATTCCAGAAACAAATAGCTGTTGTTGATCTTGGCCTTTTCTTCAGGGTCACCCCCCGCATTTTACCCTCCTCCTCCCTTTATTGCTAAATTTGTTTTTGTTGGCTTTAATACTTTACCACTGCTAATCAGTGCTAAAGCGTTTGTGCCCTCTCCTTAAACATGGCAACATTACCTTCTTCCCAACTGACATTTACTTTACCTACAAGTCCCTATTACAGTGCACTACATGTGCACTACATGTGCCCAAGGCCTTTAAATTAAATTCTACTTGTGGGCCTGCTGCATTGATTGTGCCACACACTCTAGTACCCCTCTAACCATGTCTTAGGCCTACCACTGCAGAACCTATATGTGTAGTCCCACAGTGCCATGTGGACCTGGCAAAATAAACCTTTTGAAAGGCCCAATTCTGCCTTTATAATACATATGTCACCCCCAGGATAGGCCTTAGGCAGCCCAATGGGTAGGGTGCAATATATTTAAAAAGCAACACATGCACTTTTAAGGTTTACATTTGCTGGTAGTAACACTCTCCCAAAGTTGTTTTTCACTACAGCAAGGCCTATCTCTCCCATAGAATAATATTGGGGTTACCTTATTATTACTTCTTATACATGTAATTCACATCATGGAAGGGATGAACTGTTCATGTTTGGTGTCTCTAGAATCATAATTCAAAATGAAAACTGATGGTGAAGTTGGATTTTAAATTGCAATTCTGAAAAGCCACTTTAAAAGTTGGCATTTTCTTACTTTAGCAAATTGGTGCCTGGCTCTGATCACTGGTCTCGGGTTAGTGACAGCTGGGTTTTGTGTATTTCCTCTAGACAGCCACATACAATGGAAGCTTAGGACTGACTTGTGGGCCATCCTGGTAGGATGGGAGGGATGAGCGAAACCCAGCCTCACTTGTACCTGAATAGACTATATCCTGTCCCCACACAGAGGGCTGTATACCCCCATGTAGTGAGTCTGGAACCAGGGTAGGAAGGGCACGACCTCTGTGCTTTTCAAAGGCATGTCCTTGAAGTCTTCCCCAGTTCAAAGTCCCAACTGGGTGTAAGTACTGGACCTGTGACACTACCAACTCAGTATACTTCTGGACCTGTGAAGACTCTGCCAGAAAGAAGAACTGCTGTGCTACTGAAGGACTGCTACTCTGCTGGACTGCTGCTTTGCTGGACTTCTGCCTTGCTCTGCTGTTTTGAGTCGAAGCAACACACTCCCATCACCAAATCTTTAGACCAATGCATCACTTTCAGAACCGCCATTAAGTGATGCTCTGCCCGGCAACAGCTCATTGCATCTCTCATCGATGGTAGCTATGGCAATGACACTACAGCTCTGTATCACAGTCTCCGTGCTCATCAGAACCAAAATATCACCTCAGGAGCACAACACATCCCTGACACCAGCCTTCACATCACAAGTCCTGTCAATGACATTCTCAATGATGATGCAAGAGGACCTAGCCCAGCAGCCCGCCTCAACTTGGAACCAGCATGTCACACTGGCTGCATGACACATCTGCATTTCAGACGCACGCAATGCCCCACAACCAGGATTTAAGGTACTGAGGCTCAGCTGGCCTAACTGGGTCCCTGTAGCTGGCCTGGACTCCATGATCCGTGCTATTTCAAAGTTTATTGTTTAAAAACTCATAACTCAATTTCTATGTGTTGGATTTGTTTGTTTAGTCTTGGGTTATTTATTAGATTCAGATTAAATTTTCTAACCTAGTATGCAATCTTTTTGTGTAGTGTTTTTACAGTTTTACTGTTTGAAGTTTTGCTTAGATATTTTATATTTTAAAACCTGACTGCTCTGTGCCAAGCTACCAGTAGGGGATCTCAGGTTAATTTAGGGGTTGCTTGATACCTACCCTGACTAGGGCTATGGTTGTTGCTTTACCAGGGCTCACACCCAAGTCAATAAACATCCAATTTCTTACATTTGTCAACCAGAGTTAATATTGACATAAAATGCGGTATAAAACTTCTTTACATTTGATGGGATAACCAGGATTTAGGGGATATGTGGGTGCATTTCAACACAAGAATATTTTTCATGAACGATATAGTTTTTAGAGTTCCACATTCTCAAGAACATTTCCAATATCTAATTATATCAAGGGTAAACATATTTTTTATATGAGGGTCTGTGGGGTCAGCATCTAATAGGGGAAGTTGAGAATATATACCATGCTTAGATGTATACATTGGCATTTATGACAAAAGTGTATATAATTTTATGTTAGTAAATACACATTTAAAATGTTACCATGGTATGTTATGTGTCCACTTATCTTTGAATGTGATGAGCATCTGTCAGTGAGTCCATCCCCAAAAGCTAAAGATGCTGTCCTAGGGCTTGTAGAGGCAGGGATATCTTGCTGCCATTGATTGTAGTGGGTGTTGTGTCGATTTAACTTTTTTATATCCATTGCAGGTGTGAAGTATTGTCTGGTATGGAGCTACTTGCCAACGCTGTACTGTAAATATGGCAGATGGAGGATAAGTATTTTACTGGATCATCTGCAGATTTACTTCCAGCAGATGTCAACTTTGGAGAAAGAGTATGGCAGATGCAAGAGAGGTTATGCCATCAATGTTCAACAATTGAAAATAAGGTGGGTGGAAAGCTGTGGTGGGGTTCAAAACATCTTCAGATGTTCGATGGTTCCTTTGCATCTGCCAGCACTAAATAAGTTCCTTAACCTAAAACTGAAAGGTAGTTGAACCAAGCTTTTACACACATTACCAAATATGTCAGTAATCAAGAGAAAATTTTAATTTTATTACAACACGGAGGCGAGTATTATGCTATCTTCTCTTGCTTTAATTTGAATAGCAGCCAAGACAAAACTACAACTCCCAGCAAACCTAGCTGGGGAACTACTAAAATATGTCATACAGTAGGTAACCAATCAGAGTAACAGGTGAGTATAAACATATTGACTGAGAGCAACAAGTCCTCTTTTCTTGCTGCTCGCAGTCAAGATAAGTACTATCTTTCTAGTCATGTATTTTGTAATTATTTAAGATGGTTATTTTATGTTTCCTTATTACATTTCTATGCTTGTGACAATGTATTCCTAATACGTTCGTTTTAATTTATTCTTCGTGTTTAATAAAATCAAGTCTTTCTTTCACTAAAGCTAAGAAAATCTCCATTGTAAACTAACATCTTGGGAGACTCATTCCCGTCACAAATGTACTCAGACCAACAACCCCAGCAAAAGGGCACTTCTGGATGCAATTCACTTTCAGTCGATGATGAGATCTGACAGTTCACTTGATAGCCCACTTCTTTAAACTCACCGTTGGGAAGGGGATTGGTTAGCACATGAACTGCCTTTAATAAACTTGTCTATTCTTCAAAGTAGCTAGTTGTTACAATCCAACACCAAACATTTTTATGTGGCTTCCCCTTCTTTTGGGCTAAAATGACTAGTGGTTCTGACCTCTACCAGTAAAGGACTTTTTTAGTGTCCCTTAATTGATGTATTTTTTTCCTAAACTGTGGAAACAATTGTCTATGTTCTGTAGCCTTCACAAACTTCACTTTGTAGTACATTTTGTTTATAACAAAATACTATTCATAAACTGCACTTTGGTAGTAACTTATACTTTTAAGTAACTTTTCTACTTTTGGTATTCACAAACTTCACTTTTGTATTAAGATGCATATTTACAGTAAGCCCCCACTTCCACTATTTTGTATTGGAGGTTGTGGTAGTAACAATGGCTGTCCATGTGTAGTGCTCGATTTACTACAAAAGTGCAAGTTACTACAGAAGTTTAAGGTAGGCTTTTGGGGAACTGTGGGCTTTTTCCATGGTCAGGGCCTTACCACTGGCTACCATCATCTCATAAATATAACGCCCGGCCGGCATCATACTTTTTGATGCTAAACTGCATTAGCACAGAATAGCTTCAAAAAGTGTAAATCCGGGCCCTAGTGCAAATACACGGAAGAAAGTGCTTAATGCTTTGACATGATCATGGTTTTACCACGCAGGATATGGTGGGCCAACAGAGGTATATTAGAGCTTTGATAGTACTAAATGCAAAAAGAAAGTGCGCACTGTGTAATCATAAATAAAAAGTGCCCTGCAAAATGAAAGTACATACTGCTTGGATGAACGTCTGACGTGACCTGCAAAATAAATGGTGAGCAACGAGGGGGGTCTCAGATGTACTACAGTGTCTTACAGATTCTCGGTCACACTGCTGTCAAGTGCCAGAACATAGAGAGGAAGGTCACGTTTGTAAGTCTGAGTTTATGAATTTTGAGGTCTGACATGCTCACAAACTTTAGGGATTACCCACAGAACATCAAGTCCTTTCCTCGAAGACAGGCCTACTAAAAAGTACATCTTCCAATCCTGATGAAGTGCTGTCTTAGCAAGCCTTTTTATTCTGACATTAAAGCTGGACAATGTGGCTGTTATCTTCCTTTACAAACAGGAGCTCTGCATCGTAATGAGAGTCCTCAGAGGCATATTTTCAACGGCTTGAGCTTAGACTTTAGCCCAAACAATTCCCTGTGATATAATTTAGGCTTTAGGAGGCTATATGGTCCTATTATCACCTAAATGTTTGATATCTTGGACAACTCAGCTTTATGATGGAGGGATGAGATCTCTTTCGCGGTTGAGTTTATGGCTCTGTTCATAGCTGGTTGGGAAATGGTTTGGGCCAAGAGTGCCTCCTACATGAATGTGGTTAGAAATATGTTTAAATAATAATGAGCCTGTGAGTTTCTTGGTTCAATTATGATCTTCCACGTGATACTGCTTAGGGATGCTCGTGTCATTTTTTAGCTTATGACAAAGTTTCAGAAAAGCATCCAGGCTAGTTACATCCTGTCTCTGGAAGCTGAACTCTGCATAACTTTGGTCTGGAAAGGCATAACATGGAAGTCTGAACGCTCATTGATGTGTACCTGTTATGGATTTATCAATTATTTTTTCAGCTCTTCCTCTCAAGGGCTCAATGCCATGCATAAGAGAAGGGACATGTGTAGCAACCTTGACTTGTAGGAGTTGTTGTCATACATTCCTTTTAAAGGGTTCTGTAGGACACAGGCAAATGTTAGAGTATCTTATCTCCTTTGTAACACACTGCACTGTTTGTTAAGCACATCTTGAATCAAAGATTACTCCCAGAGATTTGTACTCTAGCACGGCTTCCAAGGCTGAACCGTCTAGATGGAAGATCAGTGGAAGACTTATTCTAGTGGTCACTAACATTGTTAGTCAATCCTCAAGGTCAAATCATATTTATTATTAACAAAACTAACACTGCGCAGCTCCTGGGTCTATAGTAGAGAGCCAGATAAGAAAAGGTAACAGAAAGAGAGGCCTAGCTGTAAGGCAGAGTATTCCTTTTAAAGGACGAATCTCCACACCCACCGAAGGTGGCATGCCTCATCACTGGGAACCTCCTCACACAGTGATGCCTTGTCGCGGTGTGCGCTACAACCGCCTCACTATGAGAGAAGAGTTCTGCCGTTGTCTTAAGAGGTGTTAGCAACACCCAATAATGAGCACATGGTAGTGAGGGCAGCAGAGTGTAAAGAAAAATATGTGAAAATAAAATTGACTACAGGGTACGCAAGGGATTTTATTAGTGGGTACCTGTTCCGGGGTTAAAAACTAGGACACTGCAGGAAAGATTAAACCTGCTTACTCGTGTCACCAGAAAAAGGTCAACATGTTTCTACCGGTAACCCTCAACTGAGGATTTGTAGCATTCTTAAGGATCTATATCGATGATACTTCTACTTATATAAGTGCTCAAAATATAAGATTAAAAATATGTGTAAAGGTGTTTACACCACAACATGACAGCTAGACCAATCTTGACAGACTACGGTGAACAATGGTCACCAAGCTAAAACACACAACTGAATGCCATAGACACAACAGTGAGATCCGCGACCCACCCATTCGTCCACAACAAAGTGCATTAGAAACAGGAGATTGTTGATTGTGCTATCATAACACAAAAATAGCAGGAAAACTGAAATTGCAGCCTACCGCAGGCCGCGGGAGTGGCTCCTCAACTCTTGCACTGACGTGTACTGAAGGGTACGTTCTGCCTTTCAAGGCAGTCATGGGGAAGACCCAAAAGAAAATTCAAAACAAAGAAGTAAAGACAGAGTAATATAATGTAAAAGAAGCATATGGCAATGCCAGCTAGACGTTTTGCACGTACATCATGCACTGACCTACGCAGGGGGCTATAAAAATGTAAGTCAATCGGACCCGACCCCCCAGTTCCAAAATCACTTCAGAAACAGCGTAACTAAATCTATGCAAAAGGAAGGCGTGCAACTCTAAAGTCAATACTTTCTCAATCGTACTCAAAATGTGTGCTCCCCCTGGCCAGGACCACTTTCCATCCATGTTGTCAATATTGTTCCTGAAACGAGACTTCTAAAACCGCCCCGGGCCACTCACATCACCAGGACTGAGGGTATCTGCAGCGACATGTCTGTCTTTGGCTTAGAAAAAGAAAAGGCTTTCAGTTTAGAAAAAAATAAAATAAAATATAATGCCACGACCATGGTATTGAACTAATTGATGAAAAACAAAAGCCAAGAAAGAGTGCTGTTTTATATGCCACAAGAATGGCTTCTATAGGGTTATTATCTTCCTATTTTTAAAAACGAAACGGTCCAGGTTTTATGGCTTCAAACAATTGCCCTGAGTGGCCTCCCTGCAGGGCAGTAAAAATTAGATTCTCTCACACCTTGTCGCAGTCTGGGAAAGGTGTGAATCTGTTGTAAAGCAAGGTTTCCTAAGAAAAAAGTTTGACTGGACCCTCACCTGTCTGACAGGAGTCTCTCAAAGACAGAAAATCTCAGTCGTCGGTTTGTATTCTGCATTACAACATAAAAGCAGTTATCATCATACAATAATCCTTAAAACATGTTATATACTTAAGAATAAAACAGATGCCGGTTAGCATGAAAAAGACACCTCTCAAAGTAGGAGAATCTTTGATTTAAGCTCTGCTCAGATGAATGGCCAGCTGCTTATCAGCTCATTTTTTCACCACAGATTAATTTTAAGGAGTTTTCGACACATGCAACAATGACATCGTTCACCAATGGAGATTCTGATTTTTATCATCTGAACTAGGATTATGAATCAACTACCAAGGTAAATCTCTTAGAAGTGCTGGGGTCCCACAGACTACTCACTAGACAGTAGAAGGCTGGGGGCTCCTTTGGTTATGGAGAGGGCACAGGAGGTCGTTTTTGGGTGGAGCTAGACTAAAGGGAGAGAGATATGTGGGTAAACCACTATTTTACCATCTATCTGGGATAACTATGCAGCAGGTTACAGAAAGTGAGTTATCCTGTAGCAAAAGAAATGAGGAGAATGTGTTGGAATGATGTCTATAGTGATTTGCTTAGGGAATTCAGCCAACCACAAGTGGTGCAAGCCTAGAAAACACTGCTCACACCAATCTCAATTCAGAGTGCTGCTTGGTAAACAAAAGTCACCAAGAAGACTGGCAGGTGAGTTCCTTCTTTCCTGGGAAAGGGTTAAGTATTGGTATTTCTATTCGACTTTCGATCTCTAAATCTGAAAAGCTACTCTCAGGGTAGCTGATCTCTTGTGGACCCACAAGGAGGTTAGAGTTGAGGACATCTTTGAAGGAAGTTCCATTAGACCTCTTGGAAGTGGACTTTTCGCTGTGATTTTGAATCTGAGTTACAGAAGACGTTTACACATTGATACATTTCAAAGCAGAAGTCCTTGACAATAGGGGCACAACTACAGCACCAGAAATTAAAATGTAGAACCTTTCCTGTAAGTTGAAAAGTTGGGACTTTAAAGTCAAGATTTCCCCATTTGTTCTGCTTGGAGTCTTAGGGGTAGATTTACTAACATTCTGCATTGGGTTTTCTACATAAAAGTGACGTAAATCAGCACAGTGATTTTTTTTGTTATTTACTTTCCAGCACACAATTTTGATTTGCGCTGGAAAGTTGCCTAAAAGTAACACATAGAAGCGTGAAGTGCTGGTTTGCACTTGTTAGTGCCATGTGGCCTTCCATGGTTGGTACATGGGCCTTCCCATGCAAACACCCATGTTTTTTATGCAAAACCCTAACTACCAAAAATGGTTTTGTGTCAAAAAGTAATGACTTTTGAAGCCAGGCGTTAAAAGGAAAAATGTTTTCTAACTTTGCATGTGTGTTGCATTGTACAGCACATATCCAAAGTAGGAAAGGTTTAATAAGGTATCTAGACTTAGGTGCATATTTATAAAAATGATGCATCACTCCGTTGCGGAAGCAATAGTAAAACAACTGGGGCCCTGGTATGACAGAATCCTACGCAGTGGATGAGTTGTATTTACAATATAGTGCAACAAAGGATAAGGATATTGCTAGCATAAAAAAATTGATGCATCCCTATGTGCCATGTCATGGCGAAATCTGATGCTACAGCTGCAAAAGTGATGCAGGGATGAATTGCGGCTCATAAAGTGATGCAAATTAGCCCTGCGTCACCCTTGAGTGTAGAATGTGTCAAAGAAAATGTTCAAAAAATGACGTATTGTCACAGAAAGTAATGCACTGGTGATGCAAGCTGCTTGGATATATGCCAGATGGGTTCGATCTCAAGCTAAGTGGTGCAGGGCAGCAATGAAAGTCATCTTCCTTCTCTGTCCTGTGCCACATGGAAAGATGAGGAATTCCCTGTATCAACAATTTGACATGTATCCCTGGCCACTCCCGCTGCGCTGACGCACACTGGGCGGTTGTGGGACACCTTCCTACACAAAAGTTATTAAGTGAGGTTTTGTCCTCTTCCAATGTGTGTGGCAGAATGCATCACACATAGAAAAAAGATTAAAACTAGGATGCTAAAATATACCACTCCTTGTTTTGGCTCACCTGGGGAGGTGTTACACTTATTGGCAATACCAGAGTCACAAAATCTTGTAAGTGATGGCTGTGTAGGTGGAACTGCCACTGTGTCTGAATGGGGAGATACTGCATAGCAAGGATATGAGAATGGATATGTGTTCTGAAAGATAACATAACCAATACATATGCACTGCTGTGTCTAACAGTGTCACACATGTTGCAGCTTGGGCTGGATGATGGAGAAGAGGAACAACATTCTACATGCATGTGGTCTTGGGTGAAGAAGTAGCATCAGGCAGGAGGGAGTCTGAAGGGACATTGTATCAACATGCCACATAATCCCTGTTTGGAGCAGCTAAAATATGGATCCATCAAGGGACATGTAAAAATTGGCTGCCAACACAGAGGGCAGGAGTCAGTTATGGTCAGAGACTGAGGTGGGTGCTATCAGTCATTTTGCAAAATCAGTTAGATACATGTCACCATTTCCAGCACATCTACCACATGGGGTACAGCTTGAACCACAGCCCATAATAAAAGCTAGACATGTCAGTACATTGTCACACATATTGTTGGTGTTATAGCCACAAGAGAGTAAATTTATGACCTGCGTGACGTCACTGTGTGGCAGTAAGTTGTCTCCCTGGGCCAAAATGAGCAGTCGCAGAGGAGGCATATACATGTCTAAGTGACTAGACCTCAGATGAATGATGTGTCACATTTTGCAGATACTCAAATCAAGGGGAATATTTATACTCTGTTTGCGCCATATTTAAACACTGACGCACGACCCAGCGGACGTCAAAATTCCACCGTGTGCATCATTTATTTGGAGCAGGAAACTGCCTTGCATTCATGATATGCAAGGTAGGCGTTCCCGCCCAAAAAATGTCTTTAAGGCCTGTGCGCCTTATTTATACCCCAGCGTCATTTTGACGCACAGGAGGGGGTGGGCCTTAAAAAATTCTGCACAGCCTGTTGTGCGCCTTTTTTTAACGCTTGGGTCAGGGCAGGCGTTAAGGGATTTGTGGGACCTCCCCTACCCCCAGGGGTACCCCCTGCCACCCTCGCCCACCCCTGGAGGACACCCATGGATGGGGGGACCCATCCCAGGTAAGTAAAGATAAGTTCAGGTAAGTAGTTTTTTAAAGTTTTTTTAAAGTGGCATAGGGGGGCCTAATTTGGGCCCCCCTAAATGCAACTATGCCCAATGACCATGCCCAGGGGACAGAAGTCCCCTGGGCATGGCCATTGGGCAAGAGGGCATGACTCCTGTCTTTGCTAAGAGAGGAGTCATGTCAATGGGGATTGTGCGTAAAAAAAAATGGAGCAAGTCCGGTTTGAGGCCTGATTTTTATCTCAGACCTGACTTGCACCGTTTTTTGACGCTCAACCCCCATTTTCCCCTACGCCGGCGCTGCCTGGTGTGCGTCATTTTTTTTACTCAGACCAGTCCGCAGCGCTGGCTAACGTCATTCCTTAAATAAGGCGCCCGAATGGCGCGTTGGAATGGCGTTAGCCGGTGGTAAAATTTTTGACGCATAACTGCATTGCAGCAGTTGTGCGTCAAAAAGGTCAAAAATTATAAATATGGCCCTAAGTATCTACTTGGGTGAATGTGAGTGCTAGCAAACTACTTAGTGTGACATTGACCATAGCCTGTTATTTAGTACATAGTGCCCACTGACCACAATGATGGCCCCAAAAGTGTATTAAAAAGTGCAATAATGAGGCAGAAATAAGTGTTACATGGGAATTACATGCCCTCACACATTCCTGCAGTCTATCACTTTTTTTCTGTGTGTAGGATTGTGTAGGATAAGTGTATTCCAATCAACCATTGAACACACAAATACATGGTGTGCATGATAAGAAGGCAGGATCAAGACAAAACCATGAGCAGAGCCACACCACATGCACACAAGCAGTAGGATGAATACTGGCACAGGGAATGCAGCCACTCTGGGGAATAGGTGTAATCAGAACAGTAGTGAGGTTAACATGTCAGAACACAATCATGATAGGCATCATGTCAATCAACACAAATCAACTTGATGGATGTGGACAAGATTTATTTATATACATCCAGGAATTGTAGTCCCAGTGACCTGTGTAGCAGTGTTGAAATATGTGCCATGAGTCCAAAGGTCAGTCTGGTTGCACAGTTGTTGTAGCGAAAATACAGAGATACTGCCATTTGAAAGGCAATTATAGTGCACCTTGGACTAAAAGACTCTCTGTAACAGACATCCTAGACAAAAGTGTTCTTTTGAAAGTCAAACATTATCAAGCAGTTTAACCATGTCAATATCTCACAAAGAACACCGTTAACATTGCTCTCTCTCATTGCAGAAGATGTACCTACACCTCCTGAGCAGCTGCATATTTGGGATGATGATCTAGCTGAGGATAACAGCCTAGCCATCCTTGATCAAGACACACTCTGGGAAATCCTAGGCTTCCTTGATACACCGTCTCCGGTTGGGGGGAAGGACCAACAGTGTTGTGGGGTCTCCAGAGCATCCACTCAGCACAAAACAAACACAACTTGCCACACCACCCCCAGCCCGAGACTCTGAGGACCCCTAAGTAGAATTCCAACATTGGGCAGTAAAAGTCCAGTGGGAGATGTTAGATATGGGACCGGTGGGAATGGAGACCATTGCAGGTACCTTTGAGGCAATACATACGTGCCTCAGTCCAATTAAGAACACCTTGCCCACAATACAAGGTACCTACACTCTGCTCTGTCAACTACAATAGTCCCTGGCTGTTATGGCTAGTATCATGAGGCAGAGGCATGAACAACTGCCCTGCCAAAGTGGCACCAGCTGTGCTGGCAAACAGCCAAGCCTTTCTCAATGCAGTGCTGCCTCACATCTTGGCACAAAGAAATGCTGCTGCGGACTGAGGAGCCGTGTCTTCTGTCCCTGATCTGTGTGTGGCTCCTTTGGCTTTCCCTCCAGCACCTATAACACCCCTCTCACACATCAGAGGAGGAAAATGTGGATTTCCCCAGTTTCAAATGTAAAACTGAACGGTGGCAGTTTTCTGTGCCAAGATGACACTTCCTTCTTTGCCGAGTGCTTCCGAATATGTCAGTAAATGTCACAAATGGTAATGTTCTTAACTTGCTGTCCTACCTAATGACCTAACCCATGTGTAGACTGCCAATGTGGCCTTCGCTATTGGCAATGTGTTTATTCTCTTCGTCACTGAAACACTCCTCTACTCCAAATGGCACAAGCAGTGGTTCACTCATGAACTCTGACTAGACATTCAATCGCAAGAAAAATGTGTGGAGTTGTTTCTGTAAGAACTGTGCCTGTGTTCCCAAAAATATTACACATGTAAATAAAAGCGCTGATTCAAATCTGTGTGGTGTATGTCTGTAGGAGTATGTAGTAAATAAAACCTGGTGGATTGTGTTAGGTAAAAAGAAGAAAAAGAACTCCCAAAAGGGACACGTGTAATGGTGTCATGGACAAAACTCCACAGGCTGAGGGTAATTGATCATGTGAACCCTATGGGTATATAGACTGGTATGATTCAAAGCATGACATGCAACATGAACCTTGCAGGCAATGTGGAGGGTGAATTAAGTCACAACACTGGTGGGGAGTCTATCCATGGACCTAGTCAAAAAAGTACATTGCAGTGACAAGGAAATGATGGAAGGCTCAGTGCGTAAGGGCCTGTCAATCAGTGTGTGACTAGGGCTATCCCAGATTCATGTCAATGCTTTTACATCACCACATCTACAATGCACGTGGCATGAAACACACATGCAGAGCAATGCATTGAGGAAACATAGTTTGGTCTGTTTCCTTTTTCACATTGAGTGTGCCACTCACAGAGAGCTACTATGTTTGTCAATCCCAATGTCATTCTGTGCCCATGCTGACAGATACCTCACCATAGCTATTTCACCAAATCATGCATGTCTCAAAACAATGCTATCAAAGACAAATGAATGTAGGTAACATTACGTAGGCACATATGCTAACTCCTACACAGAAAACATGAGGTAGACTATTAAGTAGATATCAAATATATTTTATGTAAAGATAAACTTAGCCTACATAAAAATACCTAAGTACACAATCTTAATTTACTTAAACTAAACTAACCCTAATGTAAACTATGATATATGAACTACATTATCCTATCCTAAAGCCATCTAAAACTACCTTATCTTAACTTAGTCAACTGTAAACATAAAACATGACAGGTTAGGTTAAAAATCAACCTCCACACACTTGTTACACATCTACATACAGAAACAACATACATTGCAACTATACAAAAACTACCTACACATATAATCCTAAACAAATAGATATTTTTTGTTTTTTTCAAACTATAATATTTTAAACACATATACAGCCCTCACCCACTAAAAACCCTAAACACCCCTACATGCTAACATTTTATCCATCCCACCTAAAATATTAAAACTACTATTCTTACACTACATCTCAACTAACCATAAACCAAGCTTTAAAAACAATTTTCCTGAAAAAAAGTATATACATGGAGAAGGGCAGAAAGTGCCCCTATGGCTAATTGGGGGGTGATGGTCTCTCCACAGCCTGCTTCACATCCTGGGGAGCTGAATTACAGTATCCATTTGTACTCCAGGCCAGCGACTCTGTGCCTCAGGTCTGAAATGCCCTTCATTATTAGCTGCTCAAAGGAGATAGCCTGTTCTGTGGCCTGAGCCTGGGGTAATGTAGGTCCTGTGGGCTGGCTTGTGGAGGTGCTGAAAACAGGTTCTGCAGAACCGCCCTGGTAGGCATCGACATCCTGGGCTTGGGTAGGCTTGTCTGATTTTGGTGGTTCTTGTGGTGTTAGGTACCATTTCCCTCATGCCCTCTCCTCAGCAAATTGCTTCCCTATTGTCTTATATGCTTGGACAATGAGCCAGATGAGGGGGCAGCATGGATATAGTGCACCTCTTTCTGCTCGGAGGTCATGTTGTCTGTTTAAGTACAATGGAAATCTATCATACAAAGGGTAAACAGGAACAAGGTCAATCATCTTGATACCTAATTTCAGTTTCAAACATCAAATGTGGCATTTCCTAAACCAAAAAGGTATCTCTAAGGTGATCATACATCTACCTAATATTTATCATCTTCATATTGACTAAGGGCAAAGTAACAAGGTTTAGCAAATGTTGGTCAATGCAATTGCATCATCTTGGCACATCTAGGTATGGACATATGAGTACAGAGTGTGCTTAGGAGCAATGTAGTAATGTACACATGGTATGGTACACATGTCATAGTTACTGATCATTAGTGTCCCTTTTGCATCCTGCAATGCCCTTGATTCCATTGGCAAGAGCCAAAGTAAGGTGAGCAATGTCTGCAAAGTACATGTATTGTGTCAAAACACTGTGTACAGGATACATATCTGAACACATTGTTAACTAGACTTAACATGTGCCAGTTATTAGATCTAAGAATGGAGGGTGGATACCTCACTCACCCCACACAAGGTCTATAAAGCATCTTCTATATGGACTGATGTGAGTCAATGGTGGACTAAGCCATGGCTCATTACATGAAGCCAATGTAATAACATAGATTCCTCTTCACTGCCTAGTATCTGTCCCTGTGTGTCGGAAATGAATGTCACCCTGCTGCACAGCAGCACTCAGCACATACATATGATGGATGTACACATGCATGCTCTGCATCTCATCAGCCCAGGTATCTTGTGATGTAAATAGCAATTGCTGTCCAAAGTGTGATCTTGTTTGGGATAAATTGTGAAGACTATCATGTGCAACACAACCCGAAGGTGGATTGGGCAATTGCATGTTAGATGACAATGCTGTGCAGACATGCCTCTGGTCAAACACACCTGGGCATCTCTGCTTAGAAAACAGGGCAAAGGTATATTTATGTATCCACCATAGAGTGTGGATCATTAGACAACATGACAGAGGACTTAAAATGCATTGCAATGTGTTGCATGGTGACACATGGCCACTCTGCATTTAGGGGCTTATTTAAAATCCCCTCTGTCCCACCAGAATGTCACTTTTAGTGGTGGTCCTGTGATGCACACAGCAAGATCATATTTACAAGCCCAAGTAAAGCCACTCTGCATGGTTTTTCGTGTCCTTTTAAATATAGCCTGTAGTCTTCATGTCTTTACAGCTGTGTGATTCCTCCCCTCCAGTGTGGACTAGCCATACTAATTGACCAGAGAGTGCAGTGTGAGCAACTACAGTAGAATTGTGCATCCGACATGCATTTGGAAGTTTTACCATCCCCAGCCATGTTCATTTATTAATCCACTACCACATATTTCCACAGGCTATGGCAATTTAGTCATAGTTCATCTGTCAGGCCATCTATCATGTGGACCATTAGAGACTGGCAATATAGCCTTCTTGACATTAGTCAGATGCCACTACACATGCTGCAAATAAAATCTAGCTTTCAGAACTATCCTTATTTGACTTGTGTCAGAGATTTGTATTGAACATGGCATTGCATACAACATTCTATGTCACACACAATCCTTGCACTACGCAATAAGCATTCAGGATGACACTAACTGATAACATCCGGATCCTTGAAGCTCTCCACCTCACTGACTGTGTGTAGGTCTGGCCTACCTACACGTCATAACATGCTACTTTGAACTGTCAATGTAGAACACAAACACTGTGGGGAAGAGAAGCACAGTATATATGAATAGCAATTAACTATGCAACTCTTCAGGTTGGAATGAATGAAATGGCACAGTTGACATGCCTTAATGATACACATTGTTAAGGGAGGCTGAAGTGTGAGCACATATGATGAGCCAAAACATTCATCTGGTGGGCAGATTGTGAAACAAGTTCAAATACCTCACTACTACAAAATGCCACACGGGTAGCTGACCTTTATGGCTCTGTGAACGCAAATAACTCACATACCACACTCTGCAAGGTATTTCAATACCTGTACCCTTCTCATATCTTTACATGTCCATGACATGACTGCACATAAAACAGTAGCCACCCTTGTTCATTTACTTAACTAATATCAATACCTATCAGTGCTGCATGGTACAAGATATTGTCCATACATGTCCTGTGCAGCCCCAAAGATGATATTGTAAATATTGAACACCAACATGTATGGGATATGTTCAGATGTGTCCAATTCAGGCTGTCAGTGATTTGGATAAAGTAACATTGGAATGTTGTCCCCTGTAACATACATCGGGTCTCATTTTCAAGAGTCATAAACAACTAGATTCTCATTTATTGGAACCACTCAAGTTGCTCAGCCATCTCAATCTTTTGTATGAGGCCTTTGCACCTAACTTATGAGGTTTTGGTGCAGATTCTTGCTGTTCTGCCCTGCCTCAAAAGAAAAGAAAAAGGGCAGGAATGCGCCCTGTCTATGATATATGGTGCAATGGGCTGCCATGTGCCAGTGCAAACAACCCTTGTTGGAAGGGATACCTTCCTGCAGATAAACCATCATGAAAGCGATTCTGATCTTTCAGTGGGTGCTGCAGAATGCAGAACACATAGAAAAAGAAAGAACAAGGATAAATAAAGGTATTTCTCCTCCTTGCACTGCCTTTATGCATCCCCTATGGATGCTTAGGCTTTTGAGGCATTCCCAGATGTACAAAATCCTGTAAATTTTGGAATGTGTCAAATGTCAAGGGTATTACGTGCAAACACCCACCGTAAACCCCATGGCAATCCTCCCTATTGCAGGGTGAGGCAACGCAGTGAGTTGCATTGTGTTGCCTCAGTCGATATCTAAAATACCAAGAAAAGCCACACATGGTGGCTTTATGTGGCCTTGTAGATATGGCCATGCAGTGTGCGCAGCTGCCCTGTCACTAAAAGTGAAGTCCCGGCAGAGCACAGGGGCTTGTAAATAAGCCCCGTGTTGTCAATGAATGTGTTGCATGTGCATGTTGAGAGTGCACATATGTGTAATTAACTGCATCACTCGTGAGCCACTACCTATGTCTTCTATTTATGTAACAACACAGCTTACAAGAGGTGAATCCTGCACTAACTCTGAAAATGCACGCAATTTAAAATTTTACCTAAGGTCAGGTGTGCCGCAGAGTTGCATTGCCCTGGTGGCTGCACATTGAAGTGTTACACAGAGCATTATTTTCTGAACAGCTCCATGTCACACTGTGCATGCTGCATCAAGCTGCCATTTCAAGCAGACTATTCATTAACGCTAAGCAGTGCAGCACGGAAAGTTGATGCACTGCGTTTTCGGGTACGGAGAGGTCAGAAATCTACCATGGCAATAAAGGGATAGGCCCTCATTTTGACACTGGCAGGAAAAACCATCTACCGCCGTGGCAACGGCTGCCAAAAGACCATCGGTACGGCTACAAGCCATCTGCCGTATTATGACTACAGCCGGATTTCCGCCAGAAGGATGGCAGAAATCCGGCTGTGGCCATGCCAGTGGATGGCGGTAAGGTGGCCAGTAGACTGCCACCAGCCGTATTATGACCAATAATACGGCCTGGCGGAGAGGAAGGTGGGGAGACTCTGGGGAAGGGGGTGGGGATGTGGAAGACCTCTATCAGTGACAGGGAAGGTGTTAGACCTGACAGCCTTAGGATTGGTCACCCCCTAACTTTTTGCCTGCCTCCCTCCAATTTCTGGACACTGTTTTTGATGGTTTGTAGACTCTGTGCACTTTACCACTGCTAACCAGTGCTAAAGTGCATATGCTCTCTCCCTTTAAACATGGTAACATTGGATCATACCCAATTGGACTATTTAATTTACTTATTTGTCCATAGTAATGTGCACTGTATGTGCCCAGGGCCTGTAGATTAAATGCTACTAGTGGGCCTGCAGCACTGGTTGTGCCACCCACTTAAGTAGCCCCTTGGGCTGACGAAGCCCGACTTCCAGTGCGGAAATCGACACAGCGCCTGCCAAGAGGGAGAAATTTCCCCGCACCACCCACCGGAACGACGCAGAGCTTGTCAATAAGCCCAGGATTCCACGCACAGACCCCGGGGCGTCTGAAAACCCCGCAACCCAAAGAGGAGCCATGACCGAGCGCCGGAAATCGACGCCCAGCCGTCCCTGCGTGGAAACAAAATGACGCATCGACCGCGTGCGACCTGAGAAATCGACGCACACCCTTTTGTTTCCACACTTCTCCTCCTCTGCGGCCCTTTGCGGAGATTTTTCACTCAAACCAGGTACTTTGTGCTTGAAAGAGACTTTGTTTGCTTTTAAAAGACTTAAGACACTTTATATCACTTTTCAGTGATATCTTTACATTTTCCTATTGCATCTTTGATCGTTTTTGACCTGCAAGTATCCAGATAAATATTATATATTTTTCTAAACACTGTGTGGTGTATTTTTGTGGTGCTATATGGTGTTATTGTATGATTTATTGCACAAATACTTTACACATTGCCTTCTAAGTTAAGCCTGACTGCTCAGTGCCAAGCTACCAGAGGGTGGGCACAGGATAATTTGGATTGTGTGTGACTTACCCTGACTAGAGTGAGGGTCCTTGCTTGGACAGGGGGTAACCTTACTGCCAACCAAAGACCCCATTTCTAACAGAAGGGATTCCCTGTCACTGATAAGGCCTACCGCCATGGTTTTTGTGGTGGTAAGGGAGCTACGAAAACCATGGCAGTAGGAGGGGGGGGTCATAATCCCGCAGGTGGTACAGTGACAGCCACTGGTACATTTGCGGTGTGGTACAAACTGCTAATGTCATAATATGGTGGAAAGTACCACCAGCCTGTTGGCAGTACTTTCCACTATATTACTGCCGACCGCCAGGGTCGTAATGAGGGCCATAGTGTTTTTCCTGGGTCTCCTTACACGGATGCAGTGCAAGCAGCCTAGCACCAACTCTGGCACCCATGCACTATGGTGCAAGGGTGGCTGTGTTGTTTGTCCAGTTGTTTAGGAAGGGACCCCTTCCTGCACAAAATACTACAAGTTGATTCCTTTTACACATGTGTACTACATCAGTAGTTCCCAACCTTTCGACTTTTGTGGTCCCCCACCTTATTACTACTGGATCCCGGGGACCCACACTGAATCATTATTGGAATCTGGGGACCCTCCCTCAGTCATTACTGAAAGCTGGGGACCTAATCTGTTGATATTATTTAATTTTCTAAGTTGCAGCGGACCTCCTGAGGAGGCTTCACAGACCTCCAGGGGTATCCGGACCACTGGTTGGGAACCACTGTACTACATAATACCACACACATGAAAATAGTCAATGAAAATGTCAGAGACATATTTCTCTCACTGTCACACCACCCTCCGTGATGTGTTGCTTAAGTTTCAGTCCCTGGGTACATACCTTGTCTAATCAGTCATTGACCTGAAATCCATGGGTGGACGCATGATAACAGCCAGCTTCCCCACATGGAATGCATTCCTGAATGAGATGTAATGCATTGCACCACTGGACACAGATTTGAATACATTTATTTTAGGCACATACAAGAGGCGTCAGATTGCCTCTTCCCTAGCTTTTGAATTGAGTTTAGATCTTTTGTCTAATGGTTATGTAACAACAGTGGTGCAATGTTGACACAAGATGGTGGGTGATTGAGCCATGAATGTTCAACAGCTCTTAACATTATACTGTTCATATAAATGGATCCTGCCCCACTGAAAACTTCCTTTCTTGAGTGTTGTGCACAGGACGCTTACTCATACTGTTTGTGTAATGCAAAGCAAGCATGCATACCTGTGTGTGATCACATGTCACATGAACATTGGGTAAGGCAAGGAAGTGTGAAGCACAGCATAGCTGGAGTCGATATCAAGGAGGAATGGCATGTGCGTTGCAGTGGCTGCTCACAATAAAGACCCATGGTGTTTGACATTGACCCAGGTTCTTAGGCTCACATGAACCTTGTGCAGGGCCAAACCTTTAAACATACCAAGAAGAGACACAACAAGGTGAATCTTCAAAAAAACATGTTTGTCTTACAATTTACCATGTGTGTTGCAATATGCAGCACACAAGGTACATGCCAAACAAAACATCCATGGGTCATGTACATGAAGCTGCATAGCTGTCTTCAATGGAAGTTGACGTCTGATAGGAAGAATGCATACGCTTTTTAAGGCACTCCATTTTATAATCCAAAAATCTACTTTACTAGTCCTTGATATGCATGTCTGTTGGCTGTCAAAACACCCTGCAAGTCACATAGAACACAACCACACACACATGCCACATAGTACATGACACAAACCTATTAATATGCCTTGATTTACCTGATAGCTATGAGGCCAAACGTGCCACCAAGAATGATCCAGCATGCCCTTGTGGTTATGTTTGAGATGCTTGTGCCACCTGAGGTCCATGTTGATATGTGCATAACTACAGGTATTATAGAGACATGTAGAAACAACAACCATATTATGTCATGGTACACAGACATCTGCTGTATGAACTATAGTCTGGAAGGATATGTGTTGCAGGGGCACAGTGCCATCATACAATAGTTTTCTAGTAACATCTTTCTCATCACTTTTTTGTTGACGAGGCCAGGATGCCAGCTTGGCTAGTCAGAAAGGCATCTGGTTTATTCCAAGGAGGGATCCGTTTGCTATTGACAAACATAATATGTGTGGAAATATTGATGGGTATGCATTAACAGAAATTGTTAAACTGTGCATTTATTGTCACATTCTGCCACTCTAACCTGGAATGCATCTGTGCATGTTACCTTGGCTGTATTTAGCTTGCATTTTGTCCTTGCTTCTGTGTATAGGTTACATAATCAGACTTTGTGTTGTATTTTAACATTCACACATGAAATGTTGTTTGAGGAGTTAGCCTATTGTCTGTACAACACATGAACATAGTATAAGACATTCCTGCTTTGTCCAATTCCACTAGTGTCAATTGGGGCTAACGTAGTAGCATTGGTAGTAGATAGGTAATCTTGTACCTCAAATGTTTGTGTATTTCCCAGTGATATGTGTGTTGTGATATGTCACAATGTATTTTATATTTGCCTACACACATTGATGAAGCATATATCTACTGAATGGGTTGGACTGGCTTCCCAAGCACATACTAAATGCCTCAGCAGACAGGCATCAGACTATGATTTCACTCTACTATCCTTCACATGTAAGTGGTAGGAAAAATGGGTAGCTCACAAATGCACACATAGTACTTTGACAATATTTACTTTTACACACATTTGTGAAAGTCTTTTGCTGTCTGATGTTATTTACAATGGAACATAGCACATTATAATGAGCTGTACATACTTTACCCCATTACAATATTTGTTTGCGATCTGTACAGACATGCATTTTCCACAGCTCACTGGCATAACACCATTTTTGAATTACAAGATGTTGCCCTGCCCTGTTTGCTAAACATTGCAACATACCTTTGTGTGCAAATGACCAGCAGATATGAATAGATGTTTTAGTGATTTACAGTAACTTGGTGTAAAGAATACGTACACTTTGTAGGTGGTACAAATAATTGTGGGTTTATTATCCTTTTGTCAGCTATGCAATGCATTAGGTAGTGGCTTGAATTATTTTATCATGCCTCTGTGAACAAATGATTCACAATTTGTTCTCTCCAGCACGTCCTGGCAATTGATGCAACAGTTTGATTTTGGCCCTCCTCTTCCTCTTAATCCTCAGCAGGTCCTTCTTCTTCCACATTTTCCACATCCCAGGGGAGATTGGTTTGCACACATATCTTGTGCAGAATGCAGCAGACCAGAATGATTTTACAGACCAAAAGTGGGGGAAGTAAAGCAATCTCCCTCCGGATAAATCAAGACACCTAAAGCATGATTTACCAAATACCGAAAGTCCGCTTGACAATGTACCGGGTCCTGTTGAGAGCATTATTGTAGTTGCGCTATGCCTCAGTCTGGGGATGATTAAGTGGGGTCATGACCTATGGCTGCAGAACATATCCTTGGTCAGCTGTAAAAACAGGAGGGAACAATAAGACGATGTTCATAATGGTTGGTCTGTCCACATTCATTTACATACTTTAATTTTTGGTATGACCAACACTGTACTACACATACAAGTGTACTGGCCTTTGTGTACCACTTACTATTTGTCTAACTTGTGATTGTCAATGCCATGACAAGGGTGAGTCTGTAATCTTTTGGATAGTCAGTTGACAATTGAACTGACACTTCTATCACACTTCTAAGTGCTTCTTTTCTATACTTCTGTCCACATACATGTAGGAATGTTCAAAATTTGGCAAGTGCTGATGATGTTGTCCCATTCATTGACACATCTTTGGATGTGAAAGTAGTGGTCACTGTTGTTCCTTAGCTACAGCTGTGGAGAGTTTATAAGTGCATATCATGGTGCTACATGATAGTTTATACATGGCAGTGTGCTGTGTCTACTGTGTTGACTGTACAAATCTTGAGAGATATTTCATAGTTCAAACAGTGAAACTGTAACACTCTCAAAACTACCCTGCATCACTTTTCAATGATAATGTTTGAAACATTTTTATATATGGAGCATTTTAATGGATTTGTCACCTGCACTTGCGGACACTGGAGAGCATTGCACCAACACAGACACAATATGGAAATGGTGAAAGTGTGGCTGTCTGGTGTATGAGCTAAACTTTGTACCTAAGAGCCCACCTTGCAGCACAATGTGAAGCTTTGGGTTAGGTTCTTGTATTGCCAAATGTTAGCCGACACAGGAAGGTAGGTGTGTTGATGTGAGGAGTGAGGTAACTTCCTGGGGTGCATATGAGCTGGGTATGATCAAACATGTTTTCCTCATTAAGTTTCACAGATATGGAATACATGACATGCCTCATCACCCTGAAAGTTACCTGTGGACACAGATACATCAAACAATGGATGCCCTTTCCTGAACACAGTATTGTAACACAGCATTTTACATGTTGTTCCATTGCTGAGGATCTTTCAATCATTTTGATGCTCACACACAGGGACTCATATCACGAATGTTGGCAGAGGGCAGCAGCACAGGGAATCACATAGCTGCACTGCCCTGCATTAAATAAAAAGGGCATGAATGTTTCATAATAATGACATACTGCACATTAGTGTTTCTTATGCATGCACAATATCACAGATTGGTGAATGGTGGCAAAACGTGCCCCCTTGCACCATGATGCAGGTGTGTCTGTATTGTGGACTCGCTTGTTTTTATGCTGTAAGGGCAACCTTCTTGCAAATGGATAGACAAGGTAGGCTTATGACACTTTGTATATGTGCTTCAGAATGCAGCACACGTATGATGAGTGACTAATTATAAAAATTAAGTTATGCTTGTCTTTTTTATATCTCCCCTGGGAAGGCACATATATGTGGAAAATGTACAGTTCACAATGTCCTTTTATATCTGGGAATGTATCAAATGCATTAGGTTTTGCATGGATATACTCAACAGGATGCACATGTGACACATCCTTGATGCAGAGTAAGGTAACAGCACTTTGCACTGCTTTGCCTTTGTCCATATTTATGAGGTCATGCCAAGGCACACAGGGTGACTATGCATAAACTCATATTTATGATTGCTGCAATATTCCTGCCACTCTGGCTATAGTGATTTGGAATGAGCCAAACTCCGGCATGTGTAATTCTGCAATCAGCTTTGCATACAGAGGGATGTTGGTGGACCTTTGTGATATTGTCTGCAGCCTTGGTGCAATCTGGTGTAGGGGCTGAACAATGGACTCCCTCCTGCTCCTATAGTAGGTGATGACCTCCTCCTCCCTGAGGTTATTGAAGGTAGCCCTCTGCCAGTATACATGGTCCCTTCTCCTGTTTGCCTCTATGAGGTTTGGGGGGGTGGTTGTCTTCTGACTGGTGCTCCAAGCTGGACTAGGAGTAGTTCCACAGCATAGTTGAGCTTACCAGAGTGATCTGGGCATGTTCTGCTTATGTGTAATTTTTACGCTTGGGTTGCCAATGCACAGGATTTTTGAAGCATTTTGGAACCAATGGGTAATTTGCTAATGGTGTGTCACTTTCCCAAAATCTTGTAAATATGGATGCGTCAGTTCTGCATGAGTTTTTAGGTGAGAATGCCTACCTTGCATATGATTAACGTTACCTGACACAGCCTCTGGTTGTGCAAGAAACAACTGGTGTGGAACAGGGAAAAGTGATGCATTTCCCCGAACGCATCACTTTGTAAATATGGGGCAGTGACTGGGGCATTGCTGCATCAAAAAAATGATGCAGTGACGGCACAATATCCTTGTAATTATGGGCCTTAATACTTTTTACTGGAAGGGTAACCTTCCAAAACAAAACCTATGCAAGACTCTTGCTCACACCATTGCACTGTGGTGCAAAGGTGTGTGAGTGGCGCTCAAAAGCGAAAATCTGAGCCAACGCTAGGAAGCAGGGAGGAGAGAGCAATATCTCTGTACATATGCACACTCCTACTCTCTTCTCTTACAACACAGCGCAGCATGTTTGGCTGCTGCACTGGGCTGCATAATAAATTGATAAATCTGGCCATGAGTTTGAAGTATCTGACTTTATGGAGGGCTTACTGACCACAGCTGTCCTACGAGAGTGCAACCTCCAGAAAAGTGCATAGATAATATAAAAAGCAGTGGTAGAAGTGGCCAAAATGTGCCTGAAAATATCTAACAGTGTCCCACTCAGAGCTTTTTGCAGCATGATGGAGATTCAGAACGACAAAATCTATTTACTCAGCCATGTGGAAGCCTTGTTGGCCACAGCTTCTAGCCTTTCACCTGCTTTATGACATATAAAAGTAACCATGCCCAAAGTAAAACTCTCAGGTAGTGCAAACTAGTAGACCTTTATGGATCTCGTTCAAATCTGTTTGGTCTTTGAGGATTATTAAAATGTGATCAATTGCATGTCATGGTCACCATTTACTGATACGGCTTTCTGTGGATGCTTTATATTAGTTTCATATCTTTTGATTCCAACATCCTGTCTTCTCACACTGGAGTATTTTTCATCTTCAGTTTTTATTGTCTATTTGTAAGTAATTTGATTTGGGAATTTTTATGTATTTAATCCTTAAATGTAATGATGATTTGCTATTGCTGTACATGCACACCATTCACTTTTTTATCAGGAGTGCCTTGCTGCTTGTGCCAAGCCGCCAAGAGTAAAGTTCCCCTCATGCTATGTCGGAATTTAAAACCATCTCTCCCCCACAGCCTAACAATCCAATTTGCTTACATATATTGCACATTTTGAAACTGAAATGTGATTTCATTTGACGTGTTCAGGAACAGCATATTATGGTATCGTGAGAGAAATGTTGAAACTCTAAAAGCAAGATCACAATGATTGTATAATCACAATAATTCTTGCCAAGGCTGGAGTGTTCGCCCCAGTATATATATAAAAATGGAGTTATAATGTCATAATATCCAAAATGTGTATGCATGAGCAAAATTTACATATAATGAATTTCGAAGTAGCTTACTACCATTTTATTTTCATTCAGAAAATCTGACTATTGGACGGATTGAATACCCGAGCCATAAGTATTCCCCCCAAAATAAAACATATACATTTAAACAACATTGAATAAATGCATATTCTGCAGAGAAAAGTGAGCAAAACAATCATGGATTAAATAAAGTAGGATGAAACTTTGAAGACATTAGTATCTCACAAACTGGTGCTCATAAAAAGACTCCACTAGTAACACATTTCACTCTGAAGGCACACCTTTTGATTGCATCCCTCAGAGAGGCATATGGTGAAAATGATGACTGGTATAGGTGTCATATTTATTCATGATCAGAAATGAAATCCAGCGATATTATGTGTTATACGAATAGTAAAAGCGAATTTGTGAGTATTCTTGTTTCCAGAGGAAAAAACTGGAACGCTCAGGATATTTTTATTTTTTATACTACAGTCTGAGTTCACCTATGAAGAAAGATCATTATACCGGAACAATGAATACATCAGCCCTCCCTGGCAAACATGTAGCAATTTTAATTCCAGAGCAATTCATTTATTCCAATAAGGAAACGTCAATGTGTTTATGTATCATTAGATCGGAAATAAATAGGCGTTATAAAATGACAATGATAAATCCACACAAAAGAGTTAAATCAGTAACTTCATATATCAATAATTTCATGAAAACAATAGAGAAGCGCTGTTATTCAGGGTCATCTCTTAAGGTGCGAGTGGTCATGTTGGACAGCTAACTATCCAAGTACAGATATTCATGCATATAAATCAGCAATGTTTTCCATTCTAGAAGTAACTATTTTTACGATCACCTTGATGTACTCCTTTTAACTTCACTTTTATTGTTCTTTACAGTAATTTTCATTATTAGGGACCTGTTTGTAGTGTGATAGACAGCATGCTGGGTTGGCAAAAACTTTGGACTACCAACACAAGACCGTCAGACCTTTGGAGATCACGGTCTGTAGGTGTGTACCTCTGTGTTGTCTATGCATTCCTTCCGTGGGGTGATGCATTTGTGAATTAACTAAGGCACAGATTAATTCTGAGTAACTGCAGTTCATCACTTATTTCGTGTTTTACTGAAACAAACAAAACTGTTGCCAAACGCGTGAGGGCCATTGTTCATTTCCCAACTGGGTTTTCCAATGACTTACATGCCAGTCTGGGTTGAGGAAATCAGCGATGGCAGTCTTGTATTAAATATGTGAACAATCTTTTTAGTGGAAATCTAGTAAATGGTGTTTAACAGTGGAGCTGTTGCAGCCTCTGTGGTGATCATAATTTTAAAAGAGGTGGGTGACCCACAAGTGTGGTGTACAACGAGCACGAACAATTTATTTTTTAATAAATATGTGAGTTAAATTAAAAAAGCACACAGGTCTAGATTTGACATGGATGGGGTACCAAATTATTGTTTTTAACAATCAAAGTATATGTTTTGCCCAGGCACAAAGCTTTCCCTTCATGTCATTGTTAGCAGCGTTTAGCCTGACAAGCACTACAACTGGCAGCGAGGGCTCCAGTGGGGCATACAGTGCCCGGCTGTGTCACCTAAAACATATGAAGTCCCAAAGGTTAATGGTCAGTCCGTTTCATCTTCAGCTTTTACGAGTGTTCTTTGTCCACTTGTGCATAAATCTTGAGGGACTCATTTCCAAGTTTTTGGCGTAGGGCAGCGCCACAAGCCTTCTTGCTGTGCTGCCCTGCGTGAAAAGAAAAGGGCAGGATTGTGCCATATCTACAAGATACAGCAAACTCCTGTCCTTGTCCCCTGCGCTTTCGCACAAAATATTGCTGCCATGAGCCAATGGAGGCACCCTTGCACCATGGTAATAGTTTCTTTCCAGGATGGGACACATTCCTCCACAAAAAGGATATGCGTTTTCCTCCTATGTGTGATACAGAATGCAGCACACATAGAAAGAGGAAATAAACAGGGAGAAATAATGTTATTTCTCCCCACTGCACCACCCTTACGCCAACCCTGGGGGGCATAGGCTTTTGATGTATTCTCAGATTTCAAAAACCTTGTAGATCTGGGACTGCGTCAAAATCTATGGGCGTTGTATGGGAACACCCACTGCAGCACCCATGGAATGCCTCCCTGATGCAAAGTTTGGGAATGCATTGACTTGCGCTGCATTGCCTTACTCCATATCTACAAGGCAGTGGAAAAAAGCCACACAAAGTGGCTTTGCCTGGCCTTGTAGTTATGGGTCAGCAGCCTGCGCTGCCAGTGCGTCACAAAAAGTGAAGCATCAGCAGCGCAAGCCGCTTGTAAATAAGCCCCTGATTATTTAGTAGCCCTTTAGCAGGATTTTAATGATCTGGAGCTCATTCCTGGCTGAGAAATAAGGAAATTAAGAGTGGGTGGTTATTTCATGCTTTTGTATTACTGTGTGTGGAACAGAAGTTATTTAAGTGGCTAATTGTATGTTGAAAGAATGATGCTTATTGAAAATATTGGTGGAAGTCAATATTAAATAACTATGTAATTTTCACTTTACACATTTGTGCGAGATGTGATAATACACGCCGTCCTCAGATGTTCAGCCTTATACATGATTTAGATGCTGTTTAGCTCTTACTTCTTGATAAAACTGCTACTCATAAAGCTGGTTGCATTTTGGACCCTATTTTTATGAATGTAGCGAAGCAAGACGGGGACCCCCCTTTTCTGCTCAGCTGGTCGAATTTCTCCACAATTCCTTTACAGTTGTCATTACAGATAACCCCTCCCTTCGTTTCAAATCCACCCTCCGTATATTTCACTATATGTCAAGCTGCTATGTCATCTTTTAGAACAGAGAAGGATAAAACTGATAGGGAGGAGGATGTGGACAAGGAATTAACACCTTTGGTACTGGATGCCCTCAAAAGTCTTATTCCTTTAAGGGCAGGGCCTGCTAAACAGCTCTAACATGCAGCATCCTGGCTTGATGCCAATCTTTTAACACTAAAAAAACATTGTTATAGATTCCTGAGTAGAGTACAGAGAAAACAAGCATAATATAACTGTGTTGAGAGTTTTAAGGGAGCATAGGGAAAAAGTGCTCTAGATAAACATGTCTGTTTTTCCTAAAAAGGCCATCAATGAATGGTTTGTTGTGCTAAGGTAACCATCTTCCCAGCTTTCAGGAACATGCAGAGCTGAATAAAAAAACGAATTTTGTACCACAATTTTTTTGCATTTTTTTAAAGAGGAAGCTAATATTTCCTGTTTTGTGTGTTCTAAACCTACTTCTAGTTTGTTTTTGTAGCCAGTATGAAACCCATGGATGATCCAGGAAAGCTGAGGAGCTTTTTTTTCTGAAATGTAGAAACAATTCCAAATTCAAGAAAGAGTCTTATGTGTAGTACCCTCAATATTGTCTCAAATAAACTCACTACTGAAATAAACAATTATTTAAATCAGCAGAAAAAATGAATATTTGTGACAACATTTTCATCTGTACCTTTTTTGTCAAAATCACTTATTTGCAAAAGCAATATACAGGTTCATCCCCTAGACCCTTCATGTTGTGGGGATGTACAGGGTTTGTAGGTTCTCTGAGAACTCAAGCTACCCAGAGCCAATAACAAGGCTGCACTGTACAATGCTTTTTTATAGTGTACTGAGTATAAACCAAGTGGAACGGCTAAATGTGTAGAGTGAAAAATGGGTATCAAGGAAATCTATGTATTGATGACATGGGCACAGGATTTGGAGTTTAGTACTGTAGTTATTTGTGCATGTCCGAATTTGTGAGTACCTGTATTAGCATATGATGTAGAGGGTATTTTTCAAAATGGTTTCTTTCTTATACACTAGCTTATATTTGAAAGGAACACATGCAGTGAAATCCAATTGGTAATATCAAATATTCTACTGTAATATGCTGTCACATGTTTTCTCATACAAGGGGGACCTCACTTGTGTGGTTATGACTAAAGGCAATGACTGGAAAGGGGCTATAACACAACATTGCCGGATCACATGAAAAGTGACCCTGTTTTTCCAATATGGGTAGCTGTGGATTTTGGACCCTGGCTCAGCTGCACCATGGGAAACCTAGCAAACCTGCAAATTTTTTTAAACTAGACATAGTGGAAAATTCGGGGTCCAGTGACTTGCATGGCTCTCATCAGGTTTTTTGACAAGAATTCCTTAAAAAAATTCAAACTTTCCCTAAGAAATTACATTTTCCTCACATGTATGTGATGAACAGCTCTGGAATCTGCGGGGGTCCAAATTTCCTCCCACCCAGCATTCTTCTTGGTCTCTCGATAAAAATGTCACTTCATTTATGTGGCTGGCTCAGGGCTGCAACAGGAAACAGTCAAAAACGCTAAATTACATTTTCCCACTCAAAACGGACCTTTTTTTTGCAAAGTGATTAGTTATGAATTTTTGTCGCTAGCTCAGATGGCACCTAGGGAAACTTAGCAAACATGCACATTTTAAAAAACTAGACACCTGGGGGAATCCCACGGTGTGGTGACTTATGTGGCTCTCAACAGGTTTTATTTTTTCCCCAGAATGCCTTGTAACCCATAAACGTTAGTTAGAAAGAGCATAATGTCCTCATATTTCGTGATGGGCAGTTCTAGAACCTGTAGGGAGTCACAAACCTCCTTCCACACAGCATTCCACAAAGTTTATTTAGTGCCCGCAACAGGAGTGGGCCCAAGACACAACATAGACATGAAAGCTGACTCTTTTTTTGCAATATGGTTAGGCGTGGATTTTGGATCGTAGCTAAACCAGCATCTATATGAAGCTAGCAAACCTGAACATTTTTTAAAACTAGACAAACAGGGATGTCCAGAGGTGTATGACTTGAGTGGCTGTCACCAGGTCAATTTATCCAGAAGTCTTTGCAACCATCAAACTTTAGAAAGAAGCTCAAACATTAGGGTCAACACTCACTTCCCTGAGAAAAGTATTGTGATCTACAATTCAACTGTACCATGGTTTTGGTGGTTTCAGATTCACATTTCCCAAAAGTTCTGAGCATTACAGCAAAGTATACCCTTTCCATGAGTGATGTTTTCAGGTAAAGCAAATGAGGTTCCAAACACTGTAGGGGATGTCTTGGTGAGGAGGCTAATGACTTTGAAAATCTATATCTAATACGGGATACCAGTAGACTTTGACACAATCACATATCTGCAACGTTTGTTTAAATTTTAAAGGCAATTAAGATCGGCAAATCAGTAAAACCATGTGACTGTTCGGAGGTGGCACAGACAAGATCGCAAAACCTGTAGAGAGGATCAACTTTTACTAACTCATGATTGGTTGATAGCAGAGTACCCCTTAGGTGAAATCTTAACACCATCAGTACATGCCATAATAACTGGAAATCCATTCAAAATCTCGAGCTACCATCACATCAACATTTTCGATATCCACCTATGAAACAAGAGAGCATCAAAAGCAAGGTTCCAGATAATAGTAGTTACAAACACTGTCATAAACCTATCCACTCAGACTGAGACTTGTCTCAACAAACAAATAACAGAAGTGGCTGAGTCCTCTGACTGGATCATTGGTTCCTTGGAGTAAAAAATACTTGCCTTCAATGCAGAATGAAGACCATGTGAATCAATGAAAACATTACGAAAATGAGAATTCTGCAATAAGCATCCACCTAGCACAAAATTAAGCATGCAAATCAGAAATCAAAATCGGTAAGATATTTTATTGTTTCATAATGAACAACAATGTGGAGCATTCACCTAATGCACTAAATAAGATTCTCTCAGAGTACCACAATCTGACATACTTCACCACATTTGCATGCTTTCTGTGAAATATTTATTAAGGACCTGTCAACAAATCAAACTAACATAAAGACCACGTCAGAAATTAAATGATTAGCCCTCAATTGACAAACATCTGAAAAGACAAAGGTCATAATAAACTAACAGTCACTAACCTTCTATCAGCTATCAATTACTGAATTTGGTGCCATTATCAAGTCAAGCAGGCCTTCCAGTGCCCCAACAGATTCCACCCAGACAAAAATCTTTAGAGGAATCCTCCTTAATGCAGGTGCTGGGTCTATGCCAATGAGCATACTGAAAACGTCTCTTGAAACCCTCAAAGCCATAATCATCAGACCACTCATAACATTGAACCTCAGCCTATGCAATGCAATCAACTCCACACTCATCTCTATCGGCTCATTATTGAGAAAAATTATTAAAGGGCTGCCCTCTCCCAGACCTCCCCCTTTGTGGAGGAAAACAACTTACTGTGAGATCAACTGTCTGGGTTTGGACCGGGAATACATTTGGAATCTGTCTTGGCATCTATTTGACATGTTTTTAAATTAAACGGGCACCACCTAAGAGTGGTAGTCCTAATACATTTGGACCTGTCTACAGTGCTCGGGCACATAGGCCACCATATCTTACTAAACGACTGGATGAACTCAGCATACAATTAAATATCTTAATCAGAGTCTATTGCTATGTTAAACATAGACAGAATCATGTACCAGTGTCACCACACCCTGCAAACAACTCACTGTTCATCCCTCCAGGCTCAATTCCTTCTTTACTCCTGTTCAGCCTCTACCTCACTCCAATACCAGAGCTGGTCACATGATTGAATTTACCAAGTTACAACTTTGCAAATTGCTCACAGATTATCTTAAAATTGGAAAGCTCTGAAGACAAGGCTTATCCAGACTTGGTGGGGTGAATCGTTTAACCCTAAACAAGTTGAACTCCTTTGAATTAGGGATAACTGCATGGATGTGAGAAAACTGGGCTGATTGCAGAATCCCCCTAATGTTTTGCCCCCATTTTTCACTTTTTGCTTGTGTTTTCCTGACTCGGATGGTACCATGGATACTGCTAACCAGTCCCAGGGCATGTGCCCTGTGTGAAATGGATATGCAAATTTGGCTAATTATAATTGGCAATATCAACCTACCTATAGGTCGCTGGTATATGGTAGGGCATGTAGGTTTAGGGACCCCAGCATAAGTAGTGTACCCATATGTGCCCTTCAGGGGTGCCCAGAATCATGTTAAAGGCAGGCCTGCCTTGCTGGATGCTTTTAAGACAAAGTTATAAGCAAATTCGAATTTGGTATTAAAAGTACGTCTAAAGTCTTATTCTACCTTATGTTTACATGTAAGTCACCCTAAGGTGTGCTCTAAGTGCCCCAAGGACTGGGTGCAATGTAAATAGAAGCAGGGACCTTATACAAATTATTTTATAAACCCTGGTGAGGTAAAATAGCCAAATTACACACCGTAGTGAGTGGGCTCCATAGGCTACAATGGGGAGACTTTATTTTAATTAATACAGTCCCAATAGGTGCCTGATATTTCAAGTTGGTATCAAACTGATTGTTATAATACATCCCACAACTTGCTATTGTTGGATTTAATATACCTAGTTCAGGGAAAGAAGTTTAGAACTCCACCTGAAAGTGGCAACTCATTTTCTGATTGGCCAGTGTCCAGCAGCCTGGCCAGGCTGCCTTGATGAGGTGTGAAGTGGTCTGGCCTGAAGAAAAAATATGTGCCTGAGGAGGAAATCTGCCTCAACAGATGGAGTAAATGGAATTAGGGGGAGAGCAGCCAAACTGGACTTCAAATGAGGAAAGAACATTTGGAGCAGCTCAGGACCTCCCCTATTTTTTGCAAACCCAGACAAAAAGGTGTCCTCTTGATTTTATTAGGAGGGGGTAGGAGAGGGGTGTGTTACGGATTGACAGCCACACCAGCGGGTGGGCTCAGCCAGACCTAACCTCCAAAATTCAGTTTCAGCAATTTCTTTATTTTTAAAGACTGTTACTTTGTGGGATTGATTTTTGTCACACTTCCCAGGAAGTGGTCATCCAAAGGGGTTGTGACCTGCCTGTGATTGGACAGTTGCATTCCCCCCCCCACTTTTCACATCGGAGCAAGGATAGATATAGCAGAGCTTTACCCACACCTCGGATCACTACCAGGAACAACATCAGAAGAAGAAGGACTGCCCTTGGACCCATGTCCTGCACTGGACACTCCACTCTAAAGAACTGAGCCAGAGCCACACTTGGCCTTCACCACTAAAAGGACTTTGCCTGTCTTCAACTGGTTCAAGAAGAGACTCCTTGCTTGCTACAATTGCAAAATAACTAACCAGAGTCCCCTGCATCAAAACCTGAGGGAACTGACCAGCTGACAAGTGGTCATTTTTTTATTTGAACCAGGTGCATTCTGGGAGTTGGAGTCCTAACCCTCAAGGAGCAATGCAGAGCTTCTGGAACCTTGGGGTGAGTTTTGGACTCCTAAAGGACCTTCACAGACCTTCCTGAGGAAGATCCAGAAGTATGGAGAACTTTTGGAAAAATGCTTCATAAAGGGACCGACCCGCCGTGGTGTGTCAAGCGGGCTTACCTCAACTGCGACCCAGCCTGTCTTGCAGGTCCGTCCCATTGAAGCTCTGGAGCCCTAGTCTTCAGGATTTCACCGGGGGCTCTTGGAAAGTTGATCCAACGACCTTGCATCAAAATCGGCTTGCTATGGAATGTCTTCCCCCGTCGGAAGGAAAAAGCTCCAAAAAAGTGACAAAGTCTGAACATAAAAAGTTGACTGGGACTTCCTGTAAAGCATATCTGAGGAGGGCTCCAGGGACGTTGGATCAAGATTCAGCTTTGGCCTGGACAAATATTTCCATCCTGAAAAATTGTCTAAGTCCGAAGGAAGAATTCTTCACTGAGGTCTCCTGCGAAGTGTATCCGAAGAGGGATCCAGAGAGGTCGTAATGGATTGGTGACTTTATCCCGCTGAAGAAAATCTTCAAGAAAAAGACAAAGAAGGTGAACTTTTGACCAAGGCCTCCAGCTTGCTGTAGCCGAGCAGGGCTCCATTGTGGTTGGACTCAAACTTTCACTTTGACCCATGCAAGGTGCAACCAGATTTCCTGAGTGGTGCTTTTAGTTTCTAAGCGCAAAACAACATGAATTCTTTAAAAATTCATATCTCATGTTCCCCTTATCTGATTTTATTAATTTTGTTGTCAATTAAAGATAAGAAAAAATTCCTATTTTTATCAATAGTTTTTACTGTTTTGAGATACTAGAATGCTTTACACACTTTGGCCCATATTTATAGGAAAATGACGGAGCGCAATGCTTTGCCAAAACTGGCAGCGCCATGCTCCGTCATTTTCACAACACAGGGATGCACGTGTTAAATGATATACAGTGCCCCCCTGCCTTTCCCCTGCGCTGGCACTAAATTTAACTGGCAGCCTCAAGGCAGGCATCCTTGCTCCATCGTGGAAGGATGTCCGCGTTGAGGGGTGTGATTGTTTATGTGTGGAAAGGTGCCCCTTCCTGCACATAAACTATCACTAATGGTGATTTGGCACTTCTGTGTGCGTAGCTGAGTGCAGCACAAACAGAAGTATAATTGCCATAGTGTAATTTTCAAATGGTTGCTTATGTGCAGGAAGGGACTCCTTCCCTTAATAAATAATCATGTATTGAATTTTTATCTTTCTATGCATGCTGTAGAATGCAGCACACATAGAAAGAGCAAAAAACAAGGAGGAATAAAAGTATTAGATTTTGGCAGTGCCTCAGGTTTACGAAAACTTGTAAATATGAGGCGGTGTCAAAATTCAATGGGTGTTACTGTGGCACGCTCACAGCAACACTTATTGCACGCCCCTTCCATGCAAAAGGCTGCATGTGAAGGAGTCATATATACAAGGTGGAGTTAAGCCACAAAAGTCGCTTAACGCCACCTTGTAAATACAGTGCAGGACATAGCGCCACCGGAGCGTCATGAAAAGTGACGATCTGGTGGCGCTAGGGGCTCATAAATGTGCCCCACTGTCTCCTAAGTGAAGCCTTGTCGCTCATTGCCAAGCTACCGAGGGTTGAGCTTGGGTCAATTTATTGAGACCTAACAACATAGTGGGGGTTAGTGGCCTATTGCTAAGTGAAGGTATTTACCCTTACCAACAATCCACTTTCCATCAATGTGAACAGTGGGATAATTTCCAATCAACAAAAATCTAACCATGCAAACTAGATGCTTAACCAGTGATCTCAAGGGTGGTTAGAAACATAGGAATGATAATGGACTTCAAACAATTTCTCACCCCCTACACAAATAAAGTCACAAAGAGAGCATCCTATACTATATAGCCACGTCATACAGCATATCTTCCCTCACCTGGAAAACCCACAGAAACTACAGGTCATTCTTGATATGTCAGGGGGTATAAAAAGCAAATGCATTATTCCTCAGAGCTCACTGCTTCTTACTACACTATTTACTGCATTAGCACTGCCTCTATATCTCACCCAGAGATCATGATACAGGGGTTCTTCATGTATTGAACGGGCTACCGATAGGCAGGCTCTCTGCCTTTATGCAATGAGACATCCAAGGAAAAGGCCTAAAGTACCTGATACCTACATTTTACAAGACCAGTGTGTCCAAGAGTAGCATCTTGTGTAACCATGGCTTCCTACAAGAACAAGTTATTTGGAAAAAACATTCTTGTTGCAGGCGTCAACTCTTTGGAACTCCTTGCCAGCTAAAATATGGAGTAGATAAGACCATTTAAAGTTCAGAAAGGAATCAAATACCAGGCAGACTAGCACACACATCCTACTTAAACTGAGCCTCAAAAACAATAACTTGGAGAAACATATGGCTTTCCGAGATGACTTCGATACAGTCAATACTTTGCATTCTAGTTAATTTAACAATAGATTGCAGTAGAGATGGCTTCTAATGCAGTCCATTCTGGCAGGTGTCTGATTCTTTCTTGTCCCTTCCAAGATTATACAGAATAGTATTTGTTAACTACAGCAACAAACACAGAAAGAGGTTCTCCGTTCAGCGGTCACACACATAAAAAATCCAAAAACTCGTATGAGTCCTGCAGAATAACGTACAACAGCTGACTATGGCTGTGTTCTATCTCTCAGCCTTGCCTAGCCATCACACTTTAAACCAGAACCCTAAGACAGAATAGACGCACCAGACTGGTCACTGATGCTTGACAGCAAAATGCTTCCCAGATAGCACACAGCGCAAATGCAACATGACTCCAGCCAAACACTTCCTCGCAGTGTAGCATGCTACCCATCTACCAATGTGCTTTTCCATCCCACAAAACAGCATGAAGCGCTACACTAGCTCAGTTATTAATACAATCACAATTACAAATTAGTATCAAATGTCACAGTGAGTAAACAATTAAAATGGTCACTTTACGATCAAGTGTACAACAAACCACTCTCCCCATAAAAGCAGGCATCTGTCTCAAACAATTACTTCTCATGTGCCAGATAAATTAAGGCGTTCAGTATCAGGAGTCTGCTGCAACGATCAAACTTTGGTAGTCATCAGACCTCTCTGTTCTCTTTAACTACACAGCTGCTCACAGTCATGTTTCTTGTCATTCAGGGCTCTACATAGCTGACAAAAATGCCATTAGTAAAATGTATATTACTTGACTGGGCCTAATGGTAAATCATGAAGTTGTCCATCCCATCTCTGGCAGCGCATAGCATTTTGGTAGGAAAGTCTACTTGATGACTAATGCGTTTCTCAATCCCCAGGAGTAAGTCCATCTCTTTAGTGGTTTTGCTTGAGTCTGATATAGTTCACAGCACTGTACTCGGATCCAGATTTACTAACATTGTGCATCAAGGTTTTGCCACTTTTTTGCTGCAGACATGACACAAAATGCAAGTTGAGATTTACAAAGTCACACAAGGGCCTAACTGTGTCATCTCTCATGGCTCTATAAGAACACGTAACAATGCAGAGCTCTGTGCTGCATTGCAGTACCAATGCATCCACCCTTGTATTTTGATTCAAAACCAGATTTACCAAAAGCAGTAAATCTAGCTCTGCACCAAATTGGTGTGCCTACCCTAGAGAGGCATATAAGTCGAAATATCTTCATTTCTCCTTTTTACTTCCTCTTTCCATGTGTGTTTCAGAATCGGAAGAGTAATAGCCTTTCCTACAGAAAACAATCTTTTCTGTAATGCAGGCACCCTTCCACCATTACACAAGGATGCTTGCATTGGTGCTAGGCTGCCTGAAGTGCGGTAGCTCAATGAGAGAGCAGAAGTGCCTTACGTCTGAGTAGATATGGTGAATGTCTGAGCTTTGCTTTGCATGCAATGCAGCACAGCAAGTTGCTTTGCTTTGTTGCATTGTGAGGGAGGCAAGAAAATCCAGGGTCTGGTGTCCTTCAAAACATAAATACTAGCTTCACTTCTAGTGGCTGATCCTTCTTTGTCATATGGTTCAGTCAGATTTCCCTCGGCCGCACACATAGGCACAGGAAGAAGGGGTGCAGGGGTGCTACATTCCCCCCCAAAATAACGAAGCTGGAGTTCAGATGCTAAGTGAGCAATAAAGATGCCTTTAAATTGTGTATTTATCCTGACACATTCATGGTAGCTTCAAAGACAGAGGTAAAATGTCAGCCTATGTCCTCTGTCAAATTACTGGTTATTCTTTTAACATGGTGATTGGTGTTTACTTTTCTTTCTCTAACTGTAAAGATAGAGCAATTTGTAAGATGAATTATCTAACGTTCTTGATGAGACACAAGTAGTCTGAAAGGAAAGGCTGTAGGATGTCAGTTATTTTCTAATAATAACAACTTTTTAATACCTATAAATGCACTGTATAAATATTTCAAAACATATCAGCAGTCAGAAAAGTAAACATGAAGCACATTATTTGTAGTTCTAAAGTGTGCTGAAAATAAAGATTATAAAAGGACAAATCAAGACACTTTTCTTGAAGATGAGCAAATGCTAGATATTTGCAAATTGAAAAGTTATTGTTTGTGCCCTATAGTTTTAACAGTGAAACTGCATGTCAATGTAAATTTTATGACCACTTCAATGGAAAATGAGCTGTCTGCAAAGTGGTAGATTTTCACCTGTATGCCCCCAAATAAAACACCAACTACCCACTACACCCTTGCCATGCTCCCGCTGAATGGATGTGGCTCATTTGCTATACTTGTTTTTTATAAGATGTTTGGATTTTTTACAATTCCTATGGCATCATTGATGCAACATTGATGGTAGGATCCCCACTCTGAAAATTGTTCCAGTGCCACCATCTGCGCAGGAATTGAGAATTGAATTCCACATGCATCTGTCCAGTAAAGATTTGTGATGTATAGGTAGGCATTGCCTGATTGTACTTGCCTGGCATTCAGTAACCAGTCTTCTGATTTCACGTTTGTGTCGCAGCAGATTTCTGTTCCTTATTGTATGAAATTTCTGATATTGGATATTTTATGATGAATTAATTTGTATTTATAGTTCTTTGGTGGGGATTCACAAATGGATGCACTCCAAGTGACTATGCCATTCATTTGAGAATTGTGCAACACCCTAACAGAGTTGATGTTTGCTTCTTTATTTCAATTTCATTCTTCATTGGAATTCACTTAATTTCCCAATTGTTTGCAAGCTAGCAACAGTGTTGAACAATAACATTGCACAGTATGATCAACGTACCTTTCTGGATATGAGTTTACTGTATATATTGTTCCTTACTCTCATAGGCATATTTAAGCCTGTGAATAAGTACTGCAACAGTGAAAAGCCATATTCCGGTTATAAAATGTAATGGTAAAGTAGGTATAGTAGGTATTCAGCTATATTGAATGGCCTTGATGGACAGTAGAATGATTATGAAATCAGAATAACAGAACTCCAACATAATGCATGGAATAAAAGACCAAAAGTAAAGGGTTAGTTGTTGAAAACAGTGTTCAAAATTGCATTAATAAATGTTTCAAACAGTTTTCAAAGTTGCATGTGAGAACATTCAGTTTCAGTCTCCACATCTTTTTCCCATAGCAGCAGATCTTTCCTAAGGCTGTGATAAGGTTGTAAACAGCATAATGAAATACTGTTGGATTTACAGAATACCAACCAATTGACAAACCATTTGAAATGATCACAGTGAGGGACCTGGGGATCCCATCCTCCAGGGCCAAATTCTTTAAGTTACGGGGAGGGGCAATCAACAGATTGCTCCCACCCAAAGGGAACAGCATAGATAGCTGCTCCCTCAGAGCAGGAGCACTGCCAGCGTCTGCAGCATGCAGGAAGCTGGCTAGGACCAAGGGGGCACTGGGCTCGCTCTGGGGCCTCCACCATGGTGCATGGTGGGTGCCCTGCCCTGGATGGGCATCAGGGCACCCACTGTTTAAATGAAACGGCCCCCTTCAGTTTAAATATCTATCTATCTATCTATCTATCTATCTATCTATCTATCTATCTATCTATCTATCTATCTATGTATCTATCTATCTATCTCTCTCTATATATATATTCATTTAAACATTTTCTCTTTCGCCCACCTGATTGTAGGCTGTGCTGGGCACCAGAGGACGTGACAGGAGGGGCTGGCCCCTGGATCGAGCTCATAAAGCGCATATCTGTCTCCCGCTGTGTGGGACATTTTCTCTTTCGCCCACCTGATTGTGGGCTGTGCGGGACACCGGAGGACGTGAGAGGAGGGGCGGGCCCCTGGATCGAGCACGTAAAGCACATAGCTGCCTCCCGCTGCGCAGGACTTTTTCTCTTTCGCCCACCTGATTGTGGGCTGTGCGGAACACCGGAGAACGTGAGAGGAGGGGCGAGGCCCCTGGATCGAGCGCATAAAGCGCATAGCTGCCTCCCGGTGCACAGGACATTTTCTCTTTCGCCCACCTGATTGTGGGCTGTGCGGGACACGGGAGGACGTGAGAGGAGGGGCGGGGCCCCTGGATCGAGTGCATAAAGCGCATAGCTGGCTCCCGCTGAGCGGGACTTTTTCTCTTTCGCCCACCTTATTGTGGGCTGTGCGGGACACCGGAGGACGTGAGAGGAGGGGCAGGGCCCCTGGATCGAGCGCGTCAAGTGCATAGCTGCCTCCTGGTGCGCGGGACATGCGCGGGCTCGCCCGGGCAAAGCCCAGGCCAAGGGCGGGCCCATCTTGTGCCCGTCTGTGACCGGAGGAGGCCAGGCCGGGCACCCCCTCTTACATCTGCAGCTAAAGAGAGCCGTTCCATTGCTATCATGATATATATGAGGTCTTAGATCCATTTTTACACCATCCTTCCTGAAGTACAACATATGGATATTGTTCCAACTTGATCAGCATTGCTTAATTTTATGGTCAACACTAGGACAACAGGTTGTTCCCCTAAGTCTGGTGGGACTGAGTCCCAGGCTTCACCGCTGCTGTTTTCACCTGGGGGCTATAATCTGGGGGCTGCACAACAAGCTGATTCTCGCTGATGTGTGGGATGCCTGCTATCACCTAGAAGAGGCCAGGTAGGGCCTAAAACCCCAGCTACAGGAACAATCTACATATAAGTAATGGAACCTCCTTCTTTTCTTCCACTTTGCATTTATTGTCCTTGTGATTACTTGCTCATTATGGGGAAAAGAAAGGCTGTAGATATACCTGTGCAAACCAAGGGGACTAAAATAGCGAAAAATCGCTCATGTAGATCTTTGAACCCGGGACCCCTGAGCAGGTCAAATCCACTTGACGAAATAGACCTTTTACTCGAAGAAGTCGAGTATATACTAGGCACACAACCCCCGAAGAAATGTCCCCCCAAGGACAGGAAAATCCCAGAAATATTTAACAAGAAGGGGAAGAGACACTCCTCGGATGCAATAACAGAGGCTGACGAAAATGAGGGCCTGCACACTTGTAGGAACCCTACCACAAGTTCTACAAGTAGTACAACAAGTCTCCCAGCACCTCAGAAGGGTTCCACACCTGCGCCGCATACACCGTCTTTAATTCCTCTGAGCCCGGTGATTAAGGTGGTTCCAAACCTATTGTGTACCAATCGCTTTGAGCCACTGTCGGGAAAAGAGGACTTGCCCACTTTTATGAGTGCGCCCCAGTCTTTAGCTGGAATAGCTATCCCTAGTTCCACCCCACCAAACCCTCAGTTTGACCTGGAAAGTATTGAGTTATCAGCCAGCAGAGACAACTTGGCTGCAGTCCTCCAGAGAGTGGATGAAGTCAAGGGGTTGGTCCTAGTATTAATAGGTCTCACAAAGGGAAATCTTGTGCACCAGCATGGATGTAATTGTATATGTCAAGGGGCCAGTGGGGAGGCTAGGGGAAGCGAAGCACTTACCTCCATTGACTCAACTATGGGGGCTGAGACAAGGGGAACTTTTGTTCTCCCTAACCGTGGAGGATTAATTACATCAGGAAGAAAGGATCATCACTCTAACCATACAAAAGTCTCCCTGAGACATAAAAGGATGCCTGAAAGCGCATCCAGATGTAGAGACCGCCGAGGAAACTGGATAAGTAATTTTGATCACTTCAACGATGATAAAGTTAGAGGAAGGGCTAGCGAACCTGATCCTTTGAAAGTTGACCACGAGGGCAGCCTTACACAGCCCCCCATTAGGCCATTTGAAACCTCACATAAAAACAAAATCCCCCCCCCGTAATGACACTGGAGGTATAGTTACCAAGGAACAGGATTTGGGCATGCGCAGTGGAACAAGTAAAATCTACTTGACTGATGTTCCAAAATTGCCATTAGGGTCGGTTGAGAATCAAGACTCCTTGACCAATAAAGTCATACATTGGATACACTCCCGATGGAATTGCATCTCTGTAATTCACTCAGACATACTAGCAGCCGTGAGAAGTAGCATTCCAGGTACCAACTCCGATATTATTACCATTCACTTTGAAGATAAGACTCTGGTGACTCAACTAATGGATTTTGACTCCTGTACCCATTCGAATAGCGTGATAACTAGGGAGGGGGATAAGACTCACACTGGATCCATTTAATTTTAGACCAGATGTAGGTTCAGACGGACCAATCTGTCCTCGGGGAAGTGCCTTACCCATGGCAGTTACTAACTTCTGTTTGACACCCGACCCTGTATGACTGACTACCGAACCGGCGGTATACATGGCGACCTGTTCTAAGGTCCCATGTCCCAAGAGGAGTGACAGGGTGCCACTATCAGATACCTGTAGCAATGACTTGGTTTTGAGGGATATAGGTCGCTCAACCCCAGCGATCAACCCAGACAAATGCACGTTGGAACTTATGTCTTGGAACATTGCAGGTTTGGCCAGGAAATTGGACGATATAGAATTGGCTACTTTTATCAAATATATAGACATCTGCCTGTTTCAGGAAACTTGGGTAGAGGATGTTATCAATATAGATGGATTCCTTTCATTTAGTGTTCCTGCCCTACCTCCAGAGAAGGGGTTGGGCCGGGCCAGGGGTGGGCTGCTACTGCTTCTAAACAAGAATTTGCAATGTGATTATAAGCATTTGGAAATTGATCCTGCTGATGTAAAGGCTATGCGCATTACGTTCATACAGGGTTTAACAATTGTTATTGTCAACGTTTATATACGATCGGTTTCACGTAGCTCTGAGTCTCATACTCTGGTTATACTGTCTGAATTTGTAGAAAGCCTGCACCCTTCGACCATTTTAATTATAGCTGGCGATTTAAATTGTACATTCAAACCCTCTACCCTGCTTAGTGGCCTAACCGACGAAGAAGACGAGCTGTGGGGGATTCCACATTTATCCACCACTCGGCCTTGTACACGCTCTCGTTTGGCCACACAACTAGCCACATTATGTTTAAAACACGGCCTCAGGGCTTGCAATGGTAGAACATTATCTGATTTGAACATTGCACCAACATTCAAAAGGGGTATGTCCACAAGTACTATTGATTATTTTTTGGTGGATGTCAGGCTGTGGCCTCACTTGGAAGACATGAGAGTAGAAGTGAGATGTGACAGTGATCACTTTCCTCTGCTTCTTACTCTGTCTGGGAAAATGTTTAGGAGAACACTAAATAACCACGTCACAATGGTTCCATCACCATGCTGGAACAATAACTTCACCAAGGTTACCTGGCCCAAATTGATGTCCAACCCCCATCTGATCAGAGCAATATATCAAACTTTTCTAGATAACTTGGCTGAGTATGAAGACCAGGCTGTTGGGAATATTCAGATTCTTAAAATACCCAACAGCCTGGCCATTCAGCGACAGAGCTTTTTTTTATAAAGTGGGTTGGCCAAGGCCTAGCGAAGGGAAAAGGGTCCGCAAGGGATGGTTTGATGAGATCTGTTCCAGGGCAAAGTCTGGGCTAAAAGCAGCAGTAATGTCAGGTTCCCAGGGGGAGATCAAACAAGCCAGGTGTATATATAAAGGAATCCTAACCAATGTGAAAAGACGGTGGGAGGATTCCCTGTGGCAGGAACTACTAGCTGCCTCTAGAATAGAGAACAACAAGCATTTCTGGGAACTTTTGTCTAAAATAGAAAATGGAGGCAAGAATTGCCCTAATAATCACATACAACCTGAAGGTTGGGTAGAGCATTTTTCCAGTCTTTATGCCTTACCAGTGGGTCTAACGGATACCAATGCAGCCCATCCTCCCTCAATGCCATTGGATTTAAGCCCTAGCCTGCCCCCTCTAGAGGGGGATCACTGTGCCTTCAAGGGTTGTGCCATTTTTACCATAGAAGAAACTCTTGAGGCCATAAATAGTTTAAAACCTGGCACACCACCTGGGCTGGATAAGCTCCCTGGAGATCTTTATAGATCTGAACCAAATATTTGGTCCTGGTACATCAATTCTATTTCAAACAGCATTGCTGCAGGGGGACAAATCCCAGACACTTGGAAGGGGGCCGAAATTATACCAATTTACAAAAAAGGCAATGCAAATCTTCCAGCCAATTACAGGCCAATTAGCCTTATAGATAACTTACAGAAGATCTTTGCTAAACAAATTTTACAGAGGCTAACTAGCTGGGTTGAGGATCATCAAATTCTTTCTTCACTTCAGGCAGGATTCCGTGCAAAAACCAGCACAGTAGAACAGGTCTTCAGGTTGGCTATATTGTATTGGAAATATGTAATTATCGCCAAGCAGCACCTAAATGTAGTATTTATAGATCTGCGATCTGCCTTTGACCTGGTCCCAAGAGCTAAACTGTGGGAAGTGCTGGGCAGACTGGGAGTTCCAGGGGACATACTACTTTTGTTAAAACGACTACACGAAAACACCTGCGCGCAAGTGAGGTGGGGCAATCAAGGTGAGCTGACTGAACAGATTCCAATTAGAAGGGGAGTTCGCCAAGGTTGCGTGCTAGCCCCCTTACTATTTACCCTGTTTATTAATGAGGTGGTGAAGGCTGTGACCACTTGCCAGAATGATGCCCCCTCCTTGAATGCACAAAAAATTCCCATTCTCCTTTTTGCAGATGACTCACTCCTCATTTCAAAGACACCAATGGGGTTGCAAAACCCTTGTTGACAGATGTAATTTATTCTGTAGAGAACATGGGTTGGAGGTTAACATTAATAAAACTAAATTGATGGTGCTTTCCAAAGGTTCTAGCAAAAGATGTACCATCAATATTGACGGAGTCCCCTTGAAGAAAGTCAGCTCCATAGATTATCTGGGTGTTAGCGTAACTAGTAAATTATCATGGGAAGATCAAATCACAAAGAGTGCAGGGCTGTTACAACATAGAGCTTAATCCATATTGCGTTTCTATCAAAGCTCCTTCACAAAAGTTATTTCCCCAGCAATTAAAATGTATACAGCCAAGGCGCAAGGAGCAGCTCTGTATGGAGCGGAAGTATGGGGATTTTCTAATTGCAACAAGATATCAGTGGGTGAAAACAATTTCGCAAGTGCCTTGATTGCGTGTCCACGCTGCACACCCTTGTCCCCATTATTTTTTGACTTGGGTTTAAGTCGAGTAGCTGACCTAGTCATTTTAAGACCTCTTCTATATTGGATCAGGATATGGACCACTCCTGAATTAGACATATACAAGGTCTTGTTACTCGATTTACTAAAATGTCAAAATGTCAACACACTCCCTTGGATCCGACATGTATCTCACTGGTTTCGTCTGTTGGGTATGGGTGATTATTGGGAAAATCCCCACAATCTAGAGAGACGTCACAAAAATGTTTTAAAGTCAATTTATTGGTCTTATGTCAGGGATAATTATATAACCTGCAAATCGCATGGTCGTTTAACCAATTCTTTTATCGATTTTAAATGATTCCCACAGTTTGAATTTTATTTGGATATTATACCGGATTTGCAGGGCAAAAGCGTATGTGCAAGATTTTGGTTTGGATCTCTACCTTTGATGTCATTGACCCACAGCTGGGGGCAGACTACTCTTCCCGATATATGTCCCATTTGTGTGGGTTTCTCAGAAACTATTGAACACTTCATGTTCTTCTGCCCAGCATACTCGATCCCACGGTCAAAATGGATCCTAAAAATCAGTAGGGTCATGGGATTAAAAAACTGTTCTTTGGCTATAAGGGTTTTAAAAAGTCATAACTCCACTGACGTAACTCTTGCAGTAAGCAAGTTTTTAGTGGCAGCATGGCACACTCGTCGCTGTCTTTAAAATAAAAATACAAGGATCCACACAACCGACTTAGAGAAGACTTTTATGTGCAAATCTGTTTTACTTACTGAATTAAATGTTTTATACTAATTTATTGATGTTTGTATTTAAACTTGATCACCTATTGTATTTTGTTGCTTTCATGGTCAATTGACCGAATAAAGCTGATGATGATATTCATTTAAAATTTTTTAAAAAACCAAAGGTTACAGGGACGTTATAATTAGGCTCACATTTTAAACGTTCAAAACCATAGAAATTCAACTGTTATAGTTAAAGTTATATCCCTGTAACCTTTGTTTTTTTGGTGAATCTCTATGTTTTTTTTAACATACAGTAACTATAATTACTATCTGTTAATGCAACCTCAGTCGTGCATGGTCATTGGTTGTGCATGGCAGGGGGTGACTGGAGAACCTGGCCTGTGGCTAGGCCTTCTGACCGCCCTCCTATAACCACCCAACCTCACACCATGTGCAGCCTTCGGTCATGTGCAGTGGGGGTTGGCTGCAGTAGGCCCTGCAGGCAACCCCCTATAACCATCCAGCTCATTGCCAAACACAGTCAAAGGCCGTGCACAGTGAGGGTTGGCTGCAGGGCCTGGCCACCCTGCTCCAAGCATGGCCTTCAGCCTCCATTGCTCCTGCAAGCAGGGCCGCTTGCAGGGCCGCAACGACTTTGCAAATAATGACGTGTTTGTGCAGGGAAATGCACAGCTTTGATCAGTTCCCAACACTTAAACCAGGAAGTGTGGCACCCACCTTAGAACACAGCTTCAGCCAAGTCCCAACAAAAAACACAAAGAAAAAGGGTCAAGGGTAAGGCATCCTGACCCCTTAGCTCTGGTGCGCGGGTCACCAAGGCAAAAAGGCACTTTTTGTAAACACATTTTGCTGCAAATCTGTGGTGTAGTCATGAATTTGCAGCAAACTTAAAAAAAATATTTAATAAAACAAGTGTGGTCTCCTGTGCTTGTTTTTTAAACCCCCGGGTGGGCCACGTCCCCGAGCATATAAAAGAATAAGGAGGGGGGTGTACGGGCCTTCTTCCTGGGCCTATTGCTGCCATGGGCATTTACTGAAATATAATGCAAGGGGGCCCCCCAAAACCAAAGGGACCTCACCTCCACCTCACCGGGGCTTTCAAGAAAGAGAATGCAGAAGGCCTTGCAGACCCCCCACAGGGACCACCACCTCCCTAGGGCTCTAGTGAAATCTAAAACCAGAGAAATTCACCTCTTGAGAGTTATCTCAAGTAACAATAACACATACCCTAAGGTAACTATAACTTGCCAAACACTGCTAATTATCCCACAAATTACGGCACTCATGACATCTTTGATAACATTATTGATAATGTCACTGTAACATCTGAAGTAAAAATATTGATTAGATAACTGTGCCTGGCAGGGCGCCAGTTGAGAGTTACCTTAGGGCACGAGTTAGAATTACTTGGGGAACTCTAACTATAACAGGTGAATTTCTATGGTTTTGCACGTTTAAGATGTGAGCCTAACTATAATGTCCCTGTAACCTCTTTTTAAGTGAATTTCCATGTTTTTAAAAATTATATTTCCTTATTATAACGCCCCTGTAACCTTTGGTTTTTTTCACTGAATAATATAAAACTAGCATTTGGTACGCAGATTACACTTTTGCTTATTTGGTGTAAATCCATTCAGTAGTTTTTGAGAAATTAAAGGGAAAACAAATTTGTATATCTCTGGCCACAGCGCCTTCATGATTATGTCGCGAAAAAAAGCGATGTAATTGGCTGACCGCAACCTGACTAGAAAGTTGCATTCGCTATTGTATTTCATGGGACAGAGTCCCTGGCAGTGAAAAACCTAATTGAAAGTGCCATAAAGAGTTATGATGAAGGTACCCTGCAAACTTATGGGTTTAAAATAATTTTACATCACCATGTGCGATATTCATGAATATTCATACATTTTCACAAATTATTTGCAAAACATTCGCTATTTTGAAGAAATTGGAAAGAAAAACCATAGACTCATTCATACAATAATTCACTTACTCATTCTTGCACTCAGAGACTCATGTGCCCACTCACGCACCCACTCAGACTCACACACCCACTTTCAGACCCACTGAAACACTCACGCACCCACAAACAGAAACAGGCCCTGTGGCCAACCTGCACTGTGCACGGCCAAAGCATGTGAGTGGCGCATGTTTGGGAGGTTATCAGTGGTTGGCATAACATTTAGTAATTACTTTATATTTAAAAAAACATAGAAATTCACTGAATAAACAAAGGTTAGAAATTCAGCAATTCTAGTTACAGTTCTTTCAAATAACTATAACTTGTGCCTTAAGGTAACTATAACTTGTGCCTACGTCATGCACAGCTAATTACTCCACATATTATATCATTGATGAGAGCTTGTATGGCATCTTTGATATTGTCACTGCAATGTTATTGATAAGAAAACTGTGCATGGCAAGGGCACAAGTTATAGTTGCCTTCGAGCATCTCAAATGACAAACTGATGACATCACTGAGGACGTCATCCAGTATCTGTAAGTGGTTATACATATGTGACTGAAGGTGTGGTCGCTTGAATTGGTGAGTTAGTATGGAAGCGTAACTGGATGTGTTACTAGGTGTAAATACGAAGAAGTGTTTGTATGGTAGTCTGTATTGGTACAGTGAGTGGTTGTCTGAGTAGCTGCATAGCTGAGAGAATGGGTGTGTGAGTGTTTGCATTGAGTACTGCCTGTATGTTTCAGCAACTATGTTGGTGTGTAATGCTCTCTGTTACTGAGAACATGGATGAGTGTATGCCTTTACAAGTGGTTGTATCCAGAGATAAGTGGTTCTGTTACTTTTTGTGTGGTAGAGTAAGTGTATGTGTGAGAAGTTGTACACATATGAAAGAGGATCTGTTTGTAGCTGTATGGGAATTTTGTGTGTGTATGAGAGGTGTAATTGGGGACTGAATAACCATAATAGCGTCTTTATTAGTCAGGTTGTGGGTCATTTAGTGAATGTATCAGTGACTGATTTTATCTTTGAGTTGCTGTTTCCATAAATGAGTGCTACCTCAGTGTGTCATTGCGAGAGTGAGTGTGAGTAAATTTATTTCTAAAAGAACTATGAATGGCTGTATGGATGAGTATGTGGGTGAGTGCCTCGTAATGTATTTATGGTGACTGGGAGTAGGAGTTGTATAGGTGATTGAGTGTATAAGTCTTTGAATTGGTGGGTAAGTGGTAATGTAACTGTATGGGTTAGTTCATAGGTGTATTTTTTGTTGTATGTATGAGTGAGTGGATGTGTGTTTGGTTATATGTATTTTACAGTAGATTTGTGAGTCATGTATGGGTGATTGAATGGGTGTATCAGTGGTGTATTGGGCTGTGAGTGGGTGTGTGAATGGTTGTATGAGTGTGGTAATAGCATAGTTAGTTATGTATGCATAAGTGAGTGGGTTTGTTAGTGTTGTGTGAGTCAGTGAGTAGGTGTGTGGCAGTAGTTGCATTTCTCTGTCAATGAGGGATTTAGCATTTGTATGTGTGTGATCAATGTGAGTTTGTGTAAGAGTATGATTGGGTGTGTGAGTGGTTCTACAGATGACTTCATCAGTGATGTCAATAGTGATGTAATTTGAGATGTTATGTGTGAGATCATCAGTGATGTCACTGACTATGTCATGAGTGATGTAATATGTGATGTCATAAGCAGTGCATTACAGGGGCACAAGTTATAGTTAGCTTAGGTGTTTATAACTGCTGAATTTCACTGGTTTTGTGGCAGTAAATTCAGGACCTAACTATAAAATCGATGGAACCTTTGATTTTTTCAGTGAATGTTTAAGGTTTTTTAATTCTATTTCCTAATTATGATGACCCTATAAACTTTGTTTTGTTCAGTGAATTTCTATGTTTTTTTAATTCTATTTCCAAACTATAACGCCCCTGTAACCTTTGTTTTTTTTTCATTTATAGTAATTTTTATTACTATATGTTAATCCAACCACTGCTGCACATAGGCAAAGGGAGTTGGCTACAGTCTATCACTTTAGGTGTGAGAATAAGTGTAAGAGAGTGTGAGAGTGGGTCAATGAAGCTCTGGGGGTCTTTCAGCGGGTGTATGAGTGTCTCAATGGGTCTGTGTCTGGGTGCATCAGTGTCTGAGTGGGTCTGTGAATGGATACAAAAGGGTCTGAGCGTTTCTGTGCGTGGGTGTGTCAGTGTCTGAGCGGGTGTGTGAGTGGACACATGAGTCTCTGAGTGCATGTCTAAGCAAATGAATTAGTGTATGAATGAGTCTGTGAGTGATTTTCCCATTTTTTTTTACATATTTGCAAATATTGAACTTTTGCGAATTTTCGTGAATTTTTGTGAATATCACTCATGGCGATGCAAAATTATTTTCAACCCATTATTTGCCCCTAAAACACACCTATATCACACCACTGGGGTCAGGGTACCTCAACCATGACCCCTTATGCCACTTTTTATTTAAGATTTTCACCCCTGTGGACCGTGTCCCATGAAATAAAATGGTGGCCTTAATGTTGTAGTCAGGTTGTGGTCAGCCAATTACGGTGCTTCTTTTCGCACGTGTATTTGTAAAAATTCGCAAATATTCACACATTATTTGCGAGCCCAGTTATACAAACTTGTCTTCTTTTAAATATCTCCTAAAGTGCTACATGGATGTTCACCAAATAAGCAGAAGCGTAATCTCTAGCTTTCTGCCACATTTTCTGTAATTCTGTCAAGTAGTTTGGGCTGCGGTCATCTTTAGAGGTCCTAAGGGAATTAACATGGGAAAAGCAACTTTTTTGACTCCCCTCTTATTCTTGACCCCGGCTTGACGAATCCCCAAAACTTTCTCTGTGCAAAAAGAATCACCAGGGCAATTTTTCAAGAACAATTTGTGAAGATTTGTCAAACGGTGCCAAAGATATAGGCAAGTCAAAAAATGCTTTTTCTATGAAAAATACCATACTGCCAGCAGGTATTTATATGGGTATATATATATATATATATATATATATATATATATATATATATATATACATAATAATACCCAGTGGTGGTCGTCACTAGATAGTTATAGGAGGACCTAGTTTCCATATAAAAAGTGTTTTTTACTTGCCTATTTCTTTGGTGCCGCTTGATGAATTTCACAAAACTTTCCAAAACAATTTGCCAGTCCTGTCAGCTGCTGCCTGAAAAGTTTTGGGGTGATACATCCAGGAGAGGCCGACACCCTGTTGTGCATGGCCAAAGGCCATGTGCATGGTGGGTTTGGCTGCCTGATTGGCATTAAGAAGAAAAGTAATATGGTAGTTACCCACCACTATGAAGCTATAAAATAAACTAGCACACTCAATGGACAATGTCATCAGTGATGTCATCCGAGATGTCATCAGTGATATCATAAAGGATGTCATAGAGCATGTCATAAGTGATGCAATGTGTAAGGTTATAAGCAGTGCATGGGGGGCTTAAATTATAGTTAGCTCTGCTAACTGTAACTGATGAATTTCTGTGTTTATTTTAGTTCAAAACAGTCGTATTGTCACTGACATATTTCTTTGTATATAAATCTTCACTTAAAAAAACAAAGGTTACAGGGATGTTACAGCTAGGCTCACATTTTAAACGTCCCAAACCATAGAAATTCACCAGTTATAGTTATAGTTATCTCAAGTAACTATACTTGTGTCCTAAGGTAACTATAACTCGCCACCACGTCATGCATAGTTAACTGGCCAATAATTTTACTACAGATGTTACTGTGACATTATCAATTATGTCATGAATACTATAATTAGCAGTGCATGACGAGGGCGCGAGTCATAGTTACCTTAGGACACAAACAGCACCAAAGTTATTAGCGAAACAAAAAAAAAAAAATCTATAGAAACTAGGTCCTAACTGTAATATACACACATATTTATATATACTAACCTACTGCCAGTCGGCAGTAGGTAGTTATAGTTAGGACCTAGTTTCCATAGGAAAATAATTTTTTGACTTGGCAACATCTTTGGCCCCATTTGATGAATCTTCATGAATTTTTCCACCCACCTTAGAACACAGCTTCAGAAAAAAGTATGTTTCCCACCTTAATTCCAATAGAGATCATAGACTCAACTACTTCCCGAATTGCTGGGCAGAATGACACCGAATTTGGCAAAAAGGTAGCTCTTGGTCAGAAAGCACCCTTTTTGTTATTTGGTGTAAATCCATTCAGTAGTTTTTGAGATGTTTAAAAAAGGACATATCCCATGGTGAGATCTGATCGCTGCCAGCGCATCAACCAGGACTTGCTGGCAGCCATCTTGGAACAACCATACATGATAGTTCCCCATTGAAATACATTGTAGTGAATGGCAGGTTTTGAGGGTTACAAAAAGTGAAACATATAAAGGGTGAGAACAGATTATAGGTACAATATTATTTGTTGTTGGTACTATAATAATTTTAGGAATTGTGTGTTCTACATTGCTTTTAACCTGTGAAGAACGTCTTCTGCTGGGATTTTATGAATCATATTTGTGAAAAAACTGTTTTATCATGATTTTCTCTTAGAGGTTAAGGAAGGTGAAGGAATGTGCTCAAGAACACTAAAATTAGAACATATTTTCTGTAAAGTCACCATATCTTTCTCAGCCATATGAGAATGAAGTCTAACATTCTCAGTAAAACATGTTCTTCCAACAGCAGTAGCTTTTCAGCTGATTCCCTTGTGTTCTACTGAAGCCTCCCAGAGTGTGCTAAAGAACAACTAGAGCGCTTACAGTATTACTTATGACAAATGTGGGCACACCTGAAGCCATCTTGATTGAATCAAACTGGTAAAACTTAAAACATTTTTTTTAGAAAGGAACAAAATGATGGGGTTCATTTTGTCATAGAAATTATGAGTTCTCAATATTCTTCTCTTCTATTTCATTAAAAACATTATGACATGTGAACTGAAACATGCACTTTCAACACCAGCAGGAGACCACCAGTTAACTCCCATGTGATCAGCAGCTAAGAGTGTTTTAATGAGCAAGCACAGTGCTCACATTCTGAATTTATGCCAAAAATGTGGCTCACCTGAACGGTAGGAAGTTAGGGAGATTAATAACAAATACGTTTCGCAAGATTCCCACCAGAGAAGCAAGAGGCCAAATGTACACACACATATCACCCAAATGTAGTCCAAGTATAGCCCAATGACAGAAGTAGGCAAAACAGTTCATTGTTTAGTATTTTTGTAGTTTTATAGAGTGCAGACTTGACTGTAGGTATTGGAGTGCTTCACATGAGCATCAATTACATTACCCAAGGGCACCTTCATTTTAGTTTTAGGCATGGGCAGATTAAGGGGCATATTTATACTCTGTTTGCGCCGAATTTGCGTAGTTTTTTTCGACGCAAATTCGACGCAAAACTAACTCCATATTTATACTTTGGCGTTAGACGCCTCTAGCGCCAAAGTTCATGGAGTTAGCGTCATTTTTTTGCGTGAACACCTTCCTTGCGTTAATGATATGCAAGGTAGGCGTTCCCGTCTTAAAAAATGACTGCGATGCATATGCGTCGTATTTATACTCCCGGGCAAAAATGACGCCCGGGAGTGGGCGGGACTAAAAAACCCGCATTTGCGCCGGATTTTAGCGCCTGGGTCAGGGCAGGCGTTAAGGGACCTGTGGGCTCAGAATGAGCCCAGAGGTGCCCTCCCCTGCCCCCAGGGACACCCCCTGCCACCCTTGCCCACCCCAGTAGGACACCCAAGGATGGAGGGACCCAACCCAGGGACATTAAGGTAAGTCCAGGTAAGTATTTATTTATTTTTTTTTTTTTTTTGTGGCATAGGGGGGCCTGATTTGTGCCCCCCTACATGCCACTATGCCCAATGACCATGCCCAGGGGACAGAAGTCCCCTGGGCATGGCCATTGGGCAAGGGGGCATGACTCCTGTCTTTGCTAAGACAGGAGTCATTTCAATGGGGAATGGGCGTCGTAAAAAAATGGCGCAAATCGGGTTGTGGCGATTTTTTTGCCTCAGCCTGACTTGCACCATTTCTGGACGCCCATACGCCATTTTCCCCCTACGCTGGCGCTGCCTGGTGTACGTCGTTTTTTTTAACGCACACCAGACAACGCCGGCGGCTAACGCCGGCTAACGTCATTCAATAAATACGGTGCCCACATGGTGCTTCAGAATGGCGTTAGCCGGCGCTAATTTTTTTGACGCAAAACTGGGTTGGCGCAGTTTTGCGTCAAAAAGTATAAATATGGGCCTAAGTGATTTGCCCAGAATCACAATATGTTGAGCGGATGCCCAAACTTGAACCTGGTTCCCAAGTTGCAAAGTCTACAGCTCTGGCCATAACATCACATCCTCTCCCCTAAGTGCAACAAATAATTAAGTGATCAATTGAATAAAGGTTCATAAAAATTGTGAATAATTTAAAAGTGCTTTGCCGCTATTTGAGGGATCAGAAAATATGTTCTTATTTTAGTTTTTTAGAGCACTAATTATTATTTCTATGGGAATAAGACTCTCTTATTTTTATAATTTCTAAAAGAAATGCTTTAAGTATTACAGGTTTGATTAAATCAAGATGATGTCAGGTGTGCCACCCTTTTGTAATAAATATATAATTCTAGCAATCTAGTTGTTCTTTACAATACTGTGAAGAGGTGAAGGTCAGAGGTATGTATTCAGACAATTGATGGCAGGGAGGAGGGTGCAGAGACAAGAAATTGACCATGCTGGGTAGGCAGGAAGGGCAGTGGCAGTACAACGGATCTTGGCGGGAAGGGGAAAGGAGGGCAGGGGCAACAAACCAACCATGCATGACAGGGACGAGAGGTTGTGACAATAAAACAGACCATTGAGGGCAGACATAATAAGCAGTAGCAGTACAACCATACATGCCAACAGACTTAAATCAAGCAGGAGACTCCCAATGCTTTTAAGCCCAAAAGTGGTTTATTTTATCTGCCTCCTACCTAAAATGTCCTCTTTTTCAATGTAAGTTAATGAGGAAAATCAATTTCCCAGGTTTTTTTAAAAGCTCTTACCAAGCTCAAAATGTTGGCAAGTATGGTACATTGGATAACGAAGGGCAGGAGGAATGGGGTAGGGACATGGACTCGGATAAGAAAGGGCAGGAGGTAGACAGGGAGGGGCACCAAACTGACCTTACAGGGTAAGCATCAGGGGTTACAGCAGCACAATACATCACACAGGGCAAGCATGACGGCAGTGCAGCAAAACAAACCATGGAAAATAATAGGGAGGGGATAGGACTATGCACATGGACAAGAGAGAGCAGAGGAAAAAGAGACAAGGACAGAAAGCTGAGCATAGCTGACAGTCAGAAGAGACAGCTGCAGCATAAGACCTTGAAGGGCAAGAAGTAGAGGGCAGTGAAAGCACATTCGACGATGCAGGGCAGGAGGGAGGGGGCTGGTGCATGGACTCAAGAAGAGAGTGTATGGAGGCGGTGGATGGGGCAGCAAACTAAATGTTCAGGCCAGCCGGTAAGGGCAGTGGCAGAACATCTGCCACACAGTGCTGAAATGAGGGAGCAGAGACCTGGACTTGAACAATGGATTGCAAGGAGGAGGCGGACAGGAGCAGCAAGGTTTGGTGGGGCAGCACAGTGCCAGACCAGGCCCTGTGTCCAGCCCCACCACCGTGCATTGCAATAGGCATCTTACTTAACATTAAGAAAACCCTAGAAATTAATTGAAAAAACAAAGGTTATAGTGTTATTTCAAGTAACTACGACTCATGCCCTGAGGTAACTATAACACATGCCCTCACCATGCACTGCTAATTACCCCTGTCATTCACAACATCTTCTTTGACATCATTGATGATATCACTGTCACATTTGCATTTGCAGTAAAATTATTGATGAGAATACTGTGCATGACGAGCATGCGAGTTATAGTTACCTTAGGCACAAGTTATAGTTACTTGAAATAACTATAACTATAATAGCATTATTTCAATGGTTTTGTACATATAACATTTGCACCTGACTATAGAATCCCTATAGCCTTTAATTTCTTCATAGAAACAGCCCGGAGTGCGAAACCCAAATACACACCTAATAATCCTCTGTGCAAGGAAATTCCTGTGGAATACTGCAATTTATACTTTACTCAGGAAAAAAGGTTTCCCCTCCAACGTGTTTCAGCCATAGCTTTGTTCACGGATAAAGTGGGCATAGCAATCACATCCTCATATATTGACAAACATAGAAAAAGGAGAAGTAAAACAAACAGTATAACAAAAGAGCCTGAAAATGGCCAGCATATTGAAATGTAGTCATTTGATTTACAGTGAACTGACAGATGCTCAAAAAAGTAGTTCTGAGAAAACATTTAATGGTACATACATTTAAAATGAAAGTTAATATAGTAGCATATAATTGTACCACCCCCAGTGAAAAACACACAATTTTAAATACATGTGCATTGTACCTCCATACTACATCTCACAACAGGTACCTGAAATAACCTTCTATGATCATATTAAATTATATGGCATATGGATGACTATCCCTACACAGCAATAATTATGCTAGGTGCACATTTAATTGCATATAGTCCAAAATTCACCATATCTATCTATCTCTCTGTCTGTCTCTCTCTCTCTCTCTCTCTCTCTCTCTATATATATATATATATATATATATATATATATATATATATATATACCTATATATATATATACACTAAAAATTCAAAGGTTACAGGGAAGATATAGTTAGGTTCACAATTTACACACACAAAACGATAGATAGAGTTATTTCAAAAGTTAGAGTTAGAGTTACAGATAGAGTTATCTCAAAAGACTATTGATTGTGCCCTAAGGTAACTATAACTCCTGCCCCAACCATGCAGGTTTCCCATCACAAACTGTGCTAGATAAGCAGACATTTGAGGTGAGCAAATCTAGAGTTTGGCTGGTGTTGCAGAGTGCTCATTACTGGAACTGCTCTCTACCTAAACTTGAGAACTTCCTAGAGTTCTCACATCTTTTTTGCATAATTTATGCATCACTCTAACCATGCAAAGGGTTTTGTTTTGAATTATACTGGGTGCTCCCTTGTGTCTGGACAAAGATAAAAACCTCCGAAGAGCTCTAATGAGAGTGAAACATGTGACAGGGGTTGATTTTACTCATTCCAGGTTGGCTTGGATGGTATTGAACCAGTCCAAAGCTGTAATACTGTGCCTGGAGTGGTAAATGGCTTTTGTCATTTTACAGCTCAGCAAGGGTGACTCTGTGTCAAAAGATCGCCGACATCCACAAGACAGCCTCAACACCTCGCCCACGATGGACCCCACCCCTGAAAAATCCACCTGCACCAACTGCTTGACCACCTGGACCAACGTAGACAACTTAGAAACACACAAGATCATGAATTCCATCCACTCTGGATCTCCATCAGACCCATGCCCCCACCACGTCTACAACAAAGCCAACTTCGAAAGGTCATAAACATATCCTTCGAAACTGCGACATTCCCGGAAAGCTGGAAACACGCCGAAATCCACGCCCTCCTCAAGAAGCCCAAAGCAGACCCCAACGACCTCAAAAACTTCCGACCGATCTCCCTGCTCTCCTTACCAGTGAAGGTCATCGAGAAGATCGTAAACCCTCAGCTAACCCACCACCTCAAGGACAACTCCATCCTGGACCCCTCCCAGTCCGGTTTCAGACGTAACCACAGCACTGAGACTCCCTTCTCACCACCACAGACGATATCAGACAGCAAACGGACAACGGCAAAACATCAGCCCTCATCCTCTTGGACCTATCCGCCGCCTTCGACACGGTCTGCCACCGCACCCTGAAAACACGTCTCCACGAAACCGGAATACAAAGAAAAGCCCTCAACTGGATCTCCTCATTCCTCTCCGGCAGAACCCAGAGAGTCCGCCTCCCACCCTTCCACTCCGAAGCCACAAACATCATCTGCGGCTTCTCCTAAGGCTCCTCACTGAGCCCGACGCTGTTCAACATCTACATATCTACATGGCCCCCCTCGCACAGCTGGCCCGTCTGCACAACCTCAACATTCTCTCCTACGCCGACGACACCCAGCTCATCCTCTCCCTCACCAAAGACCTGCGCACCGCCAAAGCCAATCTCCACGAGGGAATGAAGTCCATCGCCGAGTAGATGAGAAACAGCCGCCTGAAGTTGAACTCTGACAAGACGGAGGTCCTCATCCTCTGACGTACCCCCTCCGCCTGGGATGACTCCTGGTGGCCCACCGCACTGGGAACCCCGCCAACACCTACCGACCACGCTCGCAACCTGGGCTTCATCCTCAACTCCTCCCTCTCCATGTCCAAGCAGGTCAACGCTGTCTCTTCCTCCTGCTACAACACCCTCCGCATGCTCCGTAGAATCTACAAATGGATCCTGACAGAAACAAGAAGAACAGTGACCCAGTCCCTCGTCAGCAACAGGCTAGACTACGGCAACGCACTCTACACAGGCATCCCAGCAAAAAACATACAACACCTCCAACGCATCCAAAACGCCTCCGCCCGACTGGTCCTCGACGTACCCCGCCGCTGCCACATCTCCTACCACCTGAGAGACCTTCACTGGCTCCCAGTGGACAAGAGGAACACATTCAAGCTCCTCACCCACGCTCACAAGGCACTCCACAACGCCAGACCAGCCTACCTGAACAACAGACTTAACTTCTACACCCCCACCCGCCAACTCTGCTCTGCCAACCTCGCCCTCGCCATCGTTCCCCGCATCCTGCGTAAGACCTCCGGTGGCAGATCCTTCTCCTCTCTCGCCGCCGAGACCTGGAACACCCTCCCGACCTACCTGCGACAGACCCAGGACCTACTCGCCTTCAGGAGACTTCTTAAGACCTGGCTCTTCGACCAGTAGCAGCACCCCCTCCCCCCCTTCAGCGCCTTGAAACCCTCACGGGTACGTAGTGCGCTTTACAAATATTGTGATTGATTGATTGAGTCAATCCTATGCTTAAATACTTTGCTGTACAAATGGCAAAAGACATTGTTGCTATCTAGTTCAGTGTGTATAGCACTGTGCTGATCCTATGCTTAAAAACTTTGCTAGATAAACAGACATTTGAGGTGTGCAAATCTAGAGTGTCTCTGGTGTTGCAGGGTGCTCCTTACTGGAGCTGTTCTTGAACCACCCAGAGTTCTCATTTCTTTTTTGCATATATATATAAATACAGGGACGATATAGTTAGGTTCACAATTTACAAACACAAAACCATAGATATTCGGCAGTTACAGTTAGAGTTATCTCAAAAAACTATAAATTGTGCCCTAAGGTAACTATAACTCATGCCCCCACCATGTAGTTATCTCATCAATAATATAAAAGCAAATGTTGCAGTGATATTATCAATGTTTTCAAATAATATGTCATAAGTGTTGTAATATGTGGGAGTAATTAGCAGTGCATGGGAAGGGCACGAGTAATAGTCACCTTAGAGTGTGCGCCAACCCCTACATGTAATCAACTCCATGTTTCATGTGGCCAGTTGGTTGGCCATATGGCCTGGACTGTGCCAAGGCCCTGTGGCAAACCCATCAAAGGCTGTCAACCCAGAAGAGGGGCACACAACCACCCTCCCCAGTCTGACTTCATCCTCTGGGTCCTTGTCCCCCCAGGGCCTTTTTTTATGGCATTGAGGTCATACCCCCTCCCTGGGCTGTGTCTGTCACAGGGGACCCCATCTCCCAGGGCCTCGCCATATTATAAATAGACAGGGGGGTGAAAGCCCATTTCCCAGGCTGATTTCTGGCCCTGGAGACCCAATCTCCCAGGGCCCATCCATATTATGAATAAGGAGGGTGCACACAGCTTCCACACCCCGGCAAACTTTGGCCCCAGGGACCCATCCTGAATCCTATTTAATTATTTATTTTAAAGAGGGGGGCATGCAGCCCCCTTTCCTGGGTCAAAACTGGCCCCGGTAACCCCACCCCCTGGGGACTAGCCATTATAGGGTGGGTGCCCTCGAGCCTTCCCAGGGTTCCCACTACATGATTGTTGGGGGCCAAGAGGGGAAGCCAGTGTTCCTGTCATAGCAGCCAGCTCCTTCCAGCAGAAGCCAACATTGCTCCCGTCCACAGGAAGCAGCAAAAAGTGCTGCTCCCTGTGGGTGGGAGCAATTTTTTTTACCTGTTTTCCTGTCCACTTCACAGCAAGCATGGAAACATATGAAAAGTCCGCTACCAGCGGGCACTAGCAATTTACATGCTGTGCCCTCTGGGAGCAGACTTAGGCGGTCATTCTGACCGCGCCGCCCGCCATGCGGTTACCGCCGAATGACCGCTCCGCGGTCAGGAGACCGCGGCGGCCATTCTGGCTTTCTTGCTGGGCCGGCGGGCGACCGCCAAAAGGCCGCCCGCCGGCCCAGCGGGAAAGCCCCTGCAACAAGGATGTCGGCTCCGAATGGAGCCGGCGGAGTTGCAGGGGTGCGACGGGTGCAGAGGCACCCGTCGCGATTTTCACTGTCTGCCAAGCAGACAGTGAAAATCTGTATGGGGCCCTGTTAGGGGGCCCCTGCACTGCCCATGCCAGTGGCATGGGCAGTGCAGGGGCCCCCAGGGGCCCCACGACACCCGTTCCCGCCATCCTGGTTCTGGCGGTGAAAACCGCCAGAACAGGCTGGCGGGAAGGGGGTCGGAATCCCCATGGCGGCGCTGCCCTGGGCCAGGGGAAAACCGGCGGGAAACCGCTGGTTCCCCTTTTCTAACCGCGGCTTTACCGCCGCGGTCAGAATAGCCCTGGAAGCACCGCCAGCTTGTTGGCAGTGCTTCCGCGGTCCCCGGCCCTGGCGGTCATGGACCGCCAGGGTCGGAATGACCCCCTTAGTGCCTCATTGTGATTTAGGCGGTCCCATGACTGCCACCAGGCTGGTGGAGGGGACTGCCAAATTATGAATCTGGCAGTGGTTCACAAAGAATACAGCAAGCGGTCTGCCACCACCAGCCAGCCTCGGTTGTCTGGCAGCACAGTCTCGCAGAGACCATGTTTCTGCCGGACCTATTAGGAGGTAGCAGACCGCCAATGTGACCGCCAGGCACCAGGCAGAAAGGAACAGTATAAAAGAAGATCACACCTCCAGGAAGCCATACATGTCCGGAGCCACCATGGAACCAGAACTAGACGTCATCCTGCTGCTCCTGCTTGCTGAAAGACAACAGAATAATTGACAACAAGGACAAAAACACTGTACACAAGCTCACCTGTTATGTATACATTTGTACAGTTACATAACATACCATAGGGAGGGGGGGTGAAGTGCTGCACTCACATGTAACAACATAGTCACACACACTCTGGGGGAGGAGGTGGGGGACCACTGCCAGTTTTGAGGGCCCCCATCTGGTGCCTCAATGCCATGGACCGCACCTTCCGCCTGAGGTTTTTCCACCTCTTCCTGATGTTGTCCCTTGTGCACAGAAAACTGCCTACAGAATTCACCCTGTTGACTATTTGTTGCCACATTTCCATTTTCCTAGCAATTGTAGTCTGCTGGACGTGGGGTTCAAATAAGTGTGGCTCTACTCTGAAAATTTAATCTACCATGAATCTTAACTCGTCGTCTGTGAAACGGGAATGTTTTTGTGGTGACATGGAGGTGTTAGTCAATACAAAAATAGGAAGGTGGGGTGTACGAGCTAAGTGGTGAGCGGGTGACAGTTAGTAGATGATATGTAGAGGTGTTATTTTGTGAGGTGGGTGTGTTGTGCGGGTGTGGGATACATGCTATGTGAAAGTTTGAGGGGGGTCTAATCTATAGCACTGTGATGCTGATTTTTGGCTCTGGCTTCTATGAGTGACATTGTCGATGCAAAGAATTGTGGTGTGTGAAGGGGTATGTTTAATAGTGCTGTTTGTAGGTGTGTTGGGTATGTAAATGTGTGTCAGCTGTGTGGAATTTAATCCATCCAATGTGGTGCTGTGTATTACTGTGGTGACCATCGACCACCGCGCTTCATGCCACCATCGGAAAATAACCATGGAAGAAACGCCATTCTGATTTGTGAGTGGTAATGGGTTTGGTGGTTGGTTAACGGGCTGGCGGTGCTGGTGGTTGGACCGCCTCTTTTCCACCCTCCAGAGTCCTGGCGGTGTTGGGATATTGGCTGTCTTTTGTCAGTCCTGGCGGTAACTCGTAATGCGGAGGTCTGTATGACTGCCAACATGCAGTCTTTTGACGACAGGTAACATTTCTACTGCCGAACGAAAACAAACACACTATGTCCTGCCTGTAGGCACTCTGGGACATAGCAGGAGCCTGGCCTTAAGTGAAGAGATGCTCCTGGCCACTAATGACTTTTGGAGGCGGGGCCTCCTGGCCACCCTCCCTTTGTTATGCACAGTCAGGGCCCGGGGAATGGGATTCCAGGTTGAACAAGCCCCGTGTACGAGGGCCATGGGGCCCCCCTTCCCTATATCTTCAAGGGCCAGGCCCTAGAGGCTTGAGTTCCTGGGGCTGAAATTGGCCTGGAAGGGTCCTATATGTGAGTGTGTGTGTGTGTGTGTGTGTGTGTTTGTTTGTGTGTATTTCTAGAAACTTTGACGCCTTTGACAAACCTTCATGAAACTTTTCAGAACAAAAGTTTATCCACCTTGGCTCCTTCCTGGTGGAAGGTTTTGTGCTGATCTGTCATTCACAGGCAGAGAAAAAGGGAAAGTACCAAAATACAATTCAAAAGGGAATTTCCATTGGGATTTTTGAACAGCAAACCAGAGAAAACAGAAGGTTTACATCAAATTTGGCTTAAAGCTAGATATCCTCAGAAAGCGTGCATTTTGTGATTTGATGTAAATCTGTTCAGTAGTTTAAAAAAAATAAGTTACAAAACTAGACATATCTGGATGGCTGGTCCTGTTCGCCCTGAGGGATTTTTTTACAATTACCCTTCTCATACCAGTTGGAAAATAATGGTCCTTGGGAGGTGAGCGATCTGATTGGCTGGCCACAACAGTATCAGAAAGCTTGCAGTCACCATTACAGGAGAAAAGGTTTCAGTACCAGTGTCCTGAAATGCGTTAAAAACTAAGATATAGGGTAGAAATATAGGGGAATGTATTTTTTTGTGTCATTGAGCTCCAGCAGGACTCCCATGGGACACAACATGAAAACTGTGTGATCCAGAGAGTTATGCGGAACAGCTGCAACATAAAAGAATACACAATATGAAAAGTCTTCACCTGTGCCTAGATGCCAATCTCACCCTTCCCTATTATGTGGACAATCCCCTACTATGCACAGAGTACACCTTGTACATATCTCTGCACAGAGAGGTCAGTCCATCAGCACATTCAAACCAAATTATGTGGTAATTCCCCTACTATGCACAGCCTCTCCCTGCAGGGAGTTGTTGACAAAGAGGCCAGTCCTTCACCACATCTGCAAGGAAAGTGGTTTATATATTGTGTTGATGTGAGTCCTCACAGCGTAATAAACTCACTACCTGTACAGTGCCCAGTCAGATTCATTTGAAAAAACGTAGTTCAGCCCTAGGGTAACTGTGGCTATTAACAGTCAGGCTTTATCAAAGTAAAACATGCAAATCATTAAGAAGTACCAAATTGATTGGATAAGGAAGAAATAAGACTCAATACAAATTTGACACCATAAAAATAGATTGTATTTTTATCTTAAGATAAACATTCAATAACAAAAATCCACCACAGGCTTCCAGTGATATTGATTTTTAAAGGAACCACCATTTTTTTCATTCAGCACAATAAATTATTTTTTATGGACTAAGATCGTGGTCAACTTTACAAACTTTGGATAAATTTTATAGAGCTGTAAACTCCTATTTCATCTCACTTTGGGTGAATATGTGAGCAAGTTACAGGTGCCACAGAGGCTTGTTTGAATAGTTGACTCACAGTCAAAGTAGTCTCCAGTTCAGTTCTGGGCTTTGTGAATAAACCGCCATAGACTTTAATGGAGTGGTCCTGATGCAAGGGAAACAGGATACTGACGTTGCTGAAGGATGCTAAGGATGCTGATGCGGTGATGTGGTCCTTCCTAAGGCTACTCCTCAGCCATGAACACAGTGGGGAAACAGTGGCCACAAGTGTTGTTGTCCCTTCAAGTCCAGTAAAAGACATTTAACACTGGTCTAGTGGTCTCCAATTACAGCAAAACCAGCAGTTCCCTTTAACTGGTAATAACGTCTTTGCTGGGAGACCAAACTGCACTCCAATGACTATGCCAGATCCAGCAAACTCAGGCAGAACTTTTGAGGTTGCAACTCTGCCTCCCAGGCTGCACATTGGCGGTCAGTAGGAGTCAGTCAGGCATTTGTGGCTACCAATTCACCAAGGCAGGCTTCTTCAGATTTTTTGACATAGTAGTTGTAACAGGATATCAGATAATTGAATCTATGACTCACTACTTCTTGCTGAGGCTTGGGGAAAACGTTTCATTCATCAGAGCACCGAAGGCACACAAAGGCATAGTCCTTTCTTTACTCAAGGAGCAGCAGGTGCAGTCCAGTCGTCGTACGTCCTCTCTTTGTAAGGTCCAGGGAACAGCAGATGGAATCTGAGGTCCGGGTGCTAAGGGTGTCACTTTTATGCCCAATTTGTACAATCTGGGAAGTGCAACTACTAGCCAATGGGTACCGGGTCTCCTTCTATTTTGTAACAGGTTTCTGTAAGGTGTGGTACCCAGCTCTCCCAGAGTCCACTATCCTACCCACTCCTAGAATGGCAGAACCCTTCTCTTGGTATTTGGAGCTCCCTAGCCCATCCCTGAGGTGTGGCTACATAGGAGCTACACACCCATGGAAGAACCAGTTTGACAACAACTTCCCCCTCTGTCCCTGATGCCAACCTGTTTGTAAGAAGAAAAGAGCAGGCCCTCTTGTGTGTGTCCATCTTTACCCTTCAAAAGCTTGGCTTTTGAACTCACACCTGGTTTGGCCTTCCTGCCAAGGCGAGGTCACACGTCTTCCAGTGACAGTCCCTTTGTGTTCCTTCCTGAGAGTTGTTCACAACTCCCTACAGGAGAGCAGAAGGCTTTCTCATTCACACCAACTATAAATGGTCATTGGAAAAATCTGGGCAACAAAGTGGCTACCTGTGCAAATGTTACATTAAATTTGACTTGGTGATCCAGTAATGTTTAATGCACAATTCTTTTGATATCTAGAAACATCATATTTAGTTGTCCCATTCAGAAATTAACACTGCCGAGTTGTCAGCATTTAACCCTGTACTCACCAATGGGACTACTAACCTTGCCACATAAAAACAACAATGCAGTTTTTTTTTACTGTCAGGACAGGTAAACTTACGAACTACATATCCAACATTTTAATATAATGCACCCTGTCTTTAGGGCCCAGTAGCCATAAATATTAAGCCTTACGATACAAGCTGTACAAGCGGTACAAGCTGGTCTCGTCCTCGCACATGGTTCCCGTGTGCCGGGATGAGACCAGCTCGTCCTGCACCAAGCCCACGGGGGAAGCGCTACCGCTCCCCCCTTGAGCACAGGCAGAGATGGAAGGTATTTTGCTTCCCCTTCCAGCCTCGACCCTCCCACCCCCCCAGTGACGTCTGATCTCATCAGTGTGAAAATCACGTGCTAACCAGCTTCCAGCGCGATCCCAGAAGAGAAACACAAAATAATTTCTCTTCCGACCAGGAGGTGGGGCGGGAGAGGCATGAAAGGAAAGGCCTTTCCTTTCATGTCTCTCTCAGCATTTCTGCTGCACAATCGTGATGCAGAAATGCCCACTAGACACCAGGGATTTTTTTAAATATATATTTCAATAAGGGGAGTGGCCCCTTGGGCAAGGCTCACTTCATTTTAAGGTCTTTTCTGCCCCCCCTGGGGGCAGATCAGCCTATTGTTATTAGGCCGATCTGCCCCCAGGGAGGGCAGAAACCTCTAGATGCCAGGGATTATGTATGATTATTACTTTTTTGCAGGAGGGGAGCGACCCCTAGGGCAAGGGTCGCTCCCCTGGGGCAAATTATGTTTAGGCCATTTCTGCTTCCCTTGGGGGAAGAACGGCCTATTTTTATTAGGCCAATCTGCCCCCAAGGGAGGGCAGAAACCACTAGACAACAGGGAACAATAATTTATTTTTATGTATAAGGGGAGCAGCCGCTTGGGCAAGTGCCACCCCCCAGGGTTGCAAAATATTTGTAGGCCTTTTCTGCCCCCCCGGGGGCATATCAGCCAAATTATAATTAGGCCGATCTGCTCCAAAGGGGGGCAGAAACCCCTGGACAACAGGGATATATTTTGTTTTTGTTTACTTTTTTTTTTTTATATGGGGAGCGACCCCTTAGGCAAGGGTCACTCCCCTTGGAGACATATTGTATTAAGGCCATTCCTGCCCCCGTTGGGGGCAGATCGGCCTATTATCATTAGGCCAATCTACCCCCAAGGGGGGAAGAAACCACATGACACCAGGGATTTCTTTATTGTCAGTTTCACATAAGGAGAGCGTCCCCTTAGGTAAGGGTCGCTCTGCTGGGGGGGCAAATTTGTTGTAGGCCATTTCTGACCCCCTCAGGACAGATCGGCCTATTGTAATTAGGCCGATCTGCCCCCGGGGGGGCAGAAAGCCCAAGACACCAGGGATATACATTTGTTTTGTTTACTTTATTATTTTATATAAGGGGAGTGACCCCCTTAGGCAAGGGTCGCTCCCTTGGTGTGGCAAATTTGTTGTAGGCCATTTCTGCCTCCCTTGGGGGCAGATCGGCCTATTGTAATTAAGCCGATCTGCCCCCTGGGGGGGAAGGAAACCCTAGACACCAGAGATTTTTTTATTTTTTTTTATATGTGGGGAGTGGTCCCTTAGGCAAGGGTCGCTCGTCTGGGGGCCAAATTGTCTTTAGGCCACTTCTGCTCCTCATGGGGCAGATCGGCCTATGTCTACTAGGCCAATCTGCCCCCGAGGGGGCAGAAACAACTTAGACACCAGGGATTGGTGTATGAGTATGTGTGTGTTTTGTTTCGGGGGCAGCACCTTGGGCAAGGGTTGCTCCCCATGGGGACATATTACTGTTGGCCCTATCTGCCCCCTTTGGGGGGCAGACCGGCCTATTATTGGAAGACCCATCTGCCAAGGGTAACTGTGGGGGGGGCAGAAAGCCCACCAGAGACCAGGGAAGATTATTTTTTTTTTTAAATAAGAGGGTGGGGGTATGGCCATACATCCACCCAAAATAAATGGGTCCAAAGTTGTTCTGCCCACCAGTGGGCAGATGGGTCAATTATCCCGATCCACACCACGTGGGGGCAGAAAGTCTACTAGATGCCAGGGAATTAAAAAAAAAATAGTGGGGTTGTAGCTACCAACGAGTATGGGCCTGGTTACAGTCTTTAAGCTCTCCCCCGCACACTAAAACATCTTATCCCACGGGCAAGCAAGAGGACGTTTGATTATTTTGGGTTTTGGTTTTACATTTGGACCATGAGAGAGTGGCTAACTCTCAAAATCGTCCCTCTTGGAATGGTGAGGGCTGCACTTTTTGGACTTTGCGACGTTGCCGTGTAGAAAAATCCACAAGACCTGGACTCATCTGAAAACTAAACATCTGGCTGATTCCAGGGTGGTGTGCTTCACATGGATCCGTACCATTTTCTTACCCACATTGCCCTGCAAACCTTCAACTTTGCTGGCAATCACACATTTTTCCCACATTTACCTCCCGGAATCTGCAGGAATCCACAAAATTGCTACCACCCAGCATTGTCTCATCTATACCAATACAAATTCTGCCCCACTTGTCAGCCTAAAAATGTATTTTTTCAAACTGCCCTTTTGGATCCGCTTTAGTTCCGCCTCAATTTCAACATGTTTTTGGCTCTTCCCTGTCACAGGCACTTGGCCCACCTACACAAGTGAGGTATCATTTTTACCGGGAGACTGAGGGAAACGTTGGGTGGTAGGATATTTGTCTCAGTGCAGTGATCCCACACAGAAATGTGGGAAAAATTAGATATCTTTTGCTAAATTTGAGGTTTGCTGAGGATTCTGGGTAAGAAAACATTGGGGGATCCATGCAAGTCACACCTCCCTGGATTCCCTTGGGTGTCGAGTTTTCAGAAATGTTTGGGTTTGGGAGGTTTCCCTATATGGCTGCTGACCCCAGGACCAAAAACGCAGGTCCCACCCTCAAAAACAGGTAGTTTAGTATTTGATAATTTTGATGTGTCCACATAGTGTTTTGGGGCATTTCCTTTTGCGGGCACTAGGCCTACCCACACAAGTGAGGTACCATTTTTACCAAGAGACTTGGAGGAACGCTGGGTGGAAGGACATTTGTGTCTCCTCTCAGATTCCAGAACTTTCTATCACCAAAATGTGAGGAAATTGGGTTTTGTTGGTCAAATTTGAAGGTTTGCAAAGGATTCTGGGTAACAGAACCTGGTGAGAGCCCCACAAGTCACCCCATCCTGGATTCCTCTAGGTGTATAATTTTCAAAAATGCACAGGTTTGGTACGTTTCTCTAGGCGCTGGCTGAGCTAGAGGCCAAAATCCACAGCTTGGCACTTTGTAAAAAACAGGTCTGTTTTCTTTGGGAAAATGTGATGTGTCCACTTTGTGTTTTGGGGTATTTCCTGTCCCAGGCGCTAGGCCTACGCACACTAGTGAGGTACCATTTTTATCGAGAGACTTGGGGGAACGCTGGGTGGAAGGAAATGTGTGGCTCCTCTCCGATTCCAGAACTTTCTGTCACCGAAATGTGAGGAAAAAGTGTTTTTTGGGCCAAAGTTTGTGGTTTGCAAAGGATTCTGGGTAACAGAACCTGGTGAGAGCCCTACAAGTCACCCCATCCTGGATTCCCCTAGGTATGTAGTCTTCAGAAATGTGATGTGTCCATGTTGCGTTACCTGTCGCAGGCATTAGGCCTACCTACGCAAGGGAGGTACCATTTTACTGATACTACATACTAGGGATTTATGAGTAAGTCAACTTATGTAAATTGTGGGTGAACCAATCTTTTAAGGGGCAGAACAAGGGGCAGAGCAATGTAACTGAAGTATGGTTAGCAGGCCACTGTGCATTTTTGGAGTTAAAAAAACAGCAGCATCAGTCCAAATATTCAAGGGTGATCATGCAAAAAGGAGTGTTTTCTTAGAACAACCAAGCATCATTATGTGGGCAAGCCCTTACTAAGGACAGCCTTTGCCCTGTACACAGCTCTTTAAGAAGAGGCCAGTCCCTCACCACACCCAAGCCCCATTATGTGGCAAGCTTTTACTATGCACCATCCAGTGCTATTCACAGAGGCTACTTACTCACCATACCCAAGCCCCATTATGTGGGAAAGCTCCTACTTCACACTGCTTTGTGCTGTGCAGAGCTCTTTGTGCAGATACGATACCCTCCCTCACCACACTCTGATTATGTAGCTAAGGCCCTACTCAGCACTGACTTCTCCTAGTAAAATGCTCTTCATTCACAGGCCAGGCCTACTCCACACCCCAGTATGTGGGCAAGCCCCTAATAGGCACATTATTTGGACTGTACAGACAACTTCAGGACGAAGGGCAATTGCATACCACACTCAAACTGCATTTCATGGGTAAGCCTTTAATATGCACAGACATTTCCCTGGTCAGAGATGTCATGTTTCGCACCATGCACAGGCACCATTACATGGCTAAGCCCCTATTATGCCCAGCCTTCACCTTGTACAGAGCTCCTCAGAGAGAGACAAGCCTGTCAACACACTCAAGTCCCATTACATGGGAAAGCTCCTACTACATGTGTGCTTTTACCTGTACATAGATTTTCACACAGACACTAGTCTCTTACCACATCCAAGCCCTATCATTACTGAGTCCCTACTAATTACTTCCTTCACCCTGTACAGAGCTCTTCAGAAGGAGTCCAGTCCTTTACCATACCCAAAGCCCCATTACTTGACCAAGCCCCTTTTATGCACAGCCTTCACCTTGGACAGAGCTCTGTACAAAGAAGCCACTGTCAGTATGCTCAAACCATATTACATGACCAGGCTCCTACTACACACAGGTTTTGTCCTGATTCACTCAGGGATAACTCTCTCACCACACCGATGCCACAGTATGTGGGCATGTCCCTACTAAGAACACTCTTCGCCCTATACAGAGCTCTTCACACAGGGGCCAGTCCTTCCCCACACCCATGCCCCATTATGTGGCTAGGCCCCTGCGAAGCACAATCTTCGCCTTGTACAAAGCTCTTCACTAAAAGGTCAGTCCATCATCATACCCATACCCCATTACATGGGCAAACTCCTAATACACAGAGCCTTTGCTCTGTATAGAGGACTTTATGGAGAGGTCAGTCCTTCAACACGTTCAAGCCCCACTGCTACTAAGCACAGCCTTCATCCTCTTTGGGGAGCAGGTACTCCCTCCACACACCCACACCCTATTATATGGCTAAGCATCTACTATGGATGTTTTTTGCCATATACAGAGGTCTTTACAGAGAAGCCAGTCCTGAATACACCCAAAGCCCACTGCATGAGCAAGCCCCTATGTGCCACCTTCACCCTGTATAGAGGTCACTTTGAAGAGGCCAGCCCCTCAACATACCCATGTCCCGTTACCTGAACAAGCTCTTACTACAAAAAACGTCATCCTATTCAGACGTCTAGACAGAGATGCCAGTACCTCACCACACCTAAGCCTGACTACATAGGCAAGAAACTACTATACAGTCTTTGGCCTGTACACAACTGTTCACAGGGAAGCCAGTCCCTTACCACACACAGCCTGGTTTCATGGTAATGTTCTACTACACACTCCTTAGCCCAGTACAGCAGTCTTTACAGAGGGGCCAGCCCCTCACTATAACCCAGCCCCATTATGGGACCAAGCTCCTAGTACGCACAACTTTTACCTGGTACAGAGAACTTTATAGAGAGAATAGTCTCTCAATACACCCACACCCCATTGTATGAACAAGTCCCTAATATGCACAACCTTTGGCCTGTACAGTGGTTTTAATCGAGATGCAATTCCCTCACCACACTTAAGCCTCATGACATGGGCAAAACACTACTACATACATCTTTTGCTCTGTTCAAAACTGCTCACAGAGAGACGGTACCTCACCACACACAAGCATGATTTCTTATGTAAGCTTGTATTACACACTGACTTTACCCCCTACAGTGGTCTTTACAGAGATGGCAGAACTTCACCACATTGAGCACTCAACTCTGCCTGCAAAAAACTACAGTTTAAAGATTTGTCCTCTAGGTATACATACTGTACAATGCAGCAGACATGCAATGAGGAAGAAAAAAGAGAAATAAATAATTCTCTTGTTAAGCCAACCTCAAAGAGGTGCAAGTCGTTGGTACAAATCCATGTTTATAAGTGATTGTAGATATTGATTTATGGGCTTGGATTTGATCTTGTAGCATTGAATCGCCAGGTTCTAGTGAGGGTCCAGGTCCAATGGTGGAGCCCTTAGCATCATGTTGTTGTATCACCGTACAAGCTAGTCAAATTAAAGTGAATGGACTGCATATGCCTCAACATTCTGCTGGTGCCATGGATGTATTTTTATGGAGTTCTGTGAAAGTTCCTTCCTTCATATATTGCAAGTTACATAGCATGAGGACACCTTCTTGCACCCTTCCAGAATAGACCAAACATTGTTGGACCAAAGAGTCTTTGACAAGCTGTCTAAAGGTCTCCTCCACCTCCTGAAACTCCTGTTGTCTCTCATTCCCTGATGCCATGTTGAAAAAGATAAGAAAAAAAACTTGAAAATGCAAGAGAAGGCCAACACAAGGCGTTCTCACATAAAAGTGCAAACCTCAAATGAGGACGGAAACGTCCTGTAAATGAAGGGAGACAGTGAGGTCAATCAATTAGGTGACTTTCATTTCTGTGGCAATAGTCCCACTGGTGCCCCATGGGAGTACAACATTAGTCTGGCAGGACTGCAAAAAGTAAAAAGAAGACTATGGGCCAGATGTATCAAGGTTTTTTGCATTCGCAAACGGTGCGAATGCAAAAAGCCAGTTCAGAATGTATAAAAGACATTCTGAACGCAATTTTAAGGAATCGCAAAAATAGCGATTCCTTAAAATTGCGACCCTGTTTAGAGAATCGCAAATTGCGACTCTCTAAATAAGAAATCGCAAATAAGGATTCCTTATTTGTGATTTCTTAGCACATGTATGAAGCCATTCCTAAATACGATTTGGGCATTTAGGAATCGCTATTTACCACAAGGTTGAACCTGGTGGCAACCATGTGCAAAATTAAAAAATGCATTTTAAATGCATTTTTAAAATGTACATGTAAAACACACATGCCCTTTTGGCATGTGTGCACCTTACATGTCCCAAAAAAAGAATTTTGGGGTGCAGCAGAGGGGGCCTGAGGCCCCCAGCACCCTGGGGTTTTGCATTTCCAAAATTGTAATTTCTGGTTAAGCAATCGCAATTTTGGAAATGCAAAAAATTTGCAGCTATACAGGCCCATAGGTGTGAATGGGGCCGGTATCGCAATTTGCGATTCGGTAATAGCATTTGCGATTTTTAAGAAATCGCTATTACCGATTTGCAATTGTGATACATAGCATTTTGCGAGTCGGAAATAGCGATTTCTTAAAAATCGCTATTCCCGAACCGCAAAAGGCCTCCATGATACATCTGGCCCTATATTTACAAAAGGTGAGTCAGGGATTCCTCATACAGTCAAGTCAAGGAAGTTTCTATGCTCAAACATGAATGCACTGGTTCATAATTAACACAGCTTTCTTTAGTTTTCATGGGTCCCTTGGTACTACCACAAGACTGAAGCAAAATCACATGGAACTCCAGCAGGCCCTTCATATAGGTTTTTATAGGTTTTCAAGTACATGGGAGTACCACTGCCTTGTGGGAAGAAAAATGCAATTAATAACAAACATTAACTTGAAAAATTAAAGTACAATACTGAAAATTCAAAAGGAAAACGGAACCAGATGTTGATGCCATACCTAGCTATCCTAGTAATGTTTTCCTTTATGTTAAAAACATCACTGAAAAAAACAAAGGATAAAGTGATGTTAAAGTTAGATTTAGTAAAAAGTTCTTAATGTAGGTAAATAATTCCTAGAAATTCACAGAAAACAAAGTTAAATAGACTTTATAGTTAGGTGAAAAGGACAGTCGTGCCACTTATAATTCAGGAACATAAGTAACTAAAATCTGTGCCTCCATCATGCACTGCGTATGACCTCATATACTACATCACTCATCACATGTTCAATGACATCACTGATGACACAACTGGTGCCATCGTTATTACTGTAATTAATGGCATTACTGATCAAATTTAGGCTACAATCAAATTTAGATATGATTGATGGCCCATTGGTCATCTCCGTACCTTCAAGGAAACCGCCATCACAGGTGTTCCCATCAAGGTACATAAAGTATAGTGGACTGCCACCACCAAGCTTATAACAATTTTTGTCTTTTATTTCTCCTAAAGTTGGAATTTGCCTTTGAAAAACAAAGAACTAATGACCCCCCACACTACGAGACATTTCTTGCAGGGTATGGGGGAGGCCATTATTTGTTTTTAATGTCCCTCACCAACAGGTGTTTCCTGACTACAAGGACAAAAATAAAAAAACACCATTCACCCTAAATAAAACAGACAATGAAATGCTTTTCCTCTTCTATCCCTAGTTCATCGGGATTTGGGGGAAGCATTTTGCTCACTGAGTCAGCAGGGACCACATTCATTGAACACTTACAATCCAAATGTGGTGGTTGGACCGAGAGTTTGGCAGACAGGCTTTTGTGTTTACGAAGACTTACCTTATCAGACAAAATTTAACCCCTTCGCTGCCAGGCCTTTTCCCCCTCAGGTGCCAGGCCTTTTTTTGGCTATTTGGGGCAGTTCGCGTTTAGGCCAAAATACAGCAACAATTTTAAAATGGGAAAAAAGGGCTGCAGAAGAAGGACTGTGTGTTTCTTCCCTGAAAATGGCATCAACAAAAGGTTTTCAGTGCTAAAATCACCATCTTCCCAGCTTTCTGGAAAAGGCAGACCTGAATCAGAAAACCACATTTTTCAACACGATTTTGGCAATTTACTGGAGCATACCTTGGGTTATACCCTATTTTTACTATTTTTTGTGCTTTTAGCCTCCTTCCAGTTAGTGATAGAAATGGGTGTGAAACCAATGCTGGAGCCCAGAAAGCTAAACGTTTCTGAAACGTATACAAAATTCTGAATTCAGCAAGGGCTCATTTCTATGGATCCTACAAGGTTTTCCTACAGAAAATAACAGCTGAAATAAAAAAAGAAATGGAATTGAGGTAAAAACAGCCATTGTTCTCCACGTTTTACTCTGTAACTTTTTCCTGTGATGTCAGATTTTCAAAAGCAATATACTGTTACATCTGCTGGACTCTTCTTGTTGTGGGGATATACAAGGCATGTAGTTTCATCAAGAACCCTAGGTACCCAGAGCAAATAAAAGAGCTGCACCTTGCAATGGGTTTTCATTGTATATCGGGTATACAGCAATTCATGGTGAAATATAAAGAAAGAAAAATAGGTATCAAGGAAACCTTTGTATTTCCAAAATGGGCACAAGATAAGGTGTTGAGAAGTAATGGAAACGCAACATGGACACATCACATTTTTACAATGAAATCTGACATGTTTTTTGCAAAGTGGCTTGCTGTGGATTTTGTCCTCTAGCTAAGCTGGCACCTAGGGAAACCTACCAAACCTGTGCATTTTTGACAACTAGACACCTAGGGGAACCCAGGACAGGGTGACTTGTGGGGCTCTCACCAGGTTCTGTTATCTAGAGTCCTTTGCAAACCTCAAAATTTGGCAAAAAAACACTTTTCCCTCACATTTCAGTGACAGTTCTGGAATCTGAGAGGAGGCACAAATTTCCTTCCACCCAGCATTCCCCAAAGTCTCCCGATAAAAATTGTACCTCAATTGTGTGGGTAGGCTTAGTGCCAGTAACAGGAAACCCCCCAAAATGCAACATGGACACATCACATGTTTTTTAGAAAGTGCCTAGATGTGAATTTTGGTCTCTAGCTCAGCCGAAACCTAGGAAAACCTACCAAACCTGTGCATTTTTTAAAACTAGACACCTAGGAGAACCCAGGATGGGGTGACTTGTGGCGCTCTCACCGGGTTCTGTTACCCAGAATCCTTTACAATCATTAAAATGTGTAGAGAAAACAAACTTTTTCCTCACATTTCAGTGATAGAAAGTTCTGAAGTCTGAGAGGAGCCACAAATTTCCTTCCAACCAGCATTCCCCAAGTCTCACAATAAAAATGGTACCTCACTTGTGTGGGTAGGCCTAGTGCCCATGTCAGAGAATGCCCAAAACACAACGTGGACACATCACATTCTCCCAAAGTGCTTAGCTGTGGAGTTTAGCCTCTAGCTCATCTGGGACCTAGGAAAAGCTATCAAGCCTGGACATTTCTGAAAACTACACACCTAGGGGAATCCAGGATGGGGTAACTTGTGGTGCTCTCACCAGGTTCTGATACCCAAAATCCTTTACAAACCTCAAAATGTGGCAAATAAAAGCACTTTTTCTTCACATTCTGGTGCTGCATGTTTTGAAATCTGAGGGGAGCCACAACCTTCCTTCTACCCAGCATTCCCCCTGGTCTCCTGATAAAAATAGTATCTCACTTGTGTGGGTATGCCTAGAGCCCGCAACAGGGAATGCCCCAAAAACAACGTGGACACATCACATTCTCCTAAAAACCTGACCTGTTTTTTGCAAAGTGCCTAGCTGTGGATTTTGGCCTGTTGCTCATCCGGCACCAAAGAAAAGCTAGCAAACCTGGACATTTCCAAAACCTAAACAACTAGGGGAACCCAATATGGGGTAAATTGTGCTGCTCACACCGGGTTCTGTTACCAAAATCCTTTTCAAACCTCAAAATGTAGCAAAAAATAACACTTTTTCCTCACATTTCGGCACTGCAAAGTTCAGGAATCTGAGGGGAGCCACAAACTTCCATGTACCTTGTGTTCCCCCAGGTCTCCAAATAAAAATGGTACCTCACTTGTGTGGGTAGGCCTAGTGCCCGCGGCAGGAAATGCAACAAAACACTATGGGGGTGATTCTGACCGCGGCGGATGGCGGTCGCTGCCCGCCAAGCGGTTCCCGCCGAAAGACCGCTCCGCGGTCAAAAGACCGCAGCGGTCATTCTGGCTTTCCCACTGGGCTGGCGGGCGACCGCCAAAAGTCCGCCCGCCAGCCCAGCGGGAAACACCCTTCCCACGAGGACGCCGGCTCAGAATGGAGCCGGCGGAGTGGGAAGGTGCGACGGGTGCAGTTGCACCCGTCGCGAATTTCAGTGTCTGCAAAGCAGACACTGAAATTCTTCGTGGGGCCCTCTTACGGGGGCCCCTGCAGTGCCCATGCCATCGGCATGGGCACTGCAGGGGCCCCCAGGGGCCCGCGGCACCCCCTAACGCCATCCTGTTCCTGGCGGGAGACACGCCAGGAACAGGATGGCGGTAGGGGGTGTCAGAATCCCCATGGCGGCGGAGCGCGCTCCGCCGCCATGGAGGATTCTCAAGGGCAGCGGGAAGTCGGCGGTACACTGCCGACTTTCCGTTTCTGGCCGCGGCTGAACCGCCGCGGTCAGAATGCCCAGCGGTGCACCGCCAGCCTGTTGGCTGTGCTACCGCCGACCTCCGCCATGGCGGTAATTACCGCCAGGGTCAGAATGACCCCCTATGTGGACACATGAAAATTATCAAATACAAAACTACCTGTTTTTGTGGGGGGCACTTGCAATGTTAGTTCTGGGCTCAGCAGCCATATAGGGAACCCTACCAAACACAAACAGTTCTAAAAGCTACACACCTGAGGGAGTCCAGTCTGATGTGACTTGCGTGGATCTCCCAGTGTTTTCCTACCCAGAATCCTCATCAAACCAAACATTTAGTTAAAAAATCTAATTTTTCCCACATTTCTGTGCACGATCACGGCACTGGGACAAATTTCCTACCACCCAACAGTCCCCTCAGTCTCCTGGTAAAAATGATACCTCACTTGTGTAGGTGGGCCAAGTGCCTGTGACAGGGAAGAGCCAAAAACATGTCGAAAATTAGGGGGAACCATGACGGGTCCAAAAGGACAGTTTGAAAAAAAAAGTTTTTAGCCTGACAAGTGAGGCAGAATTTTTATCGCTATAGATGCAACAATGCTGGGTGGTAGGAATTTTATGGATTCCTGCAGATTCCGGAAGGTTCCAGCACAAAAATGTGGGAAAAATGTGTGATTTCAAGCAAAGTTGGAGGTTTGCAGGGTATTGTGGGTAGGAAAATAGTGTGAGGCACATGTGAAGCAGATGTTTACTTTTCAGATGTGTCTAGGTCTCGTAGATTTTTCTAGATGGCAGCGTCCCAAAGTCTAAAAGGTGCAGTCCTAACCATTCCAAGTGAACGATTTTGAGACTTAGACAAGCTCTCATGGCCTAAAGCTAAAAGGGGGTTAGAAATGGCCTAATTGCCCCCTCCGGGGAGCGACCCTTGCCTAAGGGGTTGCTCCCCTTGCATTAAAATGACTGACAAAAAAAATAATCCCTGGCGTCTAGGGGTTTCTGCCCCCCTGGGGGCAGATTGGTCTAATAAAAACAGGCCGATCTGCCACCAATGAGGGCAGAAATGACCTAAAAATAATTTGCCCCCAGGGGAGCGACCCTTGCCTAAGGGGTTGCTTCCCAAATGTCAAAAACAAAAAAATATATATCCCTTGCGTCTAGTAGCTTCTGCCCCCGTAGGCCGATCTGCAAAAGGCCTAATTATAAATTGGCCCCCTGGGGAGCGGCCCTTACCAAAGGGGCCACTCCCCTGATTCATATTATAAAAAAAAAAAAAAAAACACGCATTTCTGCAGTCCGATCGCTTCACGATCAGGCTGCAGAAATGCTCACAGAGGCATGAAAGGAAATGCCTTTTCTTTCCTTTCATGCCTCTGCCTGCCCCAACCTCCCGGTCGGGAGAAAAATGCAAAGCATTTCTCTTCTGGATCACGCTGGAAGCTCAGCTTCCAGCACAATAGGAGCTGACCTCTGGTGAGGTCAACGTGCGATGTGAGCTGACATCATCAGATGTCACTGCAGGGGTTCTGGGGTGGAAGGGGAAGCAATTCTACTTCCTTCCCTGCGGTCCCCACGTGGGCCGGGTGCAGGTCGAGCCGATCTCCTCCCTGGCACATGGGAACCGTGGCCGAGGATGAGACAACCTCGCCCCAGGCACCCTGGGGCTTAAATCAGGCCCCTAGGATCATTTTTTGAAGCGCTTAATCTTTTAGCAGTGGAATTCTGAACCTGCATCCTCTGAGGTCTGTCTGAAGGCAGACGAATTTGACACAAAGTCCAGCTGAAGCACTTGAGGTCTTGAAAGTCCACAAATTCCAACTTTTTAGACTTTCTGGGGTAGTTCCTCTTAGCTCTTTCTGAGGCTCCTGTGTCCTCAGGAACAGCACTTAGTGGTATGAACTCACTCTAGCAGGGCTACAAGCAAGGTCCAATCCAAGCCCAGTTGTTACTGGTAAGCTGGTCTCCCAAGAAAAATACTTCTTTCAGCTAAAAAGAAACTTAAAACTACATGTCCTTCCTTTTAGTTACAGAGCATCCTACCCTATGGGGTATGTACGGTCTACCTTAGAGGTGATATATGTAAGGAAAGGGAAGTTTAAGATTTGGCAAGGGACTTTCAATACCAAGTCAACATGACAGTGGAGCAATGCATTCAGGCTGCAATGGCAGGCCTGGGACATGTTTTAAAGTGCAACTTAAGTGGGTCACACAAGCAGGGCTGCAGGCTCACTAGTGGCATTTAAAATACCGGCCCTGGGTACATGTAGTGCACTTTACTAGGGACTTATAAGTAAATTAAAGACGCTAATTACATATTTACCAATCAAACCATGTTTTAGGGAGAGAACTTATGTAATTTAGCACTGGTTACCAGTGGTAAAGTGCTCAGAGTCCTAAGGCCAACAAAAAGGCCAGCAAAAAGTGGAGAGAAAAGGTAAAACAGTTTGGGTTGACCATGCAGCGAGGGCCACGTCCAACAATTCTTCAAAAATTCATAACTCTGGTTCTACTGATTGGATTTTTGTCCTGTTTTATATATTACTGTTAGAAATGTGGTCTCCAGATGGCAGTGGTTTCCACCCTGTCTAAGTAGGGTCCCTCACTGTAGTCAGGGCAAGGGCAAGGGAGTCACACAGCTAAGATAACCCCTGTTTATGCCCCTTGTAGCTTGGCACGAGCAGTCAGGCTTATCTCAGAGACAATGTGTAAATTATTTGCACACCAGTTTAGAAAAATAGCAATATTTATCTTGGTAAAACAAAAACTAAATGACAAAAAATCGACATACAGAAGCAAAGATACACATTTTCAAAGATCAAATCTTAGTATAGAGCTTATAAAAACAATAGGTCCAACTGGGGCTATTACAGCGTCTTTACAGCGTCATTCCCAACAGTCCAACACCACCTGCAAGGGAGTGTGGGCTGGTCATGGAGCCACACGGACCCCAGGAACAGTATCATTCAAACGATGAGGTATGTTGCACAGAGTTGAGGATGTGAGGCGTCGCTGGAGCTTGAGCGGCCTCGGTTCCTTACTACTCCTGTGGAGGTGAGGCATTGGTTCCTTACTTTGAGGCAGGAGAGTTGAGGCATTGGTTCCTTACAGTTATAGGGGAGGTGATGCGGCATCAGTGGCCAGGGATCAGTTCCTTACAATCTGGCAGGGTCGATGAATCCAGCAGGTCAAGACACGAGGTGTCGACTTGGCAGTGTCACGATCATACCATGCGGTCCCAGGTGCTGCGTTGGATTCTGGTGTCACGGAAGTCACGACACTCGGGACTCATGCTGTGGCACAACTTCAGAGACACTGCAGCAGCATTAAGCCTGCATTGTCGGTCACTCCCCCAATCTCACTGACCAAGTGACACCCCTGAGTGCATGCAAGTATAACATGCAATCAAACTAGTTGTGTTCCTGGCTAATTTTCTACCAATCGCATGTGAAAATGTATTCTGTATGCACTTCTGTTGACTGTCTGAAAAACCTTGCAAACTGTGTATACCTACAACCTCAAAGTTGATTAGAGACTGCCCTAGTTCTACAATGATGATCTACAGCACATATATTTCCACTAGATCCTCTTTATTATTGAGTACTAAGAACCGGGGGGCATATTTATGAGTTTGTCATGCGGCCGAGCACGTCACCTTGCTGCACTGCGTGACAGGGAAATGGCAGGAATGGGCCTTATTTAGATCAATACAGGGCATTCCTGTCTTCTCCCCTGCACTGGTACCCTTTTGGCAGCCTAGGCCCAACACAGGCACACTTGCACCATAGTGCAAGTGTGTCTCCATTGCATGCAGGATTGTTTTTGTGTGGGAAGAGGTATTTTCCCCTTAGGCTTTTTCCTCTTTGTATGTGTGCTGCATAGAAGAAGGAAAAAACAGAGGAGAAATACATATATTTCTCCTCATTAAATCTCCCCTTGGGAGGTGTAGGTTTTCGGTGTGATCCCAGGTCTACCACTTTTGGTAAATCTGGTAATGCGACAAAATCCATGGATGTTGCATGGAAGCACCCACGCAAACCCCAGGGAAATGCCTCCCTGGTGCAGAGTACTGCAACACAGAGATTTGCGCTGTGTTGCATTACTCAATATTTATGAAGCCACTCAGGGCCATGCAAGGTGTCCTTGTGTGGCTGCATAAATCTCATTTTTCAGTTGTGTCACTCTTGCATGACATTGCATGGTGCAAGTGTAACACCAGTGGTGTAACAAAGGCCCCCATGGTGCAGTGGGGCCCCCAACCTTCCATCCCCCTTGCACAGTATCCTGGCTGAGAGCTCCTGAGTGAGTCCACATGTGGGGCCTTTTATGTACTTTGCAGTGGGGCCCCCTGAAGTTTCGTCAAGCCAGTGAGCGACCCAAAGGAGCTTGTAAACATGTCCCTTGATTTTAACTACTTCATGTAAACTGGTTGAGTTACACTTTCCTTTAACTATACAGACTTAGTACAAAAACACTACAAGAAAGGAGGGCCTTTTATTTACAAAAGGCAAAATAATGTGTGATTGGCCACTGCGACTACAATATACATACTGATTAGCACTCATCTGTACAAGTAAGATTGAATTCCACTATTTTTTAAACCTTACCCGCAATGAAACAAACATTTAATGTAGTGTCTTAGAGGTATCTTAACAATTTGAAACATATTTCTTAAAACTATCGCATAGGCATAATTCTTGTTTGACTGCAAACTATGTATTTCCTCTAAAATTCAACAATAGGTTTCTCGATTACTTCAAACAAGGATAACATAGAACTAAACTGCGCATAATCTCCTGTTCCAGCTGAGATAGGTGCAAGGGTTATCTTGAGTGCTCGCTCGCATCCTGTTAACACCAATATGGTAATGTGATTGAGGGGAAGTGGTGCAAAAGATGGGCTTTTCTAATGGTATATCTCTGACAGCAAAAATGCTGGGCTATGAATGAAGTAAAGCCTTTGTCAGTGTAACACTACTGTTCACTCCGGCCGTAAGGTAAATATAACTTGCACCTCTGTCATGCAAATTTTATTTTATTTTTTATTTGACTGCTAATGCTTGGTTTATATTTTAATAATGTTATAGAAGTTGTCATGGGTGCTGTGATGTCTGAGGTAATGAGCAGTGCATGATGAGAGTGCGAGTTATAGTTACTTTAGGGTGCGAGGTATAGTTACTTGATATAACTCTAACTATAAGTGCTGAATTTCTCTGGTTTTGTGTGAGTAAATTCAAAACCTAACTAGAACATCTGTGTAACCGTTGTTTTTTTCAGTGAATTTCTAAGGTTTTTTTATTTCTATTTCCTAACTCTAATGTCCCTGTAACCTTTGGTTTTTGCCAATTTTTTTTTTATGTGAAGTAATTTTCATTACTAAAGGCAATGACGGGGTGGTGGTTAGCAACAGAGTCTGACCTGCATTCAGGCCCAGCGGCCAACCCCTATAACAACCTAGCTCAGCGCTGGTCACAGCCTTTGGCTGTTCGCAGTGAGGGTTGGCCCCAGGGCCTGTCCTGTGGCAACATCCTGCAGCCAACCCCTATAACCACCCATCCTTGCTCTACACATTGCCTTCGGCCATGGACAGCAGGGGATGACCGCAGGGCCTGGCATGCAGCCAGTCCCAGTGGCCAACACTTATAACAACACAACCCCACAGAGCTTCCTTCCAAAGCCGGTCTCGGCATTGGCTACACAGCCTCCCTCCCCCAAAATATCCCCTCCCTGGGGCAAACGTTTAATTCCATGCAGGGGCATACAGCCCCCCACACCCCCAGGCCCCAGGGACCACCAACTCCCCGGGGATAATATTGAATTATATGCTGGGGCTGTGTGCCCCCCCCACAGTCCCATGGACTGACACCTCCCTGAGGCCAACTTTCAATACTATACGTTGGCCTGCGTCGCCTCCCTGCAGCCCCAGGGACTGCCACCTCTTCACCACATTCGATATTCATAAATACATTGCAATGCTCAGTGTGGCCCCCTGTGTAACGTTGCAACGAATTCAAGAATATCAGAAAATTAAAATAAAAAAAAACATTCACTGACTCATTCAGACTCAAATTAATTCACCCATGGAAGCACTCAGACACTCATGCAGCCACTCACAGACCCACTCAAACACTGACGCACCTACTCATAGACCTACTCAGACACTCAAACACACACTTACAGATCCACTCACAACCTTATGCACCAACTCAATTCCACTCACGCATCCACTCACAGACCCACTCACGCCCTCATGTACATGCTCACAGACCCACTCAGATCCTCATGCACTCACTCACAGACCCACTCAGAGCCTCATGCACCCACACACAGACCCACTCACACTCTCATGCACCCAGTAACAGACCCACTCATATACCCATGCACCCACTCACAGACCCACTCCCACCCCAAACACTCACTCACACACCTGCTCAGACCCTTAAGTACACACTCACAGACCCAATCAGACCTTCATGTGCACACTCACAGACCCACTCACACCCTGATGCACCCACTCACAGACCCACTCAGACACTAATGCACCCACTCACCGAACCACTCAGAACCTGACATAGTCACTTATAGTTCTACTGAGACCCTCGTACATCCACTCATACACCCAGTCAGACTATCACTCATCCACTCACAGACCCAGTAAGAGTTTCACGCATCCACTCAGAAAACCACTCAGAATGTCACTCACCCACTTTAAGACCCACTCAAACTCTCATGAATCCACTTAGAGACACCATTAGACTTCCAATGAGGTATTTAGAAATGTATTACAACATAGAAAGAGTCAAAAAATACATATGAAGAATATGTTGCTGTTGTGCATTGAATGTGAGCTTTTGCATTGCGAATCTGTGACTGAGTCATAACTACAAAATTTTTGTAAAAAGAAAATTTAGAATGTCTTTCAAATTTAAAGGCTGTTTGGGATATAGGGAAGCTCTAAAAAGAGTCTAAAAGAGTCTTTGTGTTTATTGTGTGTATATCTTCAGTACAAATAGGATCTGATTCGTAGTGTCAAATTGTTGAGAAACACTCTGTTGAGTTAATCTGTAAAATGCACACCATCTCTTCTGTATATGCCATGAATGTGAAACTGCAGGTTGTTATTACATATAGAGCCCATTGTATTGTCTCCAAGGAATGCTGAATTTTTTTTTAACATGTTTCCTGGCTCTGTCAATCTGTGGACAGAGCTGATTTAACCACTTCTATTTCTGCCTCTGGCATATGTTAGAGAACACAATGCAGTGTGAGAGGAAAAGGAGCATTAACTGAAGAAAGGTATCCTTTAATAGGATTTCCAATCCTACCCCAGTGTGCCCAGATTATTACCACCACAGTGCACAATCATGAGGTGAGGTTCTTGACAATCTTTAATGCTTTCAACCAATGGAAGCAGTTTAACCCTCTCTGGCCAACCCAGTAATATCCACATTAGACAAACCCAGGCCTCTGCAAATGTCACTCTTTGTAGCATACTCACTACCACAAAAAACATAGCTGTGACCTATAATTCGCTCTCTGAACATTTTGAATTGAAGGAGTAGTTGCACACAGGAGAAGGCTGCAGTTCAATTAGGGAGTTCAAAAAATGTGAGGTGCTTAAAATGGAGGGAGCCCTTTATTGAAGAAAACAGTGGGTGTTCTAAATACAGTGGTAGATACAAAATAGGCTGTGACTAAAAATAATTAGTTATTGAGTGTGTGATTGGTTCTTATTTTTCCTAAACAGGTAATCCCTTTTTGGATATGCTTAGATTCTGTAGTAGTGAACCACACCTGCTACAGCACACATTAAAGCTAGTCTGCTGCTAAGCAACAATGTTGTGACAATGTTGTGAAATTTTGAACTGCTGGTACGGTAGAGTATTCTTGAGGAGGTTGCTATGGCAGCTGCAGAAAAAGACTATGGGGGGAAGGGTAGCTTTTAAAGGAGACATATTTTTTTTACTAAATATGCATATTATAGGACAAGGAACTGAAAATAAATGAGTCGTCCCAAATTACTATTATCACTAAATTTAGAACGTACATGAAATCCTGTAAAAAAGATAATGATAAATATATTTTCAAACACCTGATGGAATCACGAATCTGTCACAAAGCTACACGGTGGGCCGCGATGAGGGACAATGGAGTCTCGACTTCAGTGCCACACAGTAGCAAATTGGGCTACTTACTAAAAGCACTGTAGTGAATCCTTTCTTGTTTTATTGGGAAGCAGGAGTTAGCTTTGCCTTCTGGCTTGCAGACTTGTGCTCTTGTCACCCAGGACAATGTTTTAATTTTATGCTATCAGTGCCACTCTGCTAAAGCATCACTATCAGCGCCAGAGATAGATAAGATGTAGGTATTCACATTAGGTACTTTCCTAATTTGTGCTTTGAGAGAATTGCCCCCCCAAGCATGTCTTGTTATCTATTGTTTGTGAACAGATCTACCTCAGAGGTCCGATCAGATCTGTATAAATACATCTTACACAGACAGATAGAGAGATTCCTACCAGATGCCATTGATTCTATCCATGCTACACGTCGCCTTGATGCTGACCCAGTGTTCGTGTCCCCAAGGAGTCTGATCTAGAGACCTCATTCCAAAGTGACAAGGGTTGGGGGCTCTTCTCATGGACATGGTACTGGCAGATTAGGTCTAACACACCTGGCTCTCTTTATGTTGGGGTATTAGGACATATTTCATATCTCATGTCATTTTATTTTTTTGCAAGATGGTGGGGTCTTTGTATTTTTGACTTTCGTATTCACAATTCTGCTTCTTGCATTGAACATTATCATAATCATTGTAGTCCATGCAACTTATCATTGCTTACAGTCTTGTTAATAAAACCCATTGAAACTTTACTGCATCTCTATCATTGCCTGTGTTTGATTGAGACATGTTGTTATTGTGAGAAAGGGGTAATCTCCGTTTAACCACAACCTCCTTGAGATGTCGCACTCTTGAGTCCATGCATAAAGGCTGCCACAAATCAACTTTTACTGTTTGGGTTTTTAATGAGGTACTGCTTGTGAGCCGGCAAGGTTGGGACGACAGTTGCGACTTATTGTAGCACTGGCATAGTCACCTACAAACATAAGTACTGTCATCCTTAAACCAGCAGTCTTGCCCAGAGCAAGAGTCAAACTACAGCAGCACAAGAAAGGGAGAAAAGGTTAAGAGTCACTAACCATTCATGTGTGGGATTTCATAAATAAAATAAGAAATGCAGGTTCTGATTTGGTAACTTGCATAGTATCACTGAGAGCAAAGGTGAACAAGGTGCCATTACTGCTTACTTGGACTAAGAGTGGTCTATCATTCTTATTCTGAGATGTCATTATTATATACAGAAAAGCAGTCAAAGTGATATTGTAATACTATTTTACCTGACCATAACAGCTATCAACAGGTATATGATTAAACGTGTTGGTTTCAAAATAAGCTGTGTTTTTAAATAAGATTGATAAAAGTCTATATGATATAGATAAAACTATATCAACTAAGCTATTTGCATTCCTATAGCTACAACTGTTTTTAATATTTTAGGAAAGGATTAATAGTATCAGTATAAAAATGATTTGTTTTAAACACAAAGGGTTTCATTCATAAGGCCCATGGTACACAGTGGTGCAAGAAGTGTCTTGTTGTGCTTGCCCTGTGCAACCTGGAAAGGGAAGAAATGCATTGTACCTGCAAGATATATTCCTTTTCTGTTCTCTCCCCCTACACTGTGACAGTAATAGCTACCTATTGTAACAAAGGTATCCTTGGTGCACAGCAATGCACAGCAACCACTAATAAGGATTTTTTGTTGGCATGAAACATAAAGAATGTTATATAGAGTAACACTACAATGTAGACAGTAGTGCATGGAATGTCATGTTGTCTTTGACACTTATCTACCCCTTAATAGAGAGAATAGATGTTCCTGCTTAAAAAGACACTTAGAAGCAAAGAATGATAGATATATTTAGAGAGCCAGGCAATTATTAAAAAATAGATGTATAGTGCCTACAATGGTGTTATGTACCGTAATGTTTGAGTATATCATAACAATACATATTTGACAGTGTCTTATAGAAATGTAAATATGTTGCTATATTGTTTTTTTCAGATTTATTTAACTAGCAAAAGATATTGAAGATGCCAATAAAAGGTAAAACCAAAAGAAAAATGAGGCAAGCCTATTAGGTACTTGCAACACAGAAACAAATGGCGGAACATGAGGACATTGTGTTTAAAGAGAAAACAGCTGCTGGTAAGACAAGCAGAACCTTTTTTTAAACTATATGTGGGGAACTGCAAAATGTGAAAAATGATGTAAGTAAAAAGGAAAGTTTGAAGTCAATAAAGAAGGTACAAAAACGACGTGAGATGCACAGTAAGAAACATTGAAGAAACCAGATAGGTTAGACAGAAGGCAGCAACAGTTCAAAGAAATTAGAGTTTGAATGTTTCATGCCAGGGTAATTCAGAATCTTCTTAAAAATATAAATCAAATCAAATCAAATCATTAACATTTATAGAGCGCGCTACTCACCCGTGCGGGTCTCAAGGCGCTAGGGGGAAGGGGGGTTACTGCTGCTCGAAAAGCCAGGTCTTGAGGAGTCTCCGGAATGCGGAGTGGTCCTGGGTGGTCCTGAGGCTGGTGGGGAGGGTGTTCCAGGTCTTGGCTGCCAGGTAGGAGAAAGACCTCCCACCCGCCGTGGAGCGGCGGATGCGAGGGATGGCAGTGAGCGCGAGGCCGGTGGAACGGGGGAGACGGGTGGGGGCGTAGAAGCTGAGGCGTCGGTTGAGGTATTCAGGTCCCTTGTCGTGGAGGGCTTTGTGTGCGTGGGTGAGAAGTCGGAAGGTGATCCTTTTGCTGACTGGGAGCCAATGGAGGTGTCTCAGGTGTGCGGAGATGTGGCTGTTGCGGGGTACGTCGAGGATGAGGCGGGCGGAGGCGTTTTGAATACGTTGCAGACATTTTTGGAGTTTTGCGGTGGTCCCAGCATAAAGGGTGTTGCCGTAGTCCAGGCGGCTGGTGACTAGGGCGTGGGTCACGGTTTTCCTGGTGTCGGTGGGGATCCAGCGGAAGATCTTGCGGAGCATGCGGAGGGTGAGGAAGCAGGAGGAGGACACGGCGTTGACTTGTTTGGTCATGGTGAGAAGAGGATCCAAGATGAAGCAGAGGTTGCGGGCGTGGTCTATGGGGGTCGATGCGGTGCCAAGGGCCGTAATGTAAAATGTAAATTTGCACTTGTATAGCGCACTACTCACCCGTTAGGGTCTCAAGGCGCTGTACTCATACCGCTATGGAACCCCTCCTGGCTTTTCCCTGTGAGGTGCCCACTGCTGGGCACCCCCAGGGTGAAGCCAGGCATCCAAGTGCTGTTGGGGCCGTTGTGGAGATTAAGCAAGCTATTGCCCAGAGTGGGACCCATTAATTAGATTAGGCACTGAGGCGAGAATTATCTGGTCCAAGGGAATTGAGCCCAAGACCTGCCGAAGCGGGACTTGAACCCTGGTCTTGAGCCAGATCTCAGCTTCAGGGTCTGCCGCTCTAACCATTGTGCCACACTTCTCCACCAGGAGTCGTCCCATGCGGTCGGGGTGTTGCCGAGGATGAGGACTTCCATTTTGTCAGAGTTCAGTTTTAGACGGCTGAGCCTCATCCAATCTGCGACGTCCTTCACGCCATCTTGTAGGTTGGTCTTAGCGCTGGCGGGGTCCTTGGTGAGGGAAAGTATAAGTTGAGTGTCGTCGGCGTAGGAGGTGATGATGATCTTGTGCTTGCGTACGATGTCGGCGAGGGGGCTCATGTAGACATTGAAGAGTGTCGGGCTGAGCGAGGAGCCTTGAGGGACGCCGCAGATGATCTTGGTGGGGTCTGAGCGAAAAGGTGGGAGGTAGACTCTTTGAGAGCGGTTGGAGAGGAAGGAGGCGATCCAGTCCAGGGCCTGGCCTTGGATCCCAGTGGAGCGGAGGCGGGTTATTAGGGTGCGGTGACAGACGGTGTCGAAGGCAGCCGAGAGGTCGAGGAGGATGAGGGCGACTGTTTCACCGTTGTCCATCAGGGTTCTGATGTCGTCTGTGACTGAGATGAGGGCGGTTTCAGTGCTGTGGTTGGTTCGGAATCCGGATTGTGAAGGGTCGAGAAGGTTGTTGTCTTCCAGGAAGTTGGTAAGCTGTTTGTTGACGGTCTTCTCTATTACCTTGGCAGGGAAGGGGAGGAGCGAGATGGGGCGGAAGTTCTTCAGGTCGCTTGGGTCAGCCGTAGGTTTCTTTAGTAGGGTGTTGACTTCGGCGTGTTTCCAGCTTTCGGGGAAGGTAGCAGAAGAAAATGAGGAGTTGATGATGGTCTGGAGGTGCGGGGCGATGATGTTGTCGGCTTTATTGAAGATGAAGTGAGGGCAGGTGTCCGAGGGGGCGCCGGAGTGGATAGAGTTCATGGTGGTTTTGGTCTCTTCAGTGTTGACGTGAGTCCAGGCGTTGAGGGTGATGGCACGAGGTGTGGGTTCGGTGTTGCTTGGCTGGGTCTGGTGTCCGAAGCTTTTGTGGAGGTCGTGATCTTGCGATGGTATGAAACAGAAACAATGTGTGAAGCCTGTAGTTGCCAAGGCATATGCCTTAGGGAGAAATCTTTTTATTTTGATTCTGAGAAGAATGAGAACACTGAATAAAACAGTGTTATGCATGAAGAGATGCAGCTGAAGGAAGAAACTGTTTAAAAAAAAATAATTTTGGTAAAATATTTAGAGGTGAATGGAAGCAAACCTTCAGTACAGAGCCTTTCTTTAATGAAGAAGGGTACTCACAAGAGAAAACATTAGTGCACACAATGGATTCAACTGGTCGATGTTATGAGATGACGGATAGGAGTTTCATTGAAAGAGAATTGTTCCTAGGAATATTGAGGAGGTGGTAACAGAACAGGTTGAGGTAAGGCACAGACAGGTTCATGTGTATAAATGGAAAAATAGCAGAATTTGTAGTATTCAGAAACAATCAATTGATTTCTTGAAGACATTACTACACAAATTTCCACACAGAAGTTTGAAACAAACAAAATTCTATTTTGCAAGGATTAGATCCACACAAAGGTAGAAAGCATACCAATTTGAGGACATTCATTAGAATGTTCACCCAAGAAAGTGTGCCAAAGCACCTTTCATCACTTTTGGATTTTGACAGTTCACCACTCAAAAATGCAAAATTTATTTAGGAGTCTTTACTTTGTGAAGAGTCCAGCGTTATATTTATGAGAGAACTTTTGCATGGCATTGTACAAGAGGTAGAAACAGTTTGTGAGGGTGTACATTTTTGGTTCTTTGGTCCTAAAGACTGATCTAGGGTGAATGAAGAATTCATAGGTACGGGTATTGAGGAAGAGATCACAGGCATTGCTACTGATAATTTTGAACAAGAGATTATAAAGTTTAATACAAATTGTTCTGAAAAACCAAACTATGGTTTCATTTGCTGTAGATGCATTCACTATAAATGTAAAACATGTAATGTTGATGTATTTTCAGAAACTGAAGGGGGAAACATTGAAAAGTGGCAATATTTGCTGCCTATTATTTGTAGAGGACCGTTTTGACTTGTCCATTCAGCAAGTTATATGTTAAGTATTGCTATGGTAAGTTAGAGGATCAGAATACACCAGCTAGAGCAGTGTATAACAGTTTAAAACTTGTAAGTATTCCAGAGGACTTACAAGACTTAAATGCATATGAATCTATCCGTATACAATCTGTCCATCCATTTCAAGGGATTATATGATTGGAATCAAAGCCAGGTCAATTGCATCCAACAGAGTTATTGAAAGGCTTTAAAGGAAGAGTAGAGTAATTGATATTAGACTTTAAAAAAAACTGAAACTAAAAATAGACAAAGAAAATCAAAAACCACTTATTATCCTGGTAATTGGTGTACTGACTAAGAATAAAGCAATTTGGCAAGAGTTAGTTCATGTTAATAAAGTAAAATGAACAACATCATACCTGTTACGAAATAAGGTTTATTATAAAATATTGATGTGGAACCTAATGTACTCAGTGTTGATGTTGATGGTTTTCCAGGATAGGACAAATAGAAAAAGTAGATCCCTATCAGAGCAAATTTATGAGCACTAAAGCATACTTCCGTTACATTCCAACGAAGTTATTGGTGATGCTATTAACCTTTTCCAAATGAAACAAGCTAAAAAAGCTCCTATGAGTGTGTGGGGAAAAAGGTTTAGAGGCTCACTCTTTTCCCCACTTGTTTCCCACTAGAGTAGGAGGTCCGTATGATGGCTGGCCCATACAAATACCAGCAGCTGAATATTGATCAACACAATTATATTCAGAAGATCCAAGATTCAGACCGTGTATCCCATACATATTTCACCTTCTATTCAAGAGTATCTTGTCTAGACTTTCATATGCATTGAATCACATTCTAAAAACAGGAGTCAATCTTCAAAATATGTCTGCAAGAGATATGAGGCCAGAAGTATGAAAGCCTTTTTGTGGTCGCAAAAGGCCCATAGGGACATGTGCAGCCATGAAAAGGCTTTTCCCCCATGTAACAATCCTATTCTGTGAGTCAATAACCTGTTACCAACTCATAGAATAGGTGTGTGAGTCGCTATAAGGAAGGGGTATGCCAAGGGCTTCCCTTTCTCATACTGAGTCACAGGAGGATATAAGATTGTTTTGTGATTGTGAATACAGTTGCAAACCAATTGCAGTTACCACCAACTTCACGTTGGTTGTAACCCATTCCGAAATGGGAAGGGGCCCCCATGGGACCCCTTCCCCTTTGTGAATGGAAGAAAAAATATTTTTTCAGAACAGGTAGTGGTCCCACGGATCATTGCCTACACTGAAGAAATGAAAAGAAAACTTTTAATTTTCTTATTTGAAATGCATCCCATTTTCCCTTAAGAAAAATGGGCTGCATTTTAAAAAAAGATCCGCTTTATTTAAAAAGCAGTCACAGACATAGTGGTCTTGTGTCCCCAGCAGGCCACCATTCCTGTTAGTGTGGTCATTCCCAAAGGGGTCCCAATGGGGTTGCAAATTGCAATCTACCTCATGAATATGTCACTGATGATGTCATGAGTGATATAATATGTGAGGTTATAAGCAGTGCATTGCGGGGGCATAAGTTATAGTTAGGTCAAATAACTATAACTGTTACATTTCTATGCTTTTGTACAAAACAATGTGGCCCTAACTGTAACGTCCCTTTAACTTTTGTTTTTTAAGTGAATGTATCTCTATATATATATATACATATATATATATATATATATATAAATACATGCACACACATATTATAAATACACATATATATATATACATATATATATATATGCATGTTTATATAAATATGTACATATATATATATATATATATATATATCTAACATTTCAATCTGCTTTACAAATAATTCATTCTAATTATTTGAGTATTAATTTAATAGTAACTGTAATTTAATTTACACTTTTATCAATTATTTTTTAACAAATGGCATTTTACTTTACTAATTATTTCTTTTGAGATGTAATTTTAATTGTATTACTTTTTTTACAAATACATTAATTAACAATAAATTAATGGCTGATTATTTTTAACAATTACATTAAAGTTAATCTCTAATATATACCTATATCTAAATCTATAATATAAACACATACACGCACACATATATATTTGTGTGTGTTTAGATATTTAACAATAACTTGTTGACTTGCCTGCAACGTAAAGGACTCCCTCAGTTTGAGTTAAGTTAGTAAAACCATGCGCGGTAATGGCTCCTACGGTAAAAACCGCAGAATAATGGCTCCCATATAAGCCTGCCGAAGTAGTGACCAGAATAAGTGCTGCAGATGGTGTAGAGTTATGCCAAGCAGGTATTCAGGGTTTGATGGTTATGAAGGTAGTATAATTGGCAGTGGACAGAGCAATGATGAGGGTTCAGCAACTAAATAAACTTTAGAAATACCACCTGCCAGTGTTTACTTGAGTTCTTCCATTTGTCCTTTTTTTCCCAACTGAGATGAATAATATCTACTCTTAATTTTTCTCAAAATTAAACGACGGATATAGTATGGACATAATCATATATCCAACAAACTATTACAGGCAGTGTAATTCTCCATGCGAGGAATCAGCAAAAATGACAGCACAGATACTTGTGCCTCAGCGAGGATTAAAGAGAAGTTATTGTCAACTCTCTGGGAATTGTCACTTTATACATGGTACGGGACACATTGGTTTTCCCAAAATATGCAGATCTAAAACGTAGTAAAGTAAAATAATATAAAGTCATTAAGTCGGAAATGAGACCATATGACTGGCACAGAATAATTACAGCTCAGGGATCCCTTGTAAAATAACTTCCCAAAGGCAGATGGGCAGGAGCTTCGTATAGTTCTTCTGGATAAACACGTTGAAACTCAATCCGATTTAGGCAGTGAAACAATTGGAAATGGGATGCAAGAAAATATATTTAAGAGCCACAAGACAGAAAATTAGCTCAATTTGCATCTAGATTTAGACAACAGTGCCGGTGCTGGCAGATGCATTTGCCATTTCCTAGAATACTTCTATATTTTTTGGCTGTGTTTCTATCTAACAGATGCACATGAGCTGAGCTGTCACACAAGCAGCTTGTCGTGTGGGTTGCAAATAACAGTTTATCTCATAAGCAGTTTCTAATGACAGTAACACATATTTAATTTTAAACGAAAAGCATGAGGCATTGGTTGAACTTTTATATTTTCTAACCTATTTGTCTTTCTATCCTTAGGACTAGATGCAACATATGGAAGAGCAATAGTAGTATTGCATCACGTTATTGCACTTTGATTCCACAGGAGCAACCGTCCTAGCCGTTCTGGAAACTATCTCAGCTAGAGTCGGTGAATTGTTTGGTTATCAGTGAAAAGAAGACGTACTCTGTTCTGGGTCAACACACCATTCAGCAACAATAATGATTATTTCAGAATGAGCACAAATACATTGCAATTAACAGAACACAAACAAGGGGAATGTAAATATTGTAGGAGGCTGGCTCTTTATATAGTGTATAACAATTATGTGCACCGTGCAGGGAGTCTAAGAAAGCCCTCCTTAGTATCCAGAGGTAAGAAGCAGACCATCTAATGCTCTATTTTTGTGATATTGTGGGCAAACAGTTAGGCTTAGCTTGGCGAAATGCTGACCATTTTTTGTTCGCACAATATCAATAAATGTGGACACACACTCAAAAGAATAACTCAAGACCAATTTACAAAAATACTTCAGATTTTTATAAAAAGTTTTAGGACCAAGATCATCAATTTATGGTAAATACTTTTTCAGTTATGTTGTTTCAAAGTTTAGAAAACGTTCTGTTTCTGTGCGTAACTACGCACCATAGGAATCAATAGGAAAAATTTAAAAATGCATATAAATCAGGCCATGCTCTCACATGCGTCACCGTTTTTTAGGCTTAGGTCATCAAAATACACTGTGGGTCAGCTGGAGAAGTTTGAGTGGTTCCCGTTCAAGCTGAAAGTCTTGGAGCTGGTGCACAATGCATAAGGGGACCACTTGGAAACACACAGTACAGGTAGGCTTAAAAGTATTTCCGGTGGGTCCCATGGAGATTAGAGGTTGCAAGGGGTAGGGGACCACTAGAGCACAGCTGGTTTGTCGATGCAGGGGTCAGGGAGGCCGGGAGCAGTGCAGAGACATCAGCCAAGGATTGTGGTTTTTAGGGACCTTGGACCCAGGAGCAGGTCAATTGAAGGGTGGTTTGCTGGGCAGCAGGGCCACTCTGGGGGGTGTTTCTTGGGTGTCCTGAAATCCATCAACATATCCTTGCTTCTGGTGGAGTCCAGAGTGGGATTTGCTTCTGGGTGCCCGATGTTGGGGGTCCAATACCCCCTGTACTGGTACATCTCGGGCCTTGAAAGTTGCATTGTCACCAAACATAGCATACAGGTATATCTTGTCCTTTGGGTCCATCAGGATGAAATTGGTCAGCAGCCGGTCAGTGAACCGGAGTTCACTAGTTTCTTGCCTGTGGGGTGCAGGGAGTGATGCCTTCACTCAAAGTCTGGTAGTTCTCTCTGGTTACTTGTAGTCCTTCAGTGTGTAGGCGACAACTTAGCAGTGATTGTTGAGTTCTGGGAGCAGCAGATGTGGTCTGGAGCCTCTTACTTCTTGAAGCAGGACTTCTATTCTTGTGTCACTGGTCTTCATGTGTCCATCAAATCTGATCTGTTTATCTAGGGATGTCCACTAAATACTGCATTTAGTGGGTGTTAGGAGCAGTACCTGGTAGAGACCAATAGGCCCCCCACCTTAGGATGGCTACACCCACTAAGTGACCACTTCCTGTGTCTATACCCATTCTTAAAGACCCTCTCCCTCAGTATGGGCTTTTTCCTCCTTCCCATGCCTCTAATTTGGGTTCAGGCCCATTAAGAACTGATATACCCTCAACAGCAATCTATAAGGCTAAATTATGATTCAAAATGGCATCCTGCTGAATTTGTTTTATGTTAGTAATAGCCTTATACATGCAAAATCTTAAGCACTGCAGCAGGTGTGCACAGCTGTGCAAAACATTTGTAGCATCAGCTGGCTTACTTTCTCATCATGACTGTCATGTACTAAGGTACGTTTCTGCCCAAGATTTAGGACATAACATGTTCTCACTGCTGCTCTGGGTGATTAAGATGCTATTGAATTATCTGTGTTAGTACTGTTGGATCCCTGCACGGCATTTGACACTGTCCCACCTATTCTTTATTTCCAGAATGTGAGAAGATGGAGCGAAAGACAGAGTTCTATGATGGTGTTCTTTTTTCTTAATTATGAGGGGGTTAGGCTGTACCATTCAGTAAGTTTTTGATATGCTAAGTGTGGCATTCCTCAGGGTTCTTCTTTTAACTTTGCTTGTTTAACCACTACCTGACACCTTTGGCTCTCTTTGATACAGTTAAGGCACACAATTGCTTATCAAATGTAATCCACCTGAGGAAAGAACCAGCTTACATGTAAATGCCTTTTAAAACTGTCTTTGTCAAATCTCGACTTGGATATGAAAAAACATTTGAACCTTCATTATGAGAGAACTGGAGAGACTTATTTTTGCTGGCACATGTTCCTCTAGGTCTAATAGTAATAATAATAATGATAATAATAACAATAGTAATTTTTTGTGATCAGCTTTGCCCCCCAAACACCGCTGTCCTCCAGATAAATAAGTTGTCCTCAAACATACAAATGATGAAGGGAGGAATCCTTACAACTATTCAAAGCTAGAAACGCTATAAGTTGGGATGCTACCCAGAATGAGTGCCAGTGATTTATACTATTTGCAAGCCTTTTCCATGCAATTAATTAAAATGTAATATAATGTAATGTGATTTAATGTAGAGAAATAAGGTTCTAAGTGGCCAGGGTTGCTTGCTTAATTTGCCACTGAATCCTCACTATACCGCACTGATGGGTATTGAGTGAAATTTGACTAGGGTTGCTTGTTTTCACATTTGGAAGGGCCCTCATCTGGTGTTTGGGTTGGACGCTGTTCCCAAAAGGACCTGGATCAGTACAGATTTTCATAATGCGGACCATTGGCTGGATTGCTACGATGGGTGAAAAATGATGTGTTGGAGGCTAATGTGAAAAAAATAATTATTAGTTGGAGACGGTGTGTGTTCTTACCAAATAGTAAGGTCATAATTCAGTACCAGGTACAGTTAGGTCTCCAAGGTTTAAACCTGAGTTCAACCCTTGGTAACTGTAGCACAGAGCAAACAGACTTAACTTAGGAGAAATATATAAAGCACTTAAAAGTACCAATACATTTAAAATGTAGAAACATATTATAAAAATCCAATTTATGTTCATAAAAATAGACTGAAATGTAATGACCAAATAGATACTAAAACAAAGAAATTGGATGTAGGGAAAAGAAATATAATTTTTTGAAGTTTCCTGTCAAAGTTGCGCTTAAACGGGCATTGCATCAATTGAGGTTATCTGGTCGTGCTAAACTGGGTCCAAGTCAAAATTTAAGCCTGACCTCCAGCTACTGCCATTCAGGTACAGAGGCCAGTTATGTCTAGGCTAAGGTTTACCTTGTGACTTACAATATTTTCTGTATAAAAGTCCTTATAAATGGGTCATCAGCAGGATGGCCTATAGGCTGGGTCCAACAGAGGGCTCAATGACAACAATCTGGTAAAGCATGGATCTTCTATGAGAGCCTTGGCTCCAGCAATATTCTTGGTAGGGTTGTCGATAACAGCAGGAATCCCAAAGTGGGCAAAGTTTGGGATCTGTACCCAGGAACATCTTGTTGGATACTGTTCGACATTAGCATTGGTAAAGTCCTTATACGCTCAGACTTAACCAATTTTCTGGAGGTCAAAATCCTTTCAGTCGGTGTAACCAGCAAGTTGAATCTGACCAGCAATTCGACATCAGCAGCTGCAGTTTCTGCATTGTTCCCCTCCTCCTCTGATTCTTTTGAGGAACATTACTGAAAAGTTTTAAAGTGTCCAGTTTTGCAGATGCTAGGCTCAGAGGAGTATACTCTAACACTAGTCAAGGATCCAGGACCCCATAGACACCATCCGGAGGATAGGACTAACTCTCTCAGAAGCCAGCAGCTAGACCTTGGGCAAATCCAGTTGAAACTGGTTAGCAGGTTCCTGGAAAAAATAGTCTTCTTGCAGCTTTTGTGGCCCTGAAGCTTAACATGAGGTCAGGCAATGATCCTTGAAATCCACTTCTTAGTCCAGCCCTTGGGGGTCTCTCTTCACAGGTTCAATAGCAGGTCAGGTCCTTCTTCTGGCTTCCACATGTCCAGATGTGCTCTGAGGAAGGTACCCAAGGGTGCCGCATGGTCCAGAGTTATGCCTGGCATGAGCTGATGTGTTGGAGAGACTCCGTTACCAATGAGGAAAATGTTCCCAGGGCCACCCTACCCACTTGGACATCATTTCTTGAGGGTTGGATCTATGCAATCCCACAGGACACTCCTCTGTTAAAATCTACAATGGCAGAACCTTTTTTTTTCTCTGCAGATCTGTGGGCACAGTTTGCATGTGTGTCTAGGGAAAGGAGAAACTGTCCTTACATACCAGTTCTGGAAGAGGCTTTCCTTCAACTGGGAGTAGTCCCATCCTGACTAATTGGACAATGGAAAGGGCAGGTCTAGTTGTGAATTACTACTGCCTGTGACAGCGAATTTCCCTTTGAAGCTTGTGCAGTTGGTGGGGACATCCCTCAGGCCACCTATGGCCCATTTGTTCCCTTTCTTCTGAGCCATTCACATCTCCTTGCAGGGGCCAGCAGGCTGCCAGGAGACAGCTGGCATTTAACTCCAAAAAGGCATCTAGAGACTTTATGCAGAACAAAGTGAGGCCTTATTCACAAAGGAAAACCTTTGGTGTAGGTTTTCTATTTTTTTACTATTCACAAACTATGAGTGTAGTTTTACGTGTAATATCTTTATAAGTGCTGAGAAGATAAGACCATCTCTGCAGTATTAAACAAATCACAAACCTTGTCAAGGTGAGGCACAAGTGAACCTGTGGTCAGTCCTCTAGTAGCTTGGCACAGAGCAGTCAGATTTAATTTAGAGGCAGTGTGTAAAGTATTTATGCAACACACAAATAGTAATAAAGAGAAAGCACAACACACCAATTTAAAAAAAACTAGTGAAGTAAAGTAAACAATTTAACACCAAAATGACAAAAATGCAATTAGTAGAATCAGCGTTATGCAGGTTTAAAAATGTAGGTTAAAATAGTGCTGAAAGACACAAATCGTTAACAGTGGTTATTCATTTGCGGGGCTACGTCACAAGTTCAGGCCAACTGCATAAGATTGCTGGCTGCATACAGGGACCAAACTAATCCAGCTGAGAAATATACTTCAAATCCTGGTTGTGGAACATTGCACTGTGCAGCGGTTTAGAAAACCAATGCAAGGTCTCCATCAAAGATGCATTGCGCGGCACTGGTTCCAATGAGCTGTGACTGCTGCAATGCATACTGGTGCCAAGGTTGCATTGTGATGCGTTGGTTCTTATGAGAAGCTTTGAGGTCCACAATAAGGATGCTTCTTGCATTGGCATTTCTGGTGAGCTGTGCAGGCTGTGATGCTGGCTTCTATTGAGGCTGTATTAGTTCCAATAAGGTGCTGCGAATAGTTGCATCTATTTAAACATGGTGCCCCTTTTGAAGTGGAAGATGTTTCTAGTCTCCTCCCCCATACATAGGTGTCTGGAATTTTGTGCCTTTTTTCCCTTTCCACAGAGGGCACAAAAGACTAGTGAGAAACCCTTTGTGAGTTTGTTGAAGCAGAGTCTATGTGATGCATAACTGTGGTAGGTGACACCCACAGAAGGCCCATCCCAACAACACCTATTCCACCATTGTCTCACTGAGTAATACACGAAAAACAACTGTCTGCTACACCTAGTCATATGTCCCAGCATACAAACTGCAGGCACCAAATCATTAGGAAAGAAAATGCCAACTCTCTAAAAGTGGCATTTTCTGAATAGTTCACTTTAACATTAAAGATGATTTGACATTACAATTCTTTATAGAAAAAACTCAACTGTCCTGACTGCTCAAAATTGAAACTTATCACTTATTAAATTTAATAAGGTTACCCGCTGTTATCTTATGGGAGAGGCAGGCCTTGCAGTAGTGAAAAAACAGAACTCAAGAAATACATGTCCATCCTTTTTCAGTACTCTGCATACTGCCCTATGGGCTGTTTAGGGCACATCGTAGGGGTGACAAATGCACTCAGAGAGAAGATGAAGTGCAGCTCTTTCCTTTGCTTACTTAGTTTGTTGATGTACTGACAATTGTGCCTTTGTAGCTACAATGAATCCACACACCAGTAACTTGTAGTAGCTTAATGTGAGGTTCAATAGTTTTTTACAGATCCTTGGCCTTTGAATTTATTGTTTTGAAAATAGAAGGAGCCCGATTGGGGCACTTGCATTGCCCTGAACAAGTTGGCTCATACATGATTACCACTCAGGTTGGTGTGAATCAATTTGCAACCGTTGCTTACAAGGAATAGCTGATGCACTATTATCTGGCAAGTTTTCACCTTACACTTAGCAATACAACACATACGATTATCTATTGGGTTGGCGCTAATGGAAATGTAATGCATGCAATCACTTTTTTTTCCGCATGCCAGATGCATATTCTATGATGTGAAGATGATCTGGCAACCTTACCCTTAGCGTGTTGGTTCTATACCATGAACTGCACATGTTGCTGATTCAGGATTCACTTATCTTCTCCCAAATAAAAACTAGTGGTTTACACAGACTAACACTTTACTCCTAATGTTTTAACTTAGTATATTGGTGGCACAGTGAAGTAATTGTGGTGTTTGTTTGCTATGTTTATACTGATCATGGACAATGCTATCAATCTGTATGCTGCTGCTGGTTTCAATATTTTTGGCCTCACAATTATGAAATTGACTGAATCCAAGGACCACATGTATGAACCTTTCATTTAAGATGCCATGACCATTACATACTCTGCGTTAGCGCAGTTTTGCGTCAAAAAAATATAAATCAGGGCCTCAGTCTGTCAGAATTGGGGTTTCTGGTTGTAAGATGATGCACCCTGTGCAAGCAGGAACCACCACTTTAGTCAGGGTAAGCTAGATACACACCTAGAGATTATCTGTACTCACCTTCTGGTAGGCTGGCACAGAGCAGTCAGGCTTATACAAAGAGACAATGTATAAAGTATTTGTGCAACACACTCACACAGTACCAAAATGAAAACCCCATAAACATACTTCACAAAGGGTTAGAACAATAGATTATGTTTTTATTAGCAAAACAAGACCTAAATAACAAAAATCCAATAGGCAGAAGTTGAGTTATGAATTTTAGAAGAATACATCAAAAAGTAGTGATTAGAAGGGTGGGTTACTGGAGGTGAAACTAGACCAGGGTAAATCCAATTTTCAGGTCAACCACGATAGAGGAAATGACGGCTACAGGACCTGCACAGGGCCCGCTGAAAAAGTACCTTGGATGGAGGGTTGCATCAGCCAGAGCATACATCGTCGTCGGGATGCGCAGTCATCAATGCGATGTCCTTAAGGTGCGATATAGAACCCTTTGCGATTAAGGTGATGCGTTGTCATTGCGCAGCTGGCGATGTGAAGGTGATGCGCTTGGGCTAATGGTGATGCATTTAACCTGACTCATGCAGTCAGCGATGCAAAGTCCTCATGTTCAGCAGCAGGGATGCAGTGGTTCTGATGGGCACAACAGCTGCAATTGCATACATATTTGTAAAGAAATAGCTGAAAACCAACTTTCAAGCCCCAGGACTGGATTGGCACTGCTTTGCAGGGCAGGACTCACAGCTGGCAGCTGATGCGGGGTTGAAGGAAGTTATTGATTGCCCTGAGACTTCAAAATAGGAGGCAAGCCAGAAAACCCTTGGAGTCACTCTGGGTTCAAGTGAGATAGGTCCAGTCCTTTTCCTCAGCAGGACAGAAGTCAGGAGGCAGCAGGTCAGCTCAGGAAAGCTCAGTAAAGTAGAAGGCAGTCCTTACTCCAGGCAGAGTTCTTCACATGTCCAGTAGTGTACTGTGTTGGTAGGGTCAGAGGACCAGTACTCATATCCAGTTGTGCCTCTGAAGTGGGAGTGACTTCAAAGAAGGGTCTTTGATGTGCACAGGGGTCTATTATTTCTAGCCCTGGCTCAAGACTGTCAGTAGGGGGTAACTAGCCCTTTGTATGGGGACAGGCTCTCCCTATTCAGATATAAGTTTCAGCTTCATCTCTCTTCCTTCCCAGGAAGAGCTATCAAAATGCAGATTAATACAGATGAGCTATCTGTCACACCCATCTTTCCTGTGTTTGTGGCTGTCTAGAGGGAATGCACAAAGTGTAGTTGTCACTTACCCCAGGCGTGTTTTGGAGACAGGCTGCAAAGTACACAGAGCAGTATGAGTAGAGAAATACTCACTTTCTACAACTAGCATTTCTAAAATAGTAATGTTGAAGCCAACTTTTCCAGTAAAGATGATTTATCATTACCAGTCCAAAGATATGAAACATGATGCAGTCACTCCTTTCCAATCAGGAATTACATCTTAAACGTTTATGAAGGAATTCACAATATTAGCCTTTACGAGTAGGCCTCACAGTAGTGAAAATTGAACTTGGCTATTTGTCACTACCATGACATGAAAAAAATTAAAAGTACATATCCTACCTTTTTACTTACATAACACCCTGCCTTATGGGCTACATAAGGCCTATCTTAGGGGTGACTTATGTATAATGAAATGGAGTGTAAGGCTTGCCGAGGAGGTTTACATGCAAAGTAGAGGTGAAAGTGTACTGCAGACACAGGCTCTGCAATGGCAGTCCTGAGACAGGTTTGAACGTCTACTTGTGTGAGTGTCAAAATCAGTGTGGCAGGCCCACTCGTAGCTTTTAATTTACAATCCCTGGCTATATGGTATACTACTTTACAAGGGACTTACAGGTAAATTAACTATGTCACTAGTGTATACACCAATGTTACCATGTTTTAATGAGAGAGCACATGCACGTTATTACAAGGTAACAGTGGTGAAGTGCTCAGAGTCCCAAAGCCAAAAAGAAAAACTAGGATCTAAAAAAACGGAGGAGGAAGGCAAAAAGATTCGGATGGCCCTTCAGAGAAGGCCATTTCCAAACATAGTCCTAGCATTGGGCACCAATGTTGCATAAACTGAGTCTCTGGCTTAGCTCTACAAGGCTTGTTTTCACACCAATGGGTGACAGGAGTGAACTTAGTTCAAAGCATAAACACTTGAATGTGAAAGTCAGATTTTGTAGCCCCATATAACCTCCCACCCAATACATAGCGTAAGTGGTGTCTATACTTTTGAGTTACTAACAGTCATTAAACAGGGATCCAGGGGTTAAAACGGTGCAAATGCATATCGCAAAGAAGAATAAAGTGAACATTTCTACCATGGTTGAAATGTCATCTAATAAAAGCCTAATGCCCCAAAACCTACTTCAATGCACTATGGTAGGACAGCAAAGAGTAGAATAAGTTGCATCTAGATTTCGTTAGGGAAGATGAGCGTACTGCATACCTGTTTATAGCCAAACACTGTAATTATCAGGAGCCAAGGAGGGGGTGTTCCCTATGAAAGGCAAACATATTTTGAATCAGTATTAGGGGTGTGCATAACTGGTGTAATTCTCTCTAGCATAATTACTCGTAATTACCAGAACGATACTCATAGTTAAAAGTAATTGCGTGAGAAGCATAATCGAGCATTTAATGCTATTTTCATAGTGCACAATGCATACTTGTATCAAATATTGGACAGTGGGTGCATTTGATGCTAACAAAATAACACTAAATGCTACAGGACAGGAACAGCAGTAGCCAGCAGCCACTCTATCTTAGCTCATTGTTCCTGTGCGTCTGTGGTAGGATGTTTTCACCAAATTACCCCTCAGCCAATCCAGATGTTACTTTGAGCAGCACCAGGAATGGCCTCAGGGAAGGCTGGGGGCCTGTCCCTGCAGCGAGGAGACAGAGGGGCGGAGCAGCAGCCCCACCCCTTCTGCTTGCCGTGAGCCACTCCTGCTAATTACTCACGCCGGAGTAATAGTGTAATTTCAGTACTTTCACATCACAAGAGAAATGCATAATTACTGAAGTTACTCCAATTGCTATAGCGTAATTAAACTTTTGGCAGGCTTAATTAGCATCAGTTCATTCCAGACTCAGGCTTGGTATCAGCTTTCAATAGAAAGTGCGATACATCAGCCTCTCTGGCAGGCAGGATCTTTTATGGCAGTATCTTGCATGATAATATTGGGTAAAGAACCTCTCTTGACAAGTGGTCATAGGGCAGTCTTTTCATACTATATCTTATTTAAGATGGAATTTCCAACATCATCTTAGGAATGTCTGGTATAAGTAATGAGCATCAAGATGCTTTTCTAAGATGCATTATTTTAACTAAATAAGGTAAAAATGCAACATTTCAGATGTATCTGTTTTGGCTATTATTCTTGCTTACACTTGAAACTGAGATAACAAGGCACTTATTCCAGAATGATGATGCATCAAGTGTCTTGTTGATGTCTATACCTGAGTGACTTGACAAATTCACAGGTTCTTATAAAGCTAAGGACAGACTACATCTGTGTTAAAGGCAGAGATTTTGATGAGTTTGAAAAATCCAGAAAATTGAGCCTTGGCGTACCTAAAATGGAGTCCAGCACTATAGACTGTACATCAAGGTAATCCTATTGTAATGATGTCTGTACATTTGCTGCTCTGTAATCACATGGGTGATTCCTGCCTTGCCGGTCAGCTTTGTGTTGTTTATCTTGTGATTTTCACGCAAAACTTTTTACTGTATACTGCTCTGATACCCCTGAGTCCAGTCGTGCTTTAGGAACCCCTAAGTAAATAAATAAGAAATAGATGTGGTCCATTGTCCATAATTTGAAAAATTGTGGAAGAATGTTAACAAAGGTCTCCCTGCATTCCTCCAATAATATAGTGTGCTTTCTATCTACCACAGCAGTATTTGTTTTGATTTACGAGCACTGTGCAGGAAAGTGTATGTTCACTTAACTTATGTGGGAAATTGTAATGTGTAATTTTAATATTTTTATAGCGCATTTGTCTCTGAAATCAACAGAGATTTGCGAGTTTTGCACATGCCCGATAGGACATAACCCTGCATGGTCTATAACAGCTTAGCAGTGGCAGCCATCTTATAGTAGAACATACAGCATAAAGCAGCTGCACTTCCTTTTTAAAATAATAATATTAAATACTTGTTTTGGGGAGAAAAAATATGTATTGCAAAGTACATTGTCTCCCCAGGTACTATTTATTATTATTATTTTTTTCAAATTTCTAGAGTCACAAATACCTTGTGAGATATATATCGTTATTAACAATATCAGATAATCATACCACAAAGACTATTTTACTTTTTAATGTGTTTATTTCACAGTAAGTCCATTCACACTTTACAGCAATGGGTTATAACCCAATGTCAGTATGCACCCTTCAGCAACTTTCCTTGAGTTTTCTGTCAGACCTTACTTCAGTCCAGGCTTTCATTGTGATTGGATTGTTCTTTTAGCTATACATCCATATGCATCAGAAGACCCAAATGGATGCTGACCCTGTTGCCAAGCTGAGACGTATTTTAATTTTATCGATATTGTTTTCATTTGCAGACTTTTAAAATGTTTTTGTGTCAATGTTTTTGGTGCACTAGTATATCTTTAATTGAGTATGCCTTTTGGATTGAATACTTTACACCCGGTTTGCAACACAAAAGTGACATAACCTGTTGCAAAGTGTAGTGAGATTTACTTTCCAAAGCAAATCATAAATTGTACTGCAAAGTTGTCTAAAGTAACATTAAGTAGCACTATGTGTTTCTCTGCTCCACTTTGAGTCAAGAAGGCATATCATGGGTATTATGTTGGAATTTCTATGGAACAATTAGTGAATGTTTACACAAATCCCTATCCACTAACATTTGTGGAGTAGGATTTGTATGAATGTTTTGTAAATCTGAGTGAGGTCTACTGGATGTACTTATTTTACAGCGTTGGGCATTGACTGCGACTAAACTTTTGCTTGTTGAGATTCCTAATTGTAAATCAGTTGATCTCTGAGTGTGTGGCTGAGTGCATGGTAATGTGCTAACAGTTGAATCTGTGCATGGCACTTAGTCCTCGTTATGAGTGTAACATCAGTTTTCAGCAAGTGGAGTGGCCAAAATCTTGAGGTGAAAGTCTGGACCAAAATGAGAAATTACCAGGGGAACTGGATGGACCATGAATCACAGATTCCTCCTGCATATCTTCATTTCAACTCGTAATGTGTCAGATTTTTCCCACCTGGGAGTTATTGTCACTCCAGGTGTCAGTAACTCTGGGGGGAGAAAAATATGGACTATTTGTCAGGCCCTTTATCTTTAGAACCCTTGTACAGTAATATACCTTAAGTACAATTACATTGCTGATATCCCTCCGATTACCCCAGAGTGCATCGCTGAAAAAGTGATAATGTCCAAAAATGTGATCCTACCTTTGGTGCTAACTGAAGGCCTGATTTAAATGTTGCCAGATGGCCCGTTTCTCCATCAAGGTGAGCAAGTAAATTACTCAGTCTCCCTGACGGAGCTGCACCCATCAAATTTAAAAATATCTGTTGGCTAAAAGGACATTTCTAGCGTTAGCAGAAACTGCCTTTACAGTGGTGCCTGTCACTGAATTTTCAGTTTGACGAACGGCACCCTCACCTTGACCGAGCAGTGCAGCAACCTTACAATGTTTTTTACTTTCAGAATGAAAATTCCTAAACGGATTTTTCTTTTTGAAAATAGAAAAGAAACAATGCTCCTTTTACAATTGGACTTTCCCATGGTGAGGGGGAGTATTGAGCTCTTTTTAATGCCCCTTACCACCAGGTTAATTTTTGCTATCGGTTTTTGTCTAACAGACCATGACACATAACATATTTAGGACAAAGGAGAATTAGATGTTTCTCTGTTTCCTCAAAGGAAGAGCAAAAGCTAATGCATGACTGCCCAGACTTGGAGGAATCCCATGATACAGTATGAGCAGCAAATGTAATGAGGGAATTCCTCTGGCTTGGGGACAGATTTATGCATTAGCAAGCACCTTGCAAGCCTCCCCCTTATAGTTGGACCATTCATTTCCACCAGCAATCCTCTCTCAATACCTTGATTTGACTATTTGGCCCACTTGGACAAAGGGTCTTTCCAAAGTTTTTCTAGGTCTAACTCTATCCATGATTGTTTTCATATAATTAGGCCACTTAACCCTATTGGAAGATCTAAGTTTGATTATATCAATAAGTCCCACTCTATAGTTGTGAACATCACTGGTAGCCTAAGTATGCACCCAATAGAGCAGTGGACTCAAGGCAGCCAAAACAGTGACAGGATTAATGTCAAGATCAAATGATAATGGCACCAAGGCGGTTCCCCTCCCTGGCCCAGTGAGGGTTCTGATGAAATTATTTTCTTTGGTTCCCAAAGTACCCAGGTTGCAATGGTGCTAAAGTTTTGCCCCATAGCTTAGCCCCCATACCTGCATCTTATACATTTCTATTGCAGAGCTGAAGAAAGGATTGGAAAACCAAGAATCTTTCTTTGCAAGCATAAGAATTGCTTCTGCCGTATAGGTTACTATATGTGATGTTTTATTAATTTGTGGTGCCCTGGAGCCAGAGTCAGCCAGACGGATCTCCAGATAAACAAATTCTCTGACCCTTTCCTACACTTCGAAACATTACCTTCAAGACTGTAAATGGCATAGGACATACTGAAGTTGTCAACAAGATGTTGAAGGCCTACCTTCGTCTTTGCTAATAGGAGGGTGTCATAAGCGAAGAAGAAAGGCAGGACTTTCTGCCCTGCAAGAGTAGGGGAGTCATTGATACAATTAGTTAAATAGATCAAAAAATTGTTAATGCAGAGAAGTAAAAGAATTGGAAGCAGTACACACCCCTGACAAGAACCCTTTGTAATGCAAATTGAATCAGTGAGCTCTCTCTTCATGCCACATTGAACCCTGGTGAAGTACTCCTCGTGGAGGCATACAATAACCTTTAACAAATCACTCAGGATCCCTGCCTCATGTAAGACCTCCCATAACAACTCCAAGATTTTTTTTTTGCAAAAAACCTGTTGGAGATTATCCAAGAGGCTACTTGGGTGGTAGTTGGAAGAAACACCTGGACTCCCCTTCCGAAAAACAAACAATCTCTGCCCCTCTTGAACTGGGTGGTATTGCTGCCCCTGCTGCAACTGGATTTGTAACAGTGTTGATGTAGGGAACGCGGATATTAGTGTTTGATTTGAAGAGGTTAGCTAGGATTTTATCCAATCCCGGAGCCTTCCCTCATTTCAGTGAATCAATCACAAGGGCGGTCTCTTTTAGAGAAAACTATCACAGTAGAAGACCAATTCAAGTTAGGTACATTCCCAAGTTCAATTGGAGCCTGAGCAACATCAGGAGCACGAGTGAAGAATGATGAAATGTGCAACCCACTTGCAGGGCAATATAGATGATTCAGATGGAATCCCAGAGTTCCCACCGCCAAACACCAGAACTTCTTTTGGTCATTAGCAGATGATGCCTCCAGGAGATCAGCCCAGCTTTTAGACTCCCAGGCTGCATTGTCTTGCTTTATTCTAAAACTATACCACACTCTACATGCCCTTATCTCCTGGCTCTTTCCATTGTTAATAGACTTAAGGAGTATGTTCTTAGCCTTTCTGCAGGATTGAGTGAAACACCCATTCATGGTGTTCTCTCTCACAGCATTAGTTGACCCAACCAGGAAGAAATCCCTGAGCCTATCAAAACGTTTGATGTGCTCAGCAATGACCACTTCACTATCCCCTAGTTTTCATACATGACCTCCATCTGTGCAACAAGAGCTAAATGGTTGCCTAATAGAGCATTAGGAGAAGGGCACACTGCCTCCCACTTCACATTTTTATGATTGTTCTTGACCATCATATGTTGCTCATACAGGTTGGTGGAAGAAGAAGAGGAGGAAGAAAACAGCTGTCTAAAGTTTAGTACTAGGTGATTACGGTCACTCTAATCCGATGCTGTTGCTCCTGAATCTTTCATCTGCCTCCATAGCCGGATGTCTTGAAGGCTGTAATCAATAAAGCTTGCATATGAACCACATTTAAATGTATGGGCCAGTGTAAAATAGGAGAGCGAGTGGCCATTACATGCTTGTAAACCATGAGCTAAACTAATATCCACTTCTTGGAGAGCAGACCTTTAAGATGTCTCTTTAATGGAGATCTTAACTCCTAACTCTGAGATTCCCCATATCTGGTCCTCATCATGCAATAGTTTCTGAATTATAGTGCTCAGCTCATAGGTAAGATTTAGATCAAACGCTAAATTAAAGTAGTGGGAGTTTGAATAACCAGCCATAATCTTATCCAGCAGATGGAGAGTTGGCAATTCACATAATTTCCCAAGACTTTGATTACATGTATATTGATAGGAAAAGAGGCATGCCCTTTGAAAAACAAAAGAAATAGCCCTTTGGCTGTATGGGGATTCAAATTGGAGTTCAGCTATTGAGCAGGAGAAGAGTGTGCTCACCCAGGCAAGCAGCCCACCCGACGAATGCTCAGCTAAAGATCTACTTGCGGGAATACAAAAAACTCTTTGAACCCACTTCTAAATGTGGAGTCTATTGCCTAGGATTTCTGAAAGAGACATATTGCATGTTTTTCAATAAACTGCCAGCATGCAGGATTATCAAGCTTAGGCTGGATGCCTTCTATGTTCCAGCCAAGAATGACTGTGGAATTCAGTAATGAATTAGCAGAGAGAACAGTAGTTCCCAGAGTGGATGTTAATTGTTGCTGACTAAGAGACATAGCAGAAGAAGGTTCACCAATGGGCAATTGAACAGTAATACTTAATGAACAGGAAGCGTCATTCATAGAGTTGGTAACACAATCAAAGGGTCTCGAAGGTGGTGAGGACAAGGAAACAAAGGAGGATTTAAAGGGACCGATGTTGCTGAACCCATGGTTAGAAGAGTCGATCTATTGGCTGCAAGGACCAAAATATCTAAAGAGCTGATGTCAATCTACCTCTATCAGGGTAGAAGATGATTTAATATGATCTAGAGGGGCTTGGTTGCTATTAACTCTGTCCCTGACAAAAGTTATTAGCTATTGACGTGGTTGGATTAGATGCAAGCACAGACTTAGGTCGCAAATGTTGGTAAAAGAAGCTTGGTGAGCAAAAGGGAAATGTCAAAAAGTGCTCTGTCATATAAATAGCAGTTAGTCAGAAGCTGATGGTCATTAATGGAAGACCTAAAGCTGACAATTACAAATAACTTTTTTAAGAGTAGAAGGTGCAAGGGAGGTAGTAGCTACAGGGTGAGGGGCAGCCACAGATGCCACAGTGGGCAACCGATCTAACATAAACAATTTAATTTTAATTAATTAGATTTCAATTGCAGTCAAGCATCTACAAATTAGCTTCAATTTCACTTCCAGGAAACCAATAACTTTTTTGCAGAAAACACCCAAGTCCTCTTTCTTATCATTGTTACAGAGTCCCTCTGCAGGTTGTTGGGAGTTGTACACATTGTTTAGACTTATTACAGGCTTCCACTCTTTCCTTTCCCCCATGGAGCCACTTGAGAACGTAGGTAGGATTTGGACTTCAGGTTCCAAGGGCACACAAGGCATTGTAGTAGAAGAATCAACGATGGGAATAGGCAGACTCAGTCCTGTAGAACCACTGAAAGTCATGGATCCTATATCAGATGCAATTGGGATTTGCTCAGCAGGAGTTACAGGAGGGGGCAGAGGAGAGGGAAAGGTGGTGCTCTTTACTAAGCACACCCAGAGTACGCTGCGGGAATCCATCCAAAGATGTGCTGAGTAGGGCTTAAACATATTGAGAAGCGGCTTATGCTTCCCCATTATGAAATTTAATGAACCACACAGTTCCAAAGATAAAATATTTTCACGTATCATAATAATCAGATGAATGATGGGTGGCCCAGTCCAACTTCCTCCAGGTGATGATTGGCCTGCTTTTGCTAGACATGCAGCATTGCTCCTCCCTTCTCTGAGGAGCCTGTGCCCTGTAGCCCTGAGGGCCCAGCTGTTTGCTATGCTGTGGTCTCAGCAATGACTTAAATGCCCCACTGGGAGCTACTGCAGAGTCGTTCCTCCTTCTATCCTCTCTTAAGGTGCATGGGCCTGGTAGTCCTGAGGTCATAGTAAATGAGGCCCTCTTCTCGAAGCCAACAAAGGCCCCAGGGAACCCTTCCCCTGGGGCCACTAAACTAATTAAAACAGAGGGGGGCCTCACATACCCACTGCCTGAGATAATACTGGCCCTAGGTTGCCCATCCCCTGAGGCTGGCTCGCTAGCTGTGTCCCAGGGAGCCCACCCCGGGACACAGTGGTTTCTCTGTCCACAATATAACGGTGCAGGCAGGGAAACTCTGTCTGCCTGAGTTTCATAACTCCCATCTCAGAGGAGCAAACACAAAGTCTGCTTCCAGCTGAAGGGAGCTCTGAAAATGCTCCTGCCAGCTGGGATCAGACTATTGATTTGCCGCCCTGCCTACACTAATGCATGTAGGGAAGCAGATCAAAATATTGTTCCCACCAAGAGGGAGCATCAGAAGCAGCTGCTCCATGAGGGAGCAAGCAGCTCCAGCTCCTGCTGCATGTGATGGGCTAGGGCTGCAGGGGTCTTGAGTTTTTTCCTGAACCCCCCACATGTGTATGGTAGATGTCCTGCATTGCACCAGGGCACCCACCTTTATGTAATGTGGGTCATGGGGGGCAGCCGCACAACTTCACTCCCTTTTTATTTTAAGCTGTGGCCCTGGGAGATGGGGTCCCCAGAGCCTAATAAGTCTTGGGAATAGGAGCCACACAGCCCCCTCCACTTTAAAATAAAAAGGCCTAAAAAAGATTGGGAGGTGGGCCATGTGGCTCCCCTCCCCCTTAAAATATATATGGCCCTGAGAGATGGGGTCCCAGGGCCATAATAGGCTGGGGGGGCATGTGCCCTCTCCTTCTCTTTAAAAAAAAGGTCCTGGGGTCAGGAGGGCAAGGCCCTTTGGCCAAACACCCACCATGCATGGCTAAAGGCCCTGTGCGGGGATTGGCCATAGGTCAGGTCTTGTGGTCAACCTCCCACTGCACCCCTAGTGCACTGAAGGCTGTGCACAGCATGTGGTTGGCTGCATGCAGGGGTTGGGTGAGGGCCAGGCCCTGCAGCCAACAACACGCTGTGCACAGCCAAAGGCTGTGTGCAGTGGGGATTAGATTTACATATGATAATTAAATATTACTTTATGTAAAAAAAAAAAAAAATACTCCAGAGATTCACTGAAAAAACTAAAGGTGAAAATAGTGGTATAGTTAGGTGAATTTTTCAGTAACAAAAGTGAGGGGTGGATTTACATATGTAATTAAATATTACTTTACTAAAAAATAACAAAACTTAAAGTAACTCTTGGATCTGGCGCTTTCTGCATGTAATCCCCACACATTTTCCCTTCCTCCTCCGCTTTTTGCTGAATTTGTTTTTGCTGGATTCAGGACTCTGGGCACTTTACCACTTCTAACCAGCGCTAACGTGCAGGTGCTCTGTACTCTAAAACATGTTGACTTTGGCTGTACCATAATTGGCATATTTAATTTAGTTACAAGTCCTTAGTAAAGTGCACTACATGTTTCCAGAGCCTGTACTTCAAATACTATTAGTGGGACTGCAGCACTGGTTGTGCCACCCAATGCAGTAGCCCTGTAAACTTGTCTCAGGTCTGCACCTGCAGAATCTTTGTGGGAAGTTTTGAACTGCCATTTCGTCCTGGCTAGTGCCCCCACTTGTCAAGCCCAAGCCTTCCTTTTTATTACATGTAAGCCACCCCTGAGGTAGGCCCTGATTAGCCACAAGGCCAGGGTGCAGTTTGTTTAAAATGTTGGGCATGTACTTTTAAGCTTAACATGTCCTGGTAGTGAAAAACTGTTAAATTCGCTTTTCATTACTGAAACCTATCGCTCCTGTAGGTAAATATTGGGGTTATCCTGAAACATCCTTTCAGTGTAACGGTCAATTGGGAAAAGATAGAAATATGGAGTCTGATGTCTCTGGGCTCACAATTCAAAATCACAAGTTATGGTGAAGTCAGATTTTTAATTGGAAGTCTGAAAATAATGTTTCACAACTGCAAGGCCTATATCTCCCAGAGGTTCACCTTGGAGTTACCTTGAAGCAGCCTTTAAGTATAGATTCTAAATGTGAAAAGATAGAAATTTGGAGTTTGGTATCTCTGGACTCATAACTCAAAATCACAATTCATGGTGAAGTCAGATTTTGAATTGTAAGTATGAAAATGTCACTTTTAAAAAGTCAGCATTTTCTTAGTTTAACCATTCTGTGCCTCTGCCTGCCTCTGAATACAGGTCTGGGTTGGTGACAGCTGGACTTTGTGAAGTCCCTCTAGGCAGTCACACACAAAGGGAGCTGGGGTGTGACATTTGCATCCTGATGGCCCATCACTAAGCTGATGGGCCTTACCTGGCTAGAATGGGACGGAAGAGTTGACACACCTGAATAGGACGGTGCCTGCCTCCACACAAAGAACTGCATAATCCCCTGTAGAGGGTCTGGAGTCAGGGACCGAAGGGCAGGGACGTTGTGCACTTCACCTCTCTTTGAAGTCTCTCCAACTTCAAAAGCTCAACTAGGTATAAGTACTGCACCCCAAACCCTACCAAATCAGAACTTTTCTGGAACCAAGGACATTCTGCCTGGAAGAAGAGCTGATGTGCTGCAGGAGGGACTACCACTTTGCTGACAGTTTTACTCTGTTGGCCTGCTGCCTGCTGATTGCTGTGTTGTGGGAGGGAATGGACTTAGCTACCTGCTTTGCTGTGTTCCTGCTACCTGCTGCTTCTTGCCTGGAAGTGAGAAGGCCTGGAATTGCTCTCTACATCCTTGAACCCAAGTTTCTCAAAGGACTTGATAGTTTGCCCCCTGTTCTTAAAGTCTCAGGGCGATTAAACACTTCCTTCAACCATTTTAAGCTGCTGAATTCAGCAAACTGTAAGTCCTCCCTTGCCTGAGCTGCCAACCAAGCCCTGTGCCTCAGGAGTGGGTCCTGCAGCTGTCTTTCTATAGGAATCTATGCATCAAGTCTGCTGCAGTGCCCTCTAATGTCGATGCAGTGCTAATTCGATGCGGGACCCGACTGCATGGTTTGATGACGAGCAAGTTCCTATCCAAGGACATTGCTGTGCTTCTTGATGACGACACATCTACATTGAAAGGGGTTTGACACCAATGTGGGACCCGAACGTGAGTGTCAACGACAAAGTATCTACCCAATTGCATGGATCATAAGTGACGGTTGCTCCATCCAAGGTACTTTTTTAGCTGGCTCTGCTTGAGTCCTGTAGCCAGCCTACCCTCCATCGCAGTCAGGCTGAACTTTCAATTTACCCTGGTCTAGAGTCATCTCAAGTAACTTTTTAGTGCTTTTGACTTCTGACCCGTGCATTGAAGTTTATTCTTTAAAAATTCAAATTGTGAGTTCTACTTATTGAGGCCCATGTTTATACTTTTTGACGCAAAACTGCGCCAACGCAGTTTTGCGTCAAAAAAATTACCGCCGGCTAACGCCATAATGAAGCGCCATGCGGGCGCCGTATTTATTGAATGACGTTAGCCGGCGTTAGCCGCCGGCGCCGTCTGGTGTGCGTTAAAAAAAACGATGTACACCAGGCAGCGCCGGTGTAGGGGGATATGGAGCTTGGGCGTCAAGAAATGGGGCAAGTCAGGTTGAGGCAATTTTTTCGCCTCAACCCGATTTGCGCCATTTTTTTTCACTCCCAACCCCCATAGAAATGACTCCTGTCTTAGCAAAGACAGGAGTCATGCCCCCTTGCCCAATGGCCATGCCCAGGGGACTTATGTCCCCTGGGCATGGTCATTGGGCATAGTGGCATGTAGGGGGGCACAAATCAGGCCCCCCTATGCCACAAAAAAAAAAAAAAAAACACTTACCTGAACTTACCTTAATGTCCCTGGGATGGGTCCCTCCAGCCTTGGGTGTTCTCCTGGGGTGGGCATGGGTGACAGGGGGTGTCCCTGGGGGCATGGGGGGGCACCTGTGGGCTCCTTCAGAGCCCACAGGTCCCTTAACGCCTGCCTTTTGCAGGTGCTAAAAAACGGCGCAAACGCGGCCGTACGTAATTTTTTTTGACCCGCCCACTCCCGGGCGTGATTTTTGCCCGGGAGTATAAATCCCACGCACATGCCTCGGAGTCGATTTTTTAGAAGGAACTCCTACCTTGCATATAATTAACACAAAGTAGGTGTCCACGCAAAAAAATGACGCTAACTCCATGGACTTTGGCGCTAGACGCGTCTAACGCCAAAGTATAAATATGGAGTTAGTTTTGCGTCGAATTTTTATCATTCTGGTCTTATTTTAGTCAGATAAATATTCACTATTCTCTAAACTTGTGTAGTCTTTTTCTGGGTTTTTCACTCTGTTACTGTAATTTGAGTGTTGCACAAACACTTTACACCTTGTCTCGTAAGTTAAGACTGACTGTTCTCTGCCAAGCTACCAGAGGGTGAGCACATGTTAATTTAGCTTGTGTAGATGACTTACCCTGACTAGAATTGTGGTCCCTACTTGAACAGTATGCATACCTCTCCCAACTAGAGACTCAGGCCCTAATTTATACTTTTTTTTGCGCCGCATTAGCATCATTTTTTGACACAAAAGCTGTGAAAACTTACAAAATACAATTGTGGCACAAAAAAAGTATAAATCAGGGCCTTAATGTTTTGACAGGAACATTATAGTTAGGTGAAATGCTCAGTAACAACAAAAAGTTTTAAACTCTAAAAAGCAATTAACTTCACCAGTTATAGTTATCTCAAAAAAATATAACTCATAACATAGATAACTATAACTTGCAGCCTTGTCATGCATTGCAATCACCCCACATACCACATCACTCATGAAATCTTCTATGACACCATTTATAATATCTGTTAGAAATGGGGTCTTTGGTTGGCAGTCAGGTTACTGCATGTCCAGTCAAGGACCCTCACTCTAGTCAGGGTAAAAGCGAATCACCCTCAGCTAACCCCCGCTCACTCCCTTGGTAGCTTGGCACAAGCAGCAGGCTTGACTTCAGAGTGGCAGGTGTAAAGTATTTGTATCAACACACACAGTAACTTAATGAAAACACTACAAAATGACACAACACAGGTTTAGAAAAATAGAAAATATTTATCTAAACAAAACAAGACCATAACGACAAAAATGCACAATGCACAAGTCAAGTTATCACTACAAATGCAAAAAGAGTCTTCATGTAATTTTAAACACACACTAATGCAGTTAGCATGAAAATGTACCTTGGGCGCATCAAAAATAACCCTGCACGGGTGAGTGTGCGTCAAAAAGGGCTTGCGATGTGTCAATTTCACTCACGAGCGAGACCTTGCGTCATTTCTCCTTTGTTCGGGTCAGCGTGTGTTGTTTCTTCTCTCTGCAGCAGAGCGATGTGTCGATCCGGTCAGCAGTCTCGGGTCATGGCAGGCCTTGCATCGTTTTCACACACCCAGTGGTGTTGGCGTCTGAAATCCAGCCGCACGATGATCCAGCGCTGGTTGCGATCTCACCAGCCTCCGTCAGCAATGCTGTGCATCGTTTCTCCAGCCCCGGGCATCGATCTTCGGGCTGCGAAGCCGGCGGCGCATCAATTTTTCAGCTGCAGATCAGAGTTGTGTCGATCTTTAGCCCACATGGCGGTCGGTGTGTGGATTTCTCACTCTTGGGCTGCCAGCTTCTCCTTTCAGGGTCCCAGGAACTGGAAGGGCACCACTTGGCAGAGTAGGAGTCTCTCCAGAGACTCCAGGTGCTGGCAGAAATAAGTCTTTGCTGTCCCTGAGACTTCAAACAACAGGAAGCAAGCTCTAAATCAAGCCCTTGGAGAGTTCTTCACAAGAAGGAAGGCAACACAAAGTCCAGTCTTTGTCCTCTAGCCCAGGCAGAAGCAGAAACTGCAGGATAGCTCCACAAAGCACAGTCACTGGCAGGGCAGCTCTTCTTCCTCAGCTCTTCAGCTCCTCTCCAGGCAGAGGTTTCTCTTGGTTTCCAGAAGTGTTCTAAAGTATGTGGTTTTGGGTGCCCTTCTTATACCCATTTTCTCCTTTGAAGTAGGCCTACTTCAAAGCAAAGTCTCTCTTGATTGTGAAATCCTGCCTTGCCCAGGACAGGCCCCAGGCACTCACCAGGGAGTTGAAGACTGCATTGTGTGAAGGCAGGTACAGCCCTTTCAGGTGTGAGTGACCACTCTTCTCCTCCCTCCTAGCACAGATGGCTCATCAGGAAATGCAGACTACACCCCAGCTCCCTTTGTGCCACTGACTAGTGACAGGTGCAACCCGCCCAACTGTCAAACTGATTCAGACAGGGAATCCACAAACAGGCAGAGTTACAGAAATGGTATACGTAAGAAAATGCTCACTTTCTAACTGTGGCATTTTCAAACACACAATCTTAAAATCAACTTTACTAAAATATGTATTTTTAAATTGTGAGCTCAGAGCTGCAAACTCCACGTCTAGCTGCTCCCAAAGGGAACCTACAGTTTAATCAGTTTTAAAGATATCCCTCATGTTAACCTATGAGAGGGACAGGCCTTGCAACAGTTAAAAACAAATTTAGCAATATTTCACTGTGAGGACACATAAAACACATTACTATATGTCCTACCTTAACCATACACTGCACCCTGCCTTTGGGGCTACCTAGGGCCTACCTTAGGGGTATCTTATATGTAGGAAAAGGGAAGGTTTAGGCCTGGCAAGTGGGTACACTTGCCAAGTCGAATTTACAGTTAAAACCGCAAACACAGATACTGCAGTGGCAGGTCTGAGACATGATTGCAGAGCTACTTATGTGGGAGGCACAACCAGTGCTGCAGACCCACTAATAGCATTTGATTTACAGGCCCTGGGCACCTCTAGTGCACTATATTAGGGACTTACTAGTAAATCAAATATGCCAATCATGGATAAGCCAAATACATACACATTTTGTACAGGAGCACTTGCACTTTAGCACTGGTTAGCAACTGCACAAGCAAAAAAGCAAATGTTGCTTACAAATATAGCCCTCATATTATATATGCTTAATTTGGGCCACGGCGACCAAAACAGCAAAAACAGAGTCCAGCACACATCAACAACCTGAGAAACAAAGGCAAAAAGTTAAGAGAGACCATGCCAAGGATGAAAAGTCTAAGACGTGTCCCCCCAAAGTCTAACAATATCACTGCAACATTTACAGGGAAAACTGTGCATGGAGGGGGTGCAAGTTATAGTTACCTTAGGGCATGTGTTATAGTTAACATCTTCACAAAACTTTCCAAAAAAAAGTCCATCCACCTCAGCCACTTCCTTGACATTTTGGGGTGATTTGTCAAGCAGGTACAGAAATAAAAGGGGGTCCAAAACATGTTTTGCTTGAGCATTTTTAGATCTGAAATTTAAGCAGCCATAGCCAAAAGTCAAAATGGCTGAACAAATTACATACATTTTGTCAATAAATCCGTCCAGTAGTTTTTATGTAATTAAAGTATCACATTTATGTATATGTCATGCCACAGAGGATCTATGGATCCAACAGATTTAAAGATAAGAACTGATTGACTGCCATCACATCAACAAAATTACATCACTCATGATATGTTCTATGACATAATTGATCAATATACAAAAAAGGTGACCGCCTCAATCCAGCCTGCTACAGGCCAATCTCCCTGCTTGATACATCAGCCAAACTAGCTGGGAGAATAATCCCAAACAGACTCCAAACATGGGCGGAAGGATATGACATCTTATCCCCAGTGCAGTACGGCTTCCGCACAGGAATAGGTACAGTGGAACAGGGCCTGAATTTAAGTATTCTAGTGGGGAAGTATACAAAGATCAGAGAGGGTAACTTGTACCTGGCCTTTATAGACTTATCTTCAGCATTTGACTGCGTATTACATGAGAAGTTATGGGACATTTTAATAAGCATGGGGGTTGAATTAACAATAGTTCACCTCATACGGGACCTGTACACAGGGTGCAGAGCAAGAATAAGGTATGGGATGAGAGGGGAATGCACCAGGCCTTTTGGCATATATAGAGGGGTGCGCCAAGGTTGAGTTCTTGCTCCACTCTTGTTCTCATTATACATAAATAATTTAGAATGTGAACTGATAAGCAAATGTAAAGACCTCCCCCAAATAGGTAACCGTGCTGTCCCTGCACTGCTTTACGCAGATGATGCAGTACTCATGGCTAGGACACCGTTAGCCCTCCAAAAACTTTTAACCACCTATATAATCTTCATGACAGATTTGGGTCTTACAGTCAATCGTTCCAAAACGTTTATAATGAATTGCGGTAGGAAATCGGGTAAGACCTACAACACTACTATCCATGAGGATAAAGTGGAGATAGCTCGTACTTTTTCATATTTGGGCATAATGTTTGATAAACAGGGTTCTTGGGCACACTGCGTGAAAACAAAAAAAGACCAGATCATTAAAACAATCACAGCCCTGAAGATGTTTTCAAAAAGGCTAGGGGGGATTACCCCCCGAATAGGGTAAAAATCTACAAAGCTAAGTGCATCCTGGCTGCTATGGATGGAGCAGGTATTTAAGAGTATACTAATTGCAATTCGATTCAGATAGTGGAGAATGATTTCCTCAGATACTTACTAATGGTACCAAATGGCACATCATCATATATTAACCACATGGAATTAGGGGTTTCTTTTGTACTTGATTTGATAAAGATACAGCCATTATTATTATGGCACAAAGTGTGGACCTCCAAGCACACTGGATTAAACAAGTCCATTTTATCTGATTGCATGAGGCTAACACACTCGCTAAGAGTTCCCTGGTTGAGATACATTATGACCTTTTTCAGAAATATGGGCTGCAAAGACTACTACACAAACCCAGAATCATTGCAAAAAATAACCAGGAAAGAACTGAGGGCCCTGACATTGAAGCACTTGGAAGAACAGCGATGGGAAGTTGAATCAAAAAAAACTAGTGTTATGTCTAATCAACTAATCTTGTCTACGGAAGCTATGCAACCTTATTTAACAATCGTGATAAACCCTCGACATCGTTTCGTCCTTACGAGATTACGTTTAGATACTTTCCATCGTTTAGTAACCTTCACGATCATGAATGACTTGAGTACACCCTTAAGTGTATGCCCCTGCGATGTGAAGGCACCCCAATCCACGATGCACGTGGTCCTCTTTTGTAAATTTTATGACAAACATAGAAAATTTATTTTATTGCCTTTTTTAAGATTGATTAACTTGCGCCAGTGTCGTGATGCGTATTTTAGCCTACAGGTTTTATCTTCTATTGAAATGTGTGGAATCTTGGCAAATTTTTCATGTTCAGTATTGACCGCAAGGAAGTCTATGGGCGCGCTGGCCTAATCTTATTGAAATGGGTGGAATATTTGGTAAATTTTTTACCTTCAGGATTATCTGTAAGGAAGCTCATGGGCGCATTGGCCTAAACTTATCAAGGTTTTAAATATTTGTAAACGGATAAATTTAGGACGCGTACTATTACTTTTACTACTCATTCTTATTATTTTTATTTATTTATTGTGTCTGTATATATAGATGTGTTTTATCTGATACTTTTATGACTTGTTGAAAGTCAAATAAAGTTTGTTTGATGATGATGATGATGATGATGACATAATTGATCACATCTCTGCTACATCTGAAATGACATCATTGATAACAACACTGTGCATGGCAGAGGTGCGAGTCAAAGTTACTTTAGGACATGAGTTATAGTTAAAGAAAGAGAGTATATGACAAGTAACCAAATAATGGTGTCTTTACCCCACTTAGATGTTACAGTTACACCATAGAGCATGAGACCAAGGGTGGGATTGTTTGTAACCGTCATCAGAACTCTGTGTTGGCAATACAGGACCCCATTACAGAGGCACATCTTGATGTATTATTTTTATCACGTTTACCAACTTATTACGATTGTTGAGTATGCAGAAGGGCCCTTACTCCCTCGAGCGAGTAGGTGACGATGCCTCCTCTCCCCCACATGATTTCGACTAGTAAAATGATAATTGATTGTCATTCTGCTGTTTTTCTCAGATGAGACGAACTATATTATAGAAGTAAAATATTTGCACTGTTATCTGACATAACAGAATATATACCGTTTTTTTAATTAATTCAAGCGTGTACATATTTTTGTTTTCTTGAAGTATCTGGAGCACCAAAGGTCGGTCGAGGCAGAATTATGGGTGCCCAGTGCATGACATGACATGAAAGTCAGACTACTGACCAGCGTTCTGTACTGCTAGCAAAACAAACTGATGGGGTCGTTACCTCATTCATCTCTGTGTGTTAGAAAAAGTTCCCAGCTGCTGCCCCCGCATTTTTCACAGGTCACAGGGTAACTTCAAATCTGTCCAGACGAATCCTTGGAGACTAATAGGCAAAGTATTTTACAGTCATTGGGTCTGGGAATGTCTCATGCCAAGGGTGATGTCCCTTTAAACGTGTTCACGCTCTCAGTGTTAAACCTTGTGGCATTTTACTTTCTTAAGAATGTTAACTAGAAAGCCAAGCATATTTCTCTTTTTCGCTTTCCTTCCAAAAGAAGAAAATTACAGGACACGCATATTAAGTAGTTTTGTACATTATTAGTTAACTTGAATTTTGCTATGGGAGAGAAAGAATTCACGTGTTCAGGGAACACCTGTTGAAAGACAATGCCCATCAGTATCTCATTGTCTTTTGGATAATATGCTGAAGCACATTACGCTTTTTACTTTCCTATTCGTCTTGCTTCTTCTTTGTACTTATCCCATCTGCTTGCGGTGTTGTTCCGCCCCGTCATACTGAACTAAAACAAGCATGTTCATTGATTAATTATTAATTAATAAAAAAAAAATTAATAATTCAGTCGGCATAAAGACCGTAAGCTAACCGGTAGAGAATAAAGTGTAACGTCGATACGGGAAAAATATGAATATATTTACTTCAGGGAAAAATGTAGTAATTGAAATAGACGTAATTATTTTCCAGTTTAGAAAAAAATCAATTATCTTTATTATTTAATACGTTTTCTGAAATGTGCACGTTTTGAAACCGATTTAACAAAAAACAAGATACAGTGAACGTCTCTCCTGCTGTTAGGTATCTCTTGAGCTCTTGTCTGGATAGGAACAGGTACATCAAAATGAGGCGTAATGGAGCTGTTGGAGTGTAGCTTTTGTAATCAAAATTAACATGAACTGCTTGCAAAATAATGTGTAATGAAGCTACATAGAAAACGCATGAAATGCTTCTAATGTACGTACTTGAAATGTGCCCACAGGGAGTGGCCACCAATGTATACGATGATTGATGAAATTGACTAATGAATTATTAATGTACTAATGTATGGTTCTGTTTTAGCATTAAGAGTTATATGTTAAGGTTTTACCGAATAAATCATTAGGCCTTAGTTAGCAAGAGTCTGGGCCTAGCTGCCTGGTATCACATTAACTGTGTTTTTCTAACGTGCAATGTGCTGTCTTCCTGAAGGACATAAAGCTGTACTTTTCCTTAAGTTAGAGATGTGTGTAGCTGTAGTAAATTCTTTCTCATGAGACCCGACTTGCTCAAGGAGACATTCTTGTCCAATGCAACAGTGTAATTCGTAACAGGTACAAGGTCGCCTGAACTGGTAAAGACAATGGAGCTACTGACTGAATCCGTGTGTGTAACTTTTCCTACCTGCCATTTCACCCGATGAATGCGTAAATCACAGGAGCCAATGAACTGTATGAGAACTGTCTTAGGTGAAAATTCTAGTAGGGTGACCTCTCAACCATTGGATAGAGATAGTGGCGCACCAAATGCAGACCAATGGGATATTAGAGCCTTGTCTGGCAAATTCAATTTAACGTCGTGTCACAAGGAGACATCAGCCATTAGAGGGACACCCCTGTTGTTACTCTGGCATTCCGTCTTTACCCTTTCTGCTTTGATTCTTCAAAACCATCCTCACCTTGTTTTGCCCGGTATCTATTTCTTCTCCTCCTTAAGAGGGAAGAACTTTCTGCCCTAGTTTCTGAGACTTTGCTGTTCAATCCTGCAGGATGGCGAATCGACTACTGTCCTGAGGACGAAGACTGACTCTGTATGCTGACCCATTACGTAGGATAACTATACGATAATGAATTGTAATTGTCTGCTTGCCTTTCCTTTCTAGGTACCAACTGCTTTTGACAGAGACCATAGTTAGACGTTTTTCCAAATTTGTGTTACTAAATTGTTTTGCATGAAGCCCAACATGCTGATGCTAATTCGAGGTTAGTTAAGGAGTTCACTGATATTGGGTAAAAACAGACAAAATGACTGAAGCTTTGCTGTGTTGAATAGATGCGCTAATGACACTCTGCTAAATAGATACATGTTGACGCCGTGTTTTGTTCTAATGTTTATAATCTTTGCTTTGCTCAAATCTTATTCGAGTTGCCACATTATAACACTGTTGATGTGTTTCCTGGTGTTGAGACTAATAAACTTGCTAGTAGAGTGTAACCAATAGGGAATAAATATAATAAAACTTACTAAATTTGTGTGGTTATTCATGACTGAAGGGCCTTGTGACGTTTCAAATTCACATTGATGTGATTAACTATTTTGATTGATTTGCTGTTGTAAATATTGATGAGACTATTGAACTATTGATTGACATGCTGGACAAAGATCTTGTCTTAAGGTGTCTCCAATCAGGGTCAAAAGGTCCATTGGCCTAAAACGAGTCCCAGAGTAAGAAAATTATCTAGGGCGGGATGCGTTATCAGAGTCACCCCATAGCTAATGTCAGAATTTTTTACGCTAGTTCAGAGCTTTGTAGGATTAGCGTAAAAAATGTTGACGCTAATCCTGCAAAGCCTATTGAGGCCCATTGTAAACAATGGTGTGCCTCCTTTTAACGCCTGCTCTGAGCAGGCGTTAAAAGTAACGAAATAAATGATGCAAAGAAATCTTTTAGATTTCTGTGCACCATTTTTTTCCTCCCCACTAATCGGGGAACGCAGGCATAATGTAGAGCAAAGGGTCAGAATGTGGTGCAATGCATTCATCGTGCTGAATTTGTAAAATTGGCTTGGCAATTTTCACCTCGTTGGGTCACATTAGCGTAAAATAATTATGCTAATGTGGCGCAGGGAGGCGCTAGGGGCTCTTAAATCTGCCCCTAAGTTTTTAGATTTTCACCTATTGGCATTTTGAATGCTGAGCATGAAGAATTAACCACTGTAAAAGGCGGTTTTTTTTTGCATGTGAGGAATTTCTGAAATGAGAGGATCTGATTTTTAACACTTTGAAAATAATTCATTTTTTGGTTTGCCTTTATGGAACAAGCATTTTGTGAATGTGCGGTGATGAGTAATATTAACATGGCTGTTTTTTTATTTTGAATTTTTGATGGTGATACAATCTGAACTGGAAGGGCATAATTGTCCCAGCAACATCATGGATATCCATCACACATTCATTGGATGTGACGCAGTGCCTATATTTCGCTGGATATATACACCCACTGTAATATCTCACCACTGTCCTGCTTACGCCGACAGAGACGCCATACACCCAACCTCGGTGCGCTAATAAATGTGCTTTATTCTCAAAATCTTCAATGGAATGACAGGGTGCCATGGACCAATGCGTTTCAGCTCTGACAAACGAGCCTTGATCATAGACGGGTGTAGTCATCATCACCACATATTTAAAGTGACCATGTGCATCCTTTACACACAATTGAGACAAAACAGTTGTGTAAGGGTGTGGCTTGTTTCTTCAAATACTACTTCATGTGTATCCTATTTTGGTAATTCATTCTGGGGATACAAAAGCATTTTATTGGCAAGGAATAGAAATCAACAAATTCAGTGTGCTTTGCGAAATAATGTCAGGAGCATCGTATCTCCCTGCTTAAAGTCACATGATTATTTCCTGAAACTGGTTGGGCTCAAGTGGACAACAGCTTTACAGCTTCCTGATGATATTCCAAAATGGCACCTTATAAAGGAAAATGTCCGGTTGCTTGCTGGTACTTTTTATGGGCTAGCGCAAAGCGCTTCGTCCATAAAGTAATCTCTCTTTGGGCTTCAAACCACGCCCAGGTCACGTCAGTCTCTTTCATTGGTTCCTGGGCTTGCTGTTTAAAATCTGCTTGCTTTCATTTGTGAAAAGCATACATAGGTCATGCCTTTTCCGTTGTTTAGCCTGCCTACACAGCACCGGTAAACTACCAAAAACATACGAGGCTCGATGTTTTGAGCCTGGGGTCCGGACTACTTTATCTGTTAATTTTCCCCGCACCGCGATCTTGCTGGGGTTTACATAGCGCAATCGCGCTCAGTTTTTCCGTTTCCAACAGCAGCGCGATCACGCTGCATTTTACAAGGCGCGATCGCGCTGTGTTTTTTTTCTTTTAATTTGTGTGGCAAGACAATTTAGGTTAGGAGTTTACAACGCAAATAGCTCCAACTCAAGCAAATGCGAGCCCGTTGCATTGAAAATGCTTGTTAATTACTCCGAGCCTATGTCTTCCTCGTCACTGTCCTGAGTTACCCCACCCCCAGCCTCTCCTTGTTGTTCCTCTAATTTCTGTCTATGCTTTATTATTTCAGGAAGTGATGTATTTGACCTCAAGGGTATGAGGCCCACTTTGATTGGGAAGGAAAAGTCAAGCTTGGTGAGGAGGTTCTGAATGAATGAGATAATTTCATATGTAAGGACCAGGTGCACAACACTCACTGGGCTAAAGGGGCTTCTGCCACCCCCCCATCATGGTCACAGTCCGGTCTGCAGCTTCGGTGCTTGTCTCTACCTGGACAGGGCACTGCTTGGGAAGCTGGTGCTGAACTCAGAGAAAACATTTTCTGTGTTTTTTGAAAGACATGTTCAGCATTTCCTGCTGCTAGACAGTCCATTCAAATGAGGGATAGAGGTCACTAGTAATATTAAAATGTTCACAGACCCCGATGGTGGGGGCTTTCACTGTGAATGGCAGGTACTTTAGAATTCCTCGTTGAGACAATGATTGGCCATTATCACTGTGATGAGGGAGACAGCATTTGCACTTGAGAAAGGATCTTTCCAATGTGGAACCTGACCGTACTGGACATAAGGCAAACTGGAGGCCAGAATGGTGGGGGCTGCTTTTTTTACAGGGGGGTTTTGAAGCAGTGCAGCTGTTTTAAGAGCATTGGAGAGTTCCTTGTGTATCCAACAGTTTTCAGGCAACAATAAAAGTGCCAAGATAACTCTGGTGATTAATGTACCTGCTGGACAGAGATCAGAGTTTTGTCTAGTGGCAATTTTTACTCATTTAAGGTAGTGCAGAGGGTTAATGTGCCTGCTGCAAAGAACGTGTACTATGCAGCTTTTACAGAGCAGTATTTTATGTGCATAAATTAGTGGGATGCTGCTTTTGTCATAGAGATCCTTTTGCTACTGTGCAGTTCATAATTTACAATAATAATCTAGCACAGCAAGCTGCCATCAAAGTTCTGCATGCAAACCGTATGTTAAAGGTTAGAAATGTATGTTTGTCCCAGTGTTTCATTAACCTGCGTCCTTCAGGCAAAGAGGGTACAAATGACAACTGATATTGTATGCTGGGCTACTAGAATTATGTGATTGTGCAGCTGCAGCATTCGTCACATAACCATAAATGTACTTCATTGGCCATATAATTCATTGTCTGCTGCATAATCTGTAGATTTTAGCAAAAATAAAATTTGTTTCAAGTTCAAATGGTTCAAAAGTTACTAAATATGCAGCAGCAGCACATGTTATTGGGCAGTGGAAGACCCTTTGTCAACCTTTACTGGTCACCTATTGCTTATTGTTTATTTGTGTTTCATACTGGTACTACTGAGCTGCAACTAATGCCCAGACAGTAAGTAATTATGTTTCACATTACGCCACATAACTTGCCTTTTCTTGCTGTATAATTTACTCAACCTTGCCCCATAAATTGGCCCTCCCCTGTCCCATAGTTCTAGTAGCCCTAATTGTTTGTAATTGAACTTATACAGCGTTTACTACCCTTGACAAGGTACTGCAGTGATTCAGTGTATCAGGAAGTCCAGAACTTCTTACCAACTGCATCTTGTATTCTGAGGCGCTTGAGTTTTTGCTTCTAAAAATTCCAAGTAGGGGCTAAAAAGTCAGAACATCCAAAAGTGATATTGGGATATATGGGTCTGGTCAGCAGTTACTTTGTTTTGGTGGTTGATGGTAGGTGGAACCAGCACTTATGGGTGGGTTTAGGAGGGACTTTTAAAAGCTGGTCCTGTGGGCAATTTCTGAGCAGAATGTTCCTAACTGCCTGTTCTGTCCCAGATGAAAGGCCAGCCATTGCCCAATCGTTGATGTTGCCTGTGAGTCCGTCAGGTAGTATTGGTATCAGGGTGATGGTTTGATAATAATGTCATGTCACACCATTACTTTAACAGTCATGCAGTTACTCTAACACTCCATATAAAGGCAGCAGAGGAGAGCAGCCCATCACAGTGCTTCTCTACCTCATGATTGCAGTCTATCTCGGCCTGGGTATGGCGGGACATGTGCACCACAGTAGGCACAAATATGGCTTGCCATGTTCCACTGTGACTTCTCAAGGGCTGCTGGGTGCTGACCTCACACACTCCACCTCAAAGAATGTTGTGTGTGCCTCTTGTCCTGGATATGTCAACATTAAATAGACTGACAAGTGGATCTACAGGGCACTGTGCACGGACAGCACCTGGCACTGCAACCACCAAAGCTTTCTGCCACAGCAGCTTTTGCTCACCCTGCCTTTTTCTACCCTATGCCAACTTCAATCTGGCAAATATGTCCTGTCTTTTAATGCACGTTCTGCTGAGACACAGTACAGATACCTTCCATTGTTTGAATGTCTGTATGAAGAGGGTTTTTTAAAGCTCAAGCTTGGTTCCAGATACAACAGTTCACATAGCACAAGTGAGGACTCTCCAAGGTTGTGTGATAATGACATCTGAGTGGATACCCTAAACCAACCTAGTTCCCCATTAAAGCAATGAAGTAGAATGAGGACACAACACTTGGTTATGAGAATTAAACATTCTCAGACCATATTTATTTTCCCAAAGATACATAAGTGACATTTCTTGATCTTGACAGACTTCAAAATATTCTCATCATGTATACTGAACATTATTTCAATACAGGACTAGACATAACATTGTCAGTCTGAAATTCTCAAAATCATGGCTACCCATTGGGCTGGCACTTCAAGCCCCATCCCAAATAAATTTGATTTTGTGCCCCCAAATTTCCTCTACTACCCCTACTTAGTACTCAACAAGGTGAACTCATTCACTTTCTAATACCAGGAAAGACCCCTTAGGTCAATCAGTTAGTTGGGCTCAAAACCTTTCCAGAGCAGCCCAAAATTGGATGCCGCTGGCACCATTGGAAGATGGACCTGGGTATCTTAGCCATATCTTGGTCCTCTGGTGATAGACCATCTCCTAAATCACCCCTAGGCATTGTTAAAGAAGAAACTATTGGCAGCCAAAATATAGTACTGTAGTGACGAAATTGTAGCTGACTGCAGACCGCTGACCCACTACTCCACTATGGAGTGTTAATTGGAGCCAAATACAGACTTCATCTGACGTTATAGGGCTCCTGTTTTCACAGGCTTCATTGCCCAATCTCTGGATCCTGCTGAAAGTTTGAATTTTTACATACGATGGCAAGAACTGTCATTGTCCACCACCTCCCACTGGCCCCTGCCTAAATGCCGGTGGCACATGGATCCTCCTTTATTCATATTAGTTATTTGTCCTTTGCATTTCTTTCCAGGTCCACTTTTTCAATCCCATTTACTGAAGTGTATTTTTACTCTTATAACATCATCCAGAGGCAGTCACCTGGGCTTCAGCACAGTTTATACTTTCATACTACTCTCTGTCCCTGTAGTCACTCTCTCCATAAACAACTTACGTTTTTCGTGCTCCCAGGAATGCAAGACTAAAATTGGTTGTACTTCTAGAGATTCATTGGAATACCTAGAAGATATCAGTGAGTTCCTGCACAAATAAGTTAGTTCCTGCACAGGCAGAGAAAGTAGGTTTCTGTCATAATCAGACCCTGTCCTATGAAGAGTGGAGCACATTCATCGTAGGGTTGACCTTTTTCCACAGTTTTATATAGCACAAACTCAACTGGAAGGTAATTGGGCACTTTACAGGAGCAGCAGCGACATTACACAAGGTCACATTCATTTTTTATGCATTGGCAGATTAAGGGACTTTCTCAGAGTCCAGGGATGTTAAGCCGGTGCTGAGACTTGATCCTGGTTTCTCAGTTCCAATACATAACATAACAATAAATCTGAGTCTGCATACATAGTCCGGAATCCCTGCACAGATACAGCAGAGTTTGTGCAAAAAAGGAGCTGAGCTCCTCCAGATATAATGTTGAGTTTCTTTGCAGATAGTTTATTTCTTGCACTGAACCAGAGCAGAGCCCTTGTATACATAGAGCTGAGCCCACACACACAAAGAGTCTCGTTGATTCATGCATTGTGTTGAGCCAGTTCACAGGCAGCGTCCAGCTCTTTCACCATTCATTTCTGCAATGTGAAAGTTGAACTTTTGTGGGGATTTAGATATCAGTCACCAGCTCCTAATCTGAGGAAGTGGTTGGTGGCTGGCATAGCCTGTCTCTGCAAGGGAGTCAGGAAGAGAAGGTTGGAGGGAGGACAAGAGAGAAAAGGAAGGAAATGAGGAACGAAATTGTGAAAAAATAGCCCCAAAGACAAGATAGAGAATAGTAACGGAGAAGAGAGAGAACATATCAGACAATAAGGAGGGATGAAAGAGAGGAAAAATAAATGAGAGGAGAATGTGACTGAGATGGTAAGAGGAGAGAAAATGTACTAATGTTTTTTTCAAACTCAGTACTGTGTTGGGGTGAAGCTGCTTCATATATAATATAGTGTCAGTTACTTTCACTCTGCGGACTTCTGTCAATAGATATAACTCGTGCCTTTGTCCTGCTTCTTGAGGACATTATGCACAATGCTGTCATCCAATGTCACTACTGCTGCTACCACCTCTCTGGGCTTGATTGCAGTAGGCAAACCCCAAATTGAGTGAATGGATGTGTGAAGCATAAAGCCTGTGATAATAGGTCAACTTCAATGATACTTGAAAAAGGATTTCCTTCAGCAGCCTCAGGCTTCAATCATGGTTTCCCTCAGCAGACAAAAGTTCTAAGCCCTCCCATAGACTACTATGTAATCCTTTCATCTTTCTGCAAGAGATCATTGGCATCTGTTCAGGTGAATGAACATGAGCTGCTTAGTGCCTGGTAGTGCAGGTGGTGCCAACTAGCTGGAGCTACAGCATTCCAGTATGAGGGGGCAGAGAGTTGGCAGGTGTGCTCACACCTTCCCACATACATGTATCTATGCCCAGGTCTCTGTCTGGTTATTCTCTTATCACTCTTTCTAATCCTGCGGCAGTGTGTCTTGTGTTGTTGATGATGACCATCACAAGGTTTAACCTATTTTTTAAACAGCTTCAAGTCCATCATAAACATGGCTGACAACATTATTTACCAAAATGAATTTCTGGTGCAGCATACACACATTTAAATTTTGGCATCTTTATTTCCCTTTCATTCAGAGAAAAAGAAAACGTGTCTGGGTGCAAACTTGGCCTTGGCCAGTAACTTGTATTTTTGTAAAAGATATGTGTCCGGCAAAACTCAAACAGAAACTGGCTTTATAGTTGTTATTTGCAATATTGGTGCTTTCTTATCAGAGCAGTCCATAGTTATTTCACAAAGGATTGTAGTGCCAAAGACTAAAGAAAGATTCATCACCCCTCTGTATACTATTTTAAATGATAGAAAATACCCCACTGAAAAAGGTACTCAACATCTGGATCATGATCTCAGATCCACTCTGATGGGTACAAAGGGGATGCATCAGTATTAATAAATCATTAAATTTTTTAGAACTACATAAATATTTATGTTATATATCACATTATTCAACATTTAGTGCATATACACATTTATAAGCCTGAACTTTAAATGAGAGATAAGTAATCAAGCTGTAATACCTCTATAATACCTACATATCACAATATTTTTCTTTCAGTCTACTCTCTAGACATCACAAGGAACATAGCATATTGCCTATAGGAAAACTCCAAAGTAATCTAAGTGTTCAAAAGGATTGGTGAAGGTACACTTTGGGAACATTTTCAACTCTTAACCTTTTTTAATGTTTTATTGCATCAACTAAGGAAGAAGATGTGGAGTAGTAACTACGTCAACAAGGGGACCTCGTTTCAAATGTAGCTTGGCAGTTGACCTAAAATTGTGCTTTTCTGGGCAAATCACTTAACCTCTGATGATCAGATGTTGCATTGATTGAATGTTACTCTGTGTAGTTTAAAGATTTAAACTCTCACTTAGTGTATGCAATCTTGCTCTGGCTTCCATATCTCCTCATATTATACAGTGCTCTGTTGCGCCCCAGGTAAGTTTCTGCTATAACAATATAAACAAATATATGTTTTTACATTGTGAAGTTATCTCGCTTACTCTGCTCTGTGAATGTGTCTTATTTTTTAACTCTTTGTGAGCCTCCCTCATTTTGTGACATTCAGATGGAAGTCCCATTTAATGTTCTTTATCCTAGTACAGGTGTCACTCATTTATTAAAGTTCATGTAAGTCTAATTCGTGATGTCTGGGAGAGCACTTTCTTGTGTTTATTGGTAGATACCTATATGCTTCTTTTTGTTCCATAGAAGTTTTGTTTATTATGTGTCTTTAGCTATTTTTAGTAATAGAAGACACCTTTCTAAGAAGGCTTCAGTGCTTTCTTTTCTGAGTGTATATGTACAATGCACACATGTACATGACTCTCTCGTACCACCCAAATTGTAAATATTCGATGCTCACAGGTGTGGTGAATACTTTTAAAGCTCAGGCAGTGCTTAGTGTCTGAGTGGAAATTATTGGCAAAGCCAATAGATCTGGCTGTACTGTGCTGATGCATGAAAATGTGGACAAGTAAAAATGCTGTTTGCATGCGTTAGCACATTAAAGGCAGGAATATTGGCAATGTGTGCTCTCATACTGGCTCTGAGGATGTTTCCACCTACATTGCGTGACATGGTAGCTCTACCACTAGTACTAGCCCCCTGAAGTTCGGGTCTAGTTGAACCCCTGGTAAGGAATGTGAGAGGAAGACAGATGCTGAAGTAATGCACATTGGTCTGTGGCAGCCTGCCATACCATTGAAGATTTTGAGAATAAAGCTCGTTTATTACCGCACTGAAATTGGGCATACAGCAATTTTGTCGTCATAAGCGGGATGGTGGCGAGAGATTACAGTGGTTGTCTGTTCCTGCATGCCGAGCCTGCCCTGTGAAGGTTGGTATCCTCCCTTTGGGGAGCTACAGTGTTTGCAGACTTTCAGAAATTTGGGAGACCAATCTCCTAACCCGATGCATAGTATGGACAAAGCACCTCATTTGGAACTGAATTATCCCCCTGAGTAAATCCTACAGGGATGTGAAGATGTACACATGAAAAGAGTGTGTCTCGTGACTGTTTCATGACTGCACTTTTGCCCCGATGAATGTATTCTCCATCCAAGTAAGTTTTATTTTGAATGGTGCTGTGCTGCGATTGGGTTTCACATGATTACAGAGTTAGATGTGAGAAATGAATCAGCGATTGCTGTGGAAACATGATGAGAGTGTTGCCAGACTAAGGATATTGACAATGCTAGGAAAACTTTGATACGAAGATCTATAGCGGGCTCTACAATCTGCAAGTAATTGTTGTGGCAGCTTAAGTGAAGAAACACACATGAAAGCTGTCCGTTGAGCGCCAAGAAAACACAAGCTGTGAAACACAAGCGAATCAGCTTGTCTCCTGCTAGTAATATGTGCAGTAATAAATACTACCAAGTTGTCAGTGCAGTAGAACTAGCCCCTTCACACTGCAGTTTCCACGATAAATACCCTAAAGGAGTAGTAGAAGGAACAAGGGTGTGGGAGAGGAATGATAAATAGGAAGTGGCCATCGTGGCAAGAGGGGCACTTGGCTTTGTGAATTGCCCCTGCTACACCATGAGGAAAGAAGAAAGGGAATGAGGGCATGAGGAGAGAAATCTGTGAAAACAAGGTAACGGAGGGCATCTCCTATTCCCTGTAGGCAAACAAGCACAAGGTGAATGAAATCCAACCTGCGAAAAACATAGTATGAAAACCAGTGGAACAGGAAGAGATCCACTGGAGGATGGCCACAGAAAGGTCAAAAAAAGGCTGGTGACTTTAAAAGATTTATCCTCCACAGAAAAGACTTCAGCTGTGGGAGCTGGCAATGCAGGGGAGGATACAGGACAGGTAACTCTGCAAAAAAAATGGTGGAAGCAACTTTCCTCTTAGGTTGTGGCCAGCTAATCAGGGCCTTGCTTTTCCCCCAGATCTGCAGATCCCCATGAGTGGATTTGCTAAGGATCTGTGTCCCCAGATGTGAGAAACCAGGGCTGATTGCAGAGGCCCCCTGCCTTTTTTGCCCTCATTTTTCACTTTTTGCTGGTGTTTTCCTGACACTGAGGGTGCCCTGAGTACTGCTAACCAGTACCAGGGCCTGTGCTCTGTGTGAAATCAGTATGCAAATTAGGCTAATTATAATTGGCTAAGTCAACCTACCTAGACGTCCCTAGTATATGGTAGGGCATGTAGTTTTAGGGACCCCAGCATAGGTGCACTGCTGAGGTGCCCAGTGTCATTTTAAAGGCAGGCCTGCCTTGCTGGCTGCTTTTAAACTAAAGTTACATGCAAGTTCGACTTTGGAATTAAAATTAGTTCGAAAGTCTCAAGCAACCTTATTTTTACATATAAATCACCCATAAGGTGTGCCCTATGTGCCCTAGGGCTGGGTGACATGTAACTATAAGCAGGGACCCTATAACAATAGTTTTATAAGCCCTGGTGAGGTAAAACAGCCAAAATATTTTTCCCTCACTGTAGTGAATGGCCTCCAAAGGCTAAAATGGGGAGACTTTATTTAAGTTTATAAAGTCTCCTTAAGTGTCAGATACATTAAGTTTGGTATCAAAATAATTGTTATGATAAATCCCACAACTTACAATTGTTGGATTTAATATAACTTGTGCAGGTAAAGAGTTTTAAACTCAACCTAAAAAGTTGCCAACTTCAGCCTTGTAGTGCTCTGCTCTGATTGGCCAGCCTCTGGCAGCCTGGCCAGGTTGCCTTGATGAGGTGTGAAGTGACCTGGCCTGAACACAAATAGATGTGCCTGATGGAGGAGATCTTCCCTCAGCAGATGGAAAAGCAGGAAGGGAGGAGGGTCAAACTGGTCTTCAAAGGCAGGGAAGGACATTTGGAGCAACCCAACGCCTCCCTCACATCCTGCAAACCCAGACAATTAGGTGCCCCCCTTATTAGATTAGGAGAGGGCAGGAGAAGGGTGTGTTTAATATTTTTAGCCACACTAATGGGTGGGCTCATCCAAATGTAACCTCCAAAAGTCAGTTTCAGCCATAATGGATTTTTGAGGAATGCTGCTCGCTGAGATTGCTTTTTGCCACACTTCCCAGGAAGTGGTCATCACAGGGGGAAGGACCCTGCACCTGATTGGAGAACCAGGAACCCCACTGTTGTTCACCCAGGAGCAACGATAAATATGGCAGAGCTGCACCCACACCTCAGTTCCCTACGAGAAACCAACAAGGAAGGACGTCAGAAGAAGGACTGCCCTGCTGGATCCCTGACCTGCACCTGGGCACTGCACTCTGGAGGACTGCATCAGCTGCACACTTGGCCTTCACCACTAAAAGGACTTTGCCTGTCTTCTACTGCTTCAAGAAGGGACTCCCTGTTTGCTATAGGTACAAAGGAGCTGCCTAGAGTCCCCTGCATCAAGTCGTGCAAGCAGAGCCCAGCTGACCAGCGTCCAGTGGCCATTTGAGGATTCCGACCAGGTTCATTCTGGGAATTGTAGTCCCAATTCCCAAGGAGCAACTCAGAGCTTCTGGAACCTTGGATCAAGTTGTGGACACTGCAAGGACCCAAAAAAGACCTCTGGAAGAAGATCCAGAAGTCTGGCAATGTTTGGAGCAACTCCATAAGTTGAAGAGGTGCAATGTGGAAGTTGGAGTCCCAGACCCCAAGAGGCAAATCCGGGGCCTCTAAACCCTTGGCTGGTACTGTGGTCCACTTTCCTGAACCAAGAAACACTTCTGAAAGTAAGTGTGACAGTGTTACCTCGTGGGAGGCCTGAACTCTGGACTTTGTTCCTTTCCAGTCTGACCTTTTTTAACCCTTTGAGCTATAGTTTCTTCTATGCCCAAGAAAACATTAATTCTTTAAAAATTCATATCTCCGGTTCCCCTTATCCGCTTTTAATTATTTTGGTGTAATTTTATTGTTCAGATTTCTTTATTTAGGTGTAAGGAAATGCCTCCTTGGCATGGTTACCCCCTGACATTTTGCCTTTTGCTGATGCCAAGTTATGATTGAAAGTGTGCTGGGACCCTGCTAACCAGGCCCCAGCACCACTGTTCTTTCCCTAAACTGTACCTTTTCTTCCACAATTGGCACATCCCTGGCCCTCAGATAAGTCCCTTGTAAATGGTACCCCTGGTACGAAGGGCCCTGACGCCAGGGAAGGTGTCTAAAGGCTGCAGCATGTCTAATGCCACCCTGGGGACACCTCACTCAGCACATGGACACTGTCTCACAGCTTGTGTGTGCTGGTGGGGAGAAAATGACTAAGTCGACATGGCACTCCCCTCAGAGTGCCATGCCCACCTCACACTGCCTGTGGCATAGGTAAGTCACCCCTCTAACAGGCCTTACAGCCCTAAGGCAGGGTGCACTATACCACAGGTGAGGACATATGTGCATGAGTACTATGTCCCTACAGTGTCTAAGCAAAACCTTAGACATTGTAAGTGAAGGGTAGCCATAAGAGTGTATGGTCTAGGAGTTTGTCAAACATGAACTCCACAGTACCAGAATGGCTACACTGAACTCTGGGAAGTTTGCTAACAAACTTCTCAGCACAATAAATGCACACTGATGCCAGTGTGGAATTTATTGTAAAATACACCCAGAGGGCATCTTAGAGATGCCCCCTGAATACCAATCCGACTTCTAGTGTTAGGCTGACCCATTTCTGCAAGCCTGCCACAACCAGACGAGTTGCTGGCCACAAGGGGAGAGTGCCTTTGTTACTCTGTGGCAAGGAACAAAGCCTTTACTGGGTGGAGGTGCTTCTCACCTCCCCCTGCAGGAACTGTAACACCTGGCAGTGAGCCTCAAAGGCTCACCCCTTTTGTTACAGCGCCACAGGGCATCCCAGCTAGTGGAGATGCCCGCCCCTGCAGCCACTGCACCCACTGTTGGTGGCAAGGCTGGAGGAGATATTGAGAAAAAGCAAGGAGGAGTCCCCCACCAGTCAGAACAGCCCCTAAGGTGTCCTGAGCTGAGGTGACCCCTGCCTTTAGAAATCCTCCATCTTAAGTTTGGAGGATTCCCCCAATAGGATTAGGGATGTGTCCCCCTCCCCTCAGGGAGGAGGAACAAAGAGGGTGTAGCCACCCTCCAGGACAGTAGCCATTGGCTACTGCCCTCCCAGACCTAAACACACCCCTAAATTTAGTATTTAGGGGCACCCAAGAACCCAGGAAATCAGATTCCTGCAACCTGAGCTAAGAAGAAGGACTGCTGACCTGAAAGCCCTGCAGAGACGACGGAAGACGACAACTGCTTTGGCCCCAGCCCTACCGGCCTGTCTCCTGACTCGAAAAACTGAACAGCAACGCATCCAACAGCGACCAGTGACCTCTGAAGTCTCAGAGGACTGCCCTGAACCTAAGGACCAAGAAACTCCTGTGAGCAGTGGCTCTGCTCAACAAACAGCAACAATATTGCAACTTCTTGCAACTTTTAAAGAACTTCACTCTTCCCGCCGGAAGCGTGAGACTTCCCCCTCTGCACCCGACGCCCCCGGCTCGAGATCCAGAGAACCAACAGCACAGGGAGGACTCCCCGGTGACTGCTACCCCGTGGGAAGCCCGAGATGACCCCCTGGGCCCCCACAGCGACGCATGCAGAGAGAATCCAGAGGCTCCCCCTGACCGCGACTGCCTGTAACAAGGGACCCAACGCCCGGAACAAGCACTGCACCTGCAGCCCCAATGATCAGTAGGAACCGAACCTCAGTGCAGGAGTGACGCCCAGGTGACCCTCTGCCTAGCCCAGTCGGTGGCTGGCCTGAGAAGCCCCCCTGTGCCCTGCCTGCACCGCTAGAGTGCCCCCGGGTTCCTCCATTGATTCTAATATGAAACCCAACGCCTGCTTTGCACACTGCACCCGGCCCCCCTGTGCCTCTGAGGGTGTGTTTTGTGTGCCTACTTGTGTCCCCCCCAGTGCTCCACAAAACCCCCCTGGTCTGCCCCCCCTGAGGATGCTGGTACTTAACGGCTGGGAAACTGGAACCGGAGCACCCCTGTTCTCCATAGGCGCCTAAGTATTTTTGGTACCTCTTTGTCCTCGGCACCTGACCGGCCCTGAGCTGCTGGTGTGGTAACTTTGTGGTTGCCTTGAACCCCCAACGGTGAGCTGCCTATGCCCAGCAACTGAGAGTTGTAAGTGTCCTACTTACCTCACATTTTAACCAATACTTACCTCCTCCAGGAACTGTTGATTTTTGCACTGTCTACTTTTAAAATAGCTTATTGCCATTTTTACAAAAACTGTATATGCTATTGCTCTAATTCAAAGTTCCTTACTTACCTGTGTGGAGTACATTGCATTTTATGTATTTACTTCAAATCTTGAACTTGTGGTTCTAAAAATAAATTAAGAAAATATATTTTTCTAAATAAGTCTTTGAGTATGTTCCTCATTTATTGCCTGTGTGTGTACAACAAATGCTTAACACTACCCTCTGATAAGCCTACTGCTCGACCACACTACTACAAAATAGAGCATTACCACTATCGTACCTCTAAGGGGAACCCTTGGACTCTGTGCACACTATCTCTTACTTGGAGATAGTATTTACAGAGCCAACTTCTTACATAAGGGTTTTAAATGTGAAGAAAAGGAAAAAGGGAAAGAAAGGGACAAAGACTCAGCGGGTGTCACAGCACCCAACAATCCCCAATGAGAAACAGGAAACAGACCGGTCCCCCCCCTTAACTTTCTCCCTCCCCTCCCCCCCCGGGAGTGCTAGCTTGTAGTCACGGCTGTGGGACTGATAATGGGATGGCAAAGACCTCCGCCCCCATTCACATGTCAGGGAGTCTCCTATTCCTGTAAATGGAGAAGTCGCAAGTATCTAGGGCATGTCAATTCCCAAAACTCCCCGGAAAGCAAAGTCAAGAATGGGTGCTATAACTCCCTATAGTAATCCTTGTGTGATGTAAGGGATAGGGTGATCTTTTCCATCCCCAGGATCAGCCAAAGTCTATGTAACCACCCCAGCTGGGTAGGAATCTGAGACGTTCCCGAGTGAGTCAGTATATTTTGGAGAGCTGCCCCAACGCTAGACCTATCTGGCAGCCCTCATGGATTTGAGCTGAAACGTTAGGGGATTTGGAAGACCCAGTAGGATATAAGCAGGGAAGCGTGAGAGTTGAGTGTTCAAGTGAGTGTCAACATCATGTAGGATTCCCTCCCAGTACCCAGGCAGCTTCGGGCATTCCCATAGGATGTGGGTCAAAGTGCCTGTACTGTTGCATCCCCTCCAGCAAAGGGGTGATCATGTGCAGTCCATTTGGTGGAGTCGAGCTGGGGTGAGAAACCAATAAGTGGCTATCTTTATCACAGGCTCCATGCTTGCGGCGCAATGCGATGTGTGGTGTTCCCTGTATTGGATCGCCTCCCAGTCCTCCGGTGTCAGTGATCTCCCCAGTTCTGCCTCCCAGCGAGCCTGACTCGGAATGCTGGGAATCGGGACTGCCCACTGGAGTAAGTCATAAAACTCTGATATGATGTTTTTATATGATTTCCTGGTCAGCAACCATTTTTCGTACTGTGTGAGGGGGTGACTGGCCTTCTCCCTATTCGAGGGGTATGACACCCAGTACTGAATCTGGAGGTAACCCATTCTCTCCGTCTCTGGGAGAGACTGGGACCTTCTAAGGTCTTCGAAGGAAATTATGCCCGCTCATCGAACAAATGTCGGATGGAGCGAGGGCCAAAGGCCATCCAGTCTCGATAAGCACGGCAGTCCAGGCCCAGAGAGAAATTCGGGTTCCCCACTATAGGCATCAAGGGGGACAGATAGGAGGTCAGACCGCCCGATTGGGTCGTCTGGTCCCACACCCTCATTGTGGTTCTGGTAACAGGGGACAAACCCTATGGTCTATGGCAGTGCGGAAATAATGCAATACCCCACAAAGAATCGCCAGCCACTACATGGTTCATGAATAGCCATCTCTTGTCTGATGCCGGTCTGGACCACTCCACCAGGTACCTGAGCTGCGTGGTCCTGTAATACTGTCGGACATCCGGGACTCCCAGGCTTCCCCTCTCTGGGGCCTGACACAGCAGGAGGCCGGCCATTCTAGGCCTCTTGCCCCCCCCCATAAAAAAGTGGTTGATTTCACTCTGCAGTGCCTGTAGGGTGCCAGATGGTGGCTCTGCCGGTAGCGTTTGAAAAAGAAAGAGTTCCCTGGGGAGGACCGACATTTTGACGGCTGCTATTCTGACAGTCCACAAGATGGGATAGTGTCTCCACTTTACGAGATCAGCACTGACCCCTCCGCAGGATTAGCCAGTAGTTCCCGGAAGCAGTCTCGGACACCGTTTGGGCTATCTGGAGACCCAGGTAAGCGACAGAGTCCTCCTGCCACCTAAAGGGGTAGTGCCGTGCTAAATCATTCACCGTCTCCCTCTGGAGCACAATGTCGAGCACCAGGGACTTCAATAGATTCACCCGGAAGCCCAACACCACACAGAAAGCCTCCACCTCTTCCAGAAGAGTCACCAGGTTGTCGAGTGTCACCACAACGTCATCTGCGTAAAGCGCTATTGTGTACTCTTCCCCACCAAATCTGACCCCTGTAATCTCCGTTCTATCCCTAACTCTCTGTGCAAAAGGTTCCATATATAGTGCGAAGAGAAGGGGGGACAGCGGGCACCCCTGGTGGGTCCCACGGCCCACAGAGAAGGAGGCAGATGTCACCCCGTTGACCCTGACCGAGGCCCTCAGCTGGAAATAGGCACCCACTATCCAGGCCCGAAACCGGGGCCCCAAGCCAAAGTGTTCAAGCGTTGCGTGAAGATGTGTCTGCTGGACACGGTTGAACGCCTTCTCTGCATCTATGAGTTCCACCCTGCACACTGTGCCTTGTCTACCGTGTGAAGTAGATGCTTCGTGTTGCCTCCACATTGTCTGCCCGGGATGAAGCCCACCTTGTCGGGATCTACCAGACCAGGCATCAGCGGGTTCAGGCGGGCCGAAAGGATAACCATAAGCAGCTTGAAATCAATGTTTTGTAATGATATAGGTCGGTAGGAGCCACACTCCACTGGGTCTTTCCCAGGTTTTGGAATGACCAATATGACCGCATCCAGCATAGATGGTGGCATGTCCCCTGGACCCTTGATGTTGTTAAAGAGTTGGGTCAGGATTGGAGCCAAGCTAGAGCAAAACATTTTGTTAAAGGATCCATGAAAGCCATCTGGCCACAGAGACTTCGAGGACTCAAGTCGGGCTATTGACAAGAAGACCTCCTCCAGCCTGATGGGGGCCTTGGGAGGCGCTGCCTCTACAGGCGTCACTTTAGTCGTGTGGGCCTGTTCAAGATAATGGAGCGAGGGCCCTGGGTCAGCCTGCTGTGATGAGTACAAGGCCTGGTAGAAGCTACGAAAGGCAAAGGCGACCAGTGTATCTCTTGTGGCCACCGATCCATCCGGAAGCCTAATGGATGTCACCGCCGCCAACTGGCTCTGGGCCCTAAGTCTAGCGCCCAAAAGGTGGCCGCACCTGTTGCCTCCCACATAGTAGGATTGCTTCATTCGGAGAGCCGCGTATTCTGCCCTGTCCATGTCAATCCCCGCCAGCTGTTGCCAGCTGCAATGAGTTGTCTCCAGACCCTCGGGCCCCTGTATCTTTTCAAGCTCCGTTACCTGCTGTTGTAAGTGTGCTCTTTTCTCAATTCTGAGTTTATTATTCCACTGAGGAGATCCCTATAAACTCCCCTCTGATCACCGCTTTCAGTGCACCCCACATAAAGGGTAGCGGGGTGTCAGCCGTATCGTTAAATTCCAAGTAAGTGGAAATAGCTTTAGAAATCTAAGGAGCTACCTCCGGCCTCATCAGGAGTGTGGACCTCAAGCGCCAAGGGTGGGGCTCCTCATGCCCGAGGGGAGCTTTAAGTGTGAGGATCACAACAGTGCACAGGGTTCTATGTCCATGTCCTCCGTCCTCTGTTCAATTTTCTTGGAGCCCAAGAAAAAGTCTATACATGCGTACGTCTTGTGGGCGTGTGAGTAAAAGGTGTAGTCTCTAGCATTAGGGTCACCCCTCTAATCTCTCCAAGCCCCTCGCATGCATGGTCCCTGTCCCTCCGTATCGTTAAGCAGATCTGTCCCATTCCCTATGTAAGACTATGTTGAAGTCGCCCCCTATAAGCACCTGCCCATCGTGGGTAGTCATTACCTCTGCGAGGGCCCAAGAATAAACCCTCCGTGACCTTCATTGGGAGCATAGATAGATGCTATCATCATCTGGGACCCCCCCAATGTGGATTCTGTAAGCCAGGAGCAGTCCCTGTATCTCAGCAATCCTGTCTCCCACGCTCCCCCTGAAAGAGCGCAACACAAGAAGAGCAACCCCTGCCACTTTTCTCCCACCGGAGGAGAACTGTTGTATGGGAAAGGCTCTTGACCGCATTCTATGCTGGTCCGAAGAGACTAAGCCGGTCTCCTGAAGAAGATGTATGTCCGCACCCAAATGTTCGAGGTATGAGAGGATCACTCTGCTCTTGATTGGATTATTCAACCCTTTAAGATTAAGTGTGAAAAGTTTTACTGACATGGGGATTTTGTGAGTGGAGCAATGTCGATCGGTACGTCCCCGGGATGAGTCCTGTTGTGCCCAGCTTGATTCTGGGGAGTCTTAGTCTGAATATAAGTCCCATTTGCATGGCTACTGCTACTGTTTATGAGCGTTGCGCTCCCGTCCCCTCCCAGAAAAAAACAGAAAATATTGAAACAACATGATCAAACAACCCCTGAAAGGGGAGCCAGGTAAACCGGCAGAGTCCTGAGGTCGAGCCTCAGTCCATGGTACCTGCGCCCTAGTCAATCCATTGTTCGATGGGCGCTCCCCCTCCCTCACCTGATACTGTTACCCTGGCTGTTAGGCCCACGGTCTTCACCCCTTATCCTTAGTGGCCATCTTCCTGTCCCCGCTGAGGGACTCCAGGACTGCTCTCCCTTTGAACACCATGGTCTCCTTGTCTGGTCTGATTCCGCCATGTGACACAGTCTGCCAATGTGCTCGTCTCTTACTTCTGTGATCTGTTGTGGGCTAGCCCTGGCTCCTGCCCTGGGGGTCATCCATCTGAAGGACTTTGCAGGCCTCCTTCAGTGAACGCAATTGGTGAAGTTTACCCTCCCATCTAAATATTAGCCAGAAGGGGTGCCCCCAAGAGTAGGGAACTTTATTGTCTCGTAGGTGGGAGGTTATCGGTCATAAGTCTCTTCACTTCTGAAGGGTGATGGTGGCTAAATACTGGTAAAGGAGCAGAGTGTGGCCCTGAAATTTCAGGGGGTGTTGTTCCCTTGCTGCTCGTAGTATGTGTTCCTTCAGAGGGAAATTGTGGATACAGGCCAGAATATCAGCCCGTGGAACTTGAGACGGCCTCGGACGACCCACCCTGTGGACCCTATCGATGCGCACCTCCCTCTCAGTGGGCTCCCCCAGGATTTGATGGAATAGGGCCTGCACATATGATAGTATGTCCTCCTCCTCTGCCCCGGTTGGTGCCCCTTGGATGCGGATGTTATTCCTCCTTGACCGGTTCTCCAGGTCTTCTGCGTGCACCTGGAGCTCTATTTGTTGGTCCTGTAGCCAAAGAATTTCCTGTTGTAGCTGCTCGATCTCTTCACCTCTGACATTTTCATGCTCCTCTAGAGACGCCACTCTTTCGCCTACCTACTCCAATTCCTGTAGCACTATCTTCAAGTCCTACGAAAGGTCCCTCTCCACAGCATGTATGTCGTCTTAGAGCAATGCAAAGAGGCCTTCTAAAAAGCACCTAGTAACAGGTGCCCATGCGTCCTCCCCTGCCTCCTCCTCTCTGTGCTCTCCAGACCCAGGGTCTTCCCCCTCCGTTTTGCCAACTGGCGGCTTGGTTAGCATGTCCTTGACAGATCTGTCCTTTTTCCCTCGCATTGCTGCCATTGTCCTACACTCTGTTGGCGCGGCTCCTCCGTGCAAGGTGTGAGCTGATTCTGCCAAGACTCTCCTTCCTAGCCCTGCAGACCGTGACCTGGCTTCGTTCGGCACCTGGCGCCAGACTAGTGTCACCCCGATGGAACCTCTGTATCTTGTTGGCTCCCCAAGTGGGCTCCCGGCATCTGGCCCCGTCCAATACTCTTCTGGCCCCTCGCTCTGGGGCCCAGCCCCTGACCAGCTGCCAGCCATCAGGGGGGCTCTCCCTTCCAGCCCCCCCAAGCAGGAGACAATAGCAGGGCCCGGGGCCCCCTCACAGGCAAGCAGACCCCAGCCGATCTCTCTCCAGGCCCCCAAGTTGTCAGGCATCTCAGGCCCCCCTTCTTCACTCTACAGGAGTCCCTCTTCTGGTGCTGCTCCCCGGGCCCTCTCCTGCCGCTTTCTCCTGTCCGCCCGGCGGACGGTTCTCATCACCTTACAGGCCTTCTCCGCCTATCGGTCAGGCCCCAGACCTAGCGCCGCTCCTGGTGCTTCGGTTGGTCTCCCCAGTGATGGCTCTAGGCCGAGCCAGCCTCCGCCCAATCGCAGGGCGCCGGGGCTCCGAGCCTTGCCGTCCACCGTTCCTTCTACCTGGGCCCACGCCCAGGCTCCGCTCCAGCGATTGCTCGTGCCTGGGTCCCGCGCCTTTGTGCCCCAGCTCCTCCTTTGTCCGTGCCTCCTTTGGTGTCCCGGCCACCCTGTTGGCCCTCACGGCCTCTCCGGCCAGCCGCAGACCTCCAGCAACCGGCCCCCGACTCCGGGGGCCTCCTCGCCCTGGCCGCCGGTTCCCATGTCTCGGCTATCGGGTGAGGGGTGCTGCTATCCTATGACGATACGAGTCAGCAGCCCTCACTCTATGTGCTCCAGGGGCCAGGTGGGGCCCACCTCATGTGCCCCCGTGGCCGGCGGGGTATGCCCCGGGCTCCGGGGGCACAGTGGCCGCGTTAATGGTGCCCCCACCCCCTCCGGGTAGCAGGCGAGGGAAACCCTGAAAGAGGGGACGGAGAGGGGCAATTGTGTGACCTATCCATCTGCCATCTTGGCTCCGCCCTTGGTGTCATTTTAAAGATAAAAATATGATCTATTTTTATAAAGTGGTGTTGGATTTGTATTCTGTTTTGAGTTTTACATTTTTACTGTTTTGTGATTTTTAAATGCTTTACACTTTTGACTCCTAAGTTGAGCCTTGTCGTTCGTTGCCAAGCTACCAAGGGCTGAGCTGGGTTTAATTTATTGAGACCTAACTGGACCTAAGTGGGGGTTAGTGGCCTATTGCTAAGTGTAGGTATTTACCTGCCCTTACCAATGACCCATTTTCCAGCACCAGACATCTATATTTACTTTTCATTTAATAACTCCAAAACTACTGAACAGATTTAGACTGAATTACAAAAAGCACTCCTTTTGGACCAAGATCTAGCTTTCCTCCATATTTTGTGTAATTCCGTCCAATGGTTGGGGCTGGAGTTGTGTCTAAAATTTGTATGGGAAATTGGATATATGTATATATATATATATATATATATATATATATATATATATATATATATATATATACTCATTCCACTCGTCGTCATCAGAGGAATCGATCAGGGACCAGGGACAGACACCAACAACACCAAGCTATCCATATCTATATATATCTGGCTGGTACTTTGCACTAATTCTTTTTTGATCTTTAAGAGAATTTGTATGTAATTTAAAAATCTCTTTCCTAACTATAACGTTCCTGTAACCTTTGTTTTTTGTGTGAAAAAATAATAATATACATATATTTTCACACAAAAAACAAAGGTTACAGGAATGTTATAGTTAGGAAAGAGAATTTTAAAATTACATACAAATTCACTTAAAAAATGAAAGGTTACAGGGAGGTTCTAATTAGGCTCACATTTTAAACATACAAAACCACAGAAATTCATCAGTTATAGTTAGAGCTACCTCAAGTAATTGTAACTCATGCCCTAAGATAATTACGGTATAACTCTTGCCCCCGTCAGGCACAGTTTCTTCGTCAAACATTTTACAGCAAATAATACATTGATATCATCAATGATGTTATGAAAGATAGCATGGTTGACGTAATTTGTAGGGTAATTGTCAGTGCATGGCAAGTTATAGTTACCTTAGGGCACGAGTTATCGTTACTTGAGGTAACTCTAACTATAACTGGTGAATTTTGATGGTTTTATATGTTTAAAATGTGAGCCAAAGTATACCCTTTCTGTAACCTTTGGTTTTTACGTGAATTTCTAAGTTTTTTTAAATTCTATTTCCTAGCTATAAGATCCCTGCAACCTTTGGCTTTTCAGTGAATTTTTATGTTTTTTTGACATATAGGGGGTCAACAGGCTGGCGGTGCTTCTGGGGCCATTCTGACCGCGGCGGTACAGCCGCGGTCAGAAAAGGGAAACCAGCGGTTTCCCGCCGGTTTCCCGCGGCCCCAGGGAATCCTCCACGGCGGCGCTGCAAGCAGCGCTGCCATGGGGATTCCGACCCCCTTCCCGCCATCCTGTTTCTGGCGGTTTTCACCGCCAGAAACAGGATGGTGGGAATGGGTGTCGTGGGGCCCCTGGGGGCCCCTGGGGGCCCCTGCAGTGCCCATGCCACTGGCATGGGCACTGCAGGGGCCCCCTAACAGGGCCCCACATTGATTTTCAGTGTCTGCTTGGCAGACACTGAAAATCGCGACGGGTGCAACTGCACCCGTCGCACACCAACAACTCCGCTGGTTCCATTCGGAGCCGGCATCCTCGTTGCTGGTGCTTTCCCGCTGGGCGGGCGGGCGGCCTTTTGGCGGTCTCCGCCAGCCCAGCGGGAAAGCCAGAATGACCGCCGCGGTCTTTTGACCTCGGTGCGGTCTTCTGGCGGCGGAACTTTGGCGGGCGGCCTCCGCCGCCCGCCAAAGTTGGAATGACCCCCATAGTAATTTTAATTACTACACGTTAATCAAATCACCGTCACAGGCCTGGCCCTTAGTGAAACCCCTATAAGCACCCAACCATGCATGGCCTTCACCCATCTGCAGGGGAAGTTGCCCACAAGACCTGGCCTATAGCCAGAACCTGCGGCCAACACTATTTATAAGGGCTTCTACTATAACATCACAGTCTGAACCCTGGGTATTGGATTTTAGCAGGTGCAATAATTATTCCATGGAGGGCCAGGACCCTTGTAATCAATGCCATAGTGGGTTCAACACATAGCAGTTAGGAAACAACAGTTTGATATTTTAAAGAGCCAGTAGTGTGACACATGCTATGCTTTTGATAAGGCATCCCTTTATGATATTTTATTTTACATCAGGACTCGTTTCAGGCCAATGAATCTTTTGAGCCAGTTGAGAGACACCTTAGGACGAGATAGCTAATCAATATATCAATCAATACGTCAATGATGTCATCAATATTTATCACGACAATACATTTCACTTTAGTCAAAGTCATTAATCAATTCAAGATTCTACCATGACTTTTAAGCCATGAATAACCACACCGGTTTAATAGAATTTTATGAGTTTTATTCCCTATTAATTACAGTCTAAAAGCAGATGCGTTAATCTCAACACCAAGAAACATAATAGCATAGTCACGATATGGCAACTTTGATAAGATTTCATTAAGGCGAGAATCACAAACATCAGAACATAACATGGCGTAAACATAGATCAATTTAGCAGAGTGTCAATAACGCGTCAGTTCAACAAAGCATTGATTCAGTTGTTTGTCTATTTGCTTCAGTGTAGTAAATACCTGTCCTAACCAATTATTTTTTATTAAAAAAAAGTTCTATAATTTATTTATTTTTTCAGTGGATTTTTATGTTTTTTTAAAAATTCTAATACTCTCAGACCACATGACAGCAGGCTATAACTCAACGTACCTGACACGCAAATTCCCTAAATCTGA